>NC_090447.1:91245080-91845080 GCF_031143425.1 Pleurodeles waltl
AGGCCCAATTCACTTCCTGGAGTCTGGTCAGTAGAATTTTACAAAGAACCTTAAGATTTGTGTTGAGCATAGTGAGAGGCCTGTAGGAGGAGGGGTCCAACCTTAAGCAAATCTTACCTTCTCGCACGGTTGCCGGAAGGATTCCTTTAACCTTCACCTCAACAAAGACCTTGAGGAGCTTCTCCTTAAGACTAGCAGAGTAGACCTGATAAAATTCTGCTGGGACCCCTCCCCACCGGGGCTTTAGATCTATTGAGAGCCTTCAGGGCCTGGCCTAGGTCCTCTATGGACATGTCCATCTCCAGTTCCCGCACCAAGTCCGGGCACAGCTATGGCAACCCAATTCTAGTCAGATAACCTTCTATTTCTTCCTCAGTGCTCTGCAGGCTTGCTCGATATACCACTTTAAAATGATCCAGCAATGCGGTCAAAATGTCCCTGTGCTGGGTTTGCCACTGCCTTCTCGCATCTTTGTTATGCAGAATGAGGGGTATATACATCTCATGATGTAGAATCCAGGCCAGGAGCCTTCCAGAGTTAGAGTTGTCACCCTCTCTATGCAATAATTGTCTGTAGGATTTGAGTGAGGTTTTATCTAACTTGTCCCAGAGTGACTCAAGCTCTCTATGCAACCCCAATGTCTGTGCGCGCTCTTATGAAGGGAACACCTCCCGTTGCTGGAGATCTGCTAGCTTCCCCTCCTGCATCTTAAGTTTCTCTATTAGCTGCGTTTGGACCCCACAGACCATCCCACCCCTGATTACTGCTTTAAGTGCCTCCCATTCAACCAGTCTGTTATCCATCATTCCCCATTTAGTTGAAAGGTAAGCTTTCAAAGTCATCACCATTTCTGCCCTGCAGGTAGCATGTGCGAGGAGGTCAGGGGGCGTACGCCAGGACCTAAGTCAGTAGTGTGGGAGAGTGATCCGAGAGAGACCAACCCAAATGATTCACCGCCCTTAGCTGTGAAGTGTCCAGTCCTCCCACCAGGAATCGATCGAGCCTGCTGTGAGTGTTATGGGTCCGCAAGCAACACATTGAACTCCCAACCCTAAGGGTGCAATGTGCGCCAACCATCCATCAGGCCGAGATTTCACATCACAAATTTGAGGGAGCCCAATACCCAGGACATGGTACCATGTTTGGGCGGGTGCTGATCCTCCCTGTCTAGGACACTGTTAAAGTCTCCCACCCAAATTATAGGAGCCCCCATACTGCCCTCTACTAGGTCCTGAAGTCCCTCAAAGAAGAGGTGATCATCCATGTTCGTGGCATATGAATTAAGAATTGTGAGCTTTCTACCATCCAGAGTACCTTGCACAAGCACATAACGCCCCTCTATCTCTGCTTTGTTGTACATGAGTTTGAAGGGGACACCAGGAGCCACTCAGATGGCAACCCCCCTGGAGTAGGATGAATAAAAGGCCATGTATAACTGCCCCCTCCCTTTCTGATCAGCTTCTGTGGTTCCTCCCCTCTAAGGTGAGTTTCTTGGACACAAGCTATTTGGATGTTGTGTCGCCGTAGAAATGTGTGGACCTTATTGTGCTTGGAATCTCCGTATAATACTCTGACATTCCAAGTGACCATGTTTACTTGATCAAACATATTGGTGACAAAGGTTTGTACACAGGCTTCCTCATCCCATCCCTTGACCCACCCTCCGCACCCAGAGCCAGACTGTCTGGAAAAACATGCAATGTCTTCTCTTCAGCACTGTAACATAAATCAACTGTCCTTTCCCATCTGTGGGATAATAGAACAACTTTCCTAACAGAACTCCCCCACTCCGGATGTGAAGAATGTAAAAAAAGAACTTATACCACATACCCAGTAGTTTGTCTGCTGTCAGGACTTACAGCCTAACCCCAAACCCCGCTCCTTGAGGCCTACCACCGAGGTAGGAAAGCAAGCCATGCTCCCGCTACAGAAGAATGTGCCTTCAATACACAGAGATTCTTTCTGGCACATACCTACATCTTATACGTCCTTCATAATTTGACCATTGTATGCCCTAGCCGCAAACCACACACCAGAACAAGAAATCACTCATGCTTTCCCCACTGCAAATCGGAGAAGAAAGGTGAAGCTATTAAGGCAGAGTAACAGATCTATCCCAAAGTAACCAATACGTCCTCATTCGTCAGGTACATTCTGCGTGGTGGATCTCTCCTGCATATGCATCCCTCCCAAATCCAGCAGTCGCTCCTGGGGGGCCAATGCCATATTTCCATCGTCCTGTATTTCTACCCTAGGCAGGCTATCGACCTCAGGCTGGTGCCGGTCTCTAGGCAGGGGCCAGGAAGCCCTCCCACCACTGGAATCCCCTGCACTGGTCGATCCAGAAGTCCTGGGGCTCCAGGGCCCCAATCTTCCCACTGGCACCTTGTCTCAACCTCCAATCAGTGCCACACATCCTCAGGAGTATCGAAGAATTTAGACTTGCCCCCCCAGACAGCACCCTCAACCTGGCAGGATATAGTAGCATGTACCTGAGGCCCATTGCACAGAGCTTGGCTTTTACCTCCAAGAACGTTTTGCGGGCTCCCTGTACTTTATTGGTGTAGTCAGGGTATATAGAGATGCAATGGTTCTCAAATCTGGCAGTGTCCGTGTCTCTAGCTGCCCGCATCCCAGCGTCTGAGTCTTTGTAATTGAGTTTGTGAGCAATGATGACCCTTCGAAGGTGTCCTGGGTTAGGCGGTGCGACCCATGCCCTATGTGCCCTCTTGATGGTGAACATGGGGGACAATCCCCTGGGCTTTACTGTAGAGTGGATCCAGTTTTCCACAGATTCCTCCGTTGTATTTCCTTCTGCCCGTTCCTGAAACTCCAATAGGCACACATTGTTGGCACAGTCGTCCCTCTGCGCCATCCAGGTGGGTCTCCATAACACTGGACTTAGACGTGATTGTGGCGATCTGTTTCTTTAGCACAGCCCCCTCCCCCTGCAGCTCCACAATGGACCCCTCAGCCACCTGAACCT
Source organism: Pleurodeles waltl (assembly GCF_031143425.1). NCBI lineage: Eukaryota > Metazoa > Chordata > Amphibia > Caudata > Salamandridae > Pleurodeles > Pleurodeles waltl. The sequence continues at coordinate 91,248,067 of NC_090447.1, forward strand.
TGTACGACACTTTACAAAGGTCCGTGCGTAGCAGATTGACCTCCAGGGACACAGTCTTGATTTTAAACTCCAGAGCGACCCTGGACCCGTGAATAGCTGCTAGTAGCTCTGTCCTGGTAGGCTCATCCGCAATAGGATCCGAGGCCTTCTCTCCTCTGCCCAGGGCCTGGCGTGTAGACCTTTGTGTGGTGGTAACATGAGTGGTATAAAATTCCATGGTGTTCCCTTGGGCGGCCCCCACCTGCTTATTGTGCCCCATGAGGAATCAAACGTGGCCCCCAGACTACTAGCTGCCTCCCAGCATGGCCCTGCAGTCCAGTAGCTCCCAGAACAGGTCTCCTACAAATCCAGACCTAATTGCTGAGCTACTGCCAATATCCATGCAGACCCCCCCATAAAATTGCAGACCACTGGGCTCTTCAGTGCTCCTTTCATGGGCCCACCCACACCAAAAGGAGTAGAGTCATGCAGGTGGTAGCAGCTCTGGCCCCGCTTAGCCAAACCTACGTTATTGCCACTTCTTCCACTGGGCCCTGTTGATGTACCTTGAGGTCTAGCAAAATGTTTCAATGTACAGGCCCTGTCGGGGCCTCCTCTGACAATGCAGCACTGCCTTGGACCGCCATCTCCTGCAGGGCTCCGCAGCACCTCTCACCTGCAGCCCCCTGCCCCGCTGGGCCATAGGTCTGGCACCTCGGCTCCCTACTGCTGCAGCAGGGCACTGTCTGAGCAGAAATGTGCCGTTAGGTAGCGATCAGTATGCCAAGAAAGGCACGCTTTTATAGGATTTTGCAAGGTGAGCTGGGAGCCTCCTAGAAGTGCGCCCTGTTGGCCATCTTGCATGGCTCCGCCTGACTTGAATCTTTAAAATACAAATACAGTATAATTTTGTGTGCGAGCATTTATTATTCATGTACTTTTTCCACTCGGAATAAAATAATAATTTTAAACTACATTGCATTAATTTGTTTCTTTACACAATATTTTCCTGAATGCCCTTCATGCTAGATGGAAGCATCATATACATATAGCAATGATTGAACATTTGCACTTTTGCCAAAGCACATCTTGTTAGCGAGGCAAGGTACAGCAGACCAGCAAGCCAGGCAGATAAAAACTAATTTCTAATACTTTTATTTTACAGAAGATAACAATGCACATTTATTTGTTGTCCGTGTTTTAAAGGCCTACAGTGTTAGTGTTAGAAATGGGTCTTTGGTTGGCAGTCAGGTTACCAATTGTCAAAGCAAGGACCCTCACTCTAGTCAGGGTAAAAGAGAATCACCCTCAGCTAACCCCAGCTTACCCCCTTGGTAGCTTGGCACGAGCAGTAGGCTTAACTTCAGAGTGCTAGGTGTAAAGTATTTGTACCAACACACACAGTCACTTAATGAAAACACTACAAAATGACACAACACAGGTGTGGAAAAATAGAAAATACTTATCTAAACAAAACGAGACCAAAATGACAAAATTCCACAATACACAAGTCAAGTTATCACTAAAAATGCAAAAAGAGTCTTCATGTAATTTTAAGCACAACGCTAACGCTGTTAGCATGAAAATGTACCTTGAGTGCGTCAAACATAACCCTGCACGGGCGACAAAAAGGGCTTGCAATATGTCGATTTCACTCACGAACAAGACATTGTGTCATTTCTCCTGTAGTCGGATTGGCGTGCGTCGTTTCTTCTTTCCGCAGGAGAGCAATGCGTCGATCCGGTCAGCACTCTCGGGTCCGGGCAGGCCTTGTGTTGTTTTTACACATCCAGGGGTGTTTGCGTCAGAAATTCAGCTGCACGATGGTCTGAAAACTATCCAGCGTGGGTTGCAATCTCACCAGCCTCCATCAGCGATAGTGCACGTCGTTTCTCCAGCCACAGTCGTCGATCTTCCAGCCACGTTGCTGACGAGCGTCGATTTTCACCTGCCAAGCCGGCGGCAGGTTGATTTTTCAGCCGCAGATCGGAGTTGCGTCGATCTTTTCCCCGCACGGCGGTCTGTGCGTGGATTTCTCACTCTTGGGCTGCCAGCTTCTCCTTTCAGGAACTGGATGGGCACCACGTGGCAGAGTAGGAGTCTCTCCAGAGGCTCGAGGTGCTGGCAGAGAGAAGTCTTTGCTGTCCTGAGACTTCAAACAACAGGATGCAAGCTCTAAATCAAGTCCTTGGAGAGTTCTTCTCAAGATGGAATGCAACACAAAGTCCAGTCTTTGTCCTCTAGCACAGGCAGAAGCAGCAACTGCAGGATAGCTCCACAAAGCACAGTCACAGGCAGGGTAGCTCTTCTTCCTCAGCTCTTCAGCTCTTCTCCAGGCTGAGGTTCCTCTTGGTTTCCAGAAGTGTTCTAAAGTCTGTGGTTTTGGGTGCCCTTCTTATACCCATATTCTCCTTTGAAGTAGGCCTACTTCAAAGCAAAGTCTCTCTTGATTGTGAAATCCTGCCTTGCCCAGGCCAGGCCCCAGACACTCACCAGTGGGTTGGAGACTGCATTGTGTGAGGGCAGGCACAGCCCTTTCAGGTGTGAATGACCACTCATCCCCTACCTCCTAGCACAGATGGCTCATCAGGAAATGCAGACTACACCCCAGCTCCCTTTGTGTCACTGTTTAGTGTGAGGTGCAACCAGCCCAACTGTCAAGCTGACCCAGACAGGGAATCCACAAACAGGCAGAGTCACAGAAATGATATGAGCAAGAAAATGCTCACTTTCTAAAAGTGTCATTTTCAAACACACACACTCAAAATCAACTTTACTAAAAGATGTATTTTTAAATTGTGAGCCCAGAGACCCCAAACTCCACATGTCTATCCACTCCCAAAGGGAATCTACACTTTAATCATATTTAAAGGTAGCCCCCATGTTAACCTATGAGAGGGACTGGCCTTGCAACAGTAAAAAACGAATTTAGCAATATTTCACTGTCAGGACATATAAAACACATTACTGTATGTCCTACCTTAACAATACACTGCACCCGGCCCTTGGGGCTACCTAGGGCCTACCTTAGGGGTGTCTGACATGTAAGAAAAGGGAAGGCTTAGGCCTGGCAAGTGCAAGTCGAATTTACAGTTTAAAACTGCACAGACAGAGACTGCAGTGGCAGGTCTGAGACATCATTACAGAGCTACTTATGTGGGTGGCACAACAAGCGCTGCAGGCCCACTAGTAGCATTTCGTTTAGAGGCCCTTGGCACCTGTAGTGCACTGTACTATGGACGTACTAGTAAATTAAATATGCCAGTCATGGATGAACCAATTACATATACATTTTGTAAAGGAGCACTTGCACTTTAGCACTGGTTAGCAGTGGTAAAGTGCCCAGAGTAACAAAAACAGCAAAAATAGAGTCAAGCACACATCAACAACCTGGGAAACAGAGGCAAAAAGTTAGGGGAGACCACACCAAGGATGAAAAGTCTAACAGTCAGCAACTTCAAAATTACATCTAATACACTTCTAATGTATTAATTAGCGCTCTCATTCATTCATTTTTTATTCATTCCTCTGCTAATCAAAACTTATTGCACCCCATAGCATCACTGTCATCATACCTGACAATCCATAATTTATCAGAAATAAACTTTTCAATGTATCATATGCTTTGACTTTTCTCTTCTTTGGCAGTTCTTTTTGTTGTTTTCTTGTTTCGGCTCTTCATTTTTAAACACATGCCAAAAGTAACTCTACAAAATGTAAATGTCAGATAAACAACTTGCACAACTAACACACCCCACCAATTGACATGCCAACTACTTCTAACACCCATTTTCCTCATCTGCTTAATCATGAACCTATCTGATCCCAGATTCCAGGGTCTGTTAATGGGTGAACTCCCCGTGCAATATTGGAAAAAAAATTCATATACCTATTAACATTCTGAGAATTATGTGGCACATATATACTGCATCAATTTTTATTTACTTTACAAATACCTCCCTCTTTTGCTAAAAGCATATCTGAAGCCACTTGCTATTAAATTAGCATACTCCTAATTGCAAGAATATCTTCATTAGGCCTAGCTAAAGTGCCTGCTGTGTTATTTGCTAAACGCTCTGTTAAAGTAAACAGCTTTCTGAACTTCACATCATGTAGCGCAAACCATGTAGGAGAAATCAGGACAAAGAAAACATCTAGAACATTATGCCATCTTATACGATCACATTTCACTCTACTACTGCGCACATCTTTTACACTATTCATATGATAATTTTTAGGAAACACTCATGCTATATAGCAAGTATCTGTCCAGCCATGGGAAGTGTGAAATACGCAGTCTTGTTACATATGTGATAAATACTTCTAAACATGGGATCTGCACCTAAAACGTTATACATCCTAAGTATATGTAAATCTACTATTTTCAGCTTTGACATCACCATTTCTCTCATCATCCGTCATACAGGTGTCCTCCTTTCTGAGTCCTTAGAATTGGTTGTATGTGTATATTATTAATCATAACTTTTTGTTTAGAATTAAATCCTAACATTCCAGGAGTTGTAGGGTTAACATTCTTTTTTTATTATTGTATTCTGTAATAAAGCAACACTCCACATTGTTAGTTTGCACACACCTATCTCTGGAAAAGAAACATTCTTCATGTTTTTTATATCGGCACTGTAAAACTTTGTAAGAACTAGCATAAACTCAATCCTTACATGACTTGAAATAGCAGACAACTCATCTAAACAGAAGTAGGAAGATGTGTACAAATATATCAATTAGTAACATCCATGATCTCACTATAATTCTTTAGCGTTACTACGTGCGTGTTTTCTAAGTAATCGTTCTCAGTATTATATCTAACATCTAAATCATCAATCTTAGTGCTATTCTCATTAGCAGTGTTTGCAGTGTAAGAGAGATACACCATACGAGTAAATGTGTATGCTAGAGGGTCAATAACAACAGCTGAAATTAAAACTACAGAAACTATTTTGAAAGCCATGCAAATATTCTTTCTTCTTGTGGCCATTTTCTCTTCCGATGTATCTTTAAAAAACAAAGTTTTTCATAATTGTTCATAAACAATTTCCTTCAAAAACGATGATGCTGGAGATACCAGGGACCAAGACTGGTTAAGGTTTCTAGCATGTAATGAGGTCATGTATCAGTTATAAAAGAATATGGTCTTCACTGTATGTCAGGCTTCTGTTGAAGGAGGGATGAGAAGTGTTCTTTTTACCTTTTTTAGATGTTTGAGATCAGCTCTTTTCAGGCTTTTCACATGGCAGAGCAGCCTCTTGTCTACTCTTCTATGGTAGTCCTCATTACCCATTCATTGAAGCCAGTCTTATACTGGCCTACAGCAGATCCCTTATTGTTGTAAGCACTATAAGATTGTGTGGTTTTTCTAGAGCTTAAACACAAGAAACCCAAGCAGCTTTTTATACTTTTTGTGTTGTCACTACTGGAGTCAAAACGGCTGTCATTATAAAATGTGCATTTATTTAAATAAAAGTGAATGTTCTGCAGCAGTATATTCTCACAGGAGTGTTTGCTTTTTTAAAGTAAACACAATTCCTTGAATGAAGAGAATGAATTGTTTGAGCATTTCTACTCACTAGTACTTTAGCCAAGTTGCACATTTTGAAAATTACTGGGGCTAATGGCAAAGTTGTAGACTTAAAATAAAAAGTATGGCTTAAACCCTGAAATGCACATGTTTTGTGATCCTGGACAAATCGCTTTCGTCGGCTATGCCCCAGTTCTAGGATTTGCCTAAAATGGCAGCAGATAGTGCTAAGTCAATGTGCAGTGTGTAAATCATGCCACACCGCCACATTCAATGAGGGGCATCTTCAGCTTGTCACATGTTTTTTAATCCAACAGCGGTCTATGTACTGCATGGAGCAAAACTGCAAATCCCTGAACCCAAAATGTTTTTTGACTGAGGGTAGGGCAGCAAAAAGAACATATGGCTAGTGTGAGATCTGTGTATGTTTTTCTTTTTCCTCCCATTGTGGACTTGAATAAATTTTTCCCCTGACGTCTTCCAAATGAATAGTTAGCCATGTTTTGGATGATAATTTACTTTGAAAGTACAGTGTTGGAAACTAGTAGGAAGTTGAAGGATGGAGTGGAGGGAAGTGTGTTATACTTTAAGGATAATGACTAGCCATGTCAAGCTGCATTCTGTCTTGTAAAGGATCACAGTTGCTTAGCTCTTACTGAAGTGTTATGATATTTTCTGCATGCATTAGCACCATCCCCCAGGTGGCATTCTTGCAAGGACTTATTGAAGGTTGTCACATGTCAAACTGCTTGGAATGGAAATATGTGCTTCAATGGGGCTTTGTGATATTGAATTGTAATTTGAGCATAACTTGGACCACGCTGACAAGCATGTGGAATCGAATAGGCTGGCATAATGATCGAAGACAATGGGCCTGATTACAACTTTGGAGGAGGTGTTAATCAGTCTCAAAAGTGACGGTAAAGTGACGATATACCACCAGCCGTATTACGAGTCCATAGGATATAATGGACTCGTAATACGGCTGGTGGTATATCCGTCACTTTACCATCACTTTCGGGACGGATTAACACCTCCTCCAAAGTTGTAATCAGGCCCAATGTGTACCCTGTCATCACCTCTTCCAATAATTATGTCCAGCTCCATACTAACGGTGGTATTAACCAATGTTTGAATACCACCCTAGCCTTATTCAAAACACTCAAGAATGTTCATGCATCACATTTTACTGTAGGTGTGCGTGTTTCTGTCTGTTACTTTGATGTATTTGACTTTGACTACATACATATTTCCGCACCATAAGTTTTGTCAGCTGGAAGCTGTGTTATGGAGTGTTTTTGTACTTTGGGGAGAAGCCCGGTCTGGCCTTAATAAGTTTGTCCATCCCAGACCCCAGCCTGAAGGTTTGCAGTGTCACTGTCTGTTCATTATCTGCATTATGTGGTGAGGAGGGTTGCTGCTGCTGCCCCTGCTAGGCCTCTCCCATGACTATGATTGGCTGCACCACTACTCATGATGCTGTCCTGACCTATGTACCCTGGTTGACCTTCTAATCGTCTAATCATGTCGAGATATGGATGGCATTGAGAGTTGTAAGTGGACATTGTGGATTGTAATTGGGCAGCATTGCATGGTCGTTTGGAAAATGATGATTGCCCAAAGGTATGTGTTGGTTGCATTCTTGACATGGTAGCAGCCCTGGTGCTATCTGTGTAGTAGCTAAAAAAAGACATGTAACTCCTATACATATTGATTTTTCTGCACTTATACTTTTCACTTTGGTAATGCCACTTCCTGTGATGTCATCTTGGTTAAATATCACATGATATCACTTCCTGTACTGGCACCAGGGGTGCGGGTATTCGATCTCACTTCCTGTGATGTCACCGCAGCTCAAAGGTAATGCTACATCACTTCCTCTACCCCTGACATTTTGGTGAATTGACGTCCAGGGCTGGTTGGTGTATCATTCTGCCTCATATGGAGTGCTGTACTGCAATAAATAAGGAACAGTTTTACATGTCAAAAGGACTCTGAGCCACTACTCAATAAATTATTTAGCTTATAGATAATTTTGTTCATATATTGTTTCACTGAATCAGGCATTTTTTAACTATTTGTTTCCAGGGACCAAAATGCAAGGCTGATGTATCGCCAGTGCCTGTGATGCCTTAACAGGTGTTACGAATGTACCATACAAATGTTCTCAATGTATTCACCTTAGAAGGTGAAGTGAAGTGCTTATTCTGCATTCTGTTGTCTGCATAAGGCACATAGGCCCTTGTTACGACATTGACGGTATTGACCGCCTACCGCCACGGCGACGGCAGCCAACATACCGTCGCTGTGGCTACCAGCCGCCCACCCGCATTATGACAGTAGATGGAATTCCGCCAGAAAGCTGGCGGAATACTGTCAATGGTCATGGCTGCGGATGGCGGTAAGGTGGCGCAGCTGTCAGCAACAGCGCCACCGCCGCCGACAGTATCATGAGCAATGATACGGCCTGCGGTGTTTTGCTGGCGGGCGCTGCTGCTGGCAGCAGCGCCGCATCCCGTCTCCTGCCGGAGGACCCCCTGCAAGCAGGTAAGTTGGGTTTTCCGACAGGAGAAGGGGTTGGGGGGCAGTGTGTGCGTGTGTGGGGGTGTTGTGTGTGTGTGTGTGGGGGGGTTGTATGTCTGTGTTTGTATGCATGCATACAGGTGTGAGTCGCGTTGAATGAGTGCGTGAATGACTGAACGTGAGTGTACGTGTATGTTGTGTGTTGTGAATGCGTGTGTGCGACAATGTATGTTGGTGTGTGTTGCGGTGTGTGGTTATGTATGTGTGCATGCGTGGGTGTATGTGGGTATGCATGTGTGTATGAGTGTGTATGTGTGCGCGTGTGTAAATGTGCGGGGGTTGAGAGGGGGAGGGTGGGGGAAGACCCTGGGAGCAGGAGGGGAGCGGGGGAGACCCCTATCAGTGCCAGGGAAGGTATTCCCTGGCACTGATAGTGCCTACCGCCATGGTTTCGGTGGCAGTACGCTTGCCACGAAAACCATGGCGGTAGACGGGGTCATAATCCCGAGGGTGGGATTGTGACGGCCGCCTGGCTGGAGACTGAAGTCTCCAGCCCAGCAGCCATTACCACCCTGGTGGACGGAGTGGTACATTGGCGGTTTAGCTTGAGCCAAACTGCGAATGTCATAATTTGGGAAAAGGTATGGCCAGCCTGTTGGCAGTACCTTTCTCCAAATTACCGCCGACCACCAGGGACATAATGAGGGCCATAGACCTCAGTGAGCTATTTTGCTACAAGTGATTAACATAATGGAAAGGCTCTTACAATGGACCAGATGGCTTTTCCTTGCAGTTCTTACTTCATTAGCTGTTTAGCACCCAAGGACTCTCCCCTCCTATTCAGACAAACCCTATGCCCTCTCTCAACATTTAAGCCTTAAACTTGTCCGTAGTTAATATTCTTTGTAATCTGTGCTCTAAAAGAGAGCAAAACCTATGCCTTTCACTGTCAGCTTTCCTTTCAGAGTCTGTGTGCATGAGGACAACCAAAGAGTGCTATGTGTGTCCCTGTGATGATTCCATCTGCTGTACGGAATGCCCAAGTATTTACTACACTCATCTGACCTCAGAAGATGGCCTAGGCCTTTCTTGGACTCATGGTTGCCAACCAAGAATCTCTCATTTCATTTCCCACTGGACATGCCAGATGGAGGTGTGTTTTGCCTGCCTTGGTAGCTACCTAGAAGGTCCATACAGTCTTTTAAACTTACTTTTAGAATCCACAGCAGTTGAACACTCGGTTTTGTACTGGACACCTGGAACAACCCTGGGATTGAGTTACATTAACACCAACCCAATATAAGAAACCTCTAGTAGCCGCTTCTGATTAACTGCAGCAGTTGTCACCCCTGCTCTGGTTGATGCACCTGCACTAAGTGAGAACTGAGAAGACTGAGCAGCTTTTACGCCACCTCCATAACAACTTGTTATTCTGTACTGAAGAAGGACATCAATCCTGAAACAATCTCAAGAGATACAAAGAACTGGCGGGGCCAACAATGGTGAAAACTAAAGACTTTTAATGAAGTAAGACTTTTTCTGAAGTAAATTTACTGAAGTAAGTCTGATAACACTGCATTTACCCTAATGCACCTGAGCGAACGGAGTGCTGAGACCTGAAGCAATGTGCTCCCTTCCTCCTTTATATGGTAAGTTGATTTTGCCATGTATCAAACTGTTTTTTATCCAGGCAAATACTTTTCCTGAGTTGGTAGACAAAAATATGTTTTAGAATATAAGCGGCACGGACAGGTTTGGGGTGGAATCAAGATGCAACTGTCAGAGTCCACAGCTTTGTAAAGTTGTCGTGCAGGTGGGAAGATTGTGAACTTCATTCCGTTTTTCTCTTGGGCAAAGCTTTTGCTAAAGAGTTTCTTTTTCAAAACCAACGTGTAGTTGAGAGCTTCCTCCCACAATTTTAAACCTTTGGGATCTTCAAGCAGCTTGCAGAAAAAGCATGACATTTCCAAAACAGAATTCCTGAAATATCGGCCAAAAATAGTTTGAGTGCGCCAGCTAGTCAATATTACATATGTGCACTTAGGTCTACATTGCAGGTTCAAGGTAGATGAGGCAGGATAGAGAATTAAATACATATCAGTACATGCATTTCATGCAGTGTGTAGGATACTTCTGTGCTCAGCCTGGTGCCTCTTCCCATGCTTTGGTGACCTGCACTTGCATTGCAATTAAGCAACATTATGCAGCAGAGTTGACCACATTATGTGAAAAAGAAAGGTAAATTATACAGCATACTATGTAATTAAAAGCAAATTATGCAACACATTGCTCTGGCATTGCTATCTAGCTATTTTGACATTATGGGGGTCATTCCGACCCTGGCGGTCCAAGACCGCCAGGGCCGGGGACCACGGAAGCACCGCCAACAGGCTGGCGGTGCTTCCCAGCCCATTCTGACCACGGCGGTAAAGCCGCGGTCAGAAAAGGGGATCCGGCGGTTTCCCGCCGGATTTCCCCTGCATGGGCTGAATCTCCATGGCGGCGCTGCAAGCAGCGCCGCCATGGAGATTCCGACCCCCTTCCCGCCATCCTGTTTCTGGCGGTTTTTACCGCCAGGAACAGGATGGCGGGAACGGGTGTCGTGGGGCCCCTGGGGGCCCCTGCACTGCCCATGCCACTGGCATGGGCAGTGCAGGAGCCCCCTAACAGGGCCCCATAAAGATTTTCACTGTCTGCTTAGCAGACATTGAAAATCGCGACGGGTGCAACTGCACCCGTTGCACCCCTGCAACTCCGCCGGCTCCATTCGGAGCCGGCTTCCTTGTTGCAGGGCCTTTCCCGCTGGGCCGGCGGGTGCTCTTTTGGCGGTCGCCCGCCGGCCCAGCGGGAAAGCCAGAATGGCCGCCGCGGTCTTTTGACCGCGGAGCGGCCATATGGCGGTAACCGCGTGGCGGGCGGCCACCGCCGCCCGCCGCGGTCAGAATTACCGCCTATATCCCATGGATACCAAATTGATGTCAATGCTATAAAACACATAGGTATCCTAATAGAGAACGCACATATTCATCAGACAATAATCAAAGTGCTATTCACCAGGAAGTAACAATGTTGTCATGTATGGAAGCACTAAAACAGCATTGTACTAATACTGCTCATTCTACCTCTCATAGTGAAATAGTTATAAACTTCAAACAATGGTTCACTCTGCAGAAAATAGGCCAAATGTACATGCTTTTTAGAATTAAAAAGGTTGCCAGTAAAGTTCTAGAATTTGTCTTCAGTTTAGTGCCTACTCCCGGCGTCTGGGAGCACACATTAAAATAATGTCTTACTGAAAAAATACTATATTTATGTGTACATGTCTTACTAGAAGGCACTTTAAACTTCAAGCGATTGGATGTCAAAATGAAGTGTAACATATCTGGGATTCTTCCAAGTTCCAAGTGCCTTCTTTTAAAGTCCCTTTGATATTCAGAATAATGTTTGTGATATAACAGGTAATTTAGCTGAGTAGTGAATCCAATCATTTTCATGAAAAAGGAGTGCTCATTTAAATTATGTGAATGAAATTCAAGTATTGAATGTTATTTCCCACTAAAGATAAAAACCCTTTCCTTTGTCCATCAATAGAAGATGTTAGCATGCTGTAACAATTGTCACATATAAATGCATGTATACTGGCATCAGCAGCTGAACCATTTGTAAGTTGCAAAGATTAAGCCTGTCTGCATTCATTTTAAAAACCTTTTATCATTTTGAGCTAAAAACCTTTTTTTTGAGATCAGCTTCTATGTGATGAAATGTGAACCAGCTCTGTGGACAAAACTAAATCACTGGAAATTGTCCCTGACAATCGTCTTAACCTTCAGAAAAATTGTTTATCCACGGCCAAGAGCACACTGAGTCAACATATGGCTTCTTTGGAACCTCAGGCAGTTAGTTCCTGTGCAGGACCTGAAAACTGTAGTTCAGGCACTGGGTACTTTCCTTACTGGACTATGGGAACTCTCCTCTCTGGTCTCCCCAAAGAAAAAACGTCTTGAACCCCTGGGAGCAGTGATTCATGCACCTGGTTGGAAAACTAAACATCTCAGCTAAGTGAGGATTGCGACATGCTTAAGCCCTCCTTCGGAACCTCCAACATTCTGTTGTGTAGCCATTTTAGCTATAGCTCCATGCACGTTATTTTAACACACTAGGCCAAGCTGCTGTGCACTCTAACCTAGATATATTTTATTCAGCTTTATTTTATTGTTACAATAGCCACTTTTACGGTCTTGTTTTATTTTCTGTTTATCTAACTGTTTTTGCCTACGCCAGCATTCTGTTCTCAAACAAGACATTCTTGTTCACTCTGTGCTTCTTCCAAGGCTACAGCATGGTACATTGCTGGTGAATGTGGTATAAGTTTAGTCTCCGACATTCGTAAAAAACACACATCCTTACGTAGGGACATTTTCTCAGAACATCAGCTGTGTTATTATAAAAACACTTCCCATGTCCCTTACACGTTAGAGGAGATTCCAGCCAGTGAACCACGACTGTATGCTGATTGCTGAATGCTTCGCTACAGATGCTAATGCAGACCACAGGCCTTTGCTGAGGTATGGGGGATAATGTCTTCCCAGGAGAACCTGAAGGGCAGAATTGGAGCTTAACACGCTGTGCTCTATCAAAGCCTAGGTAGGAGTTAGTCTATTGACCATAGTGACAAAATTATAGCGTTATTTTTTATGCTTCACTCTCCTTGTCACAATATTAATATTGTCATGCTGTGTCGTCCTGGTTATTGCAGCTCATGCTTTGCTATCTAAGATGCAGTTGTTTTATTAAAATCATTATTGAAACATATACTGCCTCTGTTCGTCATTTTATATATGAGACTATGGTAACTGAGAGAAACGGATGAGACCTGAGTGACCAAGGCTTCCCTGAGAAACCAATTATGTCATGCACTCGGCTGCCCAGTCATCCCTGCCCATGGGTAGGGATGAGGCACTGCTAGTTGGCCGGAGCAAAATCCGGATTGGGGCGACAGCTGTCACCTGCAGTGGGTCAGACTCAGTCTCCCCACACCGCAGGCGATTCTGCCGCTCAAAATCCAGTAGTGTCATTAGAATAATAAGAGCCTACGCGACAAATTCAAGCAAGAATGTTTTATGAAACAAACATTCTCTGGCTTTACAACAAGGATCTGGAACTCCATCTAACCACCTCTTTGCAGAACCCCGAGTCATTTCATGTTTCATAAGGATCTCAAAATCCTCCTATTTGAGAGAAACTTTGGATGGAGCTATGATCACTTCCCTGCAGCCTCTTTCTGTCTTATACTACCTACCCAGATACAATCTGCCTGACCTTTCTCCCCTGGTTTGGAATGCTTGGTCTATGGGTTTTCCTTGTTGCTTATCTGGTATTTTTATATTGATTTTTATCGAGCTTCTTCTTTGTGTTTTTGTGTAAAGTGCTCTGATGCCCTTGGGACACGTTTGTGCTACATAATATGCAAACATACTTTATGATATGCAAAATATGGGCCAGGTGATGAAATATGTTGTAACTTCGACAAATTCATATTTATTCGAAAAAATTAGGAGTTATGGAATAATGTTTTCTCAGCAGGCCTTCCTCAGGTCAGAGATACTTGGGTGTCTGCTCAATTAGACTCCAGTATAAATCGGGTCTCTTTTACACAATTGTGTGATTCCAGCTGCTAAATATACTGATGAAAAAACATGCATCATTTTCATGTTCGTTCTGATTGACTGGTGACATGTGGCTGTGCTGACACTGACAGGTTTCACACAGTTGAATTGGTTGTTTTGATAAAGAGACATAATCAGTGCTGCTTCAGCAACTGCCCTGCAAATTAAGCACAAAAAAGCAGTCAACAAAGAAAGTACCAGAGAGGCACATAAACGCAGACACCTAATTATTTTTGTAGATTTCTATACAACCAGTTAGATAAACTGTTTATATTACATTTTGTTGCCTTCTGTTTTCAGACCATTATACAATGGGATGTTTAGAGTGATTTATTTGTAGATGTTTTTTATCAAATGTCCTGGTATTGAAAGCAAGCTCACATGGTGCTGATCTGTACTGCAGTCAAGAGAAAAAGGAATAATCCTCTATGATCTAGTGGAAACAGTATCACATCCTATTGCTTGCTGGAGACATGGGCGCCTATTTGGGGCAGCCAGGAGTAGAAGTTGCTAATCCTGACTTTCCTCTTGTTGATGCCGTCGCTATTCCTTTTAGGAGTCAAGAACAAAAGTATAGAAGTTCATATTTCTGTATTTTCCACTTCTTGCCTTGACCCTAGTCCCTCTGCAGCACACAGGCGTCTATTGAGGGGATAAGGGCTGATCGAATGGCCATCCAAGTGAGGCTGTCAGGTGCAAAGTGTGCAGATGCAATTTCTACTACCCCTGGTATGTTGGTGAATGGACGTTCATGTTTGTTAGGTGTCTACTTAGGGCTGGAAAGCGGTGTATGTCGGTCTTTAAGGTCTGGAATGCTCACACGAGGCACAGTTTGCAAAATATGCATTAACATTTCAGGAATGAGTGATACATGTGGCCCATTTTTTGCCTGGCTACTTTGTTTACCTTTTCTTATCAAGTGTAAGGTATGTGAAGTATTTTCCATCAACAAAGTTTTGCAAAGATCCTGATTTTCATCTTTCCCAGTTTACCTTTATCCAATCACAGATTTTTCAGCACTGCAAGATCATTATCCCTGCATAGCAACATAATTGTCACTTTAACTCAAGCAGGCGAAGGTGGAAAATGTAAGCAGAGTACTGCTATGCACGTTAACCATCTGCACATTTTTTCTGTACTTCTGACAAATGTTTGCAGATTTTTTTCTACCTTTTTACATTTGACAAAGTATTTATACGCAGAGTTGCAAAGTCAAAAACTGCAACCTTTGCAAAGTTGCAAAACTTTCAATAAAATTTTGCAAAGTTTGCAAGAATATCTTCACAATGTTGCAGCCCTATCCTTCTCCAGATTTTAGTTGCATCTCTTCTCTGTGGTTAAATGTGGTTAAAATATGTTTACCCAGAATCTTGGATGATTCCTGGAATTTGTGAATGAATGCCAGATATCTACTAGTAGACAAACAGACAATATCTTCAAAAGCTCCTGAATCTCCTGTAGAACTTTGTGATTTGAAGCAGATTCTTAGAAAAAGTTAAAACCCTGTCTTCAAAAGCACTGGTAGGAAGGAACAGAGAAATTGAGAGAATGGCATTGTGGTTTTGTGAACCTCGCATTTTTGGAGAGATAAGGGTATGCATGTCCTAGAAGTCAGAAGGTGATTTGCTGATGGCACTTCCCTCCGAAAGACCTGGCAAAACCTGTGCCAAGGTTAGTAGCATGCCAACCACAACTTTCAGATAATCTCCTTATTTCTTAAGATGCCAATCTACCTCTTACTTAACCCACACTCACCCATAACCTCTTCCTTCCACAATTACTAGCAGGGTATATTCAGTGGGTGGGGCTTGCTTCAAGGACAACATTTAGGGGCCTCCAGGGGTCACAGCTGTGTCCCCGGCTTGCCCACTGTTAACTGTGGCACTACCCTTGCGCCTCCTGGCCTCATCAATCACGGTGGCTGTGCCAAGGACAGACACAAGACCGGGCTCTGATGAGCCCCATCTACTTTCGATTGATACAGACACTCTATCTGGGAAATATTGTTTAATTACGATGTGCATCACACTTTAGAATGCATTTAATTTGGGAAATAAAAACATTCTTAAGTACATGTAATGCACACTCACACTCTGGATGCCCTGATATAATGCAGTGATGACCCCTAACTGATCTCTTTCCCAAACCCCAGTGCTTTCTGCTAAATGTACGTTTCATATGCACAGGGATGCACAAACAAAAGTCCAGATTAAAAAAAAGTGGTGCTTCACATCATGCAGCGCCACTTTTCTTGCCCCCCCGCATCACCGTAACACCACCCTGCGTGCACTGTATTTAAGATACAGCGCACCAGGTAGGTATTAGGAACAATAGTATCAACATTGTTTAGTTATTGTGGCGCTTTGTTCCACTAGCGTAAACAATTCCAATGGGAGCGTCCTTTTAACACCCGCTTTCAGCGGGTGTTAAAAATGACGTCAGAAATGGGGCAATGAAATCTTGCAGATTTCATCGCGCCATTTTTGCAAACCTCCTTGCGCTGGAACACCCCTTTGCATACATTATGCATGGGGCCTGCATAATGTGGCTTAAAGGGTCACAAAGTGGTCAATGCATGCATTGTGCCACTTTGTAGATATGGCGCACGTTTTTGGCAACCTAACAACATTAGCGTCAGAAAAATTATGCTCATGTGGCGTTAGATGGCACAAGGCCATCCTTAAACTTGGGCCATAATTCCTTATTTATAGCCCTGGCACCTACTGATGTCTATTGAAAAAATCAAGAAGCATTGATTATTCCAATAGGTCTAGCTTTAACTGCTGATCTTTTTTCTTTGCATGAGTTCTTTAGAAATTGTTTTTGTCAAACCTTCTCACAAAAGCAATTTAAAAATGGCTGGCCAAGCATGCTCACACATGTGTACCGATGTGTACAGAGATTATTGTATGCATATATGGAAATATACATTTTCCAGGGTTGTGGCAGTGTAAGTGACCTTTCGTCCACATGGGATCTTAAAGATTTTTCAGAGTGTAAGGTGTTTTAAATTGATATGTACACCTGATGTGTGGAAGAGAAGGCCAAGTTTATTTGACACTATTCTTTTGGTATGGTACATGTTCAAAATGAGTATCTAAACATTAGCTTTCAGAGCAGAATTCTATATATTTTAGTTCTGGTTTTGGTAAGATTGCCTGGGTACTTGATGGTAAAGCATTGCCACTGTCTGGGACATAAATGTGTCAGTTGTAGTTTTTTTTTAGCTCAAGGTAGTGAAATAGGAGTGATTGCAAAATACATTGTTTTTTAAATGCCTAAGTGGACCGGTGTGCTCAATTATGATGAGAATTCTAATTTAATGATTAACAATGTGTGGTTTGCAAGGAGAAAAAAGTTATGTCTTCTGTAGCCCCTTTACCCATATAACATCTAGATTTACTGTAATAGTATAAGTTCTAAACATGTTTTGACATATTTCATTTCTTACAGCCTTAAATGAGTCTAATAGTTTAATAAAGGTTGGTTGCCTGGGATTACGGCCTGGTGAAACATTCACATACTTGATGGATTTTACCTAATTGATACAATGAGTAGTCTATTCTGGTGGCACATGAACTTGCCTTCTGCCTTATGGAGTACCATTGGGCACTTCATCTACAACAGTGTTCACTTCTAGCCAACTAGTGTAAGATGTTATCTTCAAAAGTTCATTCCTAAAGCCAAAGGGGGTAGTCCATTCTGGGTGCATTTTGGTGTTAGCATTTCTATTCAAGTCAGGGCACCTAAATTGTACATTTTGATCTCTGAGCTACCCGCTGACTCAATAGTACTTTAGTAGTTAACATTAAAGTGAATAACTCTTCACACAGCATTGGAAATTGGAGGGGTTAGCTTTTCCTTCTGATCTTGTGTTAACTTCAGTTTTTGTAATGTTTCTGTGAATATTCATAGGATAAAAAGTTGTTTGCAGGCCCAGGACATTTGTTTCAATTATAAGTAAAAAAAGACTCCAAAGCTCATACAGATTTCTCCCTCACATACCCATAAATGCAATCTCAGGAGAACTGGACCGCCTCCTTGACAAGTCTCAGATGTGCATATCCTGTCTTTTACACCAGGGAAGGCTTGTGACACATTGTGCAGATGATCAAACCAATTAATAATTCTTATTCCAGATACTTATTAATAAGAGCATTGGGCCCTAAGGGTAGCTTCTACTGCTGGGAATGTGTGCAACTAAAGTATGCTTACCTTTTAATGTATTTAAATAGAGCCTGAGTTGTGGAGTTGTGAATACAAAGACATTTGAGAGCTTCTGGCGCGTGGTTGCAGAAAGCTGTCTCAGAAGATGCTGTCTCTGGGAGAAACGGTATGTAAAGCTCATGGATTGTAGTTTTTAGTTATGTGATTTTTTCATCTGATGTCACAATGTACATTTTAGGGGTTACTAAGTAAAGATTTGTTTTTACTTTGCAGTGTGAATATCATAACTTGTGGATACTTGTGTAGTTTCAGGAAGGAAATGTAATATTTGTGGACGTGACTTATTTGGTGATGCTGTACACAAAAGACCCCTTACACTTTCCACCACAGCTTGCATCATGCCCATGCATGCTCATGCAATCCAATGTGCAGAACCAACAGAAAAGAGCCCAAAAGAACCACTACATTGTGTCAGCCACTAGGACAGTTTTGTAACAAAACAAACCAGACAGAACCACCACTTTCTTCCACAGGAGATGCGGAAACCGTTAGGGGCTCCACCAGCAAGGGAACAAAAAGGGGGAAAACAGACTTTCTGAGAAGAAAAATGTAATTCTACGCTTTATCTTAGATGTAACACGGCACATGTTTTGTTAATGATGTAGGGGGTAGGTCCTAGTATAATCTTGCTACAGGTCCATCACATTTGGCACTTAAAGTCAAAGTGAACTTCATTTTGCTATGCCGCTGGGTGCAGGACCAAGGCTGATTTGCATATGGCTGGTTCCTATCTGAGATGACATGGTGGGCAGAAAATTATGGACTGGAATGTGGCCCAATTAACTTATGGATAACACTAATTCAAGCATTCCAGCTATCACTTTGTTGTTTTTCTATTTGATGCTAAGAGGGCACACTCAAAAACCGGTATGCAGACTGCTGTTGTCTTCTTGTGATTAGCTGTTTACTAATGTTATTAAAATAGGCATTTTTTAAAACATGACCTTTCGTATAATACTACACCAGCAGTAGTTCTTTTACAATGTAGGTGTAATACACCTGCAAGCAAAGCATAAGACCATTTAGTGTGATAATCTGAGATTGATTGGCTAAACTCACCACACCATGAGCTGGCCAGTTATGCAGTATCTGCTGGCTTCTGCTTTTCCTTGAGTAACCTGTTTTTGTCTTCTGGACGTTGTGCAGGTCAGGTGTTAGATGTCCGGCCTTCTTTGAAGCAGCCCTGTCCATAAGATTTATAGACGTTTGATCACAGCAGACCACTTTTATAACGTGTAAAATAAACACTGAGCTATTTTAAGATTAAAATTACCAGCACTTAATAGTAAAAGCAGTGGTTTGTCTCACAAGGTGGGGCCTTTGCACGCTAGGTGTAGAGAATATAGAATTTTAGTGGAATGATGGTGAGGAATGGGAAGCTTTTCACCGACGTGTTGAGAGAAAAGCTCCAGCTGTCTTTGATGTCTCGCAGGACCCTGAGTTGAAAATCATCCCTAATATTCACTTTTAACCATCTAGAACTATGGGCCAGATGTATCAACCATTTTTACATCCGCAAACGGTGCGATTGGCCGTTTGCGGATGCAAAAATGCCTTTCAGTATGTAGGGAAGGCATTTGCAACGCAATTTTGAGGAATCGCTAAAATAGCGATTCCTTAAATTGCGACCCCATTTAGAGAATCACAAATTGCGATTCTCTCAATAAGGAATCCTTATTTGCGATTTCTAAATCACATGTAACAAGCAATTCCTTAATGCGCATTGGGCATTAAGGAATTGCTATTACCACCAAGTTGAACTTGGTGGTAACCATGTGCAAATTTTTTAAATGCATTTTTAAAATTGACATGTAACGCACACATGCCCCTTTGGCATGTGTGCGCCTTACATGTCCCCAAAAACTTTTTGGGGTGTAGCAGAGGGGGCCTTAGGCCCCCAGCACCCTGAGGTTTTGCATTTCCAAAATGGCGAATTCCAGTTAGGAATTTGCTATTTGGGAAATGCAAACAAATCTCAAATATGGGCCTACAGGCCCATAGGTGCGAATGGGGGCTGTATCGCAATTTGCGATTCGGTAATAGCATTTGCGATTTTTAAGAAATCACTATTACCGAATCGCAAATATGATACATGCCATTTTCCGACTCAGAAAGAGATTTCTTAAAAATCGCTATTACCGAATAGCAAAAGGGTTTTTTGATACATCTGGCCCTTTATGTTATGGTCAGCCCCAAAATCACCTGCTCCTGATTACAACTGCTAAACAAGGGAGGTGGTATAATAGGGAAGCCATACATAAGAGACCCTCTCCTGTTTGTCCCAACTCTTTAAAAAAGTGCCCATGCCACCTGCCAAGCACTGCCCCACTGCCTTCTTTACCCTCCCACCCAGTAGCTGCCTGGACTTCCTTTTGTTGTAGCAACTGTGGGAACCAACTTTTGTTTGCTACTGTTGATGCCTCTTTGCACTGAATACCCTTATGAAAAGCTAGTATTCACGATAGAGGCCCTCAGAGAAAGCCATACATAAACTACCAACTCAGTATTAAGTCCTATGTGGAGCAGATCCTGTAAGGTTGAGTCATAATAAGTGCAGAGCCACATGGTACCATAATTCATGATCCTGAAATATGTCCTATCCACTCTTGTTTATATAGGTGGCCTTTATCCACATGTTGAAGGTGATTCCAAAGGTGTCTCCTATTTATTGAAGTGGCATTTCTGACTGCTTCCCAGTTGTGAATGGGGAACTTTGAAAGGGATGAGGTGCATACAGTATATTTATCATTTCTGAGCAGATGAAATGATGAAGTGAATGAGCATGACTCCCTCTTGTGGTGGGAACGTTTTGAAAAATGGAGTAAGGGCCATATTTATGGGCAGTTCCCGTAGTGCAGAGCAGCAAGTCACTGCGCTGTGCTTCACTCGGTGACAAGGAAAGGGCAGGAATGCACCGTATTTCCAGTAGTGCAGCGCATTCCGTCCTTTACCCTGCTCTGGCACACAATGGGCCGCCCAGGGCCAACCCAGGCAACCTTGCACCATGGTGCAAGGGTGCCTGCGTTGCATGCTGGATTGTTTTTATGCAGGAAGGGGCACCTTCCTGCAAAAAACAATCCCCTTAGGCTTTTTCACGTTGATATGTGTGCTGCATAATGCAGCATGCATAGAAAGAGGAAAGAACAATGAGAAATAAAGGTATTTTCTGTAGGGTCTCAGTGAACTCTTCCAGTACTTTGGTAGGTACCAGTTAAGCTTTACCTTCTCTAGGGCCAGTGCTTGAAATGGAAATATAGAAGTGCAGATGCTCACTATTTAGAGTACCCGTTTGCTTCTTAGAAGTACTGGAATTCTCCCACTAGGGCCAGGGTTCTGCAAAGTCGGTCCTGGAGAGCCGGGTCCATGCCAGGTTTTTAACATATCCACATTTAGAAAAAAGATGTTTCAGAAATCTACATTTAAATGAGGGAAGTGTAGGCACTCAGTACCGGACAGTACCGGCCCATTTAAAGTGCTGCCTGGGACTAGGTTTTTTTGGGGCTTACTAGTCCAAAAACTTTGAAAAAAAGAGCTACATGTGTTTCAGGCAGTTTCAAAAGTCTGATTATATAATTTCACAGAGCCATTCATTTCTCAAAATGTCCATAGCATCTTTCTCCATTTTATTTCTTTAACCTGCCCCTTCACAGCAGATAATCAGTGACATTTTATAACCGAGTTTCTATCTGGAAGTGGCAGAGTGGAAATAAAAATAAAATAGATCTCACAATTACAAGCAATAGCACCCCGAGCCGGGCAGCTTCTACCCGCTCTTACAGCAATGCTGGTGCTCAGTTACATACAGCTTACAGGATCATAAAGGTGACATCAGTGGTTCATGTTCATTTCTCAGACTGCAGTAGCATTAATACCATAGAAAGCTTCTATATCACAGATGATGAAATGCCTCTAAAGATGTCATAAAATAGCAGCCACAGCAAAAGTGCCCTTAGTACTAAGAACCCGAAATCACCATCAAGCTTCCCCAATTCAGAAGGAATTACCCATCATATACCAACTTCAAAACAGACGTGCGATTGCAATCATTTCATTCAACACATAAAAACGCCAGTTTACGAAAATCCAGACATTTCACTATGAAATATAAAATATCTACTTTAGCTCCAAAGTCACCAGAGTGCTTTATATAAGCGCCAGATTGCATTACAGCGGGTCAGACATTGTTTCAGGCAGTGGGGGAATAAGTGATTTGCCCAGAATCATAGGATGTTATTGTTAAGCCCACGCTGGCACTCGGACCTGGTTCCCCAGCTTCAAGTCGCTAGCTCTGGCCGTGAGGCCGCCTCTTTCACTAAACACCAGATAGGTGTATAGTGAAGAGAGCCACAGCCATAGATGAGTCAATAACAAAACAATGTCAAGGAGGGGCACCATTTTGCCAGGAATAGCCTGAATGCTCACAAATGACATGGAGGTGCCACCATTATACCAGTCTATGATGACTCCAAAAATGGCCACATTATGTTAATGTTGTGCCACTAAAAATCCCTCCACTCTATTGCATACCAGCCCCTCTACAGACACCCATGCACACACATGTAAGCTTGCGCACGCACACACACACACACTTATTAACATATCCCATTGTAGCAAATGTACAGGCATGATCCATAATGATGTCATACACTGGCCTTCATTTCTTCAGTACAAATGGATCAAACATACTACTCAACACTTGTGCTAAGACCTCTGGCCATGGTGTAGGCACTAAGTTGGTTCATTGTGTTATGGCTACCAGGACACAATATATAATTCCAGAATAAACTTGTTGTTTTCGGCTGTTTGCAAGAATACTTTTGCAAAACTGTTTTCTGTCATCAGCAATACTTTTCATGGTTTGTATTTTAGTTCCATTGAGGAAAACCATTTGATGCACTGGCTATTCAATTTCTTACTATTTTGATCAACTTCACACCTGTGCTGTTTGCTATGACCTTCAGAGAGGATGGCTCTGAACACTGTTTGCAGCTCCATCTGTGGGTAAGAGGGGAAGTTACACATATGAGCCCATATTTATGAAGCTTGTGGAATATTCATGCAACAGAAAAGGTAATACGTGGACAATTCAGAGGGTTCAGTGATATTTACATGCAATGCTTGATTTACGTGGCCTTGTGTGGCTTTGTAAAGAAATGTAACTTAAGGCAGCTGTTTATATTGTATTACATTACATTTCAACATGGGAGGAGTTCCATGTGTGGGGCATGGGCATTCCCTTGGATTCTGGCACATTCCCAGATGCAAGGACATTCCCCAGTGAGGCGTAAGAAGGAGAAATATCTCTATTTCTCCCTGGTATTTCCTGTTTCCACGTGTGCTGTATTCTGCAGCACACGTGGAAATAGGAAAATACCTCTCAGGATTGTTTTTTTTTGCAGGAAGGTGTTCCTTCTGGTACAAAAACAGTCCCACCTGTAACGCAGGAACCCTTGCAATATTGGGCAATGCTTTCTGCTTTGATGCTAGGTCGCACAGAGTAAGTCAGAGCAAGGAGAGAGCAGAAATATTTCATATTGTGGTAAGTATGAAGAATTTCTGCCTTCCTTCTTTTCATAGCACCACAACTTTGCTTGCTGCTGTGTGTTGCGTAAAGTTTGGTAAATGTGCCTCATGGTTTTCACATGCAATTCAGCGAGTATGCCTTGTACACATTGACATTGTATCTGCTCTTAGAGGCAGTATGTTGTGGTGAACATATCTGCTTCTTGATGTCTCCTCCCCCATCTTTTTTCTTTGCAGTTTAACTTCCTCACTCCAGTATCCTTCCTCTCTATAGTCAGTCTCTGTCTCGTCTATGCTCTAGTACCTCTGGGCAGTCTGTCTCCACTCTTCTGACTTCAGGTTTGTCTCTCTCTCACTCCATGATGAATGTTCTCTCTTCTGCCTGTCTCTAGGACACACCATGAATATCCTTCATCCCTTCAGAACCTTCCCGTGGGTTGAGTAACTCTTGTTGGCTTTCGTTCCTCTCTGCGGTCTCTCACACTGTCTCTTCTCTGTTATACTTCCTCTTGCTGTCTGTCTCGCCTCTGTTCACCTTCTTGTAGGAAGTTTGGGGCATATTTATACTCCGTTTGCGCCAAATTTGCGTCGTTTTTTTCGACGCAAATTCGACGCAAAACTAACTCCATATTTATACTTTGGCATTAGGCGCGTCTAGCGCCAAAGTTCATGGAGTTAGCGTCATTTTTTGGCGTGAACACCTTCCTTGCGTTAATGATATGCAAGGTAGGCGTTCCCGTCTTAAAATATGACTGCGATGCATATGCGTCGTATTTATACTCCCGGGCAAAAATGACGCCCGGGAGTGGGCGGGACTAAAAAACCCGCATTTGCGCCGGATTTTAGCACCTGGGTCAGGGCAGGCGTTAAGGGACCTGTGGGCTCAGAATGAGCCCAGAGGTGCCCTCCCAAGCCCCCAGGGACACCCCCTGCCACCCTTTCCCACCCCAGGAGGACACCCAAGGATGGAGGGACCCATCCCAGGGAAGAAAAGGTAAGTTGTGGTAAGTATTTTTTGTAATTTTTTTTTTGGCATAGGGGGGCCTGATTTGTGCCCCCCTACATGCCACTATGCTCAATGACCATGCCCAGGGGACAGTAGTCCCCTGGGCATGGCCATTGGGCAAGGGGGCATGACTCCTGTCTTTGCTAAGACAGGAGTCATGTTAATGGCGTCTGGGCACCCAAAAAAAAGTGGCGCAAATCGGGTTAAGACGATTTTTTTGCCTCAGCCTGACTTGCCCCATTTTTGGACGCCCAAACGCCATTTTTCCCTACGCCGGCGCTGCCTGGTGTACGTGTTTTTTTTTCACGCACACCAGGCAGCGCCGGTCGGCTAACGCCGGCTAACGCCGGCTAACGCCATTCAATAAATACGGCGCCCGCATGGCGCTTCAGAATGGCGTTAGCCGGCGCTAATTTTTTTGGCGCAAAACTCCGTTAGCGCAGTTTTGCGTCAAAAAGTATAAATATGGGCCTCTATCTCCCTGTGCTGCTTTGTCAATGTTTCTAAATGCAGATTCTCTCTCCTTCTCTGACCCTCACAGCAGCCATTTTCACTATCTCTTCTGTGTGTACAGTTCTCCCTTATGCCTGTCATCTCCTGTTTTTCTTTATACAGTCTGTCTGTCCAGGCTGCTCTGCTAACCATTCTCTCTACACTGTCTAGCTCTTCCCAGTCTTCCTCCCTGCAGCCTGTCTCTCTGTCTCTTCAGTGATAGCAGTTCTCTCTGTGGCCCTCCTATGCCTCTTGTATGAGGTCTGTCCATCTGTGCGTCTCTGTTAATGCTTCTCCCTGAGTTATCTCAAGTCTTCCCCTAACCTCCCCTCTGCAGTCTCTCTTTGGCTCTGTAACTCCTCTGGTGACCTTATTCTCATCAGTCTCTTAATGCCCCTCTCTATCCTCTCTCTTTCTATATCCCTCTCTAACTCCACTGGCAACCTTTCTCTCAGCAGTCTGTTTAGGCCCCTTTCTCTCTCTGTCAATCTACTGTTAACTTGTCTCTCTGCAGTGTGTTTCTAACCCTCTCCTTGTAACTCCTTACCTTTCTTTCAGCGGTCTCTTTCTAAGTAACCTTTCTCTCAGCGGTCTCTTTCTAAGTAACCTTTCTCTCAGCGGTCTCTTTCTAAGTCTCTCTCTGCCGCTCCAATAATAACCTTCCTCTCATCAGTCTCTTTCTAACCCTGTCTGTATCGCTCCCCTGATAACCATTATCTCAGCGATCTCTTTCTATTTCTCTCTCTCTGTACCTCTGCCTTCCTCTCGGCAGTCTCTTTATATCCTGCTGTCCCTCCATTGATAAGCTTTCTCTCAGCAATCTCTTTATATCCTGCTGTCCCTCCATTCATAACCTTTCTCTCAGCAATCTCTTTATATCCTGCTGTCCCTCCATTCATAACCTTTCTCTCGGCAATCTCTTTATATCCTGCTGTCCCTCCATTCATAACCTTTCTCTCAGCAATCTCTTTTACATTCTCTCTCTCACACTCCTCTGATAACCTGTCTCTCTTCAGTCTCTTTCTATCCCTCTCTCTGTCACTCCACCAATAAACTTTCTCTCTGCAGTCTCTTTCTATCCCTCTCTCTGTCACTCCACTGATAACCTGTCTCTCTGCAGTCTCTTTCTATCCCTCTCTCTGTCACTCCACTGATAACCTGTCTCTCTTCAGTCTCTTTCTATCCCTCTCTCCCTTACTTCTCTGATAACCTGTCTCTCTTCAGTCTCTTTCTATCCCTCTCTCTCACTCCTCTGATAACCTGTCTCTCTGCAGCGGCTTTCTAGCCCTCTCTCCCTTACTTCTCTGATAACCTGTCTCTCTTCAGTCTCTTTCTATCCCTCTCTCTCTCCCTCCTCTGACAACCTGTCTCTCTTCAGTCTCTTTCTATCCCTCTCTCTGTCACTCCACCAATAAACTTTCTCTCTGCAGTCTCTTTCTATCCCTCTCTCCCTTACTTCTCTGATAACCTGTCTCTCTTCAGTCTCTCTCTATCCCTCTTTCTGTCACTCCACTGATAACCTTTCGTTCAGCAGTCTCTTTCTATCCCTCTCACTCCTCCCATAACCTGTCTCTCAGCAGTCTCTTTCTATCCCTCTCTCTGTCACTCCACTGATAACCTGTCTCCCAGTAGTCTCTTTCTATCCCTCTCTCTCTCACTCCACTGATAACCTGTCTCCCAGCAGTCTCTTTCTATCCCTCTCACTCCTCCCATAACCTATCTCCCAGCAGTTCCTTTCTATCCCTCTCTCTGTCCCTCCACCGATAACCTGTCTCCCAGCAGTCTCTTTCTATCCCTCTCACTCCTCCCATAACCTGTCTCTCTGCAGTCTCTTACTATCCCTCTCTCTGTCACTCCACTGAGAACCTGTCTCTCTGCAGTCTCTTTCTATCTCTCTCTCTCTCTCTGTCACTCCACTGATAACTTGTCTCCCAGCAGTCCCTTTCTATCCCTCTCTCTGTCACTCCACTGATAACCTGTCTCTCTGCAGTCTCTTTCTATCTCTCTCTCTCTCTCTGTCACTCCACTGATAACTTGTCTCCCAGCAGTTCCTTTCTATCACTCTCTCTGTCCCTCCACCGATAACCTGTCTCTCTGCAGTCTCTTTCTATCTCTCTCTCTCTGTCACTCCACATATCACTCTGCAGTCTGTTTCTCACTGCCTCCTTGCTGGTATAATTCCTCTCTTCAGTCGGGCCCCTTTGTCTCTCCTCTCCCTTCTGCCAGCCCCTCTTCTTCTCTGCAGTCTGCCTCCTCAGCCCTCCACTTCTCACCCATCTCTCTGCACCTGTCCCTCTAGCCCTGCTCCTCGGTGCTGGCATCAGCCTCACAGGCGCTAACACACAGTCAGTACTGACTGTAACTGTTGCCTGCTGTGTGATATTGTGAGATGATAAGGAGAGGCTGCAGAAATACACTGAAATGTTTATCCATTTATTCTGTAGTCCTGCAATGT
This sequence comes from Pleurodeles waltl, assembly GCF_031143425.1. Taxonomy (NCBI): domain Eukaryota; kingdom Metazoa; phylum Chordata; class Amphibia; order Caudata; family Salamandridae; genus Pleurodeles; species Pleurodeles waltl. The sequence continues at coordinate 91,275,474 of NC_090447.1, forward strand.
AAAGTACTAACAAGAGTTCTGTCTGCTTAGCTAGGTACTGAGTTCAGCCCACCTACCATTGGCCCATCTTTCCTGGAGTATGTAACCTCACACATATACATGGGGTACCACTTTACATTCATTGTAGACATTTTGATTTATGACCCTTTGCAAATTTGCAACCTCCAGCCAACATGCAGCTTTGGCAGCATTGCCCCTCTCTTGCAGAGGTAGGCTAAGACTTCCTATTCTTTTGGCCTATAGTCATCTGGAAAGAGCCTAGTGCCTAGAATGCACAGAAGGGCAGAACTGAGAGCACCTTGGCTAATGGTGATAACTGTGGGCTGGACGTAACTTGTGCAATTCGCTGTAGCATAATTACATGAAATTAGAGCAAAACCACAAAAGAAGCGTGAACCTGTATTTACCACCACTTTCTTAGTCAAACATGCACCGTCATGTCCAAAATGCATGAGGATGGTTTTTGTGCTAAGAAAATAACACTAAATGCAACAGACCATAACCAGCAGCAGCCGCTGGCGCTCTGCTCCTGTAGTTTTGCGGAAAGCATTTTTCACCCAAATTACACAAAATTAGGCAAGTTGGCGTAATTGTGTGAATTGAGGTAATTTTACATCACAAAAGTAATGTAAAATTACCAAAACTACTCCAATGATTCCTAAGTAATTACAATTTTGCCCACGTCAAGTGATAGCTATTTGAGATCTGATGAATGATTGTAAACTGCTTTTCACTTCATACATTGTGGAATGGTCCAACCTCTAAATTGTCACAATGTCATCTCTGGTATGTCAAGGATCTGTATAGGTGAGATGCACTCACCAAACTTGCATTGTCATGAACAATGATGTTCCTGGAGTCCAAAGGAATGCTGCTAATGTTCCTGGAGTCCAAAGGCTGCTGCCTCTTTTGAGAACACTCAAAGTGTTTAGATCAAATTTCTCAGCATGAATGACCCCCATAGTCACGTCTCATTCACTCAGTGCACAATGTGTAATGGCCTTCATAGACAGCATGACATGATGTTTGTGATGGAACATTCTGTGTCCATGCTAAAAAGATGCCTTACAGGACGTTTTCCTAATGATCTGTGATAGTGCTATTCATGTATGTTATGGCAATATCATGCTGTACTGTTGTAACACAGCCACATGACATACAAGCACCAAAGTCTGGTCATGATATACATTTGTGAGAACGTACGCGCCCTCAGATATTGCAGAGAGAAACAAGCTGTTTTTTTGTGTTGTGTTGTTCCCTCCACTTACAACATAGCACCTTACAGGCACATTGACATAGCTGACTACATTGTGCCCTGGACAGCTGGTCACAGCGCGCCAAACACCACTGATGTTAGCCATGGCACACACTCCCTCAAATGTCATTGTATTGCAGTGACTAAAATTGCACATGGCAGACAGAGATTATGTCCAGCCCGCAGTACACAATGGCAAGTCCATTCTAATTTTGTTGCGCAAGCACCTTCTTTAGCTATTGGGTTTGCAGGATGCCTAGAAGTTTATTGCCGACTCACCAAACTGCAAGGACCTGTCTCTGGACCTGGTGTGTCTATTACTTTGCTTATCACTCAAAATGGCTCCAGATGGCTATGACAATCCTCCTAACCTTACCCAGTCACACGGTCAGTTGTAGGCAGAGGGTGCCTTACAGCATTACTCACAGTTGTATTGGGGGCAGGCAAGCACAATGACTACAGTGTCGAGCAGAAGATCTTCAGAGCAATCTGCAGAGAGGTCCAGGAGAAGGGACTCTAAGATAAGCACAGCAGGCACCGTGACAAACAGTGGAAGAACCTTCACCGCTGGACACATCTGAAGTGTTTAGACTTGCTGTGGAAGTCTCCCCTGCACAGGAAAAAGGTGCAGTGCCAATTGGTCCTTCAGATTAGATGGATCCTGGAGGTGGTTTTCTCTTGCTTATGAAAAAGGAGCAGCACCAATGAGGGAAAAACAAATAGTTATTAAGTTGATGCTTTACTTGGATGGTTAACTCAGTGCATATTAAGGGTGGAGCCCAATTTGTGTGATGATTGTAGGTCATCCGTTGTCATTGTGGGCAATTTGTGTGGGCAGTTGTCACACATATATTTAGATACAGGCCTCACTGTGATGTGTTTATAGGGCACTGTTACATTGTATCCAATTCAAAGTTTAATGGTTCAGCGTGTGCTGATTGTGTGCAGTCGGCAGATTGACTTCATATGGATAGCCACTTCTTTCTGCACAAGAGGACAATAAATGTCCTTTGACACATATATATAACATGCATTTTTTCAACATTGCTGAAATTGTCAGACACATTTTCCATTCATTCCTTCTCATTTGCTGTGTGAATTAGACTTTTCCACATTTTCAACTCAATGCTAACATCTTGCGCACCTTGCAGTGGTATGCTCCCTACCTCCTCCCACCTTCACACATACGTCATATGTTCTGTGTATTGAATGTTTCTTCACATTAGTGTGATGACATGATTCATGCTTGGACAACCAAAATCATTTGTTACGGTCAGGTGTGCTTTGTAGGATGAAAGAGGTCAGCAGGGGCCTTTGAACTGTGTCTCAGTTCTAACCACATTAAAAATGTGGTCTGCCATTGTTCCTGTCACTGAAAATGTATGTGATGGAATTGGCAACGTCCTTCCAGCAGCATGAGTATTTGCGATCTCCACATGACTGTTGTCTCATGCACCAGATATGTATTTATGTATTATATATATATATATCCATACGTTTTTATTTAAATTACAGTATCCATATGGGTACACTAGGGATTGTTGTATGTATTCGACTTACAGTATCACACAGTGGGAGAGACTCGTAGCAATGTTAGCGACATGGACATTTGGCCACCTGGATCAGAGGGTGCGGAGAGTGTGACAGCATCTCCAAGAGGGAAACAGAGAAAGAGAAGGCTGGAAAGAAGTGAATGCAGGGAAGCCAACACTGAAGCCAAAAATAATTCCAAATCTCCTGCACCTGGTCAGCCCGAGTGGTGATGCAGGGTCAATTCTTCCTGCTCCAGCAACCACCACCTCCCTCAAAGAAAAAACAGCCCCCAACCTAAAGAGCTTGTTCTGGAGTCTTCTTTGCAAGTGGTATCTCAGGCGTTGCTTCAACCCCCCTCCTTGCATCCCAAGAGGCCTTGTCCAAACTAGGCAAACTCTGCTGGACAGACAGCACTTATATGGTGGCCTTCTAGGGGATCAGTGTGGCAGTCTTCTAAAGGGCATGTATTTACTTCTAGCAGCACAGCACAGGGGTGGACAAAGTACTGGAAGCTTCAAGGGTGAAAGGTCTCCTCACCTTTGATCTTGTTGTCGGCCAACCCTTTACTATCTCCCTCCTCTTCCAATGTGATCTTTCAGTTTCCTCCCAAACCTCCCTGGTTTGTTGGGGCTCCTGGCTCCAAACAACAGCTCCACTGGTGAACAGGGGCTCATGAGGAAGATCACTTAGGACAAGACTCATGGCCAGTAAGGCAGGAGTGCCAGAGAAGACTGAGGGCAAAAGACATTCTGCTGTGTATTATGCTTTCTTTTTCATGAGCACTCCAATTTGTTTTTTGTCCGCCCTGCATTTAAAATGTGTTATTACTATTATTATTATTATTATTTTTACTATTATTATTATTATTAATCTCTGACACAAAATAATTTGTTTATTCTTTACATTTTGATGATGCATTTTTTTAATGGTTAGCACTTTTAGATTATCCTTTTCTATCCCCCCTCACAGTCCACCTTTGGTAGCATTTTTCCTTCTCTTTCCTTCACCCATTTTTCTTTCATTACAGGAATTGTATTTTTATATGATTTTTTGTACATTTAAGTAGGTGTACATTTTTAGTTAATTGTAATTTGGAACATGTTTTGCTTCCAGCTCCTCCCTCCCTGCACTGCCAGAGTTATGTAGTTTATTTATTTTTTACTTCCAACTCCCCACCCTTTATTTTTTCCATCTTTGATTATTACACTATAAATAGGGCTCCTGGTTGTATGGTATTTATCTAACATTTCAATCTGCATTTATCCATATTTATTTTCTAGCCCTCTTACCAGTACTTATGTATCTCTACTTATACTGAGTTTTGTAAACAAGTGAAGTTGTAATGTGAATATTATCACATTTATTTAAGTGATACGTGTGCACTCATACTAACACATTATAAATTCTAATATAATAATATATTACACCCAAATTAAAATATTAGCATTATATTACCAACAAATGTTGAGATATACAGTTATTTAAGGCAAATGCATCCTTTTTTAGACTCCTGTACAGTATATAGGGAATAGTGTGTGGAAGACAATTGGGATGCGAAAGGGTTAATTAGCTTAAGCAGTGTTGATGAGTGAAAATGCATGCAGAAAACCCATGGACTATGCTGAGATAGCAGATGATCTTGTGACACTTGTTTTTGCCATTTTTAATAGACACAACTATCTGCCAAGGTGCAGCGTTTACTGTACCAGACCGAGGCATGTGGACCAGGGGAGACTTACCGTTGAGGTTGTACTGACCCCAAATGAGCCTGGGAGTAGCTGAAAGCCCTTTGAGGATGACTGATTAGTACCAGTGACAGTTAGATTCAGGAGGGTCCTGGGTTAGCGAAAAGACTGATATCATCACGACCACCACTGGTGTGAGAAATGCACATGATGTTGTGTAAGCAAGCTTTTAGTGTATAAAAAGGAGTGCAGATGCCTGAGTGAAGCTGACAGATGGAGGCATGCAGAGCTGATGTCATGCCCACAACCGTTGCCCCTGCTGCAACGTTCCCAGGGAGATAGAGAGATGTTAGAGCGGGCTTCCTGGTGATTCTAAAGTTAGGTTTCCAGGCGTTGAAGGGCCAGATTCTCCTGATTTACATAATTACCATTGAGCTTCTGATTGGTTGCATTGTGGGTGATTCGAGACCTTCTTTCTTATGCTATTGTTGTGCTAGCATTGTACTATAAGTATATATGTAACAGTTCTGTCACAGTTTAGCCATCATTGCCAATATATGTACTTGTGCTACTGTTTAATTAATGTCATATTGTATCACCTACATGTGTGGTGCTCCTTACTGAATGTCCCTATTGATTTGTATCTGATTGCTATTGCTGGGGTTGGTGCTGGCAACCACTCTAACACAATTAGACCAGAAGTGGGGCACAAATCAAAAATACCTCTGTGGGGATGCAATAGAGATAAAGCAGATGGAGAAGGGCAGAATGGGGCAGACACTAGATCCTTTTTGCTATCTGGTTGGCGACAAACAGGTTTTCTGGTGTTGCAGGAGCCCTCAACTGGTTGGCGCGCCAGTTCTGGAGGAAGGGTTAGATAAAAAAGTGACTCTTCTTTTAGCGTAAAATGCAGTAGAGATCATAAAGCTAAGAGTGGGGAAGCTGAAGCAGAAAGCAGTTGGACAAGTGGAATGGCTTTTCCTCTCTGCACTCCGCACAGTGTATAAGCAAACATTGATCCAAGATGCTGAGATAAGAAAGCTGCAGGATGAGGTAGAAGCCTTGCAGGAGAGACAGTGTATAATGAAAGAGCCTGTAGCAAGTACAGTAGCCAGAGGAGGTCAGATGGAGGCAAGGTGCACTGCATTAGCAGTGTGGATAGCTCAGCAGAACAGTATGGGCAAACCCAGGGCACCCTCAGTGGTGCACATGAGGGCATTGGTACGAAGAGAGGAGTTGAATCCCAGAACATGGAATGGGTCAGTCTCTGACAGTGATGAGTGGGACTAGGACAATGAGGGAGAGGTACAGGTAGCAGAATTAATAGGGGATGTAGGTGAAGGGGAAGAGACACTAAAGGCTCGCCATCTGGTGCAAAACAAGTCAAAAGGAATAAAGGAATGGGTAGGTGAAAAGTGCAGAATACCTGCCTGGTCCAGGTTTATACACAAAAAATGAGTTGTTGGTAATAACACGCATGTTGAGGCAGATGCCGGGAAAGCCCCCATTTAGTATGGGATACAGGGGCAGATGGAACATTCCCAACACCTGATGAACTTTTGAAAATGAGATTAGTTACTTCCCAGGCCATTTTGGGGCAGTTTTCAGAGTGCGCGCAGGCAGCAAGCATTTTCCAAGGTGGGTTGGCTGATAGAGAGATTGATTATGTACTTACAGGCAGAAAGGGTGGATCATCAGTCCCAAAAAGGTGCAGGGTGCCACAGAAGAGCCACAATTGGCAGGAGCATACTGGGCACTAGAAGAGACCAAGTACAACACTGAGGACTGACCAGTCACCCAAAGAACACAAGTTTCCCTGTTGGGCTTGGTGAGAGAATTAGGAGCAGGTGCTAAAGTAGGTAGGGCACAGGAGTCTATCATTGTAAAGTGGAAATGGTATCTGCAGCAAAGAGCAAAGCGCGTGCCCACTGGCATGTCTAAGCTACAAGAGGATATGTTGGGGTTTGTGGACTTGCATACAATAGCTCCTCCATCAGAAGCGACTGGGATGGAGTCTTTCCATTCAAAACTGCCCACCTATTGAACAACTCACTGAGGAAGAACAACGGAGGCATGGTCCACTGATAGGGCTGCTCAATATTAGCAGGGCAAAAGACAATGCCAAGTAGTTGCATTCCAATCTGCTACAGAAGCCGCACTGCTGAGAGAGACAATGGTTTGAGCCAGTTTACTGAATTGCAAGGGGTGGGAGCAGTGATTCAGCAAGTCCCTGTTAGAAAAAGAACTTTTGTGTATCCTGGCAGTTTGACTACTTATCAAGGACCAGTGAGCTGGGCACTGAGCTGGCACAGAGATTTGAGGAAAATCAAAGGCACCCCTGTTTGGGGTAGTGAGAAGTTGTGGGAAGAAATGAGGAAGAAAGGGCAGGAGTGTCAAACCTATGTGCGTCATGTTGATGCCCATTGTCCATCAGACACTGCCTGTACATTTCTGTTACACAATGAAGTGGGTCAAATTACCAAAGCATGATTTGTGGTAATTAATGAAGAAGCTGTAGTGGCCTTGGCAACTCCGCTCACAAAACTTCAGGGCATTTGGGAGAGAATGGCACTTATGCCTGAGCTCAACAATGATAAATCCTTGTCTCCAAGGAGCAAGTTCAACAAGGAGTGAAGGAATAGCCTGCCTGTAACCAGATCAGACAGATGTCCTTGCACAAGAGAGTAAGAGGGCAAATCCAAAGATGAGCTGCAGCTACCAATGTGTGAAAAAAGGACTGTATTGGACCTCTGCTGAACGAAAGGGGCAAAAGCTATGATTATGGTGTACAATTATTCTGGCCTTACACTAGGCTTACCTTGTATGTCTGAAGACCAAAAATTCACTTTGTGGGGGCTACATTACCTAATCAGACACTATGGGTTGCCTGAAGAAATCCAGACAGAGACAGGCACACATTTTTCTGGGAACGCTGTACAGGACTGAGCTCAGGAACAAGGAGTTGGTGAATATTGCACATTACTTATTACTCACAAGCTGCAGATATGATTGAGATGTAATAGTTTGCTGAAGGGACAGTTTAAGAAGTTATCAGCATATCAGAACTTGAATGGGTGGAGTAACAACCTAAACAAAGCATTGTTTGGGTTAGACAATATGTCAGTAGGGCAGCAGACTCTACTTATTTGAATGACAGGATGGGGCGCTGACCCTACATTCACTATGATTAAATGAAAAATAGACCCCTGAGCTAGACTTCCATTACAAGCCACTCCTGGCAGCATAGTACTAAACCTATTTGCCCTTGAGGAGAGTTAAATACAGACAGGACAAACAAAGATGATAACGTTGGGAGTAGGAGTGAAAGTGCCAGTGGGTAAATATGGCAGGATTGCTCCCCAGTCTAGCCTGGTGGTCCAAGGGATATCACTGTTGAGCGGCGTTATTGATCCAGATTCCTGAGTGGAAATCAAGGTGGTACTGCTGAACCAGGGAGAAACTGTTGTGTGGTATCAAACACATGACAGGATTACCCAACCGATCTGTGAGAAAGCACAAATCTCACAAATAGAGGAAAGAGCTCAACCCCCTGATTCTACTTAAAGAGGGGGGAGTGGGATTTGGGAGCACTGGAGGAGGTGTAGGCACATATCCAGGAATTAAAGCAGAAGCTGGGGAGGTACTAAGTCAGGGAGCGGGGAAAATATATGTTGTGCTTTTAAAAGAAATTCTAATGCGTCTGTATTTATAACTGCAGTGAGGCTTACTCTGCGATTGTGAATTGGGGGATCCATGCGAAAGATGTGGTTCAAGTTTGCCCTGATGATTGCAATAGTGGGAGCCATACAGGTACAGCCGAACATATATGAGAACATCACCTCTGATCCCCATGTCTTTTGCGCACTGCGAGCACCCAACATCGAAGCTAATGAAGGGGTGGTTTCACTCCTTAATGTACTGGTGACTGGATGCAAATGGATGGCTGCCAAAGTGATGACGTGGAAGGTGATGGGACCACAAATTTGCCGCAGCTTTGGACTAAGTGCGTTACACAGAACACCTAAGTGGATACCGGCGCTGGAATCCATCATGAACACAACGTGCAGATACTATGATAAAATTATGCCCTTTTTGCCAGCTTTAACGTATCATTGTAAGCACTATGAGGGCTTGAATGAGCGTATTCAGCAGGTAACAGAGCATCTTTGGTATTACATATTTCTTGCCTGGGCACCAGGAGCTACAGAATTTTTTGATTTGGTGGTGCACTCCTTAATCTGGCTGGTCATTGCTTTTGATATATTAGCTATCTTAATGGGCAAGCTATATGTAAGCATTAAACAGCTGTATGTTAGAGCGAAGACGCTTAATGCAATGTTTACTGGACTCCCTAGTAATCTGCTTGTGAATGCAATTAAATGATTTGTTTTTTGCACATATTGGCACTCAACAAAAAGGGTAGAGATTGTAGAGTATTTAGGGAATATTATGCAGAAGACATTGTGACGCAAAAGGTTTAATTAGCTTAGGCAGTGCTGATGAGTAAAAATGCATTCAGAAAACCCATGTACCACACTGAGATAGCAGATGATCATGTGGCACTTGTTTTTGCAATTTTTTAATAGACAAAACTATCTGCCAAGGTGCCATGGTTACTGTACCAGGCTGCAGCCTGTGGAATTTGAAAGGCATACCATTGAGGTTGCACTGACCCCAAACAAGCCTGGGAGTAGTTTGATAGCCCCAGAAGGGTGATTGATTAGTATTAGTGAGAGCAAGAGTTGGGAGGATCCTGGGTTTGAGAAAAACTGATAACATCCGAAGAACCACTGGTGTGGGAAAGAACATGATGTTGTGTAAGCTAGCTTTTAGTGTATAAAAAAGGAGGGGTGCAGATGCCTTGGTGAAGCTCACAGACGGAGTCGTGCAGATCTTCTGTCACGAGCACAGCTGCTGCGTCGCTCCACCAGCCCCAAGAAGAGAGAAAGAAGTCGGAGAGGACTTCTCAGTGCTGCTAAAGAGGTTGATTCTCGTGCTCCATCTTCATTTACATAATTACTACTGTGCTTATAATTTACTGCATGTTGGGTGATTTGAAGACTGTTTCTTTCTTATGCTGTCATTGTGCTTGCACTGCACTATAAATATACACATAACTGTTCTGCTACAGTTTAGCCATCATTGCCAATATATATGATTGTGCTAGTATTTTATTAAAGTCATATTGTATCAGCTACATGTCTGTTGCTCTTTATTGAGGGTCCTTATTGATCTGTACCTGATTGTTAGTGCTTGGGTTGGTTGCCGGGAACCAGTCTAACACAACTCCCAATGCTGTCAATCTGCACAGCTACTGGTGTTGAATTCAAGAATGATAGAATAGAGGGGTACTCACAGAAGCCCTATTACCTATATTCTTCCAGTTTAAAAAAAATACAGACAGGATTGCAGTAGTTTCTGTCTGTATTTATCTGTAAAATCTGTAAAAAGGAAGCCTTGCTGTGTTATCGCGTCAGAGCCTTGATAAGTAAACTTACAAGGAGACATGCCTAGGTCGATGAACCTTTGGACCACGTTTGGGGACTTCCCAGTACGAGATGTCTTTTGGCATCACAGATCAATAGATCAATAACCCAATCAATAATCACAGTAACTAATCAACAGGATAATCAATAACATTCAATACGAATCAATAAATTGAACCCACCATGACCTTTCAGTCATGAATAACCACACCAATTTAGTTAAGTGTTAAGATATTTATTTCCCTTTTGGTTATAATCTAATGCCATTTCTGTTAATCTCATTAGCAATCAATCTCATTAGAAACTCATCAATTCGTACTTAGAATACAAAATTAATCAATGTATAGAGAATATTCATTCAGTATTTAGGCACATTATTAATATGAAACAACTCTGCAAAGATTTGTTAATATATGATTCAACAAAGCAAGAACTCAGTCATGTGTCTATTTGCGTCAGATATTTGTGAACACCTTAACTAACCTCTGATTAGCATCAGCATGTTGGGCTTCATGCAAAACATTTTAGAAAACACGAATTTGGAAAACATCTAACTATGGACTCTATCAAAAGAGCAGTTGGTACTTAGAAAGGAAAGGCAAAAATACAATTACAATTTTCATTAGATAGTTACCAATCCAATAGATCAGCAAACAGCGTTAGTCTTCGTCCACAGGACATCAGTCGATTCATCATCAGCAGAGATAGGACGGGGCGAAGTCTCAACATAGCATAGCTAAGGGATAGGATCTTCCCTCATAGGGAGGAGAAGAAAATATCAGGTAAGAAACAGGTAGAGGATGGTTCAGAGTATCAAGATGAATAAACGGCAAAGCCTCAAAAGAATGGCCCCCTTACTCCTTGGGACGTGCGGTTAAATCAAAACTGTCTAATCTGCCCTTTATTCCTCATTGGATAATAATTGGTGCATAGTTATCTCTGTCCAATAATTCTTCACGCACTTCCCCAGAATTTTCCACAAACCACAGTTCTCATGTCGCTGATTGGCCCCTGTTATTGACGTCTTCATCGGTTGGAATGTCAGGTAAGAAAAGTTACACTTTACTCTCCAGTCAGTGTCCCCATTGTTTTCTCCTACTCCAGGCAGCCTTGCACCTGTTACGAATTACACTGTTGCATTCAGCAAGAATGTCTCCTTGAGCAAATCGAGTCTCATGAGAAAGAATTTTACTACGGCTACATACACATAACTTCTGGAAAGGTACAGCTTTGTGTCCTTCAGGAAAGCAGCACATTGCACGTTAGAAAATCACAGTTTAATATGAGACCAGGCAGCTAGGCCTAGTCCCTCGCTAATCTAAGGCCTATTGATTTAATAATCAAACTCCTAACACATTACTTTAATTACGATATGTTAATATAAATTCAAAACATTAGAAAATAATTAATTCATCATTAATACGTTTCATTAGTCTTCGTATACATTGGTAACCACTCCCCGTGGGCACATTGCAAATGCGTGCATTATTTTCTATGTTAACACATTTTCTATACAGCTTCATCACACAATATATTTCAAGCTTTTCATGTTAATATTACTTTTAAAAGACACACTCCAACAGCAGTTAGATACAAAAGATGCTTATGATGTCCTTATTGGTAATGGGTTATATATTTTGAATGTTTCTCATTGATTAAGGCCAAAGAGAATGAAAGACATGCACTTCATGTATATTTATTGATGTATGATTGGTGCTGGGATTGCTTTGAGTTTTTGATTATAAGAGTGTGTACACTTGCAGGCTGTGGCCAAATATTTTTCTTCACCTCATCCTCTTCTTTTCCTAATCTCTTTCAACATCTAGAACTCAATGGTCACAGTGATTTTTAAAATTTTTGATGCTGGTGCACAGATGGGCAGTAGCATTTATTGACAGTTTAGGTGACTTTCATTTAATTTAATTTCATCTACATTCTGTGCTGCAGTCTATTTTGTTGTTTGTGTGTCACAGACTTGCTGCTTTGGGGGTGTGGTTGTGACCTATTATTTGCTATTAATGCTTTGTTATGTAATATCCACTGTGTATCTGTGACATGACCATAACATTAAATAGGGCAGGAGACCGCCACCACTTTCGTTGCTTGTACAACAAGTCCAAGCAAGTTGTCTACTGACACAAGACCAAAATGTTGGTGGACATAGTGGACTTACTGCATTGTGTGTTCTTCCACACACTTCTGCTCTAAATGTGGCAGCTGGGTTGCCTAGGTGGTAGTCACCACATCTGCAAAAAACGAATTACTACAGCTGAAGAAAAGAGGAAGCCATCACCTAAACAGCCCTATTAGTAGCACATGGGGTTGATTATACTTGTTTTGTAACTTCCTGTTTAGCTCGGGGGTCATGGGTATTGTAGTGCCTTAAAGTGCAGTAAAAATAAACAGTAAGAGAACAGAATGCATATTACTCATCTCATTTGTATGTGATAAAATTAATTGAATCTATCCCTTTACAGAACATTACTATTTGATGATGAAGAATAACCTCACATTATTTGGTGGTGTTCATACACAGCGTTAACTCTGTCATCAGGGAAAGTGTTGTTCTACCCTGGCATCTGAATAAGGCTGATCAGGGTGTCCTTCTGTTGCCCACATTTAAAGTATGGCTGAGGCAGGAGCACTTATGGGAAAAACACATTGCTGGATGAGTTACTACAAAATGGTGGAAAGTGGACCTGTTGGCACTTTTAAAATTATGAAACACAGATCCATTAAGTCAGGGTTTGTCCTCAGAAAAATAAAAAAGTAATGTCCCTGATCTGCCAAGAGTTATCTCCCAGCACAGGACTGGGAGGAGGATGGGGGGGAGGAGAAGGGGGTTGGCAATTTTGCAATTTAATGTCTGTGGCATTAATGGGTGAGATGGAAGATCCAGACAGTGAAAGAGCCATTGGATATTGCCTTCCAACTCTAAATCAGTAGGTGGGTGCCACACAGAAAGAATTTTCTCCACAGTGGAGACGGTAACAGCTCTACAATTGGAAAACTGCCATTCACAAACTCTTTTTGAGGTGGCAATGTCAAAAGAGGGCAGACAGTTTGGCAGTTTTCAGCACATGCCCCATAAGCAACCTCATCGTATTCAGTCTGTGTGTCGTGTGCTTCCATTCACCACTTTAAAGCATCAATTGCTCTGACTCCAATAGCATGTTCTTCCACGCTTTGTAATCATCGCTAAGTGTGTATGTAGAAAGCACAACACCCTGAGGCCATTAGTGACTCTTGTCATGTGATACTTAGTGAAGCAGAATCTGTATGATATAAATATCTAATGATCTTTTCATTTGCATTTCTCAGGAAAGTGTGAGCATACAAACCATATTCTCTGCTGATCATAAACATGGAGGCTTCTGCACTTTTCTCTGATAACATAACCCTGAGCTCCTCCTCCAGTCAACGTGGCATTGTGACATGGATATCACTGGCCATCACACTGTCTCTATTTTTGTGTGTTTTTCTTTTTTTCCTCGTGCTGCTTCTGCACGCCTTCTTCACCATCGCCCACCTGAGGGAACAACTGCGGTACATCCTCTTCACGTATGTTCTAGTCAACAACAGCATCTACCTTTTTACATGTACAATTCTGTTTTTTTTAAACCTATTTGCATACAAGATACCTGTAGGTGGCTGCTGCTTTCTTGTTGTAATATCAGCTTTTTCCTACAATAATACTCCCAATGGCTTGGCAGCCATGGCTATAGAGCGCTATATAGCAATCTGTTTCCCGCTAAGGTACTTGATGATCTGCCGGGTGGAGAGGTCATGGGTGGTTGTCTTGCTAGTTTCAGGCATCAGATTCTTTCCATCCTTCATTGAAGTTTTGATCTTGATCTCCACCTTGGACTACAATTTTTTCCTTCAAAGAGTGTGGTGTTTCCGTGAGTCTGTCTTCATAGGTTCCGAACAGGCAATGATGCGATTTGCAACCGATGCTCTCAACTTTCCTTTGGTTGCTTTGATCGTTCTGTACACTTATATTAAAATTATGCAGGAGGCCAGGAAGATTGGTGGGGACAAATCTTCGTCTTCGAAGGCGAGCAAGACGGTGTTGCTCCATGCCATCCAACTGCTGCTGTGTTTAACCTCTTTCACTGCTGCCCTTTCCGAAAGTTTCACAGAGAAGCAACATTTCTACACGAAGTTTTTTTATTTTTTCATGTTTATGGTGTTGCCAATTTTTTTGACCCCATTGATATATGGAGTGCGGGATGAGACTTACAGAATGCATATTAAAATGTTTTTTCTCTGTCCTCGTCATGGAAGCAATCCTTAGACTGTTAATGATAATCTTGAATATTCTCACAAGTCTCTTAATTTTATTGCAATGGCTTATTTAACTCCTTTTAATTACTTACCTGCTTCCTGATTTATTGCATATATCTATTATACTTGAGTTGATTTATAGTTGGGGGCTATCATAAATTCTTCTGGTTTGTATACGAATGTCTAACTCCTCCACTGAAGATTATGAGTGGGTGGAGATGTTACTGGTAGAATTACTTCTTCTTCAGAAAAAGCACATTGCAGTTAATGCTCCTAGTGGATTCTTCAGCTGAAGAGACTTCTTCAATGGAAGATTTTCAATTTGAACATCTCTAATGGTTTCAAAGCTGGCTCATCTCACCAGTGCATATTCGTTTTTTCTATGTGGTAGCTGTAGTGGTATTAAGTTTCTATAAGCTGAATGTGATGACCTTTTCGAAAATTGCAGGACAAATTTTTAATCATTAAAAGGTAATTTGGTGATGACTATGTACAGTTCTCCACTTCTTTCGGCTCGGTTTGCGCTATGTAAATACCATATGCATACAAATCTACATACATGAATAAGCTAATGACGGATGCTCTTGGTGGAGCTCTTATTGTGAGACAAAGAGGAATCATGCTAAGAGACCTGCACAACTTGACATATCAAATTAATAATCCCAAGATATTTCAGAAAATGTAATAATAGTGAGGCATGTTAACCCCTTCGCTGCCAGGCTTTTTCCCTCTCAGGTGCCAGGCCTTTTTTTGGCTATTTGGGGCAGTTAGCGCTTACGCCCTCATAACTTTTTGTCCACATAAGCTACCCACACCAAATTTGCATTCTTTTTTTTCAACATCCTAGGGATTCTAGAGGTACCCAGAGTTTGTGGGTTCCCCTGGAGGAGACCAAGAAATTACCCAAAATACAGCGAAAATTTCGTTTTTTAAAAAAACAAATGGGAACAAATGGCTGCAGAAGAAGGGTTGTGTTTTTTTCTCTCCTGAAAATGGCATCAACAAAGGGTTTGTGGTGCTACAATAACCATCTTCCCAGCTTTCATGAACAGGGAAGCTGACTTGAATCAGAAAACCAAATTTTAGCCTCTTTCCAGTTAGTGACAGAAATGGGTGTGAAACCACTGCTGGATCCCGGAAAGCTAAACATTTCTAAATAGTAGACAACATTCTGAATTCAGCAACGGGCCATTTGTGTAGATCCTACAAGGTTTTCCTTCAGAAAATAACAGCTGAAACAAAAGAATATTGAAATTGAGGTGAAAAAAACAGCCATTTTCCTCCATGTTTTAATCTGTAACTTTTTCCTGTGGTGTCAAATTTTCAAAAGCAATATACTGTTACGTCTGCTGGACTCTTCTGGTGCAGGGATATATAGGGCTTGTAGGTTCATCAAGAACCCTAGGTACCCAGAACCAATAAAGGAGCTGCACCTTGCAATGGGTTTTGATTGTATACCGGGTATACAGCAGTGTATTTGGTGAAATATAAAGAGTGAAAAATAGGTATTAAGGAAACGTTTGCATTTACAAAATGAGCACAAGATAATGTATTGAGAAGCAGTGGTTATTTGCACATCTCTGAATTCCGGGGTCCCCATACTAGCATGTGAATTACAGGGCATTTCTCAAATAGACATCTATTTTACACACTGTATTACATTTGGAAGGAAGAAATGTAGAGAAAGACATGGGGTAATAACACTCGTTCTTCTATGCTGTGTTCCCCCTAGACTCCCGATAAAAATGGTACCTCACTTGTGTTGGTAGGCCTAGTGCCCGCGACAGAAAATGCAACATGGACACATCACATTTTTACGTTGAAATCTGACGTGTTTTTAGCAAAGTGCCGAGCTGTGGATTTTGGTCTCTAGCTCAGTCGGCACCTAGGAAAACCTACCAAACCTGTGCATTTTTTAAAATTAGACACCAAGGGGAACCCGGGATTGGGTGACTTGTGGTGCTTGCATTGGGTTCTGTTACCCAGAATCCTTTGCACACCTCAAAATTGGGCCAAAAAAAACAGTTTTTATTTCAAATTTTGGTGACCGAAAGGTTTGGAATCTGAGAGGAGTCACAAATTTCCTTCCACCCAGCATTCCCCAAAGTCTCCCAATAAAAATGGAACCTCACTTCTGTGGGTAGGCTTAGTGCCCACGACAGGAAACTCCCCAAAACGCAACATGGACACATCACATTTTTACATTGACAACTGAAGTGTTTTTTGGAAAGTGCCTAGCTGTGGATTTTGGTCTCAGCTCAGCCGGCACCTAGGAACACCTACCAAACCTGTGCATTTTTGTAAACTAGACACCTACTGGAACCCAGGATGGGGTGACTTGTGGTACTCTCACCGGGTTCTGTTACACAGAATCCTTTGCAAACCTCAAAATGTGGCCAAAAAAACACTTTTTCCTCACATTTCGGTGATAGACTGTTCTGGAATCTGAGAGGAGCCACAAATTTCCTTCCACCCAGCATTCCCCCAAGTCTCCTGATAAAAATGGTACCTCACTTGTGTGGCTAGTGCCCGCGACAAGGAATGCCCCAAAACACAACGTGGACACATCACATTCTCCCAAAGAAAACTGACCTATTTTTTGCAAAGTGCCTAGCTGTGGGTTTTAGCCTCTAGCTCATCCGGCACCTAGGAAAAGCCAGCAAACCTGAACATTTATGAAAACTTGACACCTGGGAAACCCAGGATGGGGTAACTTGTGGTGCTCACACCAGGGTCTGTTAACCAGAATCCTTTGCAAACCTCAAAATTTGACAAGAAAAACCAGTTTTCCTCACATTTCAGTGCTGCAAAGTTCTGGAATCTGAGGGGAGCCACAAATGTTCTTTTAACCAGTGTTCTCCTAGGTCTCCAGATAAAAATGGTACCTCACTTGTGTGTGTAGGCCTAGTGCCCGCAACTGAAAATTCCCTAAAACACTATGTGGACTCATCAAAATTATCAAATACTGAACTACCTGTTTTTGTGGGGGGGATGGAAGGGGTGAACACATGGGTTTTTGGTCCTGGGCTCAGCAGCCATCTAGGGAAACCTACCAAACCCAAACATTTCTGAAAACTAGACACCCGAGGGAGTCCAGCGAATTGTGACTTGTGTGGTTCCCCCAGTGTTTTCAGAATCCTCAGCAAACCTCAAATTGAGCTAAAAAATCTAATTTTTCCCACATTTCTGTGTGGGATCACCGCACGAGACAAATTTCCTACCACCCCAGTCTCCCGGTAAAAATGATACCTCACTTGTGTAGGTGGGCCAAGTACCTGTGACAGGGAAGAGACAAAAACATGTCAAAATTGAGGGGGAACCAAAGCAGGTCCAAAAGGGCAGTTTGAAAAAAAACATTTTTAGGCTGACAAGTGCAGCAGAATTCTTATCGGTATAGATGAGACAACGCTGGGTGGTAGGAATTTTGTGGATCCCTGAAGATTCCGAAGGTTCCATCACAGAAATGTTGAAAAATGTGTGATTTCCAGCTAAGTTGAAGGTTTGCAGGGTATAGTGGGTAAGAAAATGGTACGGGGTGCATGTGAAGCAGACCACCCTGGAATCACCCAGATGTTTAGTTTTCAGATGTGTCTAGTCTTGTCAATTATTCTACATGGCTGCGTCCCAAAGTCCAAAAAGTGCAGCCCTCACCATTCCAAGTGGGATGATTTTGAGAGTTAGCCAAACTCTCCTGGCCCATATGTAAAACCAAAACCCAAAATAATCAAATGTTCTCTTGCTTGCCGTGGGATAAGATGTTTTAGTGTGAGGGGGGAGAGCTGAAAGACTGTTACCCCCTTCAGTTGGGGTGGGGCATAACCAGGCCCATGTTTTTTTTTGTTTATTCCCTGGCATCTAGTAGACTTTCTGCCCTCACCGGGGTGTGGATCGGGGGCAATTGCTCCATCTGCCCACTGGTGGGTAGAACAACTTTGGCCCCATTTATTTTGAAAAAAAAATATTCCCTGGTCTCTGGTGGCCTTTCTGCTCCCCTCAGGGGCAGTTGGGCCTTCCAAAAATAGACGATCTGCCCCCAAGGGGGGAAGATATGGCCAACAGTAATGTGCCCCATGGGGAGCGACTCTTGCCCAAGGGGCTGCCCCCGCAAACAAATCACACACATATACACACACCAATCCCTGTTGCCTAAGTGGTTTCTGCCCCAAGGGGAGCAGAAATGGCCTAAAAAAAAAAATTGCCCCCCCTAGGTGAGCGACCCTTGCCTAAGGGGTCGCTCTCCTTGCGTGGAATTGGTGGGAAAAAAATCCCCAGTGCCTAGTGGTTTCTGCCCCCCTTGGGGGGAGATCGGCCTAATATAAATAAGCCAATTGGCCTAAAATAAATTTGCCCCCGAGGGGAACGATCCTTGCATAAGGGGAAGCTCCCCTTGCATGAAATTGATGCAAAAAAATAAAAATCCCTGGTGTCTACTGGTTTCTGCCCCCCCCCGTGGGGGAAGATTGGCCTAACAAAAATAGGCCGATCTGCCCCTAAAGGGGGCAGAAATGGGCTAAAAATATTTTGATCCCCTGGGGAGTGGCCCTTGCAGAAGGGGCCGCTCCCCTTATGCACAAGTATAAAAAAAAAAAAAAAATCCCTGGGGTGTAGTGGTTTCTGCCCCCCTTGGGGGCAGATTGGCCTAATAAAAATAGGCTGATCTGCCCCCAAGGGGGGGGGGGCAGAAATGTCCTCAATACAATACGCTCCCCAGGGGAGCGACCCTTGCCATACATAAAAACATAAAGTAAATAAAAAAATATGTATATATCCCTGGTGTTTAGAGGTTTCTGCCCCCCTGGGGGTAGATCGGCCTAATTATAATAGCGCTCCCTCCGTGGGCTTCCCTCCCACCCCCCCAAGGCAGGGATGGAAGGGGAAGCCCTTCCCCTTTCACCCCAGCCCACCACCCCCAATGATGTCAGCGCGCAATCGCGCGCTGACATCATTACAGGGTGCCGGTCGCACTGGAAACCATTTGCTTCCAGATTGCGAACGGAGAAACAGGTGAGTTTCTCCTCCGACAGGAGGGGGGGGGTTTGAATCAAAGAGGCATCGGGGGAAAGGAAAGGGTTTTTCATCGCAATGCGATCGGGCAGCAGGAATGCCCACTGAACACCAGGGATTTTTTTGTTTAGTTTATCTTTTCTGTTTCGGGGAGCGGCCCCTTGGGCAAGGGCTGCTCCTCTTTGAGGGGGCATGTGTGCTGTGGCCATTTCTGCCAGATCGGCCTATTATTTTTAGGCTGATCTGTCCCAAAGGGGGGCAGAAACCACTAGAACGCCAGGGATGTTTATTTATATGTTTATTTATGTGGGGGGCGCCCCCTTGGGCAAGGGGCGCTCCCCCAAGGGAGGCATAGAGCTGTTGGCCATGTTATTTTCAGGCTGATTTGTCCCCAAGGGGGGCAGAAACCACTGGAACGCCAGGGATGTTTTTTTATTTGTTTACTTATGTGGAGGGGGGGGGGGGTGCCCCCTTGGGCAAGGGGGGCATAGAACTGTTGGCCATTTCTGCCCCCTTGGGGGCAGATTGGCCTTTTTTTTTTAGGCCCGGGCCCGAGCAGAAGCCACTTAGGCACCAGGGATAGTGTGTGTGTGTGTGTTTAGTGGATGGGGGGTGGCCCCTTGGGCAAGGGTCGCTCCCCTATGGGGGGCATGTGTTTTATAGCCAGATCTGCCTATTATTTTTAGGCTGATCTGCACCCAAGGGGGGCACAAACCACTGGAACACCAGGGATTTTTTAAATTTGTTTATTTATGTGGGGGGGGGCATAGAACTGTTGGCCATTTTTGCCCCCCTTGGGGGCAGATCGGCCTGTTTGTTTTAGAAGCCACTTAGGCACCAGGGATAGTGTGTGTGTGTGTTTTTTTTTGTTTGGGGGGTGGCCCCTGGGCAAGGGTCGCTTTCCATGGGGACACACTACTAAAGGTATTTTCTTCCCCCCTTGGGGCACATAGGCCTATTTTTTAGTAAGCCCATCTGCCCTATGGGGGGCAGAATCAACTTAGGCACCAATTTCTAAATGCTTGATGGTGGGGGTTTTGTCAACTGGCGAAGTATTTGCATTTGTGATTAAAAAAAAAAGTCTCCTTTTTGTTCTAGTTTAAAGCTTTTGCTTTTTTTCCTGTGGCTCCTTGCGGTTTTGTTGGTGGTTGACCCACGGTTTGCAAAGTTGCATGTTTTAGGTAAGTAAAAACTATTTACTCCAAAGGAGTATTGTTGCCATGCATGAATGACGTTTGTAGGTGGTGTACTAAATGCAGGATTGTGTGTGAAATTGTCCTTAGATTTGAGCACAATGATATTTGTGTTGTCTCATTTCTAATTTGCTTTTCTTTCTATCTTTTTAGTGGGATGTCATTGGTGATTGCTGTGTCTGTGCAGAGTAGTTGCTGGTGAGTCAAGTTTTTTCAGGCAAGTGAGCGGTATAGTTCTTGAGTTTATAACTCTTACTGATAAAGCTACACTTTATTACTTATCTTACATAGTGCTGGTTGTTGGTGGTGCATTTGTCCAGTTACTTTTCGTAGGAAAGATCATGGCTAGCCGCAGGATGACCGCTCAGCAGGTGGTTGGTATGCTTTTTGAGTCATTGTCTGATCATGATTATGAGATGGACTCTGCATCTGAGGCAGAGGAGGAAGTGAGAGATTCTGGCAGTCAAGTTTCTGTCGGAGAGGAATCTTCTGGTGAGGAAGCCACTCTCAGTGCAGATGAAGGGCCTGTTTTAGTGGAGGACACTGATGTGCCATTAGTGCAGCAACATGGGGCTGAAAGGTTTCCCGTTAGAGGACCTGAACTCTGGGTTGCCCCAAACGGGGAGCAACCAGGGTTGCCTGCCTTTACTAGTCTCCTGGGATGTAGAGTCAATACAGAGAACTTTTTGCCTGTCAATTTCTTTGAGTTATTTGTGGATGATGTGTTTTCGGAAGAGATTGTTGAGCAGACTAATTTGTATGCGGAGCAGTATTTGAGGGTCAATGCTGCTAGACTTAGGCGACACTCTAGAGCTACCCAGTGGATTGCCATAAATTTGGAGGAGATTAAAAGGTTTTTGGGTTTGACTCTTTTGATGGGGTTGATAAGGAAGCCGTCTCTAGCTTCTTATTGGTCTACTGGTCCCTTGATGGCAACAGCTATATTTCCTGCAACCATGAGTCGTAATGGGTATTTGCTTCTTCTTAGGATGCTGCATTTTGTTGACAATGCATTAGCCTTGCCACGAGATCACCCTGATTCTGACCGTCGTTTTAAGATTAGGCCTGTCCTTGATCATTTTGTAGATCAGTTTTCAGAGGTCTATGTTCCAGGCAAAGAAATAGCTGTGGATGAGTCTTTGGTCCTCTTCAAGGGTCGTTTGGTTTTTAGGCAGTACATTCCTAGCTAGAGGTCACGATATGGAATTAAATTGTATATGCTGTCTGAAAGTAGTACAGGATATGTGTATAGTTTCCGTGTCTACACTGGTAGGGATTCCAGTATTGACCCCCCTGGTTGTCCTCCCACTTTTGGAGTTACAGAGAAAATTGTGTGGGAACTTGGTAGACGACTGTTCAACAAAGGTCACCATTTGTATGTAGATAACTTCTACACTGGAGTGCAGTTGTTCAAGGAATTGTTTAGAGTGGACACTGTTGCTTGTGGCACAATTCGCTGTAACCGGAAAGGCTATCCAAGGGAGCTGCTCTGTAAAAAACTTGAGAGGGGACAGTGCAGTGCCTAGCGGAATGATGAGCTGCTACCTTTGAAATTTTCAGACAGGAGGGATGTCTACTTGCTAAGTACCATCCATGATGAAAGTACTTCCCCCGTGACTGTTTGGGGCCAGGTTGCCGAAGTGCGCAAACCTGTGTGCATTTTAAATTATAATAAGCACATGGGAGGTGTAGATAGAGTTGATCAGAGGTTGGAACCTTATACTGCTATTCGTAAGTCTTACGTTTGATATAAGAAGTTAGCAATTCACCTCTTCCACTTGGCAACTTTTAATGCTTTTATTGTGTTTAAGGATAGGTCTCCAGAGTCAAAGATGACATTTGTGAAATTTCAGGAGTCAGTGATAGAGAGCCTTATTGTGGTGGAACAGGCAAGAGTTCCTAGAGAAGCAGTGGCGGAGGATGTGGCTAGATTGAAAGATCGCCACTTTGCTGAGCACATTCCTCCCACGCCCAAAAAAGACTTTCCAGCTAAGAAAGAGGTATCCTCGAAGAGGTATCCGTAGGGAGACTCGAATGTACTGCCCAGATTGTCCTTCAAAGCCTGGGCTGTGTGTGGGTGGTTGTTTCAAGAATTACCACTCCCAGAAGAATTACTGGGAACTACCATGAGTGTAAAATGGCTGTTTTATATTTTCATATGTTCAGATTCATGGTTGGCGTTTCTGTCATGTACTTAGAGCTTTTGTATTTGTAGTTTTGTAATTATTTCTAATTAGTTAGTAGTTTCTTTGTTTTCAAAACAAATAAAAAAAGTGATGCCATTGTGTGTGGAGTGGCGCTTGGCAGACGGTGTACATATTGACTTGTTGGTGGCTACTGCAACACACTGCCAGCCAAACGCCAGTCCACACACTCCCATCAGCTGGTGTGATTGCTGTATCAGGCATGTGGGCATATGTAAGTGATGGGCCCTTGAGTGGCACTGTCTGTCGATGCGAGTGTTGTAATGTGCTGGGCCCGTGGCTGGCGGCGTGTATGGTCTTGTGCATGTCATGTATGAAAGATGTGTGAATGGACTGTAAAGCGGT
Source organism: Pleurodeles waltl (assembly GCF_031143425.1). Classification (NCBI taxonomy): domain Eukaryota; kingdom Metazoa; phylum Chordata; class Amphibia; order Caudata; family Salamandridae; genus Pleurodeles; species Pleurodeles waltl. The sequence goes on from NC_090447.1 coordinate 91,298,466, forward strand.
TGGTGCCTTGTGGCTTTACAGCTCACGAGCTGTGAGTCATTGGTTCAGTTTTTTGGCCTTTCAGTTATTAACAGTGCATTTCATTTTTGTGAAATCTCTTGTTAATAAAACTTGATCCACTGAACCATCACTCACCCTCGTGCCAAATCCAACCAGCATGTGTGGTAAAAATGACAAAACCTGCTCCGCTGTAATCAGGCGTTGCAGCACACCTGTGTCACGCTAGGTGTCTTGGGTGGGACCCCGATGATGAAGCGTGCCACCAACTTGGCTGGTGGGTGAGGAGTCTTTTTAACATAACCTAACTGCGTTTCTTTTCACAATTTTAGTGTTTGGAACATCAAATAAGTATGTGGACACACCAAAATGATCTATTGCAAAACTACCTGTGTTTGTGGGGGGGGCACCTATGTTTTTCGTCCCGGATGCGGTCTTCATCTAGGGAAACCTACCAAACCCAGACATGTTTTAAAAATAGACACCCCAAGGAGTCCAAGGTGGTGTGGCTTGCCTGGATCCCCCAAAATTTTCTTACCCAGACTCCTCTGCAAACCTCGAAATTTGCTTAAAAAAGCATATTTTCCTCACTTTTCTTTGTAGGATCACCGCTGCGGCACAAATTTCCTAACACCCAGCGTTCCCCTCAGTCTCCCAAGTAAAATTATACCTCACTTGTGTGGGTCCCCAAGGCAGAGTCAGCCTAAAAGATGTCTAAAAGAAAAATATGTGCTTATGAACTCGCTGTGCTATCCCTTCAATCTCTACAGGTCGCTGGCATTTTTCTGTTGCAGGCACCTGGGCCACCCACACAAGTGAGGTATCATTTGTATCGGGAGACTTGGGGGAACGCTGGGTGGAATGAAATTTGTGGCTGCTCTCAGATTCCAGAACTTTCTGTCACCGAAATGAGAGGAAAAAATGTTTTTTTGGTCAAATTTTGAGGTTTGCAAAGGATTCTGGGAAACAGAACCTGGTCAGAGCCCCACATGTCACCCCATCTTGGATTCCCCTAGGTGTCTAGTTTTCAAAAATGCGCAGGTTTGCTATGTTTCCCTAGGTGCCGGCTGAGCTAGAGGCCAAAATCCACAGCTCGGCACTTTGTAAAAAAACAGCTCTGTTTTCTTTGTGAAAATGTGATGTGTGCACGATGTGTTTTGGGGCATTTCCTGTCACGGGCACTAGGCCTACCACACAAGTGAGGTACTATTTTCATCGGAAGACTTGGGGAATCACTAGGTGGAAGGAAATTTGTGGCTCCTCTCAGATTCCAGAACTTTCTGTCACCGAAATGAGAGGTAAAAGTGTTTTTTTTACCAAATTTTGAAGTTTGCAATGGATTCTGGGTAACAGAACCTGGTGAGAGCCCCACAAGTCACCCCATCTTGGATTCCCCCTAGGTGCCTAGTTTTCAAAAATGCGCAGGTTTGCTATGTTTCCCTAGGTGCCGGCTGAGCTAGAGGCCAAAATCCACAGCTCGGCACTTTGTAAAAAACAGCTCTGTTTTCTTTGTGAAAATGTGATGTGTCCATGTTGTGTTTTGGGGCATTTCCTGTCGCGGGCGCTAGGGCTACCCACACAAGTGAGGTACCATTTTTATCGAGAGACTTGGGGGAATGCTAGGTGGAAGGAAATTTGTGGCTCTTCTCAGATTCCAGAACTTTCTGTCACCGAAATGAGAGGAAAAAGTGTTTTTTTGACCAAATTTTGAAGTTTGCAATGGATTCTGGGTAACAGAACCTGGTGAGAGCCCCACAAGTCACCCCATCTTGGATTCCCCTAGGTGCCTAGTTTATAAAAGTGCACAGGTTTGCTAGGTTTCCCCAAGTACCGGCTGAGCTACAGGCCAAAATCCATAGCTAGGTACTTTGGAAAAAACAGCTCTGTTTTCTTTGTGAAAATGTGATTTGTTCACGTTGTGTTTTGGGGCATTTCCTGTCGCGGGCTCTAGGCCTACCCACACAAGTGAGGTACCATTTTTATAGATAGACATGGGGGAACGCTGGGTGGAAGGAAATTTGTGGCTACTCTCAGATTCCAGAACTTTCTGTCACCGAAATGAGAGAAAAAAGTGTTTTTTTGGCCAAATTCTGAGGTTTGCAAAGGATTCTGGGTAACAGAATCTGGTCAGAGCCCCACAAGTCACCTCATCTTGGATTCCCCTAGGTGTCTAGTTTTCAAAAATGCGCAGGTTTGCTAGGTGCCGGCTGAGCTAGAGACCAAAATCCACAACTAGGCACTTTGTGAAAAACAGCTCTGTTTTCTTTGTGAAAATGTGATGTGTGCACGTTGTGTTTTGGGCATTTCCTTTCGCGAGCGCTAGGCATACCCACACAAGTGAGGTACCATTTTCATCGGAAGACTTGGGGAATCGCTAGGTGGAAGGACATTTGTGGCTCCTCTCAGATTCCAGAACTTTCTGTCACCGAAATGAGAGGTAAAAGTGTTTTTTTGGCCAAATTTTGAGGTTTGCAAAGGATTCTAGGTAACAGAACCTGGTCAGAGCCCCACAAGTCACCCCATCTTGGATTCCCCTAGGTGTCTAGTTTTCAAAACTGCGCAGGTGCGCTAGGATTCCCTAGGTGCCGGCTGAGCTAGAGGCCAAAATCCACAGCTAGGCACTTTGCAAAAAACAGCTCTGTTTTCTTTGTGAAAATGTGATGTGTCCATTTTGTGTTTCCTGTCGAGAGCATTAGGCCTACCCACGCAAGTGAGGTACCATTTTTATTGGGAGACTTGAGGGAACACAGAATAGTAAAACAAGTGTTATTGCCCCTTGTCTTTCTCTACATTTTTTCCTTACAAATGTAAGACAGTGTGTAAAAAAGACATCTATTTGAGAAATGCCCTGTAATTCACATGCTTGTATGGGCACCCCGGAATTCAGAGATGTGCAAATAACCACTGCTTCTCAACACCTTACCTAGTGCCCATTTCGGAAATACAAAGGTTTTCTTGATACCTATTTTTCACTTTTTATATTTCAGCAAATTAATTGCTGTAAACCCGGTATAGAATGAAAACCCATTGCAAGGTGCAGCTCATTTATTGGCTCTGGGTACCTAGGGTTCCTAATGAACCTACAAGCCCTATATATACCCGCAACCATAAGGGTCCAGCAGACGTAACGGTATATTGCTTTCAAAAATCTGACATCGCAGGAAAAAGTAACAGAGTAAAACTTGGAGAAAAATTGCAGTTTTTTTCACCTCAATTTCAATATTATTTTATTTCAGCTGTTATTTTCTGTAGGAAACACTTGTAGGATCTACACAAATGACCCCTTGCTGAATTCATAATGTTGTCTACTTTTCAGAAATGTTTAGCTTTCTGGGGTCCAGCATTGGTTTCTTACCCATTTCTGTCACTAACTGGAAGGAGGCTGAAAGCACGAAAAATTGTAAAAATGGGGTATGTCTCAGTAAAATGTCAAAATTGTGTTGAAAAATGGGGTTTCTAATTCAAGTCTGCCTGTTCCTGAAAGCTGGGAAGATAGTGATTTTACCACCGCAAACCCTTTGTTGATGTCATTTTCAGGGAAAAAACCAGAAGCCTTCTTCTGCAGCCCTTTTTTCCCAGTTTTGTTTGAAAAAAAACGAAATGTTTGCTGTATTTTGGATAATTTCTTGATCTCCTTCAAGGGAACCCACAAAGTCTGGGTACCTCTAGAATCGCCAGGATGTTGGAAAAAAAGGACGCAAATTTGGCATGGGTAGCTTATGTAGAGAAAAAGTTATGAGGACCTAATCGCAAACTGCTTCAAATAGCCAAAAAAAGGCTCGCCACAGGAGGGGAAAAGGCCTAGCAGCGAAGGGGTTAAATATTGTTCAAATCCAAGAAGTGAGCCGAGATTAAAAAAGTCTTGGTCAACCTTCTCTTTTGCCCTCATGTCCCTCACACATTTACTAGTAAGTGACAAACTTGCATGTGTGAGGATCTCCCCATAGATAAAATAGGAGAGGTGGAGGTTTACAGTCGTAGGTTTGTCAATAGACTTTTGTAATAATTTAGTAGTACTACTGAATATACCACAAAATGCAGTTTATGAATGGGCCACGTAGATTCTGAATGACCAAAAGTAGTAAAGTTACTCAAAGGTGTAACAGTAAAGAAACATGTGTGAATTGCTCACAAGTATAAGTTACTTTTGTGAAGATCCCAGACATATGTGGAGATCTCAGCATAGAAAACATAGGAAAGGAAAAGATTCCCACTTGCAGGTCTGTGAGTTGCATTTTATAGTAAGTAGTACTAATGTAATAATATTTGATGCACTAGAAAATGCAGTTTCTGAATCAGGCCCTTTGTGTCCAATAAGATTTAACATACTTGCTCCTTGGCCTTTTACAATGTACGACACAGTTTGGTTATAAATTGGGCAGATGGATGCAAATCAGAAGCTATATTGAAAAAAAACCAAAGGTTTGCAGATGGTGCTGGGAGGGGGGATATTGGCAGCTGTCTAGAATTTCAGAAACTAACAACGACGCAGCTCTTCGCTAACACCTGAGCCTTGAAGTTCATCCTAAAAAATGGAGAGTTCCTTATAAGCAATGTGCAATCCTATGTCTCCGATATCTTGCCAGCATTTAGTATTAATAATATTTAGAGCCTGATTTATATTTCGGCGGACGAGTTACTCTGTTACAATGGTGACAGATATCCTATCCGCCGAAATATAAATCCCATAGAAAATAGTGGGATTTATATTTCGGCGGATGGGATATCCATCACTGTTGTGATGGAGTTACCAGTTTGCTGAAATCGAAATCAGACCCTGAAATTTTTGGTCTGGCTTGACACTGCAGCTGCTGGCAGACTATTGTTACAAAGTCTTTAATTATAGTCAGGTTTGGCTCCACCCAGAGGAGTATTTCTTTCTCACCTCATGCTTTTGGCTGTCTGCATGTGCGTTATTCAGGGTTCATCAGAGTTCACAACTGCAATTTGTTGCTTGACCCTTGCAAACCCATGGCAGTGCTTTTACGACCCCTGGCTGCTGGTTGCAAGGCAGCAAAACACAGACCAGCTTTGGGATATTTTAAAAGCAAGACGTCCGTGCTGCGCCTGGGGCATGCACCAGTTGAAACCGCAAGTGTTTCAACATTTCCATCACAGAAGGTATTGCCTAGCAACACACCCCAGCTCCAGGATCCACCAGGCAGGATCATGCTCTGAAGGTTATGGGTTGCATTGTCTCTGTGTGTCATGTCACCAGTGGGCCTGTACCTGTAATTCGAGCAGTGGGCCTGGTTCCATGAACAAGCAGCTACAGCATAGCATCAACCCCTCTCCATCACACATAGAGCCAGGTACCATTTTAGGACTCAGCTGCATAAGGTAATTGGCTCCATATTTAACCTCTTCTGTGCCTTGGACGAGATGATCTCGTCCAAGGCTACAGTTCCCCTGTGCCTTGGACGAGATCATCTCGTCCATGGCACAGGGGAACTTGGGGGCGCGCTAGCGCGCCCCCGTGCACCCCCCTTCCCCCCCCCAAGTCGGGGATGGAAGGGGAAGACCTTCCCCTTCCACCCCCGACCCCCCCCACCCCCCTCCTGTGACGTCAGCGCGCGCGCGCGCGCTGATGTGTCACAGGGGCCTCCCTCGTCGCGCTGGAAGCTCAGCTTCCAGCGCGATTGAAAAAGAAATGCAAAAGCATTTCTTTTTCAATCACTTGGGAGGCCCGGAGGGGCTTCAAAGGGAAGGAAAAGTATTTCATCAGGCAAGGGTCGCTCCCCTGGGGGGGCAAATTGTATTTAGACCATTTCTGCCCCCCTGGGGGCAGATTGGCCAATTTTAGGTCAATCTGCCCCCAAGGGGGCAGAAACCACTAGGCACCGGGGATTTGTTTTTTGGCGCCAATGTCACGCAGGGGGAGCGACCCCGTAGGCAAGGGTCGCTCCTGGGTGGGGGGGTGGGTGTTGGGGGGGCAAATTTATTTTAGGCCATTTCTGCCCCCCCGGGGGGCAGATCGGCCTATTATTAGGCCGATCTGCCCCCGGGGGGGGTCAGAAACCTCTAGGCGCCAGGGGAATTTTTCTTTTTTTTCTTTTTTTTTTTTTTTTTAGAGATGGGGAGCGACCCATCAGGCAAAAGTCGCTCCCCTGGGGGACAAATTGTATTTAGGCCATTTCTGCCCCCCTTGGGGGCAGATTGGCTGAGTTTAGGTCAACCTGCCCCCAAGGGGGCAGAAACCACTAGGCACCGGGGATTTGTTTTTTGGTGCCAATGTCACGCAGGGGGAGCAAGGCAAGGGTCGCTCCCGGCGGGGGAGGGTGGGGGTTGTGGGGCAAATTTATTTTAGGGCATTTCTGCCCCCCCCCCCCCCCCCCCCTGGGGCCGGCTGAGCTACAGGCCAAACACCACAGGTAGGCACCTTGCAAAAAACACCTCTGTTTTCTGTGAAAAAATATGTTGTGTCCACGTTGTGTTTTGGGCCATTTCCTTTTGTGGGCGCTAGGCCTACCCACAGAAGTGATGTACCATTTTTATCGAGAGACTTAGGGGAACGCTGGGTGGAAGGAAATTTGTGGCTCCTCTCAGATTCCAGAACTTTCTGTCACCGAAATGAGAGGAAAAAGTGTTTTTTGGGCCAAATTTTGATGTTTGCAAAGGATTCTGGGTAACATAACCTGGTCAGAGCCCCGCAAGTCACCCCATCTTGGATTCCCCTGGGTTTCTAGTTTTCAAAAATGCACTGGTTTGCTAGGTTTCCTCAGGTGTCGGCTGAGCTACAGGCCAAAATCCACAGGTAGGCACTGCTTTTTATAAAAAAATGTGATGTGTCCACGTTGTGTTTTGGGCCCTTTCCTTTCGTGGGCGCTAGTCCTACCCACACAAGTGAGGTATCATTTTTATCGGGAGACTTGGGGGAACGCTGGGTAGAAGGAAATTTGTGGCTCCTCTCAGATTCCAGAACTTTCTGCCACAGAAATGTGAGTAACATGTGTATTTTTAGCCAAATTTTGAGGTTTGCAAAGGATTCTGGGTAACAGAACCTGGTCCGAGCCCCGCAAGTCACCCCTCCTTGGATTCCCCTAGGTCTCTAGTTTTCAGAAATGCACAGGTCTGGTAGGTTTCCCTAGGTGCCGGCTGAGCTAGAGGCCAAAATCTACAGGTAGGCACTTCGCAAAAAACACCTCTGTTTTTTTCCAAAATTTAGGATGTGTCCACGTTGCGCTTTGGGGTGTTTCCTGTCGCCGGCGCTAGGCCTACCCACGCAAGTGAGGTATCATTTTTATCGGGAGACTTGGGGGAACGCTGGGTGGAAGGAAATTTGTAGCTCCTCTCAGATTCCAGAACTTTCTGCCACAGAAATGTGAGGGACATGTGTTTTTTTAGCCAAATTTTGAGGTTTGCAAAGGATTCTGGGTAAAAGAACCTGGTCCGAGCCCCGCAAGTCAGCCCTCCTTGGATTCCCCTAGGTCTCTAGTTTTCAGAAATGCACAGGTTTGGTAGGTTTCCCTAGGTGCCGGCTGAGCTAGAGGCCAAAATCTACAGGTAGGCACTTCGCAAAAAACACCTCTGTTTTTTTCCAAAATTTAGGATGTGTCCACGTTGCGCTTTGGGGTGTTTCCTGTCGCCGGCGCTAGGCCTACCCACGCAAGTGAGGTATCATTTTTATCGGGAGACTTGGGGGAACGCTGGGTGGAAGGAAATTTGTAGCTCCTCTCAGATTCCAGAACTTTCTGCCACAGAAATGTGAGGAACATGTGTTTTTTTAGCCAAATTTTGAGGTTTGCAAAGGATTCTGGGTAACAGAACCTGGTCCGAGCCCCGCAAGTCACCCCTCCTTGGATTCCCCTAGGTCTCTAGTTTTCAGAAATGCACAGGTTTGGTAGGTTTCCCTAGGTGCCGGCTGAGCTAGAGGCCAAAATCTACAGGTAGGCACTTTGCTAAAAACAGCTCTGTTTTCTGTGATATGTCCACGTTGTGTTTTGGGGCATATCCTGTCGCGGGCGCTAGGCCTACCCACACAAGTGAGGTATCATTTTTATCGGGAGACGTGGGGGAACGCTGGGTGGAAGGAAATTTGTGGCTCCTCTCAGATTCCAGAACTTTCTGCCACAGAAATGTGAGGAACATGTGTTTTTTTAGCCAAATTTTGAGGTTTGCAAAGGATTCTGGGTAACAGAACCTGGTCCGAGCCCCGCAAGTCACCCCTCCTTGGATTCCCCTAGGTCTCTAGTTTTCAGAAATGCACAGGTTTGGTAGGTTTCCCTAGGTGGCGGCTGAGCTAGAGGCCAAAATCTACAGGTAGTCACTTTGCTAAAAACAGCTCTGTTTTCTGTGATATGTCCACGTTGTGTTTTGGGGCATATCCTGTCGCGGGCGCTAGGCCTACCCACACAAGTGAGGTATCATTTTTATCTGGAGACGTGGGGGAACGCTGGGTGGAAGGAAATTTGTGGCTCCTCTCAGATTCCAGAACTTTCTGCCACAGAAATGTGAGGAACATGTGTTTTTTTAGCCAAATTTTGAGGTTTGCAAAGGATTCTGGGTAACAGAACCTGGTCCGAGCCCCGCAAGTCACCCCTCCTTGGATTCCCCTAGGTCTCTAGTTTTCAGAAATGCACAGGTTTGGTAGGTTTCCCTAGGTGGCGGCTGAGCTAGAGGCCAAAATCTACAGGTAGTCACTTTGCTAAAAACAGCTCTGTTTTCTGTGATATGTCCACGTTGTGTTTTGGGGCATATCCTGTCGCGGGCGCTAGGCCTACCCACACAAGTGAGGTATCATTTTTATCGGGAGACGTGGGGGAACGCTGGGTGGAAGGAAATTTGTGGCTCCTCTCAGATTCCAGAACTTTCTGCCACAGAAATGTGAGGAACATGTGTTTTTTTAGCCAAATTTTGAGGTTTGCAAAGGATTCTGGGTAACAGAACCTGGTCCGAGCCCCGCAAGTCACCCCTCCTTGGATTCCCCTAGGTCTCTAGTTTTCAGAAATGCACAGGTTTGGTAGGTTTCCCTAGGTGGCGGCTGAGCTAGAGGCCAAAATCTACAGGTAGTCACTTTGCTAAAAACAGCTCTGTTTTCTGTGATATGTCCACGTTGTGTTTTGGGGCATATCCTGTCGCGGGCGCTAGGCCTACCCACACAAGTGAGGTATCATTTTTATCGGGAGACGTGGGGGAACGCTGGGTGGAAGGAAATTTGTGGCTCCTCTCAGATTCCAGAACTTTCTGCCACAGAAATGTGAGGAACATGTGTTTTTTTAGCCAAATTTTGAGGTTTGCAAAGGATTCTGGGTAACAGAACCTGGTCCGAGCCACACAAGTCACCCCTCCTTGGATTCCCCTAGGTCTCTAGTTTTCAGAAATGCACAGGTTTGGTAGGTTTCCCTAGGTGGCGGCTGAGCTAGAGGCCAAAATCTACAGGTAGTCACTTTGCTAAAAACAGCTCTGTTTTCTGTGATGTGTCCACGTTGTGTTTTGGGGCATATCCTGTCGCGGGTGCTAGGCCTACCCACACAAGTGAGGTACCATTTTTATCGGGAGACTTGGGGGAACATAGATTAGCAAAACAAGTACTTTTGCCCCTTGTCTTTCTCTACATTTTTTCCTTCCAAATATAGGAGTGTGTGTAAAAAAGACATCTATTTGAGAAATTCCCTGTAATTCACGTGCTACTATGGTCACCCCGGAATTCAGAGATGTGCAAATAACCACTGCTCCTCAACACCTTATCTTGTGCCCTTTTTGGAAATGCAAAGGTTTTCTTGATAGCAATTTTTTACTCCTTATATTTCAGCAAATGAATTCCTGTATACCCGGTATAGAATGAAAACGCACTGCAGGGTGCAGCTCATTTATTGGCTCTGGGTTCCTCGGGTTCTTGATGAACCTACAAACCCTATATATCCCCGCAACCAGAGGAGTCCAGCAGACGTATCGGTATATTGCTTTCGATAATCTGACATTGCAGGGAAAAGTTACAGAGTAAAACGTAGAGAAAAATTGATGGTTTTTTCACCTCAATTTCAATATTTTTCTTTTTCAGCTGTTATTTTCTGTAGGAAACCCTTGTAGGATCTACACAAATGACCCCTTGCTGAATTCAGAATTTTGTCTACTTTTCAGAAATGTTTAGGTTTCTGGGATCCAGCATTGGTTTCATGACCATTCCTGTCACTGACTGGAAGGAGGCTGAAAGCACAAAAAATTGCACAAATGGGGTATGCCCCAGTAAAATGCCAAAATTGTGTTGAAAAATTGGGTTTTCTGATTCAAGTCTGCCTGTTCCTGAAAGCTGGGAAGCTGCTGAGTTTAGCACCGCAAACCCTTTGTTGATGCCATTTTCAGGGGAAAAACCACAAGCCTTCTTCTGCAGCCACTTTTTCAATTTTTTTTGAAAAAAACGAAATTTTCACTGTATTTTGGCCAATTTCTTGGTCTCCTTCAGGGGAACCCACAAAGTCTGGGTACCTCTAGAATCCCTAGGATGTTGGAAAAAAAGGACGCAAATTTGGCTTGGTTAGCTTATGTGGACAAAAAGTTATGAGGGCCTAAGCGCGAACTGCCCCAAATAGGCAAAAAAAGGCCTGGCACAGGAGGGGGAAAAGGCCTGGCAGCGAAGGGGTTAAGAAAAAGTGGTGCATCAGCTATGATGCGTCACTTTTCTTGCACCCCCCCCACCCACGGCAAAAACACCATGGTTCTGCCGTGTTTATCATACGGCGCACCATGGCAGTCATTAGCACAATAGTGTCAAACATTTTGAGGCTAATGCAGCAAAGTGCAAGGAGGCCTTTTCATTACTTAGGAGCGTAAATTTAATGCCTGCTCTGAGCAGGCATTAAGAATTACGTACAAATGACGCAGTGAAATCCTTTAAATTTCACTGCACCATTTTTGCGGGCCTCCTAGCACCAGAATGCCCCCCTTGCATACATTGTGCCGGGCACAGGCATATTGTGGCGCAAGGGGTTACAAAATAGCGTAATGCATGCATTGTGCCACTTTGTAAATATGGTGCGGGGGAAAAAGCCACTTTAGCGCCGCCTTAGTGTAAAAATAACGATGCTATGTTGGCACTAAGGTGGTGCTAAGGGCCCTGAAATATGCCACATGGTTTCTTTTTTTTAATAGCAAACCTTCAGGCTTCATTAGTGCTGTAAGTAATTGCTTTTTCTTCGCTGTGGCATGCTCTATAACTTTGGTGGTTAATGCACATGCTACAGATTCCTATGTTGTTCTTGTCACTTGTTTCAATTATCAATGGATGGATTGGAGGGGTAATGGACCTACTACAGAGCATTGTCTATACTGTTAAAGTTCATTTGTATTTTGCATAAATCGTCGGTGGGTTAATACGTTTCTTGCACAGAGCCTTTTGTATCCTGTAGGTCACAAGCTCCAGCCCTGATAACAACTCAGTGAGCTGTGCACTCACTGCAGATAGCTGTATGTCACTTTCAAGGGCAGCTTTGATTGTAAAGGTAATTTCTCAATCATTCCTTATTCTAAGAATGATACAATAGGTTCATCTTAATAATAAGAAAAACACATATATCTGAGGTGAGTGGTCAAAGTAACAGATCAATGTACGCTGCCAGACGCAAGAAGCCCTTTATGAACGATGCAAATGGACCATCTAGCCAAGGGCTGCAGCCTCTCAGGGGGATGGAATTGTTATATGAATCCCAATGCAATAAAGAGCGTTACCAGTAGGCTGTCTGTTGAGAAGCTCTGATTTCATCACTCTTCCTACAATTATGGCTTAAAAAACGTTTGGCATTTTCTTGGCTTTGCTTGTATAACCATTGAACCACAAAGCCTGGGGAGTCATGGCTCAGATTTTTTAAGTGCACATTGGTCGAGTAGAGAAAGGCATTGCAAACTCAAAACAAAGATTCTAAATTTGGCTGCCTTCAAAAAACGAAAAGCTGAGCTGGGCCTGCCAAGAATCTAAACTTTGACATGCATCACTCAAGCGCCCATTAGTGCAGCCGCACTTCAGTCATGTGCTTGCGTTTAATGTCACTGTTTAACTTATATATCAATATGAACAAACTGCACTCCATCCTCAGAATTTTAGAAAGTCTCTAGACTTTGTAAATGTTATGTAAAACATACGGCTATGATAACAAATGGAAGGACAGATGTGCAGAAGGGAGTGCAGGAGATATAGCAGGACTCTGGGAAAAAACTAGAAGGCATAGCATAATTGTCTGAAGCACTAAAACATTAATTCCAATAACAAAATTGTTACAAAAGATTTGAACCAATTTATTACAAAATAGACATCATGAAAAGCAATTACCAATTCCACAGTAAAAATGACAGATATAACAAAGATAGAACATAAATAACAGGCATGTATAGACTTAGATGGTAACAGGATCAAACTATGTGCAAAACACAACAGACTTCCTCAGGGCTATAAGAACATAAACAAAATCATGACAACAAAAGATCATTATTAATAATAAGAAAAAGGGTATTACCAAGAAAATAAGAGCTAAAAAGTACATAAACCATTATCAGCAACACCTTATGCAACCATAGTGCCGCACAGAAAAGAATGTAAACAAACCAAATAACCACTGTGAAACAGAAACACCACCAATATTAATTAGAAAAAACAACATTAAATATGTATGAAGATCACTAGATGTGTGCACAGAACCATACATAAAAAAAAGATACAAGTTAAAAGTCATCCATCCCTAAGAAACAGAGACAAATCAACAAACTGAAAACACATCACCTTATGGGGTATCCAATAAGTATCCTGCTAGAAATGGGGTCCTCGTTGGCAGTCAGTATATACCCTGTCCAAGTAGAAACCCTCACTCTACTCATGGTAAGGGAGTCACACACCTAAAAAAAAACCTGCTCACTCCCTTAGTAGCTTGGCACAAGCAGTCAGACTTATCTCAGAGGCAATGTGTAAAGTATTTGTACAACCACACACAGTAACAGAGTGAAAACACTACAAAAGAACACCACACCAATCTAGAAAAATAGCCAATATTTATCTAAATCAAACAAGAACAAAATGACAAAAATCCAACATATACAACAAGCGATATCAATTTTTAAAGTAAAGAGTCTTAATCCAGAAAAAAATCAATGGGTGTGTTGTTTTAACACAAAGGCCCTGATTATAACATTGGCGGTAAAAAACACCTACAGCCACTGTGACGGCTGCCAACATACCGTCACGCGGCTACAATCCGTCTGCCATATTATAATCACAGCTGGATGTCTGCCACAATAAGGGCGGAAAGCCGGCAGTGATCACACTGGTGGACGGTGGTAAGCTGGCGCTGCTACCACCAGCACCGCCACCCCAGTAGAACGCCGCCAGCCGTATCATGACCTGTCATATGGCCTGGCGGTGTTCTGCTGGCGGGCGCTGCTGGCGGAAGCAGCACCCTTTCCCGTTCTCTTCCAGAAGACCTCCTCGACAAGGTAAGTCGGGCTTCCAACAGGGGAGGGGAGTGGGGGTTGTTGTATGTGTGTGTGTCTGAGTGTGTGCATGAATGTGTGATTGTGTGTGTGAATGAGTCTGTGTGTGTTGTGTTGTTTGCGTGGTTGTATGCATGTGAGTGAATGCGTGTAAGAATGGTGAAGTGAGTGTGTGTATGCATTGCTGGTATGATTGTGTGTAAGAATGTGTGCGAGCATGTCTGGAAGTATCCGTGTATGAATGCATGTATGCCAGTGTGAGTGATTGGGTGTATGCGTGGTGCGTGTCTGCGGGTGTGTGAGTGTATGGGGGTGGAAGGGTGAGTGTGTGGATCGGGAACATTGAGGGCAGCCTCAATGAAGAGGACCTCCTTTTAGCAAGTGTTAGACCTGACAGCCTTAGGGTAGTCACCCCTAACTTTTTGCCTGCCTCCCTCCACTTTTTGGACACTGTTTTTGCTGGTTTATAGACTCTGCGCACTTTACCACTGCTAACCAGTGCTAAAGTGCATATGCTCTCTCCCTTAAAACATGGTAACCTTGAATCATACCTGATTGGACTATTAATTTACTTATAAGTCCCTAGTAAGGTGCACTTTATGTGCATAGGGCTGGTAAATTAAATGCTACTAGTGGGCCTGCAGCACTGGTTGTGCCACCCACTTAAGTAGCCCCTTTTTCTGGTCTCAGGCCTGCCATTGCAAGGCCTGTGTGTGCAGTTTCACTGCCACCTCGACTTGGCATTTAAAAGTACTTGCCAAGCCTAGAACTCCCCTTTTTCTACATATAAGTCACCCTTAATGTGTGCCCTAGGTAACCCCTAGGGCAGGGTGCTGTGTAGGTAAAAGGCAGGACATGTACCTGTGTAGTTATATGTCCTGGTAGTGTAAAACTCCTAAATTCGTTTTCACACTACTGTGAGGCCTGCTCCCTTCATAGGCTAACATTAGGGCTGCCCTCATACACTGTTGAAGTGGCAGCTGCTGATCTGAAAGGAGCAGGAAGGTCATATTTAGTATGGCCAGAATGGTAATACAAAGTCCTACTGACTGGTGAAGTCGGATTTAATATTACTATTCTAGAAATGCCACTTTTAGAAAGTGAGCATTTCTTTGCACTTAAATCCTTCTGTGCCTTACAATCCATGTCTGTCTGGGCTTGGTTGACAGCTCCTTGTGCATTCACTCAGACACACCCCAAACACAGGGTACTCAGCCTCACTTGCATACATCTGCATTTTGAATGGGTCTTCCTGGGCTGGGAGGGTGGAGGGCCTGCTCTCACACAAAGGACTGCCACACCCCCTACTGGGACCCTGGCAGACAGGATTAAACTGAAAGGGGACCTGGTGCACTTCTTAGCCACTCTTTGAAGTCTCCCCCACTTCAAAGGCACATTTGGGTATAAAACAGGGCCTCTGCCCTACCTCATCAGACACTTGCTGGAGAAGAAACCTGAACCAGAAACTACATCCTGCCAAGAAGAACTGCCTGGCTGCTCAAAGGACTCACCTGTCTGCTTTCTACAAAGGACTGCTGCCTTGCTGTTGCCCTGCTGCCTTGTTGAACTCTTGTCTGGCTGTGAAAGTGCTCTCCAAGGGCTTGGATAGAGCTTGCCTCCTGTTCCCTGAAGTCTCAGGGCCAAAAAGACTTCTCTCTTTTACTTGGACGCTCCGTGCGCTGAAAATTTCAACGCACCGCTGGTTCCGCGGTGAGAAAAACGCCGCACACCGACGCTGATCAACGCGACGCTCTTGGGATGATCGAAAACCCGACGCACGGCCTCGCAAGGACAACGCTGCCCGACCTCTAGAGGAGAAATCGACGCGACGCCTGCCGTGAGATCGTAATTTCAACGCGCAGCCCCGCAGATCGACATCCAGAGGAGAAATCGACGCGACGCCTGCCGTGAGATCATAATTTCGACGCGCAGGCCCGCAGACCGACGCGCAGCCGGAGAACAAGCAGGAAAATCCACGCACAGACCCGGGACATCTGGTAATCCCCGCGATCCACAGAAAGAGACTGTCCGAGCGCCGGAAAACGACGCCGACTTCCCCGCGTGGAAAATAACGACGCAAGTCCGTGTGTGCTGGGGAGAAATCGACGCACACACCCTTTTTCCACACACCTCTTCTCTTGTGGCCCTCTGAGGAGATTTTTCCACTCCCAACCAGGTACTTGTGCTTAAAAGAGACTTTGTTTACATTCTAAAGACTTAAGACACTTTATATCACTGTACTGTGATATTTCTACAATTTTCCATTGCAACTTTATTCTTTTTGACCTACAATTATCCTGATAAATATTATATATTTTTCTAAACACTGTGTGGTGTATTTTTGTGGTGCTATATGGTGGTATTGTATGATTTATTGCACAAATACTTTACACATTGCCTTCTAAGTTAAGCCTGACTGCTCGTGCCAAGCTACCAGAGGGTGGGCACAGGATAATCTTGGATAGTGTGTGACTTACCCTTACTAGAGTGAGGGCTTTTGCTTGGACAGAGGGTAACCTGACTGCCAACCAAAAACCCCATTTCTAACATTGGTGATCAGCGGTGAGGATAGGACTTGTATTTGTGCAGTGACATACAGTAGCTAAGTATTTCACTACCTACCCACAGTTGAAGGTCAACTTGGTTTTTATCTCTTTTTGAAAACCCGATTCTTTTCCTGACAATTTTCAAAAACTAAATACTCACTCAACATGTCTCTGACTGGGTCTCAGACAGGGGACTTTGACCTAGTCCAGTTGGATGCATATACGGTCAAACAACTAAGAGGATTCTGCAGGGCATTGAGGGTACCCACCCAAGGGGCCTCCAGAAAGGAGGACTTTCAAGTGGCGCTGAGGGCCTGGGCAGAAGCCCATTTAGAGGATGATGAGGAAGAGGAGCCAGAACATGGTCCCTCAGAGGAATTTTCACTATCGGTAGATGGTGTTACCACTGCAATTGTGCACCCTTCCAGACCAGGGAGCAGTGTCTCCATGCAAAGCCTGACCGCAGAGGAAAGGAGAGAGGAAAGGGAGTTCCAATTGCAAATGGCAAAACTGAAAATTGAGGCTCAACAGGAGGAGAGGAGGGCAGAGAGAGAAGCCAAACAAGCTGAGGCTGAAAGAGCAGCCAAACAGATTGAAGCTGAAAGAACAGCCAAACAAATTCAAGCAGAAGCTGAGAGGGCAGCCAAACAAGAAGAAGCTGAAAGAGCAGCCAAACAAGTGGAAGCTGAAAGAGCTTTGGCTGAAAAGAAACTATTGTTGGCTCATGAACTGAGTCTCAAGGAGCTGGAGATCAAGGCAAGACAGTCTGAATCCAGCAATAATGGTGGCAGCATACAGACAGGACCTGCTGGAGAAAAGAAGGTTCGTATACCCAAAAATGTGGTGCCCAGTTTTCTGGTGGGAGATGACATAGATAAATGGTTAGCTGCTTATGAAGTTGCACTAAGGGCTCATGAGGTTCCTGAAGGGCAATGGGGGGTAGCTATGTGGGGTTATGTGCCGCCATTGGGGAGGGACACACTTCTCACATTGGATCCACCGGATCAAAACACATACCCACTTCAGAAAGCCACTTTACTTGCCAAGTTTGGGCTGACCCCTGAGGGATACCGTCAGAGGTTCAGGGACAGCACCAAACAAACCACACAAACATGGGTAGATTTCTTTGATTTCTCCAGTAAGGCACTGAATGGATGGGTGCGGGGCAACAAAGTAGCAGATTATAAAGGTTTATATGACTTGATTCTGAGAGAGCATATGCTTAATGTTACTTATACAGATTTGCGCCAGCACCTAGTGGATAGTAAGCTGACTGATCCCAGGAAGCTTGCTGAGGAGGCGGACCTCTGGGTTAGCACCAGAGTGTCCAAAAAGGTACCTGGGGGGGACTCCCACAAAGGTGGTCAGGGTTCCCAACAGAAGAAAGAGGGGGGAGATAAACTTACAGATAAGGAACTCTCTAAAGGCCCCCAAAAGAATTCCCAGGGAGGGGGTGGCAACCCTTCCTTTTCCAAATTTGGGAAAAAGCCAGGGACATTTGACAAGTCAGGGAAATCTAGCCCCAAATGCATGGAGTGTTACCAGTATGGTCACTACAAAGGCGATCCACAGTGCCCCAAGAGGGCACCGTCCACTACCGGACAGGCACCTGGGTTGACTAGTGTAGCACTCGGGGGGGAGATGGACCCAACTAGCTTTGGGGAGCAGGTAGAGATTTCTCTAGTGTCCCTGGGAGAAGGAGAAATGGTGCCCAAGGCCCACATGCCCAGAAATACTTCCAAGTACCGGCAGTGGGTCACCATTGATGGGCAGAGGGTGGAGGCTCTGCGTGACACAGGAGCCAGTATGACTACTATCAAGAGTCAGCTGGTGTCAACAGAGCAGATAGTACCTAATACATTCCACCAGGTTAGAGTCGCTGACAATCGCGAGAGTTCCGGTGGCTCTGGTTCCCTTTGAGTGGGGGGGGGGGGTCTCTGGTACTCTGAAAGTAGCTGTAAAAAATGGAGAGTTCCTTATAAGCAATGTGCAATCCTATGTCTCCGATATCTTGCCAGCATTTAGTATTAATAATATTTAGAGCCTGATTTATATTTCGGCGGACGAGTTACTCTGTTACAATGGTGACAGATATCCTATCCGCCGAAATATAAATCCCATAGAAAATAGTGGGATTTATATTTCGCCGGATGGGATATCCATCACTGTTGTGATGGAGTTACCAGTTTGCTGAAATCGAAATCAGACCCTGAAATTTTTGGTCTGGCTTGACACTGCAGCTGCTGGCAGACTATTGTTACCAAGTCTTTAATTATAGTCAGGTTTGGTTCCACCCAGAGGAGTATTTCTTTCTCACCTCATGCTTTTGGCTGTCTGTATGTGCGTTATTCAGGGTTCATCAGAGTTCACAACTGCAATTTGTTGCTTGACCCTTGCAAACCCATGGCAGTGCTTTTACGACCCCTGGCTGCTGGTTGCAAGGCAGCAAAACACAGACCAGCTTTGGGATATTTTAAAAGCAAGACGTCCGTGCTGCGCCTGGGGCATGCACCAGTTGAAACCGCAAGTGTTTCAACATTTCCATCACAGAAGGTATTGCCTAGCAACACACCCCAGCTCCAGGATCCACCAGGCAGGATCATGCTCTGAAGGTTATGGGTTGCATTGTCTCTGTGTGTCATGTCACCAGTGGGCCTGTACCTGTAATTCGAGCAGTGGGCCTGGTTCCATGAACAAGCAGCTACAGCATAGCATCAACCCCTCTCCATCACACATAGAGCCAGGTACCATTTTAGGACTCAGCTGCATAAGGTAATTGGCTCCATATTTAAGAAAAAGTGGTGCATCAGCTATGATGCGTCACTTTTCTTGCACCCCCCCCACCCACGGCAAAAACACCATGGTTCTGCCGTGTTTATCATACGGCGCACCATGGCAGTCATTAGCACAATAGTGTCAAACATTTTGAGGCTAATGCAGCAAAGTGCAAGGAGGCCTTTTCATTACTTAGGAGCGTAAATTTAATGCCTGCTCTGAGCAGGCATTAAGAATTACGTACAAATGACGCAGTGAAATCCTTTAAATTTCACTGCACCATTTTTGCGGGCCTCCTAGCACCAGAATGCCCCCCTTGCATACATTGTGCCGGGCACAGGCATATTGTGGCGCAAGGGGTTACAAAATAGCGTAATGCATGCATTGTGCCACTTTGTAAATATGGTGCGGGGAAAAAGCCACTTTAGCGCCGCCTTAGTGTAAAAATAACGATGCTATGTTGGCACTAAGGTGGTGCTAAGGGCCCTGAAATATGCCACATGGTTTCTTTTTTTTAATAGCAAACCTTCAGGCTTCATTAGTGCTGTAAGTAATTGCTTTTTCTTCGCTGTGGCATGCTCTATAACTTTGGTGGTTAATGCACATGCTACAGATTCCTATGTTGTTCTTGTCACTTGTTTCAATTATCAATGGATGGATTGGAGGGGTAATGGACCTACTACAGAGCATTGTCTATACTGTTAAAGTTCATTTGTATTTTGCATAAATCGTCGGTGGGTTAATACGTTTCTTGCACAGAGCCTTTTGTATCCTGTAGGTCACAAGCTCCAGCCCTGATAACAACTCAGTGAGCTGTGCACTCACTGCAGATAGCTGTATGTCACTTTCAAGGGCAGCTTTGATTGTAAAGGTAATTTCTCAATCATTCCTTATTCTAAGAATGATACAATAGGTTCATCTTAATAATAAGAAAAACACATATATCTGAGGTGAGTGGTCAAAGTAACAGATCAATGTACGCTGCCAGACGCAAGAAGCCCTTTATGAACGATGCAAATGGACCATCTAGCCAAGGGCTGCAGCCTCTCAGGGGGATGGAATTGTTATATGAATCCCAATGCAATAAAGAGCGTTACCAGTAGGCTGTCTGTTGAGAAGCTCTGATTTCATCACTCTTCCTACAATTATGGCTTAAAAAACGTTTGGCATTTTCTTGGCTTTGCTTGTATAACCATTGAACCACAAAGCCTGGGGAGTCATGGCTCAGATTTTTTAAGTGCACATTGGTCGAGTAGAGAAAGGCATTGCAAACTCAAAACAAAGATTCTAAATTTGGCTGCCTTCAAAAAACGAAAAGCTGAGCTGGGCCTGCCAAGAATCTAAACTTTGACATGCATCACTCAAGCGCCCATTAGTGCAGCCGCACTTCAGTCATGTGCTTGCGTTTAATGTCACTGTTTAACTTATATATCACTATGAACAAACTGCACTCCATCCTCAGAATTTTAGAAAGTCTCTAGACTTTGTAAATGTTATGTAAAACATACGGCTATGATAACAAATGGAAGGACAGATGTGCAGAAGGGAGTGCAGGAGATATAGCAGGACTCTGGGAAAAAACTAGAAGGCATAGCATAATTGTCTGAAGCACTAAAACATTAATTCCAATAACAAAATTGTTACAAAAGATTTGAACCAATTTATTACAAAATAGACATCATGAAAAGCAATTACCAATTCCACAGTAAAAATGACAGATATAACAAAGATAGAACATAAATAACAGGCATGTATAGACTTAGATGGTAACAGGATCAAACTATGTGCAAAACACAACAGACTTCCTCAGGGCTATAAGAACATAAACAAAATCATGACAACAAAAGATCATTATTAATAATAAGAAAAAGGGTATTACCAAGAAAATAAGAGCTAAAAAGTACATAAACCATTATCAGCAACACCTTATGCAACCATAGTGCCGCACAGAAAAGAATGTAAACAAACCAAATAACCACTGTGAAACAGAAACACCACCAATATTAATTAGAAAAAACAACATTAAATATGTATGAAGATCACTAGATGTGTGCACAGAACCATACATAAAAAAAAGATACAAGTTAAAAGTCATCCATCCCTAAGAAACAGAGACAAATCAACAAACTGAAAACACATCACCTTATGGGGTATCCAATAAGTATCCTGCTAGAAATGGGGTCCTCGTTGGCAGTCAGTATATACCCTGTCCAAGTAGAAACCCTCACTCTACTCATGGTAAGGGAGTCACACACCTAAAAAAAAACCTGCTCACTCCCTTAGTAGCTTGGCACAAGCAGTCAGACTTATCTCAGAGGCAATGTGTAAAGTATTTGTACAACCACACACAGTAACAGAGTGAAAACACTACAAAAGAACACCACACCAATCTAGAAAAATAGCCAATATTTATCTAAATCAAACAAGAACAAAATGACAAAAATCCAACATATACAACAAGCGATATCAATTTTTAAAGTAAAGAGTCTTAATCCATAAAAAAATCAATGGGTGTGTTGTTTTAACACAAAGGCCCTGATTATAACATTGGCGGTAAAAACCACCTACAGCCACTGTGACGGCTGCCAACATACCGTCACGCGGCTACCATCCGTCTGCCATATTATAATCACAGCTGGATGTCTGCCACAATAAGGGCGGAAAGCCGGCAGTGATCACACTGGTGGACGGTGGTAAGCTGGCGCTGCTACCACCAGCACCGCCACCCCAGTAGAACGCCGCCAGCCGTATCATGACCTGTCATATGGCCTGGCGGTGTTCTGCTGGCGGGCGCTGCTGGCGGAAGCAGCACCCTTTCCCGTTCTCTTCCAGAAGACCTCCTCGACAAGGTAAGTCGGGCTTCCAACAGGGGAGGGGAGTGGGGGTTGTTGTATGTGTGTGTGTCTGAGTGTGTGCATGAATGTGTGATTGTGTGTGTGAATGAGTCTGTGTGTGTTGTGTTGTTTGCGTGGTTGTATGCATGTGAGTGAATGCGTGTAAGAATGGTGAAGTGAGTGTGTGTATGCATTGCTGGTATGATTGTGTGTAAGAATGTGTGCGAGCATGTCTGGAAGTATCCGTGTATGAATGCATGTATGCCAGTGTGAGTGATTGGGTGTATGCGTGGTGCGTGTCTGCGGGTGTGTGAGTGTATGGGGGTGGAAGGGTGAGTGTGTGGATCGGGAACATTGAGGGCAGCCTCAATGAAGAGGACCTCCTTTTAGCAAGTGTTAGACCTGACAGCCTTAGGGTAGTCACCCCTAACTTTTTGCCTGCCTCCCTCCACTTTTTGGACACTGTTTTTGCTGGTTTATAGACTCTGCGCACTTTACCACTGCTAACCAGTGCTAAAGTGCATATGCTCTCTCCCTTAAAACATGGTAACCTTGAATCATACCTGATTGGACTATTAATTTACTTATAAGTCCCTAGTAAGGTGCACTTTATGTGCATAGGGCTGGTAAATTAAATGCTACTAGTGGGCCTGCAGCACTGGTTGTGCCACCCACTTAAGTAGCCCCTTTTTCTGGTCTCAGGCCTGCCATTGCAAGGCCTGTGTGTGCAGTTTCACTGCCACCTCGACTTGGCATTTAAAAGTACTTGCCAAGCCTAGAACTCCCCTTTTTCTACATATAAGTCACCCTTAATGTGTGCCCTAGGTAACCCCTAGGGCAGGGTGCTGTGTAGGTAAAAGGCAGGACATGTACCTGTGTAGTTATATGTCCTGGTAGTGTAAAACTCCTAAATTCGTTTTCACACTACTGTGAGGCCTGCTCCCTTCATAGGCTAACATTAGGGCTGCCCTCATACACTGTTGAAGTGGCAGCTGCTGATCTGAAAGGAGCAGGAAGGTCATATTTAGTATGGCCAGAATGGTAATACAAAGTCCTACTGACTGGTGAAGTCGGATTTAATATTACTATTCTAGAAATGCCACTTTTAGAAAGTGAGCATTTCTTTGCACTTAAATCCTTCTGTGCCTTACAATCCATGTCTGGCTGGGCTTGGTTGACAGCTCCTTGTGCATTCACTCAGACACACCCCAAACACAGGGTACTCAGCCTCACTTGCATACATCTGCATTTTGAATGGGTCTTCCTGGGCTGGGAGGGTGGAGGGCCTGCTCTCACACAAAGGACTGCCACACCCCCTACTGGGACCCTGGCAGACAGGATTAAACTGAAAGGGGACCTGGTGCACTTCTTAGCCACTCTTTGAAGTCTCCCCCACTTCAAAGGCACATTTGGGTATAAAACAGGGCCTCTGCCCTACCTCATCAGACACTTGCTGGAGAAGAAACCTGAACCAGAAACTACATCCTGCCAAGAAGAACTGCCTGGCTGCTCAAAGGACTCACCTGTCTGCTTTCTACAAAGGACTGCTGCCTTGCTGTTGCCCTGCTGCCTTGTTGAACTCTTGTCTGGCTGTGAAAGTGCTCTCCAAGGGCTTGGATAGAGCTTGCCTCCTGTTCCCTGAAGTCTCAGGGCCAAAAAGACTTCTCTCTTTTACTTGGACGCTCCGTGCGCTGAAAATTTCAACGCACCGCTGGTTCCGCGGTGAGAAAAACGCCGCACACCGACGCTGATCAACGCGACGCTCTTGGGATGATCGAAAACCCGACGCACGGCCTCGCAAGGACAACGCCGCCCGACCTCTAGAGGAGAAATCGACGCGACGCCTGCCGTGAGATCGTAATTTCAACGCGCAGCCCCGCAGATCGACATCCAGAGGAGAAATCGACGCGACGCCTGCCGTGAGATCATAATTTCTACGCGCAGGCCCGCAGACCGACGCGCAGCCGGAGAACAAGCAGGAAAATCCACGCACAGACCCGGGACATCTGGTAATCCCCGCGATCCACAGAAAGAGACTGTCCGAGCGCCGGAAAACGACGCCGACTTCCCCGCGTGGAAAATAACGACGCAAGTCCGTGTGTGCTGGGGAGAAATCGACGCACACACCCTTTTTCCACGCACCTCTTCTCTTGTGGCCCTCTGAGGAGATTTTTCCACTCCCAACCAGGTACTTGTGCTTAAAAGAGACTTTGTTTACATTCTAAAGACTTAAGACACTTTATATCACTGTACTGTGATATTTCTACAATTTTCCATTGCAACTTTATTCTTTTTGACCTACAATTATCCTGATAAATATTATATATTTTTCTAAACACTGTGTGGTGTATTTTTGTGGTGCTATATGGTGGTATTGTATGATTTATTGCACAAATACTTTACACATTGCCTTCTAAGTTAAGCCTGACTGCTCGTGCCAAGCTACCAGAGGGTGGGCACAGGATAATCTTGGATAGTGTGTGACTTACCCTGACTAGAGTGAGGGCTTTTGCTTGGACAGAGGGTAACCTGGCTGCCAACCAAAAACCCCATTTCTAACATTGGTGATCAGCGGTGAGGATAGGACTTGTATTTGTGCAGTGACATACAGTAGCTAAGTATTTCACTACCTACCCACAGTTGAAGGTCAACTTGGTTTTTATCTCTTTTTGAAAACCCGATTCTTTTCCTGACAATTTTCAAAAACTAAATACTCACTCAACATGTCTCTGACTGGGTCTCAGACAGGGGACTTTGACCTAGTCCAGTTGGATGCATATACGGTCAAACAACTAAGAGGATTCTGCAGGGCATTGAGGGTACCCACCCAAGGGGCCTCCAGAAAGGAGGACTTTCAAGTGGCGCTGAGGGCCTGGGCAGAAGCCCATTTAGAGGATGATGAGGAAGAGGAGCCAGAACATGGTCCCTCAGAGGAATTTTCACTATCGGTAGATGGTGTTACCACTGCAATTGTGCACCCTTCCAGACCAGGGAGCAGTGTCTCCATGCAAAGCCTGACCGCAGAGGAAAGGAGAGAGGAAAGGGAGTTCCAATTGCAAATGGCAAAACTGAAAATTGAGGCTCAACAGGAGGAGAGGAGGGCAGAGAGAGAAGCCAAACAAGCTGAGGCTGAAAGAGCAGCCAAACAGATTGAAGCTGAAAGAACAGCCAAACAAATTCAAGCAGAAGCTGAGAGGGCAGCCAAACAAGAAGAAGCTGAAAGAGCAGTCAAACAAGTGGAAGCTGAAAGAGCTTTGGCTGAAAAGAAACTATTGTTGGCTCATGAACTGAGTCTCAAGGAGCTGGAGATCAAGGCAAGACAGTCTGAATCCAGCAATAATGGTGGCAGCATACAGACAGGACCTGCTGGAGAAAAGAAGGTTCGTATACCCAAAAATGTGGTGCCCAGTTTTCTGGTGGGAGATGACATAGATAAATGGTTAGCTGCTTATGAAGTTGCACTAAGGGCTCATGAGGTTCCTGAAGGGCAATGGGGGGTAGCTATGTGGGGTTATGTGCCGCCATTGGGGAGGGACACACTTCTCACATTGGATCCACCGGATCAAAACACATACCCACTTCAGAAAGCCACTTTACTTGCCAAGTTTGGGCTGACCCCTGAGGGATACCGTCAGAGGTTCAGGGACAGCACCAAACAAACCACACAAACATGGGTAGATTTCTTTGATTTCTCCAGTAAGGCACTGAATGGATGGGTGCGGGGCAACAAAGTAGCAGATTATAAAGGTTTATATGACTTGATTCTGAGAGAGCATATGCTTAATGTTACTTATACAGATTTGCGCCAGCACCTAGTGGATAGTAAGCTGACTGATCCCAGGAAGCTTGCTGAGGAGGCGGACCTCTGGGTTAGCACCAGAGTGTCCAAAAAGGTACCTGGGGGGGACTCCCACAAAGGTGGTCAGGGTTCCCAACAGAAGAAAGAGGGGGGAGATAAACTTACAGATAAGGAACTCTCTAAAGGCCCCCAAAAGAATTCCCAGGGAGGGGGTGGCAACCCTTCCTTTTCCAAATTTGGGAAAAAGCCAGGGACATTTGACAAGTCAGGGAAATCTAGCCCCAAATGCATGGAGTGTTACCAGTATGGTCACTACAAAGGCGATCCACAGTGCCCCAAGAGGGCACCGTCCACTACCGGACAGGCACCTGGGTTGACTAGTGTAGCACTTGGGGGGGAGATGGACCCAACTAGCTTTGGGGAGCAGGTAGAGATTTCCCTAGTGTCCCTGGGAGAAGGAGAAATGGTGCCCAAGGCCCACATGCCCAGAAATACTTCCAAGTACCGGCAGTGGGTCACCATTGATGGGCAGAGGGTGGAGGCTCTGCGTGACACAGGAGCCAGTATGACTACTATCAAGAGTCAGCTGGTGTCAACAGAGCAGATAGTACCTAATACATTCCACCAGGTTAGAGTCGCTGACAATCGCGAGAGTCACCTACCGGTGGCTCTGGTTCCCTTTGAGTGGGGGGGGGGGGGTCTCTGGTACTCTGAAAGTAGCTGTGAGTCCTGCCATGCCTGTAGATTGTCTGTTAGGCAATGACCTTGAGCACACTGCTTGGAAAGAAGTGGAGCTCAGGTCTCACCTGGAGATATTAGGGTTACCTGAGTGGGTCTGCATGACCACACGGTCCATGGCTGAACGAGAGGGAAGTCAAGGGCATCTGGAGCCTGGAACGATGGCCCAGAGAGCTGCCAGGGGGAGGGACCAGGGGTGCGGGAAACCGGCCCCAGCTGTTCCCACAGTGGCTGACGGGGCTCCTGAGGAGGAGGCTCCCGAGCCAACTGGGGAAGACATTGCCGCCCTAGGTGACTTACCTGAGCTTGCTGGCTGGCAAGTTGAGGGTGGACCCACCAGGGAGGAATTCTGCAAGGCGCAGAAAGAATGTCCCACTCTGGAAGGTTTGAGGAAACAAGCCTCAAACCAGGCAGCAGGCGACGCCTCTGGCGATCACCACCTATATTGGGAGAATGACCTCCTCTACAGTGAGCCTAAGGTTCCGGGCTTTGGGGCAGCACGTATGCTGGTGGTCCCCCAATGTTACCGAACCTTCCTACTGGGTCTGGCTCACGACATTCCCCTGGCAGGACATTTGGGGCAGGGCAAGACCTTTAACAGGCTTGTCACCCACTTTTATTGGCCCAAAATGAGGACACACTCAGACAAGTTCTGCAGATCCTGTCCTACCTGCCAGGCCAGTGGTAAAGAAGGAAAAAGGGTTAAAACCCCCCTAATTCCACTTCCTGTCGTTGGCACCCCCTTTGAAAGGGTGGGCATCGACATTGTTGGTCCCTTGGACCCCAAAACTGCCTTAGGCAACAGGTTCATCCTGGTTTTGGTGGACCATGCCACCCGTTACCCAGAGGCAATCCCTCTGAGGACAGTAACTGCACAGGTGGTGGCCAGAACCCTGATGGGGATATTTACCCGTGTGGGATTCCCCAAGGAAATAGTGTCTGACAGAGGCACTAACTTCATGTCTGCATACATGAAGTCTCTGTGGGATGCGTGTGGTGTAACTTACAAGTTCACCACACCCTATCACCCCCAGTCGAATGGTCTTGTGGAGAGATTCAACAAGACCCTGAAAGGCATGATTGGTGGCTTCCCTGAGGCCATGAGGCGTAAGTGGGACGTCCTCTTACCATGCCTTCTCTTTGCTTACAGAGAGGTCCCCCAGAGAGGGGTAGGGTTCAGTCCCTTTGAACTTCTCTACGGGTACCCTGTCAGGGGACCCTTAAGCATTGTCCAGGAGGGATTGGAGAAAGCTCCAAAGACACCCCCTCAGGATGTGGTCAGCTATATGTTGGCCCTCCGCAACCAGATGACCCGCTTCTGGCAAGAAGCCCAAGATAACCTTGAGGCCAGTCAAGAGGTGATGAAACAATGGTATGATCAGAAGGCCACCCTGGTAGAGTTTCAACCTGGAGACAAAGTGTGGGTAATGGAGCCAGTAGAGCCCAGAGCTCTCCAGGACCGCTGGTCTGGCCCATTTGAAATAAAGGAGCGGAAAGGGGAGGCCACTTACCTAGTGGACCTCAAAACCCCTAGGAATCCCCTAAGGGTGATCCATGTGAACCGACTAAAAGCTCATTTTGAGAGGTCGGAGAACAACATGCTTCTGGTCACAGATGAAGGAACCGAAGAGGAGAGTGAACCTCTCCCCGACCTCCTCTCTGCCCAAGAAGGTGATGGGTCAGTAAGCGGGGTCATTCTGTCTGACTCCCTGACTCTAAATCAGAAAGGAGACTGCTATGAGCTGTTGGAGCAGTTCTCCCCCCTGTTCTCCCTTTCTCCTGGACTGACCCACCTCTGTGTTCATGATATTGACACTGGTGACAGTCTCCCTGTGAAAAACAAAATTTACAGGTTGTCGGATAAGGTGAAGGCCAGCATCAAGGAGGAGGTCTCCAAGATGTTGACTCTAGGGGTTATTGAGAAATCCAGTAGTCCCTGGGCCAGCCCAGTGGTATTGGTCCCTAAGGCTACTGCCCCAGGTGCGAAGCCAGAACTCCGGTTCTGTGTGGACTACCGGGGTCTCAACTCAGTCACACGGACTGATGCTCACCCCATCCCCCGAGCTGATGAGCTCGTGGACAGGCTAGGCGCTGCCAAGTTCCTCAGTACGTTTGATCTTACTTCAGGGTACTGGCAGATCGCCCTAACTGAGGGGGCCAAGAAAAGATCCGCATTTTCAACCCCAGATGGCCATTAACAGTTCCGGGTGATGCCGTTTGGGTTGAAAAATGCCCCCGCTACCTTCCAACGGTTGGTTAACGGGGTCCTAGCTGGCAAGGATGCCTTCTGTGCAGCCTACCTGGATGACATAGCTGTCTACAGTTCCAGCTGGGAGGAACACCTGCTTCACCTCAAGGAGGTGCTTCAGGCCCTGCAACAGGCAGGCCTGACCATCAAGGCCAGTAAGTGCCAGATTGGGCAGGGTTCCGTGGTGTACTTGGGACACCTAGTGGGTGGTGGCAAGGTGCAGCCACTCCAGGCCAAGATTGAAACTATCAAGGCCTGGCAACCACCCCGAACGCAGACTGAGGTGAGAGCCTTTCTAGGCCTCACAGGATACTACCGCCGATTTGTCAAGGGCTATGGTACCATTGTAACACCCTTGACAGAACTCACTTCCAAGAAACAACCTAGGTTGGTGAATTGGACAGAGGCTTGTCAGAAAGCCTTTGAAGCCCTGAAGGAAGCCATGTGCACGGCCCCCGTACTCATGGCCCCTGACTACTCCCAGGAATTTATCGTGCAGACAGACACTTCAGAGCATGGCATAGGGGCAGTCCTAGCACAGCTAAATGAGGAGGGCAGAGATCAACCGGTAGTCTTTATTACCAGAAGGCTATTACCACGGGAACAGAGGTGGAGTGCTATTGAACGAGAAGCTTTTGCTGTGGTCTGGGCACTGAAGAAGCTAAGACCCTACCTGTTTGGGACTCACTTCCGGGTTCAGACAGACCACAGGCCCCTCAGATGGCTCATGCAGATGAGGGGTGAGAATCCAAAACTCTTGAGGTGGTCCATTTCCCTACAGGGGATGGACTTTACGGTGGAACATCGCCCAGGGGTTGACCACGCCAATGCTGATGGTCTCTCCAGGTACTTCCGCCTTAGCGATGAGAGCTCCCAGGAGGTCGGGTAGCTCTCCCCACTTTCAGCTAAGGGGGACACATGTTAGACCTGACAGCCTTAGGGTAGTCACCCCTAACTTTTTGCCTGCCTCCCTCCACTTTTTGGACACTGTTTTTGCTGGTTTATAGACTCTGCGCACTTTACCACTGCTATCCAGTGCTAAAGTGCATATGCTCTCTCCCTTAAAACATGGTAACCTTGAATCATACCTGATTGGACTATTAATTTACTTATAAGTCCCTAGTAAGGTGCACTTTATGTGCATAGGGCTGGTAAATTAAATGCTACTAGTGGGCCTGCAGCACTGGTTGTGCCACCCACTTAAGTAGCCCCTTTTTCTGGTCTCAGGCCTGCCATTGCAAGGCCTGTGTGTGCAGTTTCACTGCCACCTCGACTTGGCATTTAAAAGTACTTGCCAAGCCTAGAACTCCCCTTTTTCTACATATAAGTCACCCTTAATGTGTGCCCTAGGTAACCCCTAGGGCAGGGTGCTGTGTAGGTAAAAGGCAGGACATGTACCTGTGTAGTTATATGTCCTGGTAGTGTAAAACTCCTAAATTCGTTTTCACACTACTGTGAGGCCTGCTCCCTTCATAGGCTAACATTAGGGCTGCCCTCATACACTGTTGAAGTGGCAGCTGCTGATCTGAAAGGAGCAGGAAGGTCATATTTAGTATGGCCAGAATGGTAATACAAAGTCCTACTGACTGGTGAAGTCGGATTTAATATTACTATTCTAGAAATGCCACTTTTAGAAAGTGAGCATTTCTTTGCACTTAAATCCTTCTGTGCCTTACAATCCACGTCTGGCTGGGCTTGGTTGACAGCTTGTGCATTCACTCAGACACACCCCAAACACAGGGTACTCAGCCTCACTTGCATACATCTGCATTTTGAATGGGTCTTCCTGGGCTGGGAGGGTGGAGGGCCTGCTCTCACACAAAGGACTGCCACACCCCCTACTGGGATCCTGGCAGACAGGATTAAACTGAAAGGGGACCTGGTGCACTTCTTAGCCACTCTTTGAAGTCTCCCCCACTTCAAAGGCACATTTGGGTATAAAACAGGGCCTCTGCCCTACCTCATCAGACACTTGCTGGAGAAGAAACCTGAACCAGAAACTACATCCTGCCAAGAAGAACTGCCTGGCTGCTCAAAGGACTCACCTGTCTGCTTTCTACAAAGGACTGCTGCCTTGCTGTTGCCCTGCTGCCTTGTTGAACTCTTGTCTGGCTGTGAAAGTGCTCTCCAAGGGCTTGGATAGAGCTTGCCTCCTGTTCCCTGAAGTCTCAGGGCCAAAAAGACTTCTCTCTTTTACTTGGACGCTCCGTGCGCTGAAAATTTCAACGCACCGCTGGTTCCGCGGTGAGAAAAACGCCGCACACCGACGCTGATCAACGCGACGCTCTTGGGATGATCGAAAACCCGACGCACGGCCTCGCAAGGACAACGCCGCCCGACCTCTAGAGGAGAAATCGACGCGACGCCTGCCGTGAGATCGTAATTTCAACGCGCAGCCCCGCAGATCGACATCCAGAGGAGAAATCGACGCAACGCCTGCCGTGAGATCATAATTTCGACGCGCAACCCCGCAGACCGACGCACAGCCGGAGAACAAGCAGGAAAATCCACGCACAGACCCGGGACATCTGGTAATCCCCGCGATCCACAGAAAGAGACTGTCCGAGCGCCGGAAAACGACGCCGACTTCCCCGCGTGGAAAATAACGACGCAAGTCCGTGTGTGCTGGGGAGAAATCGACGCACACACCCTTTTTCCACGCACCTCTTCTCTTGTGGCCCTCTGAGGAGATTTTTCCACTCCCAACCAGGTACTTGTGCTTAAAAGAGACTTTGTTTACATTCTAAAGACTTAAGACACTTTATATCACTGTACTGTGATATTTCTACAATTTTCCATTGCAACTTTATTCTTTTTGACCTACAATTATCCTGATAAATATTATATATTTTTCTAAACACTGTGTGGTGTATTTTTGTGGTGCTATATGGTGGTATTGTATGATTTATTGCACAAATACTTTACACATTGCCTTCTAAGTTAAGCCTGACTGCTCGTGCCAAGCTACCAGAGGGTGGGCACAGGATAATCTTGGATAGTGTGTGACTTACCCTGACTAGAGTGAGGGCTTTTGCTTGGACAGAGGGTAACCTGACTGCCAACCAAAAACCCCATTTCTAACAGCAAGGATGGCCAAAAGATTAGCCTTGGAGAGACAGCTCCTGGCTATAGGAAGGGAGAGACCAGAAATGGGCTTAACACCCATTAACGGTGGCAGCAATACAAGTGCTAGGGACAGAGAGTACTCTGATACCCCTAAAATCCCCAAAGGGATTGTCCCTACTTAATGAGGAAAGTGATGACATCACTAAGTGGTTCACAGCCTTTGAGAATGCTTGTGCAACCAGAAAACAAAACAAATCTCATTGTGGAGCTCTCCTTTGTGAACTGTTCACTGGTAAATGTAGGGATAGACTCCTCACACTCACTGGTGCAGATGCTGAATCCTATGACCACATGAAGGCTACCCTGATTGAGGGCTTTGGATTCACCACTGAAGAGTACAGAATTAGGTTCAGAGGGCTCACAAAACCTTGATCCAGTCCTGGGTTGATTTTGTAGAAAACACAGTGAGTACACTATATGGTTGGGTAACTGGCAGTGGAGTGCATGACTATGATGGGCTTTATAATTTATTTATGAAAGAACATATTTTAAGTAACTGCTTCAATGACAAGTTGCATCAGTATCTGGTAGGCCAATGTCCACTTTCTCCCCACAAATTGGGAAAGAAGGCAAACCATTGGGTCAAGAATAGGATAACTAAGACTTCTAGTTGGGGTGATCAAAAGAAAGGGGTTACGAAGCCTCCCCAGGGGAAGGGTGCTGAGACATTTAAGGATAAAAGTAAAGAGCCTTCCCAAGGGCGCCAAAAACCTGCTCAGGAGGGTGGGCCCGAGCCTCTTCACAATCTTCACATGGGTAAAAACTTTGATTCCAAAAAGGCCTGACTTTTCAACTGTAAGAAGAATGAACATCAGACTGGAGACTTGGTCTGTCCCAAAATGAATGCCCTAGCACTGCACCAGTTAGCACTGGTATATCCAGTCTCCAGGTGAATTCAACAGCGTGCTCAGAGCAAATTAGGGTTCACACTGAAGCTACTTTAGTCTCTGAGGGTGGGGTAGATGTTGCCACTCTTGCTGTCTGGCCCCCTAACATAAACAAATACAGACAGCATCCCTTAATTAAAGGGAAAAAAGTAGAAGCCCTGAGGGATACAGGTGCCAGTGTCACCATGGTGACAGAAAAAGTGTTTTCCGCAGGAAAGTATTTGGCTGGACAAACTTATCCAGTCACCAATGCTGACAATGTGACTAAGGTTCATCCCATGGCTATGGTGACCTTAGACTTGGGAGGTGTTACTGGCCTGAAAGAGGTAGTGGTCTCTTCTGTAATCCCAGTAGAATGTCTGCTAGGGAATGATCTGGATTCCTCTGCTTGGACTGAGGTAGAACTCAAAACCCATGCAGCCTTGCTGGGAATCCCTGAGATGGTGTGTGTAAAGACTAGAGCACAGAGTTGAGCACAGGGTGAAAAAGAAGTGTTGGAGCCTGGAATAATGGCCCAACCTTCCAAGAGTAAAGGCAAGAAGACTGTGAGACCAGCTTCAGTACAGCAACAAGCACAAGGCTCCTCTTCTCAGGAAGAAGTCTTAACATCCTCTGAGGGAACTGAGTCCATTGAGCTTGATCCTTATCAGGTAGAGCTCTTGGGCCAAAGGGACCCTCTAGGGACCAGCTGTTCCAGATACAGAGAACCTGTCCCACTCTTTAAGGCCAGAGGCAGCAAGCAGCTGCAGAGGAAAATGGAGATGTCAGTGGCTCACACAGGGTCTATTGGGAGGAAGGACTCCATTACACTGAGGCCAAAGACCCCAAACCTGGTGCAACCAGGAGAGTGGTAGTGCCTCAGCAGTTTAGGGAATTCATTCTCACTTTAGCACATGATATCCCCCTAGCTGGGCATCTGGGCCAAACAAAAACATGGAATAGTTATCAGCTATTTCGACTGGCCCAACATGTCCCAGAAGGTGAAGGAGTTTTGCAGCTCCTGTGTCACCTGCCAAGCCAATGGTAAGGCAGGTAGACACCCAAAGACACCCCTAATTCCACTACCAGTGGTTGAAATTCCCTTTCAAAAGGTTGGTGTGGACATAGCAGGTCCACTCGAACCACCCACAGCCTCAGGAAACCAGTATATGCTGGTAGTGGGGGGATCATGCTACCAGGTATCCTGAAGCAATTCCCCTTAGGTCTACTACGGCTCCTGCAGTAGCCAAAGCCCTTATTGGTATCTTTACCAGGGTAAGTTTTCCTAAGGAGGTGGTGTCTGACAGAGGTGCCAGCTTCATGTCAGCTTACCTAAAACACATGTTGAATGAGTGTGGGGTGACTTACAAGTTCACCACACCATACCATCCACAAACCAATGGACTTGTTGAAAGGTTCACCCGGAGCCCCCTAGCCTTGAGGAATCTGACCAAGGGTCGAACGACGTTCAGCAGGCGGCCCTTCTCCTTGTCCAGCCTTTGATTTTTTGGAAGCAACCACCTGGACCCAGCCTGCAGCATCCTTGTGACCCCCGCAATTCCCCTATTAAAAAGCATTGGGAGGCTGATGTTGTTTTTGCACCGTGCACCTGACCGTCCCTCTGCCGGTTAGGGTGTGTGTTTGGTGCTAACCCGTGGCCTCCCCGGCGCTCACCAAAACCCCCCAGAGTACTTACCTGCCAGCAGATCTGTTTCCCAGTGCCCCCAATTTCAAGAGGATCCCTTTCTAAATCCAGCACCAACTTTGACCTCTGCACCAAGCTGGCCCTGTGTTGCTGGTGGTGCACTTTTGGGGTCATCCTAAATTTTGACCTGTGGACATCCTAAATCCTGAAGACTGGAATCGTATGTCTTGTACCTGTTTTATGTGCTAATAATTTCCCTCCCGGACTCTATGTACTCCTATGGAAAATTGCTACATACTTGTAAACTACTTTATCTGCTAAAGCCAAACTACGTACATTTGATACATATGCTTGATACCTACTTACGACTGTACTTACCTGCAGCAAGTTCTTAAGGTTCTAGTAATAAAGTAACAAAATATATTTTTGCTATATACAATCAATTGGCCTGGGGTTAGTCATTGAGCATGTGCTTCATTTGTTGACTGTGTGTGTACAACAAATGCTTTACACTACCCTCTCATAAGCGTAACTCCACGACCACACTACCACAAATGAAAGTATTAGTATTATCTACTTTAGCCTCTGTTAAACCCCTGGGGAACCCCTGGACTCTGTGCAGACTAAGGGCCTGATTCTAACTTTGGAGGACGGTGTTAAACCGTCCCAAAAGTGGCGGATATACCACCTACCGTATTACGAGTCCATTATATCCTATGGAACTCGTAATACGGTAGGTGGTATATCCGCCACTTTTGGGACGGTTTAACACCGTCCTCCAAAGTTAGAATCAGGCCCTATATCTCACTTTGATATAGTATATACAGAGTCAGCTTCCTACAATCCAGATACACTGCAATGATTAATCCACGCTGAGCAGGCGACGTGTTGATTTCAGCAGCTGCGAGGCAGGTGCTACATAGTTTTTACGGGGCTGCAATGCAGGTGCTGCGTCGATTTTACAGCACAGTGCGGGTGCTAAATCGATTTTCTTGTGCTCAGCTCTGGTGTGTGGATTTTCACTTTGGGGGTACCAGCTTCTCCTTTCAAGGGCCCAGGGACCTGATATGGCACCACTGGGCAGAACAGGGGTCTCAGCAAGAGAGCCCAGGTGCTGGCAGATTAAGTCTTTGATGGCCCTGAGACTTCAGAACAGGGGGCAAGCTCAGTACAAGTCCTTGGAGAAGGAGGATTTCAGAAAGCAAAATCCAGTCCTTTCACTCCCAAGGCAGAAGCAGTAGCAGCAGCAGGCAAGCAAAGCAACAGGCAGAGTGGCATGTCCTCCTCAGGCATCAAGATCTTCTCCTTGGCAGAGGTTCCTCTTGATCCATGAGCAATCTAAAAGTCTGGAGCTTTGGGTCCAATACTTATACCCCTTTCTGCCTTTGAAGTCCGCAAACTTCAGAGGAAAGTCTTTGTAGTGCCCAAGACCTTGCCTCCTCCTTGCTCTGCCCCAGGCACACACCAGGGAGTTGGAGACTGTATTGTCAGGGGACAGGCACAGCTGTTTCAAGTGCAGGTGTCAGTTCCTCCCTCCCACTCTAGCCCAGGAAGACTCATCAGAAAAAGCAGGACACACCCCTGCTCCCTTTGTGTCACTGTCTAGAGGGAATTCACAAACAGCCCAACTGTCAGTCTGACCCAGATGTGTTTTCAGCAGCCAGGCAGAAGCACAGAATGGTTAAGCAAGAAAATTACCACTTTCTAAAAGTGGTATTTGCAAACTTACAATCTAAAAACCAACGTCACTAAAAGATGTATTTTTAAATTGTTAGGAGTTCAGAGACCCCAAACTCCAGATCTCTATCTGCTCCCAATTGAAATTTACACTTAGAAGGTATTTCTAGGCAATCCCCATGTTAACCTATGGAGGAGATAGGCCTTGCAATAGTGAAAAACTAGTTTGGCAGTATTTCACTATCATGACATATAAAACACACCAGTACATGTCTTACCTTTTAAAATACACTCTACCGTGCCCATGGGCTACCTTCGGCCTACCTTAGGGGTAACTTACATGCAGTAAAAGGGAAGGTTTGGGCCTGGCAAGTGTGTAAACTTGCCTGGTCGAACTGTCAGTGAAACCCTGGACACACAGACACTACAGTGGCAAGTCTGAGACATGTTTTCAGAGCTACTCATCTGGGTGGCACAATCAGTGGTGCAGGCCCACTAGTAGAATTTGATTTACAGGCCCTGGGCACCTCTAGTTCACTATACTAGGGACGTACTAGTAAATCAGATATGCCAATCATGGAAAAGCCAATTACCAATACCATTTTTACAGAGAGCACTTGCACTTTAGCACTGGTTAGCAGTGGTAAAGTGCCCAGAGTATCAAAACCAGCAAAAAAGAATTACAGCACAGGATCCAAAAACAGGAGATCAGAAGCAAAAAGTACAGGGAAACCATGGCAAGAGCTGCCAGGTCTAACATCTTCCATCCACCTGCTGAAAGTAGAACAACCACATTTTGATTGTAGATACTGATCTGTGAAAATATATTTGTAATTCTTTAGTAGATAAAGATACCTTAGTTAGAAAACTATAGGTGAGCACAAAAGCACAAACCATAACTGAAATATATAAATAATATCTTACAATAACTATATATAATAGTTTCGAATGCACTGCAATGCCACTGGAACATGGCATAGCCATTTCCTTTATGTGTAACCGCAAAATGACCAAGACTGTATTTTATCAAGGAACGCGTTTTTAAAAAAATACCGTCTGCAAAGTAAAAAATAAATATCATAATTATGAAAAATGAGTATTGGAAACAAAAGAAATTCAGTTAAAAAATGAAAAGACTAGCCTAGGTATTATCTAACGATAAGAGTGCTTATAATCTGAACAAAACTGACAGAGCCCAGCACAAAATGTAAGTCAATTTACAATAGCACTTAATGAATATGGCCAAACCCTCCCCCACAGACGTCACAATCCACAGCGGGATGCTGCAGCTATGGGATCAAAGAGCGATAGTAAAGGCTTTTTCTCTGGGGTGAAGCCAGATCCGGCCTCAATAAGTCCATCCCATGGTGGTTTGCAGTGTCACTGTCCTTCGTTATCTGCATTATGTGGCGAGGAGGGTCGCTGCTGCTGCCTCTGCTGGGCCTCTCCCATGACTATGATTGGCTGCACTGCTACAAGTGATGCTGTCCTGATCTATGTGGCCTGGTTAACCTTCTAATTGTCTAATCACGTCGAGATATGGATGGCATTGAGAGCTATAAGTGGACACTGGATTGTATTTGTGTAGCATTCATGGTTGTTTGGCAAATTATGATTGCCCATAGGTATGTGTTTGTTGCATTCTTGACATGGTAGCAGCCCTGGTGCTATATGTGTAAAAGCTAAAAAAGAGTTGTAACTCCTATACATACTGATTATTCTGCACTTATACTTTTACCTTTTGGTAATATCGCTTCCTGTGATGTCATCATGGTTAAGTATCACATGATATCACTTGTCACCACAGGTGCGGTTATGTGATCTCACTTCCTGTGATGTCATCACAGGTCCAAAGCACTCCATAAATAAGGAACTGTTTTACATGGCAAAAGGCCTATGAGCCACTACTCAATAAATTATTAGCTTATAGATAATCATCTTAATATATTTTTAGCTGCATCAGGCATGTTTTCATTATTTTTTTCCAGGAACCAAAATGCAAGGCTGACCTATCGGCTTTGGCCAGTGCCTGTGATGTATTAACAGGTGTTACTAATGTACCATACAAATGTTCTCAATGTATTAACCTTAGAAGGATGAAGTGCTTATTCTGCCTTCTATTGTCTGCATAAGACGCATAGACCTCAGTGAGCTATTTTGCTACAAGTGATTAACAAAATGGAAATGCTCTTACAATGGACCAGATGGCTTTTCCTGGCAGTTCTTACTTTATTAGCTGTTTAGAACCCAAGAACTCTCCCCTTCTATTCAGACATACCTTATGCCCTCGCTCAACATTTCAAGCCTTAAACTGGCCCATATTTAATGTTCCTTGTAAACTGCGCTTTCCCATCCAATGACAACAGTCTCATATCAGTGAGGACCTCTTCCCTTAGCAGTGGAGAGCAACATGTGCCTGGCAGACGGTGGCCATAAACTCACACATTATAAAAGGTGGCAGCAAACAATGACCCTTTGCCGTCATATGTTGGGCATTCATGGCATGGTGGTGCCCATTACTGCACAATGCTTGCACTAGCATTATGAGGGTGATTATTACCACATTGTGGGCACTTTTACCATGAAGGTGCCCATCCTAGGTGGAAGGAAAGGGATCTTTTTGCATGACCGCCCCCTCACCCCTAGTTTTTGGACTGATGCTGCTGGTGGTGTTTTGACTCTGAAGTGCACTGGTCCTTGCTGAGCAGGCCCCAATGCATGTGATCTGGACCCCTCACAGGGTAGGTTCAATTCACTAGTCCCGGTATATGTAGATCACCTGTAAGTCCCTAGCAGATGCTACAAAGGGTACCTGGGGCTGTAAATTACATGTCACCATGGCGCTAGTTCTGCCATTGGAGCCTGGTTGGACAGCTTGTGAACTGCCAACTCCACATGGGAAAAGAACCCTTTTGCCAAGTCCAGACCTTCCTTTTTAATATTTATGAGTCACTCTTAAGGCAAGCCTTAGTAGCCCTTAAGGCTGGGCGCAAGGTATTAAAAATAAGGACATATGAAATGTAAACTTTACATGTCTTGACAGTAAAATCTCAACACTGGCATTGTCACTGTAGCAAGTTGGCTAGCATGGAGGTTTAATAGCCCACACAGTGCTACATTGAAAGCACCAAATATAGGGCCATATGTACGAACACATTTTCCCATAGACATAGAATGGGGAAAACCCTTTGATACATCTGCCCCATAGTACTTCAAGGTATCAAGCTAATTGTTACATTAAATCTGACTTATTTCTGAAATCGGATTTAAGGTAAATTTTGATGCGAAGGTGACTTTGGAAAGTGACTGCTTTTTTACCCCAAACTTCTAGTAGTGACTTCTGATTGGCTGCAGCAGTAGTCACCCCGGCTCTGTTTGATGCAGCTGCGCTCGTTGAGTGGTTCATACACCTGGAAAGATTGGGAGCAGCATTTCCAGCCCCTCTCAAACAACTTGTTACTCTCTACTGAAGAAGGACAACAATTCAAAAACACATGTCTAGAGATACACAGCACTGGCTGCACCAACCATGGTGAAAACTAAAGGCTTTTACTCAAGTTTGTGGTACCATGCACTGACTTACCATGATGCATCTGAGCGAACGGAGATCTGAGACAGTGTGCTTCCTTCCTCCTTTACATGGCATATTGATTATGCCATGTGTCATATTGTTTGTGAAATATTTTATAACCATTCTGCTTTGTGTTAGATTCTTTTTGCTGTGTGTTTCAGGGTGTGTCATATTTGTAGAGCTGTAAATTTGGAGAACAACTTCCCGCACTGGTCTCCACTCTAACAACGCAATATTCTTCCCAACTAGTAGGTCTCCTTTTACCCAAGCAAAAACATTTCCTGAGTCAGTAGACAATAATTTGTGTTAGAATATGTGACATGGACTGTGGTGAGGTGGAATTACAATGCAGCTGCCAAACTTATGTGAAGACCACAACTTCGTGAAGTTGTCGTTCAATTGTGAAGATTGCGAACTTCATTCAAATTTGCTCGAAGGTGAAGCTTTTGCCAGAGAATTTCTTTATCAAAACCAATGTTTAGTTGTAAGGTTTCTCCCACAATTTTAAACCTTTGGGATCTCCATACAGCTTGCAAAGTTTATAAAAATAGCATGAAATTTGCTATATTGAAGTCCTGAAATTTCGCTTGAGTGCAGCAAGCTAGTCAATATTACTCGTGTGCAATACGGTCTACGTTACAATTTTAAGATGGATGAGGCAGAATAGAGTAGTAAATACATACCAGTATGTGAATTTCATTCAGTGTGCAGGATACTTCTGTGCTCAGCCTGGTGCCTCTTCCCATGCTTTGGGGACCTGCACTTGGGGCGGGTGGAATTCAGCAACATGATGCAGCCGGGTTGACTACATTATGTGATAAAGAAAGGCAAATTATATTCCATGAATACCAAATTCATTGCAATGTTATTTTAAACACATAGGTATACTAATAGAGAAAACCAACATTCCTCAGACAATAATCAAAGTGTTATTCAACAACAAGTAGCAATTTTGTAATGTATGGAAGCATTAAAACACCATTGTTTTAATATTGCCCATTCTACTTCTCATACTGAAATAGATATCATAAATCTCAAACAATGGTTCTCTCTATAGAAAACAGGCCAAGTGTACACGCTTTTTGTAATTAAAAAGTTTGCCTCATATATTCATAATATACAGTAATTTTCTAGAATCTGTCTTTAGTTTAGTGTCTACTCACGGCTCCTGGTATTAAAATAAAGCCAGACAGAAAATAATAGTTTATCAGCTCTTTTCCATCAACGCATATGATTTTATTCTTGTTGTACATATATAACATAACCACAGCCAACACGTGTTTCACGACACAGTCGCTTCTTCAGGGCTAAACAACTCCAATCAATATAATTCCTTTGTGTGGGTATTCATTGATAAGTCCCAAGTTTCCCGAGCAGCAAAATCTTTTTTAATTCTATATCTGCCATCCTCAGTTATAAATATACCGATTAGTCAACCCCAAGTCAAGGGAAACTCCACGTTTCAAATGCCATTTCAAATCTTCTGTTGTATATTTACCCAAAGCCTTTTAACTTATCAACCCCATATTAAAGGAAACTTCCCATACACAGGAGCATGTATGCAAGTACTGGAAGTCATAAAGTTATACTTCAGCCACATGATTTATAGATGACATCTCCCTCTGAAAGACCTAGAAAAACCTGTGTCGAAGTTAGTAGCATGTCAACCACAATTTTAAAATACTCTCCCAATTTCTTAACACACCAGTCTGTCTCATACTCACCCATACCCCCTTCCCCCCCCAGCTACCAGCAGGATCTACTCAATGGGTGGGCCATGCTTCATGGACATCATTTAGGGCAGGGGTCTCCAACCTTTTCTATAGCAGGAGCTACTTTTGGTCAATGAATATCACCCTGAGCTACTCATGAACATTATCACTGTTACAATTTGACTAGGCCTGGATGAAATTTAAATTTCACCACTGTATGTTTGTGGTAAGCTTGTTAGAACCCTAAAAATGACAGCATTACAGCACGTCATGTAATTACATTGTGCTGGAGTGCTAGATAAATGCAAACAGACAGATGCAAGCACCCTTGTTTGCGGCAGCTGTGATTTTGCACTTTAAAAAAAAACTGTATCCTTGCATCCAAAAGTGACAAGCGGACACATTTCGTGCTAAAATATCACGCTAAATGATAGATTCGCATTTCAGTATTCATTTGTTTTTTTACGTACAAAAGCAAATTAGGTGGATTTCACACACCTCTAAAGATGGCTACGTCTAATAAGATTACCAATACAGATCACTCCTTGCAGGCCCTCACTAAAGCAAACCTACTCTTGCTTCTACTGCCATTCTTAGTTGGCCGAGTGTTAATTTACACAGGGTGATTGACAGAATGAGGAACACAACATGACCAATCTCTATTCAACGTTGATGCTCTGCGAGGGAAAGCATGTGGTCATGTTGCAGACCATCTGACTGCAGCGGACTATCAGTGTGTGTTTGTGTTAGAATGGAGACCTGACATTGTTTTTTCTCACTGGGACTCCAAGGGCCTGAAAATGTGACTCACTATCTCCTTCATTGTGCCCAGACCCACCCTTAGACCTACTGGCATGGGCTTCCACAAACTATTTCCAGGAAGCTGGCGAGCTACCAGTAGGCTTGAGCTACCTGATGGAGACCCCTTATTGAGGGGTAGCCGGGGTCACAGTTGTGACCCCTGGCTCGCCCCTTGCTAACCCTAGCACTGCCCTTGCAATCCCTGGCCTCCTCCATCACAATGGCAGTGACAGGGCAGGTGCAAAATAGAGCTCTGATGAGCCCTATTTACTCTCTGTTGATACAGACACTCTAGCTGGGAAATATCAATGAATTTAGAATGCATTTGATTTGGGAAATAAAAACATTCTTATGTGCACATGATGCATTTACCAATGAATTAAAATGGTATCATGCTGGCAGACTAACAAACTCCCATATTTCTGGCATCTTCCTACTTTAACTTCAGCTCACAGGGCAAGGCCTTTCACTGCCCTGATATAATACAGTCATGTCCCTAAGGATCTTTTTCCCAGCCCCAAGTGCTTTCTGCTGAATGCACATTTTTCATTTGCATGGCAATGCAGGAACAACATTCCTGATTTATAATATATATATTGCAGAAATCAACAAGCATTGATAAGGCCAATAGGTCTAGCTCTAACTGCTGTTCCCTTTCTTTACAACTGCATGTGTTCTTTAGACATATATATATTTTTTAATGATCACAAAGGCAGTTTGAAAATGCCTGACCAACCCTGCACACATATGTGTGTCGATGTGTATAGGCAATTGTACATTTTTAAATGTTGTTGTAATGAAGACTTACAAAAGCCAATGAAGTGGCCACTTATTCATTTATGTGAAGGTACAAAGGTGGCCATTTTTGAATGACCTTTGTGACAATATTTAACAAAACAGTTTTGAAGGAAAAAAAATATTTACATTTAGCAGAAGGCACTGCAGTCTAGAGAAAGAGATGAGGCGGGGGGCTCACTGCATCACAAACACTTGACACAATATAGCAGCACCAAGTATCAAAAGGTTTTCCATCCCACCCATGACACTAATCCTGGAAAGAAATTGGGGTTCTGTGATGACACTTCCTGTGATGTCATTCTAGCGAAGTCTCTTCCACTACCCCTGGGTTTTTGGTGACTCAACATTCATGAATGCTTGTAGGGCTTGGCGGCTCCGAGTCCCCTGACAGTTGAATTCTAGGGCTTGGGTGTCCTTGCTGTTTTATCTTTAAAATAGTGTGCCTTAAGTCTCATGGAAAATCATGTCTACTTGAAGGCCTGTATATAGTGCTATTTGTGGTGGGGGTGGTAGCTGTCTTGTATAATTTGGGACTTTGGCCAATGATTGTATGCATATATCCAAGATTTACATTTTCCAGGGATCTGGCAGAAGAAGTGACCTTTAGTTCACTTAGGATCTCAATGGATTTCCTGAGTGTCAGGCGTTTTCAATAGACATCTACACCTGACGTGTGGAAGAGCAGCTGAAGTTAATTTGACACTATTCTTTTGGTATGGTGCATTTCCAAAATGTGTGTCTAAACATTAGCTTTCACATTAG
Source organism: Pleurodeles waltl (assembly GCF_031143425.1). NCBI lineage: Eukaryota > Metazoa > Chordata > Amphibia > Caudata > Salamandridae > Pleurodeles > Pleurodeles waltl. The sequence goes on from NC_090447.1 coordinate 91,341,774, forward strand.
ACTTTCATACGTGTTAGTTCTGTTTTTGGTAAGGTTGGCTGGGTACTTGATGGTAAAGGATTGCCACTGTCTGGGACGTAAACGTATGAGTTGTAGGGGGATTTTTAAAGGCGCAAGTGGATTGGCATTATCAATAGTGATTGGAATATTGGTTTCCTGATTAAAAATGTGTTGTTTTGGAAAGATAAGAAAGTCATAGTCGCTGTAACCCCTTTACCTATATAATATCTAGAGTTACTGTAATAGTATAGGTTCTAAAGATGTTTTGTCATATTTAACTTCTTACAAGTGAGTTTAGTAGTTAAATAAAGGTTGATCGCCTGTCATTACGCTGTGGTGAAACATTGACATACCTGATGGACTTTACCTAATTGATACCATGAGTACTCTATTCTGGTGGCACAAGAACTTGCCTTCTGCCATATAGAGCACCATAGAGCCTTTCATCTACCACAATGTTTTACATTTCTAGGCAACTAGTGTAAGAAGTTATCTTTAAAAAATATTTCATAAAGCCAAAAGGGGTAGTCCATTCTGGGTGTATTTTGGTGTAAGCATTTCTATTAAAGTCAGGGCAACTAAGTTCTACACTTTGGTGTCTGAGCTAACAACTGATTTATTGGTACCTGAATAGCTAACTTTAAAGTGAATAACTCTTTGCAAAGGAACAGAAATGAAGGGGTTTAACTTTTCCTGTCGTGCAAACCTCATTTTGTTTTTTTATGTTTCTGTAAATACTCATAAGATAAAATGTTTACACACCAGAAAGTACACCTCAATTAAAAGTCAAAAAAAGGCTCCCAAGATCATACAGATGTTACCCTCACACATTCATAAATGCAATCTCAGGAGGCTTGGGCCGCCTCCTTGAGAAGCCTCGGATGTGCATGTCCTGTCTTTTCCCCCCAGGGAAGGCTATGGTGGGACCAGATGGAGAAGTGCTGGCTTTTATTTTGTAGACATGCAAGATCTTAATTTTTCCCGATCACTCATGCACACATTGTGACAGAAAATCAAAGCAATTAATAATTCTTAATTAATATTCTTCCTAATGTGTGCATCGGGCCCTAAGGGTAGGTTCTACTGCTGGGAACAGGCACAGCTAAAGTATGCTTACCTTGCAATGTATTTAACTAGAGCCTGGGTTGTGGAGTTGTGGATGCAAAGACATTTGAAAGCTTCTGGCGCGTGGACTCAGGAAGCTGTCTCAGAAGATGCTGTCTCTGGGAGAAATAGTATGTAAAGCTCATGCTTATATTTTTTAGTTATGTGATTTTTTTATCAGATGTCCCGATGTACATTTTAAGGGTTACCAAGTAACAATATTTTTTACTTTCAGTGCGAATTTCATAACTTGTGTAGTTTCAGGAAGGGAATTTAATGTTTGTGGATGGGTCTTATTTGGTGATGCTGTAAACAAAAGTCTCCTTACACTTTCCACCACAGGATGCATCGTGCCCATGCATGTCCCTGCAATCTAGTACTCAGGACTCACAGCTAAGAGTCCAAACGTGCCAGTGCGTTGTGTCAGCAACTAGGACAGCTTTGTAACAAAACAAACCTGACAGAAGACACCTCCTTTTTCCATAGGAGATGCGTATAACATGCAGGCAGCTCTATCCACAAGGAAACAGAATGGGAGGAAACAACCTTTTGGAATACAAAAAATATATTACTACATTTTGGCGTAGATGTGCTAAGGCAAATGTTTTGTTAGTAATGCAGGGAGTGGGTCCTATTATATTTTCGCTGCTGCTTGCGTCACATTTTGCACTTAAAGGTGAAGAGTACATGTGTCTGCTTGGCCTTTGGGTGCAGGGCCAAGGCTGATTTGCATATGGCTGTTCCCTGTCTGGTAGGACATGGTGGGCAGAAAATGATGGACTGGAAGGAGGTGCGAGTAACATCCAATGGATAACATTAATTCTAGCATTCCATCTATCATTTTATTGTTTTCGTTTTGGTGCAGAGAGGGCCCACTTATAGTCCTGATTGCAGACTGATGTTGTCTCTATGTGATTGGCTGCTTGCTACTGTTATGCAAATCCCAATCTTAAAATGGTATATTTTTTATAATGCTGCACCAGCAGTACTCCTCCTACAATTTAGATGAGATAGTCTTGGACTAACCCATCTAGGATTTAGTGTGGTAATCTAGGATTGGTCGGCTGCCCTCACCACATAAGGAGCTTGGCAGTTATAAGATGGCTGCTGGCTTCTTTTTGTTGCATAGCTTGTTGTTTGTCTTCTGGCCTCTCCTCTTTGTCCTTGCTGTTGAAAGAAACGCCTAGCCACCTGCCACCCTCCTCCCCACCACCTTCTTTCTCCTCCCACCCTCTAGCAGCCTGGAATTCCTTTATGGTATAGCAACAGTGGGACATAACTTTGTTTACTACTGTTGATACCTCTTTGCAGTGAATGACCTGATTAAAATCTGGTGTTCAGGATAGAGGCTCTCAGTGAAAGCCATACGCAACACAGGACTGAGCCCTGTGTGGGGCGGATCCTGATGAGCTCAGGGCCAGATGGTACCACAATCTATGGGTCTGAAATATGTCCTATTGGCTCATGCATTGCTGGCATTAATTCATATGTTGCTGCTGATTCAAATGCATCCGGTATTTATTGAGGTGCCATTGTTGGCTGCTTCCCAGTTGTGAATGGTCAACTTTGAAAGTGGTGAGGTGCCGACATATATGTTTTCTGAGCAAGTGGAATGATGAAGTGAATGACTATGGTTCTCTCTCGTGGTGAGAAAATGTAAAATATCAGGGCTACATTTACTGCACAAATTTGCTAAAAATCCGTGGGGTCTCAGTGAACTCTTCCAGTACTTTGGTAGGTACTAGACAGCTTTACCTTCCCTAGGACCAGTGCTTTAGATGGAAATATAGAAGTGCAGTAGCTCACTATTTAGAGTACCTGTTTGCTCCTGAGAAATGACGGTACTCTCCCACTAGATGTATTGCAGCAATGCTGGGAAGTGCCGGTACAGCAATGCTGGGAAGTGCCGGTACTCTCCCACTAGATGTATTGCAGCAATGCTGGGAAGTGCCGGTACTCTCACACTAGGTGTATTGCAGCAGTGCTGGGAAGTGCCGGTACTCTCACACTAGGTGTATTGCAGCAGTGCTGGGAAGTGCTGGTACTCTCCCACTAGGTGTATTGCAGCAGTGCTGGGAAGTGCAGGTACTCTCACACTAGGTGTATTGCAGCAGTGCTGGGAAGTGCCGGTACTCTCACACTAGGTGTATTTCAGCAGTGCTGGGAAGTGCTGGTACTCTCCCACTAGGTGTATTGCAGCAGTGCTGGGAAGTGCAGGTACTCTCACACTAGGTGTATTGCAGCAGTGCTGGGAAGTGCTGGTACTCTCACACTAGGTGTACTTCAGCAGTGCTTGGAAGTGCCTTTACTCTCCCATTAGGTGTATTTCCGCAGTGCTGGGAAGTGCCGGTACTCTCACACTAGGTGTACTTCAGCAGTGCTTGGAAGTGCCTTTACTCTCCCACTAGGTGTATTTCAGCAGTGCTGGGCAGTGCCGGTACTCTCACATTAGGTGTATTGCAGCAGTGCTGGGAAGTGCCTTTACTCTCTCATTAGGTGTATTTCAGCAGTGCTGGGAAGTGCTGGTACTCTCCCACTAGGTGTATTGCAGCAGTGCTGGGAAGTGCAGGTACTCTCACACTAGGTGTATTGCAGCAGTGCTGGGAAGTGCCTTTACTCTCCCACTAGGTGTACTTCAGCAGTGCTTGGAAGTGCCTTTACTCTCCCATTAGGTGTATTTCAGCAGTGCTGGGAAGTGCCGGTACTCTCACACTAGGTGTACTTCAGCAGTGCTTGGAAGTGCCGGTACTCTCACACTAGGTGTATTGCAGCAGTGCTTGGCAGTGCCGGTACTCTCACACTAGGTGTATTGCAGCAGTGCTGGGAAGTGCTGGTACCCTCCCACTAGGTGTATTGCAGCAGTGCTGGGAAGTGCAGGTACTCGCCCTTTCAAATTAAAAAAGTGCAGGAACTCAGTACTAGACAGTACCGGCCCATTTAATGCACTGCCTAGGACCAGGTATTTTGGGGCTTGCCGGACCAATAAAAACTTTGACAAAAAGCTCTCCTTGTGTTAAGGCAGTTTCAACAGTCTGATTATATAATTTCACAGTGGCATTCAATTCCCAAAATGTGCAGAACGTCTTTCCCTGCTTTGTTTCTCTCTCCTGCCCCTTCAAAGAAGATAAGTGACATTTTATAACCGAGTTTCTATTCGCTGCACTTCACAAATCCTGGATTATTATCCTGTGTTATGGGGCAGCTATTTGGAAGGAGCAGGGTGGAATAAAAACAAAAATAAAATAGATCTCACAATTACAAGCAGTAGCACCCCGAGCCGGGCAGATCCTACCTGCTCTTAAAGCAATGCTGCTGCTCAGTTACATACAGCTTACAGGATCATACAGGTGACATCAGTGGTTCATGTTCATTTCTCAGACTGCAGTAGCAATAATACCATAGAAAGCTTCTATATCACAGACGATGAAATGCCTCTAAAGATGTCATGAAATAGCAGCCACAGCAAAAGTGCTCTTAGTACTAAGAACCCGAAATCACCATCAAGCTTCCCCAATTCAGAATGAATTACCCTCCATATCCCAGCTTCAAAAAATACGCAGAAATTCAATCATTTTGTTCAAACCATCAATCTGACAGTTTCTGAAAACCCAGACATTTCACATGAAATGTAAAATATCTAATTTTGGATAATTAAGCTCGAACCCAGCACACAGAAGCGTGTTATTTTCAGCAATCCTGTAGCTGCCCCATAGGAACAGATCCTGCCTTTCATCATATAGCAGGAATTCCCACCACTATTGTGACAAGCATAGCCAAGATCATGTTAGGATGTCCACAATAGGCTGCGGGTGAGCACAACTGTGGCAGGGTAATCACTTTTTTGTACCATCTTTTATAGTGCAAACTTGCTCGAGAGACATCAGAGCGCTTTACACAAGCACCAGGTCAGACTATTTTAGGCACACACACAATAAGTCATTTGCCGAGAATCATAGGATGGTGAGCTCCCACTGGTACTCGAACCTGGTTCCTCCATTTCCAAGCAGGTAGCTCTGGCCCTTGGTCCACATCTCGTCACTTTAAACCAGACAGCCATAGGTAAGTCAATAAAAAAACAATTTGTTAAGGAAGGGCACCATTATGCCAGAAATAGCCTGAATGCTAACAAACTGACAAGAAGGTGCCACCATTATGCCACTCCTAGGCATAATGACTCCCTAAAAGGCCACATTTTGGTAAGGTTGGGCCACTAAAGATCCCTCACCCTACTGCATACCTCTTCCTAAACAGAGGCCCAACACAAACACACGCACATGTGTGACACACACACACACACACACACGCACACACACTCTCAACACATCCTGCCCTAGCAAGTGCACAGACTTGATCCATAAAGATGTCCCACACTTTCCTGCATTTATTTCAATACAAATAGATCAAACAAACTATTCACCACTTGTGCTAAGAACTCCGGCCATGGTGTAGGCATTAGGTTGGTTTATGTTATTACTGCTGCCAGAACAACATATATATTTGCAAAATGTGCTTTTTACTTTGAACTGTTTGCAAGAATACTTTTGCAAAACTGCTTTCAGTGACCAGCCTTATGTTTCAAACTTTTTATTTTAGGTTCATTGAGGATGAATACTGTTGTGCAGCTTCATGAGTGGGTAGGTGGGGAAGTTACACAGTTGGGCCCTTATTTATGAAGCTTTTTCATTGCCCTTCTGCCACGAAAGGTGGCACAAGGACAATTCAAAGGCTTCAGTAAAATTGACAAAGCCAGGCAAGGTCTGGTTTGTGTGATCTTTCATTGCTCTGTAAAGAAATGTTAAACAAGGCAACTGCTTGTGCTGCATTATGTTACATTTCAATTTGGGAGGTGTTCCAGGGGTGGAGCGTGGACTTTCCCATGTATCCACCCATGGATTTTGGCACATTCCCAGATATACAAAGACTTGTAAATCTGGTAATGCATCAAAATGCTAAGCCATCCCCAGTGAGGTGCAACAAGGACAAATATTTTTATTTCTCCTCGTTATTTCCTCTTTCCACGTGTGCCCCCTTCTAGAACAAACATAGAAAGAGGGAAATGCCTCTAAGGATTGCTTTTGTGCAGAAAGGTGTGCCTTCCTGCACAAAACTATCCTGACTGTAGCAAAGACACCCTTGCACTATGGTGCAATGGTTCCTGCTTTGGCGCTATTCAGCAGAGCATGCACCAGTGCAAGAAGAGACCAGAAATACTCCTGATATTTGTAAATATGAAGCATTTCTGCCCTTTTACTCAAGGCACAGCAGCATCTTTTCTTGCTGCCCTGCAAAGCATGACTCGTTAGTAAATGTGCCTCATGATTCTCATATGCATTTCAGAATGTGAGGCTTGTATTCTGCTCTTACAGGCAGGATGTTTGTGCTCAGCACATCTGCCTCTCGATATCTCCTCCGCTATCGTTTTTCTTTGCAGTTTTATTCTCTCACTGTCTCTCCAGCATCCTTCGTCTCTACATGTAGTCTCAGTCTCTTCTATGCTATCATACCTCTTGGCAGCCTGTCTCTACTCTTCTGTCTTCTCGCAGCACATCTGTGTCTCTTTAACTTCATTGATGAATGTTCTCTCTTCTAACTGTCTCTAAGATACACCTTGACCATCCATCGCCCCTTAAGAACCTTCTCCTCTCTTGAGTAACTCTTGTTGGCTTTCGTTCCTCTCTGCGGTCTGTCGCACTGTCTCTTCTCCATTATACTTCCTCTCGCTGTCTGTCTGTCCTCTATTCACCTTCTTGTATAAAGTTTATCTCTCTTTGCTGCTTTCTCAATATTTCTAATTGTAGTCTTTGTTTTTCTCTCTTTCTCTCCTTCCCTGACCTTCCTCACTGCTGCCAATTTCAGGTCTGTCATCTCCTTTCTTTATACATTCTATCTGTCCAGGCTGCTCTGCTAACCTTCCTCTCTACACTGTCTACCTCTTCCCAGTCTTCCTCTCTGCAGGCTGCCTGGCTGTCTCTTATCTGTTATCATTCCTCTCTTCTGTCTGTCTACAATTGACGGTCCTTCCTCCCTGCAGTCTGTCTCTCTGTCTCTTCAGTGATAGCAGTTCTCTCTGTGGCCCTCCTATGCCTCTTGTATGAGGTCTGTCCATCTGTGCGTCTCTGTTAATGCTTCTCCCTGAGTTATCTCAAGTCTTCTCCTAACCTCCCCTCTGCAGTCTCTCTTTCTGTCCCTACTCTGCTATCCTTCTTTTACTGCCTTTCTCTGCTCACCTTCCTTCATCTGCCCTTCATTCTGAGCAGCTCTGCGGCCCTCTTTCCTGCAGCCTCTTTGGCTCTGTAACTCCTCTGATGGCCTCTTTCTCAGCAGTCTCTTAATATCCTTCTCTCTGTCGTCTCTTTCTATACCTCTCTGTAGATCTTCTGATAACCTTTCTCTCAGCAGGCTCTCTCTCTCCCTCTCTCTCTCTCTCTGTCACACCACTGATAACCTTTCTCTCTACAGTCTCTTTCTATTCCTCTTTCTGTAACTCCTCTGATACATTTCCCTCAGCAGTCTCTTTTTAACCCTCTCTGTGTAACTCTTCTGATAATCCTTTTCTGAGCAGTCTCATCATATCTCTCTCTTTGTCACTCCACTGACAACCATTCTCTCAGCAGTTTCCTCCTAGCTCTCTCTCTCTTTTCATGCAACTCTACTGATAAACTTCCTTTCTGCAGTCTTATCTATCCCTCTCTCAGTCACTCCGCTCATAACCTTTCCCACAGCAGTCTTTTCTCTCTCTCTTAAATCTACTGATAACATGTCTCCCTACAGCCTCTTTCTACCCCTCTCTCTGCAACTCCTCCGATTAACTTTCTCTCAGCATAAACGTTCTCTCATTCCTCCAATACCCTGTCTTTCAACAAACTATTTCTATCCCACTCTCTGGCACTCCTATGATAACCTTTCTCTCAGCAGCCCTCCGATAAACTTTCTCCCAACAGTCTCTTTCTATCCCTTTCTCACCCCTTCAATAACCTGTCTCTCAGCAGCCTCTTTCACTTTTTATCCCTCTCTCTGTCACTCCACTGATAACCTGTCTCTCTGCAGTCTCTTTCGATCCCTTTCTCTGTCACTCCACTGATAACCTGTCTCTCTGCAGTCCTTATCCCTCTCTCTCACACTCATTTAATAGACTGTCTCCCAGCAGTCTCTTTATATCCCTGTCTCCGTCACTCCACTGATAACCTTTCTCTCATCAGTCTCTTTCTATCCTTTCTCACTACAGCCTGTTTCTATCCATCTCTCTGTAACTCCTCAGATAACCTTTATCTCAGCAGTCTTTTTCTATTCCTCTTTCTCTCACACCACTGGTAACCTGTCTACCAGCAGTCTCTTTCTATCCCTCTCTCTCTCACTCCTCCAGTAACCTTTCTCTGTGCAGTCTCTTTCGATCCCTCTCTCCCACTCTCTCACTCCTCCAGTAATCTGTCTCCCAGCAGTCTCTTTCTATCCCTCTATCCGTTACTCCACTGATAACCTGTCTCCCAGTAGTCTCTTTCTATCCCTCTCTCTGTCACTCCACTGATAACCTGTCTCCCAGTAATCTCTTTCTATCCCTCTCTCTATCACTCCACTGATAACCTTTCCCCCAGCAGTCTCATTTTATCCCTCTCTCCATCACTCCACTGATAACCTATCTCTCTGCAGTCTCTTACTATCCCTCTCTCTGTCACTCCACTGATAACCTGTCTCTCTGCAGTCTCTTACTATCCCTCTCTCTGTCACTCCACTGAGAACCTGTCTCTCTGCAGTCTTTTTCTACCTCTCTCTCTCTCTCTGTCACTCCACTGATAACTTGTCTCCCAGCAGTCCCTTTCTATCCCTCTCTCTGTCCCTCCACCGATAACCTGTCTCTCTGCAGTCTCTTTCTATCTCTCTCTCTCTGTCACTCCACATATCACTCTGCAGTCTGTTTCTCACTGCCTCCTTGCTGGTATAATTCCTCTCTTCAGTCGGGGCCCTTTGTCTCTCCTCTCCCTTCTGCCAGCCCCTCTTCTTCTCTGCAGTCTGCCTCCTCAGCCCTCCACTTCTCACCCATCTCTCTGCACCTGTCCCTCTAGCCCTGCTCCTCGGTGCTGGCATCAGCCTCACAGGCGCTAACACACAGTCAGTACTGACTGTAACTGTTGCCTGCTGTGTGATATTGTGAGATGATAAGGAGAGGCTGCAGAAATACACTGAAATGTTTATCCATTTATTCTGTAGTCCTGCAATGTAAAGTACTAACAAGAGTTCTGTCTGCTTAGATAGTTACAGAGTTCAGCCCACCTACCATTGGCCCATCTTTCTCCTGGGGTATGTAACCTCACACATACACATGTGGTACCACTTTATATTCATTGTAGATATTTTCATTTATGACCCCTTACAAATTTGCAACCTCCAGCCAACATGCAGCTTTGGCAGCATTGCCCCTCTCTTGCAGAGGTAGGCTAAGACTTCCTATTCTTTTGGCCTATAGTCATCTGGAAAGAGCCTAGTGCCTAGAATGCACAGAAGGGCAGAACTGACAGCACCTTGGCAAATGTTGATAACTGTGGGCTGGACGTAACTTGTGCAATTCGCTGTAGCATAATTACATGAAATTAGAGCAAAATCACTCAAGATGATGAGGAATTACGGAAGGAGCATGAACCTGTATTTACCACCACTTTCTTGGGACCAACATGTCCAAAATGCATGAGGATGCATTTTGCGCTAAGAAAATAACCCTAGATGCAACAGGCCATGAACAGCAGCAGCCAGCAACTGCTTGGGGTCTGTTCCTGTAGTCTTGGGGAAATCATTTTTCCCCCAAATTACACAAAATTAGGCAAATTGGCGTAATTGTGTGAATTGCGGTAATTTTCTTAACTTTATTTATTTATTACAGCAATTTTAGCCTTAAAAATACAATAAACCAACAGATAAAAATAAGAACAAAATACACAATTAAAATCTCATAATTATAATTATAAATATAAAACATTAATTAACTTGTAAAACAAAACACAAAAGGAACAATGCAGCTACGATACTCCATCAAACTAGTATAAAAATTCAGAAAGTTAAAAAGAGTACTGTGATCCACAGCCAAGTGCATAATGTACAACTCCTAAAAGTCTTCATAGGCTCAAAATGATGTAAGGCACATCCTTACTAACCGATCCGTCAGATGAACATAGACAAAAGAAACTATTAGGAATATGCTCTTTGCTGGATTCTCCCCATCTCCAGTCAATAGCGGAATACTGCGAAAACCAGAGAATGCCAAGCATCAGTTGTCAGGATTCGAAGTGCGATTTGATGTTCTCTCACCCCTAATAGACGGCACGCATCCACTTCTTCCTGCTCTTTGTATATGATGGACAAAAAAGAGAAGATGCTCTTCCATTTCCTTGTTCACCCCACATGAGACACAAGAGAGATTAGCAGATTCCTTCTTACTCCTCCAGGTACCAGTGGAAACTGCAATTGGTAACATGCTATATCTAATCTGCAAATACAGGTTCCTGGCAAGGGGCAGTTCCATATCATCTAGAAATTGTTCCAAACAAAACACATCCTTAAACTGTGGAAAAGAGTTGGACAGAATACCACATGACGAATGTACAAAAACTTGCCCCATTTTATACTGCCAATATCTCTTTTTCAACAAAGCTCTCCCAGTAATTGAAGTTGACTCCTGAGCCAACCATAAATCCCCACGTCCTACCTTAAATAGTGGTTCTTTAACATATCTAAGCCAAAGGATATTGTTTGAGCCAGGGAGGATTAACACCTCTTTAAGACTCTCACAATAGGAATTTTTTTCCGTAGCGAACCAACGTCTTTGCCAATAAAAGATGGGCCTAACTCCTGATCCATCTTTAATAGGCCTAAGACCCATATCTAGTCTAAGCGAGAGCAGAGGAGTGCAAATAGGAAGGCCTGCTAACTGGCATTAAAAACAGTTCTCTGCAACCTATAATTTGCTGACATGCTTGTGCCACCCACAGCTCGGCCCAAGGGAAGGCAGTTCCCAGAGCCTGGGACCTACAGATCTGATTGGGAGTACCTATTGGTCAGTAAGAAAAGATGCCATGCGCTCCTAAGATTGCCCAGTGCAATGAAGATAGATTTTTTGTACAGGATCCTCTGTCCTTTCATTTCTCCCCTCTTTTGTGATTGCAGAAATTAAGGCAGATCTTGCATCTCTACATGCTCTATTGAACCATGTTTGTGGATCCCTCCTGGCTGAAGATCTGCATGCATCCACATAAAAAATATCCTTTAACCCAGAAAACAGACTACTAGAAATACAACTGATCCACTCTTCGCAAACTCTCTGATCTAATGTCCCCTCTCCCCCAGTGAGTGAGTCTATGCTATCAGATACCAGGAGATAAACACCCCCAAGTGCTTTTTGACGTGTCCATTTCACTCTGTGCTTATTGCTGGCTATTCGCAAACCAGGAGCTACTCAGTCACTTACACTTTCCTCCCTCCCCAGGACCGGGAAGTCCACATGAAGACTCAGGGCCACATGTACAAATATCAGGTTTTGCGACTCGCAAACTGCGAGTCGCCAAACCTGATGTACAACAGTGTGACAATGTTGCGATTCCCAATGGGGTCGCAATTGGCCTACCTCATAAATATTCATGAGGTAGGTCGCAATTTGCGACCCCATTTGGGAATAGCCGCACTCACAGGGTTTGTGGCGTGCTGGGGACAACAGACCACCATGTCTATGACTGCTTTTAACCAAAGCAGAGTTTATTTTTTTAAAATGCAGCCCGTTTTCCTTAAAGGAAAACCAGATGCATTTAACCCCTTCGCTGCCAGGCCTTTTCCCCCTCAGGTGCCAGGCCTTTTTTTGGCTATTTGGGGCAGTTTGCGCTTAGGCCCACATAACTTTTTGTCCACATAAGCTACTCTCGCCAAATTTGCGTCCTTTTTTTCCAACATCCCAGGGATTTTAGAGGTACCCAGAGTTTGTGGGTTCCCCTGAAGGAGATCAAGAAATTAGCCAAAATACAGCTAAAATTTCATTTTTTTAAGAAAAACTGGAAAAAAGGGCTGCAGAAGAAGGCTTGTGGTCTTTTCCCTGAAAATGGCATCAACAAAGGATTTGTAGTGCTGGAATCACCATCTTCCCAGCTTTCAGGAACAGGCAGACCTGAATCAGAAAACTACATTTTTCAACACAATTTTGGCATTTTACTGGGACATACTTCTTTTTACATTTTTTTTGTGCTTTTACCCTCATTCCACCAGAAGTTTGAGATCATCTTCATTCCGGCATGTTAATATTCCTCGGTTCAAGAGAGCTTGGGGAGGCAACTCCTTTTCCACCAAGGCTGCCCGCCTTTGGAATGCTCTCCCCTCTGAGCTCCGTCATGAACCCTCAGAGCTGCTCTTCAAGAAGAAGCTAAAAACTGGACTTTTTCTTTGTTTCCTGTAGTAGTCATGTTATGTCAGCGCTGGGATGCCCTAGGGTAACTACGCGCTTTATAAATCCTTTAAACTAAACTAAACTAAACCAAACTTCCAGTAAGTGACAGAAATGGGTGTAAAACCAATGCTGGATCCCGGAAAGCTAAACATTTCTGAAAAGTAGACCAAATTCTAAATTCACTAAGGGGTCATTTGTGTAGATCCTACAAAGTTTTCCCACAGAAAAAAACAGCTGAAATAAAAAATATTGAAATTGAGGTGAAAAAAACAGCCATTTTGCTCGACGTTTTACTCTGTAACTTTTTCCTGCGATGTTAGATTTTTGAAAGCAATATACTGTTACATCTGCTGGACTCTTCTGGTTGCGGGGATATATAGGGCTTGTAGGTTCATCAAGAACCCTAGGTACCCAGAGCCAGTAAATGAGCTGCACCTTGCAATGGGTTTTCATTTGATACCGGGTATACAGCAATTCATTTGGTGAAATATAAAGACTGAAAAATAGGTATCAAGGAAACCTTTATATTTCCAAAATGGGCAAACAATAAGGTGCTGAGAAGCAGTGCTTATTTGCACATCTCTGAATTCCAGCACCCCATACTCGCATGTGAATTACAGGGCATTTCTCAAATAGACGTCTTTTTTACACACTGTCTTACATTTGGAAGGAAAAAATGCAGAGAACTACAAGGGGCAATAACACTTGTTCTGCTATTCTGTGTTCCCTCAAGTCTCCTGATACAAATGGTACCTCAGTTGCGTAGGCTTAATGCCTGCGACAGGAAACGTAACATGGGCATATCACATTTTTACACTGAAAACGGACGTGTTGTTTGGAAAGTGCCTAGCTGTAGATTTTGATCTTTAGCTCAGCCGGCACCTAGGAAAACCTACCAAACCTGTAAATTTTTTAAAACTAGACACCTAAGGAAATCCAAGATAGGGTGACTTGTGGCGCTCTCACAAGGTTCTGTTACCTAGAATCCTGAGCAAACCTAAAAATTTGGCTAAAAAAAAACTTTTCCCTCACATTTTGGTGACGGAAAGTTCTTCCCAGCGTTTCCCCAAGTCTCCCGATAAAAATGGTACCTCACTTGTGTGGGTAGGCCTAGTGCCGTAACAGAAAATGCATCAAAACACAACGTGGACACATCACATTTTACCAAAGCAAAGAGAGCTGTTTTTTGCAAAGTGTGTATCTGAGGATTTTGGCCTCTAGCTCAGCCGGCATCCAGGGAAACCTACCAAACCTGTGCCATTTTGAAAACTAGACACCTAGGGGAATCCAAGATGGGGGTGACTTGTGGGGCTCTCACCAAGTTCTGGTACCCACAATCCTTTGCAATCCTCAAAATCTGGCAAAAAAACACCTTTTCCTCAAAATTCGGTGACAGAAAGTGCTGGAATCTGAGAGGAGCCACACATGTCCTTCTACTCATCATTCCCCAAAGACTCCCGATAAAAATGGTACCTCACTTGTGTGGGTAGGCCTAGTGCCCGCGACAGGAAATGCCCCAAAACACAACGTGGACACATCACATTTCCCAAAGAAAAGAGAGCTGTTTTTCGCAAAGTGCCTAGCTGTGGATTTTGGCCTCTAGCTCAGCCGGCACCTAGTGAAACCTACCAAACCTGTGCATTTGTGAAAACTAGACACCTGTGGGGATCCAAGATGGGGTGACTTGTGGGGCTCTCACCAGGTTCTGTTACCCAGAATCCTTAGCAAACCTCAAAATGTGACAAAAAAAACAACTTTTTCCTCACATTTTGGTGACAGAAAGTTCTGGAATCTGAGAGGAGCCACAAATGTCCTTCCACTCAGCGTTTCCCCAAGTCTCCCGATAAAAATTGTACCTCACTTGTGTGGGTAGGCCTAGTGCCCACGACAGGAAATGCCCCAAAACACAACGTGGACACATCACATTTTCCCAAAGAAAGCAGAGCTGTTTTTTGCAAAGTGCCTAGCTGTGGATTTTGGCCTCTAGCTCAGCCGGCACCTAGTGAAACCTACCAAACCTGTGCATTTTTGAAAACTAGACACCTAGGGGAATCCAAGATGGGGTGACTTAGGGGGCTCTCACTATGTGCAAGTATAAAAAATAATAATAATCCCTGGTGTCTAGTGGTTTCTGGCCTAATACAAATAGGCAGATCTGCTCCCAAGGGGGGCAGAAATTGCCTCAATATAATTTGCCCCTCAGGGAAGCGACCCTTGCCTAAGGGGTCGCTCCCCATACATAAACACATAAAGTAAATAATAAAATATATATATCCCTGGTGTCTAGAGGTTTCTGCCCCCCTGGGGGCAGAACGGCCTAAGTATAATAGGTCGATCTTCCCCTGGGGCGGGCAGAAAAGGCCTAAAATTATTTTGCCCCCCTGGGGAGCATCCTTTGCTCAAGGGGCCGCTCCCCTTATGCGTAAGTATATATATCAAAAAATTACCTTGTGTCTAGTGGTTTCTGCCCGCCCTAGGGGCAGTTCGGCCTAATTATATTAGGCCGATCTGCCCCCGGGGGGGCAGAAATGGCCTAAAAATAAATGCCCCCCCGGGGAGCGACACTTGCCTAAGGGGTCGCTCCCCACATATAAAAAAAAGAATTAAACAAAAAAAAATTATCCTTGGTGGCTAGGGAGTTTCTGCCCCCCCATGGCAGATCGGCCTAATTATATTTGGCCTATCTGCTCCCGGGGGGCAGAAATGGCCTAAAAGTATTTTGCCCCCCCCCGTGGGGAGCGGCCCTTGCCCAAGGGGCCGAGGGCCACTCCCCTTATGTGTAAGTATAAAAAAGAAAAATCCCTGGTGTCTAGTGGTTTCTGCCCCGGGCAGATCAGCCTGATTATATTAGGCCTATCTGCCTCCGGAGGGGCCGAAATGGCCTAGAAATAATTTGGCCCCCTGGGGAGTGGCCCTTGCCCTTATGTGTCAGTATCACAAAAAAAAATTACCTGGTGTATAGTGTGCATTTCTGCTGCCCGATCACATTGCGATCGGGCAGCAGAAATGCCTGCAGAGACATGAAAAGAAGGGAAAGGCCTTTCCTTTCCTTTCACACCTCTGCCAGCCCTCTCCTCCTGAGTGGAAAAGAAATGCTGAGCATTTCTCTTCCGCATCGCTCTGGGATCATGCTTCCAGCGCGATGGGAGGTGACCTCTGATGAGATCAGCACGCAATCGCGTGCTGACGTCATCAAACGTCACTGGGGGGGTTGGTGGTGGAAGGGGAAGCGATTCCCCTTCCATCCCCAACTGGGGTGTGTGGGAGGGAGGCCCGCGGGGGAGCGCTAGCTGGGTGCAGGTCGAGCTGGTCTCGCCCCCAGCACACGGGAACCGTGTGCGAGGACGAGACCAGCTTGCCTCAGGCACCGAGGGGTTAAATTAAGGTCAGTAAATATTTTATTAAGTTCATGCATGCATGGACAGATTTTGTGTTATATCCTGATTTTACCAACTATTCTTTGTTTTAGAAGTGTTCCCAATCCAGTACAGGAGAGCAATAAACGTTTCCAACTAAGCAAGAAAACGTTATGCACAATAATATATTATCTAGGTCCAGATCAAAGATGTTGTGCTTGGATTTTCTCAGGTAAGAGGCCCAGAAAAAACAGATACAGCTCATGAGAACATTGATTGTCTGTCAAATGCGAACAGTGGAAATGTTTTTTTAAATATTGTTCAAATCCAAGAAGTGTGTCGAGATTAAAAAGGTCTTGCTCAACCTTCTCTTTTGCCCTCATGTCCCTCACACATTTACTAGTAAATGACAAACTTGCATGTGTGAGGTTCTTCCCATAGATAAAATAGGAGAGGTGGAGCTTTACAGTCGTAGGTTTGTCAATAGAAATTTGTAATAATTTAGTAGTACTACTGAATATACCACAAAATGCAGTTTATGAATGGGCCACGTAGATTCTGAATCACCAAAAGTAGTAAAGTTACTCAAAGGTGTAACAGTAAAGAAACATGTGTGAATTGCTCACAAGTATAAGTTACTTTTGTGACGATCCCAGACATAAGTGGAGATCTCAGCATAGAAAACATAGGAAAGGAGAAGATTCCCACTTTCAGGTCTGTGAGTTGCATTTTATAGTAAGTAGTACTAATGTAATAATATTTGATGCACTAGAAAATGAAATGCAGTTTCTGAATCAGGCCCTTTGTGTCCAATAAGATTTAACATACTTGCTCCTTGGCCTTTTACAATATCCGACAAAGTTTGGTTATAAATTGGGCAGATGGATGCAAATCAGCAGCTATATTGAAAAAAAACCAAAGGTTTGCAGGTGGTGCTGGGAGGGGCGAAATTGGCATCTGTCTAGAATTTCAAAAACTAACAACAACATAGCTCTTCCCAACACCTAAGCCTTGAAGTTCATCCTAAAAAATGGAGAGTTCCTTATAAGCAATGTGCAATGCTATATATCTTGCCAACATTTAGAATTAATAATATTTAGGGCTTGATTTATATTTTGTCAGACGAGTTTCTCTGTCACAACGGTGACGGATATCCTGTCCGCCAAAATATAAATCCCATAGAAAATAGTGGGATTTATATTTCGGCAGATGGGCTATTCATCACCGTTGTGACGGAGGTACCAGTTCGCTGAAATCTAAATTAAACCCTGCATGTTTTGGTCTGGCTTGACAGTGCAGTTGCTGGCAGACTATTTTGACCAATTCTTTAATTATAGTCAGGTTTGGCTCCACCCAGAGGAGTATTTCTTTCTCATCTCATGCTTTTGGCTGTCTGCATGTGTGTTATTCAGGGTTCATCAGAGTTTACAACTGCAATTTGTTGCTTGACCCTTGCAAACCCATGGCAGTGCTTTTACGACCCCTGGCTGCTGGTTGCAAGGCAGCAAAACACAGACCAGCTTTGGGATATTTTAAAAGCAAGATGTCCAGGCAGGATCATGCTCTGAAGGTTATGGGTTGCATTGTCTCTGTGTGTCATGTCACCAATAGGCCTGTACTTATAATTCGAGAAGTAGGCCTGGTTCCATGAACAAGAAGCTACAGCATAGCATCAACCCCTCTCCATCACACATAGAGCCAGGTACCATTTTAGGACTCAGCTGCATAAGGTAATTGGCCACATATTTAAGAAAAAGTGGTGCGTCAGCTATGATGTGCCACTTTTCTTGCACCCCCCCACGGCACCTAACAACACCATAGTTCTGCCGTGTTTATCATACGGCGCACCATGGCGGTCATTAGCACAATCGTGTCAAACATTTTGAGGCTAATGCAGCAAAGTGCAAGGAGGCCTATTCATTACTTAGGAGCGTGAATTTAATGCCTGCAGGCATTAAAATTACGTACAAATGACACAGTGAAATCCTTTAAATTTCATTGTGCCATTTTTGCGGGCCTCCTAGCACCAGAATGCCCCCCTTGCATACAATTATGCTTGGCGCAGGCATATTGTGGCACAAGGGGTTACAAAGTGACGTAATGCATGCATTGCGCCACTTTGTAAATATGGTGCGGGGAAAAAGACACTTTAGCGCCGCCTTAGTGTAAAAATGATGATGCTATGGCGGCACTAAGGTGGTGCTAGGGGCCCTTAAATATGCCCCTTGGTTTCTTTTTTTTAATAGCAAAGATTCAGGCTTCATTAGTACTGTAAATAAATGTTTTTTCTTCGCTGTGGCATGCTGTATAACTTTGGTGGTTAATGCACATGCTACAGATTCCTATGTTGTTCTTGTCACTTGTCTCAATTATCAATGGATGGATTGGAGGGATAATGGACCTACTGCAGAGCATTGTCTATACTGTTAAATTTCATTTGTATTTTGCATAAATCGTCGGTGGGTTAATACTTTTCTTGCACAGAGCCTTTTGTATCCTGCAGGTCAGAAGCTCCAGCCCTGATACCAACTCAGTGAGCTGTGCACTCACTGCAGATACTGTATGTCACTTTCAAGGGCAGCTTGGATTGTAAAGGTAATTTCTCAATCATTCCTTATTCTAAGAATGATACCATAGATTCATCTTAATGATAAGAAAAACACATATATCTGAGGTGAGTGGTCAAAGTAATAGATCAGTGTACCCTGCCAGACGTAAGAGGTCCTTTATGAATGATGCAAATGGACCATCTAGCCAAGGGCTGCAGCCTCTCAGGGGGATGGAATTGTTACATGAATCCCAATGCAATAAAGAGTGTTACCAGTAGGCTGTCTGTTGAGAAGTTCGGATTTCATCACTCTTCCTACAATTATGGCTTTAAAAAAGTTTGCCATTTTCTTGGTTTTGCTTGTACAAACATTGAACCACAAAGCCTGGGGAGTCATGGCTCAGGGTTTTTAAGTTCACATTGGTGGAGTAGAGAAAGGCATTGCAAACTCAAAACAAAGGTTCTAACTTTGGCTGCTTTAAAAAAATGAAAAGCTGAGTTGGACCTGCAAAGAATCTAAACTTTGACATGCATCACTCAAGCGCCCATTAGTATAGCCGCACTTCAGTCATGTGCTCGCATTTAACATCACTGTTTAACTCATATATCACTATGAACAAACTGCACTCCATCCTTAGAATCTTAGAAAGTCTCTAGACTTTGTAAATGTTATGTAAAATATACAGCTATGAAAAAAAATGGAAGGACAGTGGTGCACCAGGGAGTGCAGGAGATATAGCAGAACTCTGGGAAAAACTAGAAGGCATAGCATAATTGTCTGAAGCACTAAAACATTAATTCCAATTACAAAATTGTTACAAAAGAGTTGAACCAATTTATTACAAAATAGACATAATGGAAAAGCAATTACCAATTCAACAGTAAAAATGACAGATATAACAAAGATACCAGATAATTACCAGGCAAGTATAGACTTAGATGGCTCCAGGATCAAACTATGTGCAAAACACAACAGACTTCCACAGGGCTGTAAGAACATAAACAAAATCATGACACCAAAAGATCATTAATAATAAGAAAAAGGGTATTACTAAGAAAATAAGAGCTAAAAAGTACTTAAACCATGATCACCAACACCTTATGCAACCATAGTGCTGCACAGAAAAGAATGCAAACAAACCAAATAACCACTGTGAAACAGAAACACCACCAATATTAATTAGAAATAACAACATTAAATATGTATGAAGATCACTAGATGTGTGGACAGAACCATATATAAAATAGATACAAGTTAAAAGTCATCCATCCCTAAGAAACAGAGACAAATCAACAAACTGAAAACACTTCACCTCATGGGGTATCCAATGAGTATCCTGCTAGAAATGGGGTCCCCGTTGGCAGTCAGTATATACCCTGTCCAAGTAAAAACCCTCACTCTACTCATGGTAAGGGAGTCACACACCTAAGATAACCCCTGCTCACCCCCTTAGTAGCTTGGCTCAAGCAGTCAGACTTATCTCAGAGGCAATGTGTAAAGTATTTGCGCAAACACACAGAGTAACAGAGTGAAAACAATACAAAAGAACACAACACCAATTTAGAAAATAGCCAATATTTATCTAAAGCAAACAAGAACAAAATAACAAAAATCCAACATATAAAACAAGGGATATCAATTTTTAAAGTTAAGAGTCTTAATCCATAACAAAATCAATTGGTGTGTTGTTTTAACACGAAGGCCCTGATTATAACATTGGCGGTAAAAAACAACTACCGCCACTGTGACGGCCGCCAACATACCGTCACCGTGGCTACCATCCGTCCGTCATATTATGATCACTGCCGGACTTCTGCCACAATAAGGGCAGAAATCCAGCAGTGATCACACTGGCTGACAGTGGTAAGCTGGTGCTGCTACCACCAGCACCGCCACGCCAGTAGAACGCCGCCAGCCGTATCATGACCTGTCATACAGCCTGACGGTGTTCTGCTGGCGGGGCACTGCTGGCGGTAGCAGTGCCCACTTCCCGGTCCCTGCCAGAAGACCTCCTCGACAAAGGTAAGTCGGGCTTCCAAAAGGGGAGGGGAGGTGTTGTATGTGTGTGTGTCTGAGTGTGTGCATGAATGTGTGAGTGTGTGTGTGTGAATGTGTCTGTGAGTGTTGTGTTGTTTGCGTGGTTGTATGTGTGTGAGTGAATGCGTGTAAGAATGGTGAAGTGAGTGCGTGTCTGCATTGTTGGTGTGATTGTGTGTAAGAATGTGTGCAAGCATGTCTGGAAGTATACATGTATGAATGCGTGTACGCCAGTGTGAGTGATTGGGTGTATGCGTGGTGCGTGTCTGCGGGTGTGTGATTGTATGAGGGTTAGAAGGGTGAGTATGTGGATTGGGAACATTGAGGGCAGCCTCAATGAAAAGGACCTCCTTTGAGCAAGGATGGCCAAAAGATTAGCTTTGGAGAGACAGCTCCTGAATATAGTAAGGGAGAGAGCAGAAATGGGCTTAGCACCCATTAAGGGTGGCAGCAATATAAGAGCTAGGGACAGAGAGCACTATGATACCCCTACAATCCCCAAGGAGATTTTCCCTCATTAATGAGGAAAGTGATGTCATCACCATGTGGTTCACAGCCTTTGAGAGGGCTTGTGGAACCAGAAGATTGAAAAAATCTCCTTGTGGAGCTCTCCTTTGTGAACTGTTCACTGGTAAATGTAGGGATAGCCCCCTCACACTCACTGGTGCAGATTCTGAATCATATGAGCACATGAAGGCTACCCTGATTGAGGGCTTTGGATTCACCACTGAAGAGTACAGAATTAGGTTTAGGGTGGCTCACAAAACCTTGAGCCAGTCCTGGGTTGATTTTGTAGAAAACACAGTGAAGACACTATATGGTTGGATAACTGCCAGTGGAGTGCATGACTATGATGGGCTTTATAATTTGTTTATGAATTAACATCTTTTAAGTAACTTCTTCAATGACAAGTTGCATCAGTATCTGGGAGACCTATGTCCACTTTCTCCCCAAAACTTGGGAAAGAAGGCCACCCACTGGGTCAAAGAAAGGGGTTAAGAAGCCTCCCCAGTGGAAGGGTGCTGAGACATTTAAGGATAAAAGTAAAGAGTCTTCCCAAGGGCACCAAAAACCTGCTCAGGAGGGTGGGCCTGAGTCTCTTCACAATCCTCACATGGGTGCAAGGGTAAATCCTTTGATTCCAAAAAGGCCTGGGGTTTCAACTGTAAGCAGAATGGACACCAAACTGGAGACTTGGTCTGTACCAAAAATAATCCCCTAGCACCGCACCAGTTAGCACTGGTTCATCCAGTCTCCAGGTGGATTCAACAGCGTGCCCAGAGCAAATTAGGGTTCACACTGAAGCTACTTTAGTCTCTGAGGGTGGGGTAGATGTTGCCACTCTTGCTGTTTGGCCCCCTAATATGAACAAATACAGACAGCATCCCTTAATTAAAGGGACAAAGTAGAAGCGCTGAGGGATACAGGTGCCAGCGTCACCATGGTGACAGAAAAAACAGTTTTCCCCAGGACAGTATTTGGCTGGACAAACGTATTCAGTCACCAATGCTGACAATGTGACTAAGGTCCATCCCGTGGCTATGGTGACCTTAGACGTGGGAAGTGTTACTGGCCTGAAAGAGGTAGTGGTCTCTTCTGCAATCCCATTAGAATGTCTGCTAGGGAATGATCTGGATTCCTCTGTTTGGACTGAGGTAGAACTCAAAACCCATTCAGCCTTGCTGGGAATCCCTGAGATAGTGTGTGTAAAGACTAGTGCACAGAGCTGAGCACAGGGTGAAAAAGAAGTGTTCGTGCCTGGAATAATGGGCCAACCTTCCAAGAGAAAAGGCAAGAAGACTGGGGGACCAGCTACAGTACAGCAACAAGCACAAGACTCCTCTTCTCAGGGAGAAGTCTTAACATCCTCTGAGGGAACTGAGTCCATTGAGCTTGATCCTTATCAGGTAGAGCTCTTGGGCAGAAGGGTACCTCTAGGGACCAGCTGTTCCCGTTACAGAAAACATGTCCCACTCTTGAAGTCCAGCGGCAGCAAGCAGCTGCAGAGAAAAAGGGAGATGTCAGTGGCTCCCACAGGGTCTATTAGGAGGAAGGACTCCATTACACTGAGACCAGAGACCCCAAACCTGGTGCAACCAGGAGAGTGGTAGTACCTCAGCAGTTTAGGGAATTCATTCTCACATTAGCACATGACATCCCCCTAGCTGGGCATCTGGGCCAAACGAAAACATGGAATAGTTATCAGCTATTTCTACTGGCCCAACATGTCCCAAAAGGTGAAGGAGTTTTGTAGCTCCTGTGTCACCTGCCAAGTCAGTAGTAAGGCAGGTGACCACCCAAAGACCCCTCTAATTCCACTACCAGTGGTTGGGATTCCCTTTCAAAGTGTTGGTATGGACTTAGCGGGTCCACTTGAACCATCCACAGACTCAGGAGTGGTGGATCATGGTACCAGGTATCCTGAAGCAATTCCCCTTAGGTCTACTACGGTTCCTGCAGTAGCCAAAGCCCCTGTTGATATATTTAACAGGGTAAGTTTTCCTAAGGAGGTGGTGTCTGACAGAGGTGCCAGCTTCATGTCAGCTTACCTAAAACATATGTGGAATGAGTGTGGGGTGACTTACAAGTTCACCACACCATACCATCCACAAACCAATGGACTTGTTGAAAGGTTCACCCGCAGCCCCCCAGCCTTGAGGAGTCTGAGCGACAGTCCAACGACGTTCAGCAGGCGGCCCTTCTCCTTGTCCAGCCTTTGATTTTCTGGAGGCAACCACCTAGACCCAGCCTTCAGCATCCTTGTGACCCCCAAAATTCCCCTATTGAAAAGCATTGGGAGCCTGATGCTGTTTTTGCACCCTGCACCCGACCGTCCCTGTGCCGGTGGGGGTGTGTGTTTGGTGCTAATCTGTAGCCTCCCCGGCGCTCACCTAAACCCCCCAGATCTGCCCTCTGAAGTTGCAGGTACTTACCTGCCAGCAGATCTGTTTCCCAGTGCCTCCAATTTTCAGAGGATACCTTTCTAAATCCAGCACCAAGTTTGACCTCTGCACCAAACGTGCCCCGTGTTGCTGGTGGTGCACTTTTGGGATTATCCTAAATTTTTATCTGTGGACATCCTAAATCCTGAAGACTGGAATCGTATGTCTTGTACTTACCTGTTGTATGTGCTAATAATTCCCCTCCCGGACTTTATGTACTCCTATAGAAAATTGCTACATACTTGTAAACTGATTTATCTGCTAAAACCAAACTAAGTACATCTGATACATATGCTTGATACCTACTTAAACTGTACTTACCTGCAACAAGTCCTTAAAGTTCTAGTAATAAAGTAACAAAATATATTTTTGCTATATATAATCAATTGGCCTAGGTTTAGTCATTGAGCATGTGCTTCATTTATTGACTGTGTGTGTACAACAAATGCTTTACACTACCCTCTCATAAGAATAACTCCTCGACCACACTACCACAAATGAAAGTATTAGTATTATGTACTTTAGCCTCTGTTAAACCTCTGGGGAACCCCTGGACTCTGTGCAGACTATTTCTTACTTTGATATAGTATACACAGAGTCAGCTTCCTACAATCCAGACACACTGCAATGATGAATCCACGCTGAGCAGGCAATGTGTTGATTTCAGCATCTGCGAGGCAGGTGCTGCATAGTTTTACAACCGCAATGCAGGTGCTGCTTTGATTTTTCAGCGCAGTGCAGGTGCTACATCGGATTTCTGCTGCTCACCTCTGGTGTGTGGATTTTCACCTTGGGTTTACCAGCTTCTCCTTTCAAGGGCCCCGGGACCGGATGTAGCACCACTGGGCAGGTAAGGGGTCTCAGCAAGAGAGCCCAGGTGCTAGCAGATGAAGTCTTTGATGGCCCTGAGACTTCAGAACATGGGGCAAGATCAGTCCTTGGAGAAACTTCACAAGGAGGATTTCAGAAAGCAAAGTCCAGTCCTTTCACTCCCAAGGCAGAGGCAGCAGCCGCAGGCAAGCAAAGCAACAGACAGAGTGGCATGTCCTCCTCAGACATCAAGCTCTTCTCCGTGGCAGAGGTTCCTCTTGATCCAGAAGTAATCTAAAAGTCTGGAGCTTTGGGTCCAATTCTTATACCCCTTTCTGCCTTTGAAGTCCGCAAACTTCCAAGGACAGTCTTTGTAGTGCCCAAGACCTTGCCTTCTCCTTGCTCTGCCTCAGACACACAC
The DNA here is from genome assembly GCF_031143425.1 of Pleurodeles waltl. Classification (NCBI taxonomy): domain Eukaryota; kingdom Metazoa; phylum Chordata; class Amphibia; order Caudata; family Salamandridae; genus Pleurodeles; species Pleurodeles waltl. Next base: position 91,366,409 of record NC_090447.1, read on the forward strand.
CAGGGAGTTGGAGACTATTGTGAGAGGACAGGCACAGCCCTTTCAAGTGCAGGTGTCATCCTCCCTTTCACTCTAGCCCAGGAAGACTCATCAGAAAAAGCAAGACACACCTCTGCTCCCTTTGCGTCACTGTCTAGAGGGTATTCACAAAGAACCCAACTGTCAGTCTGACCCAGACGTGTTTTCAGTAGCCAGGCAGAAGCACAAAATGGTTAAGCAAGAAAATGACCACTTTCTAAAAGTGGTATTTGCAAACTTACAATCTAAAAACCAACGTCACTAAATGATGTATTTTTAAATTGTGAGTTCAGATACCCCAAACTCCATATCTCTATCTGCTCCCAATTGAAAATTACACTTAGAAGGTATTTCTAGGCAATCCCCATGTTAACCTATTGAAGAAGAGAGAGGCCTTGCAATAGTGAAAAACAAATTTGGCAGTATTTCACTATCAGGACAGATAAAACACACCAGTACATGTCCTACCTTTTAAATACACTCTACCGTGCCAATAGGCTACCTTTGGCTTACCTTAGGGGTGACTTACATGCAGTAAATGGGAAGGTTTGGGCCTGGCAAGTGTGTACACTTGCCTGGTCGAACTGTCAGTGAAACACTGCACACACAGACACTGCAGTGGCAAGTCTGAGACATGTTTTCAGAGCTACTCATCTGGGTGGGACAATCAGTGCTGCAGGCCCTGGGCACCTCTAGTTCAATTTACAAGGGACTTACTAGTAAATCAGCTATGCCAATCATGGAAAAGCCAACTACCAATACAATTTATACAGAGAGCACTTGCACTTTGGCACTGGTTAGCAGTGGTAAAGTGCCCAGAGTAACAAAACCAGCAAAAACGAATTACAGCACAGGATCCAAAAACAGGAGGTCAGAAGCAAAAAGTACAGGGAAACCATGGCAAGAGCTGCCAGGTCTAACATCTTCCATCCAACTGCTGAAAGTAGAACAACCACATTTTGATTGTAGATACTGATCTGCGAAAATATATTTATAATTCTTTAGTAGATAAAAATACCTTAGTTAGAAAACTATAGGTGAGCACAAAAGCACAAACCATATCTAAAATATATAAATAATATCTTACAATAACTATATATAATAGTTTCGTATGCACTGCAATTGCACTGGAACATGGCATAGCCATTTCCTTTATGTGTTACCGTAAAAGACTGTACTTTATCAAGGAACCCGTTTCTAAAAAAATACCGTCTGCAAAGTAAAAATTAAATATCATAATTATGAATAATGAGTATTGGAAACAAAAGAAATTCAGTTAAAAAGAAAAAAAAGACTAGTCTAGGTATTATGTATCGGCAAGAGCGCTTATAATCTGAACAAAACTGACCAGCACAAAATGTATGTCAATTTACAATAGCACTTAATGAATATGGTCAGTCACTCTAAGCAACACTTACATGACTTTGGAGATGAACTGCTAATGCAAATCAACCAGAAGAAGCAGAAGATGTAGTCATCCACAACACCGACAAAAAAATATGGCCCATTTCACCAAAAAAAAAAACAGTAAGGCAGATCGCTAACAAAGTATCTACTATACGTAAACATACAATAAAAGAAAATGTCACTCACCACAGACGTCACAATCCACAGCGGGATGCTGCAGCTAAGGGATCAAAGAGCGATAGTAAAGGCTTTTACTCCGGGGAGAAGCCAAGTCTGGCGTCAGTAAGACCATCCCAGGCCCCAGCATGGTGGTTTGCAGTGTCACTGTCCTTCGTTATCTGCATTATGTGGTGAGGAGGGTTGCTGCTACTGCCTCTGCTGGGCCTCTCCCATGACTATGATTGGCTGCACTGCTACAAGTGATGCTGTCCTGATCTATGTGCCCTGGTTAACCTTCTAATCGTCCAATCATGTCGAGATATGGATGGCATTGAGAGCTGTAAGTGGACACTGGATTGTAATTGGGCAGCATTCATGGTCGTTTGGCAAATGATGATTGCCCAAAGGTATGTGATGGTTGCATTCTTGACATGGTAGCAGCCCTGGTGCTATATGTGTAATAGCTAAGAGTTGTAACTCCTATACATACTGATTATTTTTGCACTTATACCTTTACCGTTTGGTAATATCGCTTCCTGTGGTGTCATCATGGTCAAGTGTCACATGATATCACTTGGCACCAGTGGTGTGGTTATGTGATCTCACTTCATGTGATGTCATCACAGGTCAAAGGTAATGCTATATCACTTCCTCTACCCCTGCCATTTTGGTGAATTAACGTCCATGGCTGGTTGGTGTATCATTCTGCCTCATATGGAGTGCTGCAATGCAATAAATAAGGAACTGTTTTCCATGGCAAAAGGACTCTGAGCCACTACTCGTTAAATTATTAGCTTATAGATAATCATGTTCATATAATTTTAGCTGCATCAGACATGTTTTAACTATTTCTTTCCAGGAACCAAAATGCAAGGCTGACCTATTGGCTTTGGCCAGTGCCTGTGATGCATTAACAGGTGTTACGAATGTACCATACAAATGTTCTCAATGTATTAACCTTAGAAGAATGAAGTGCTTATTCTGCCTTCTATTGTCTGCATAAGGCGCATAGACCTCAGTGAGCTATTTTGCTACAAGTGATTAACAAAATGGAAAGGCTCTTACAATGGACCAGATGCCTTTTCCTGGCAGTTCTTACTTTATTAACTGTTTAGCACCCAAGGACTCTCCCCTTCTATTCAGACGTACCCTATGTCCTCTCTCAATATTTCAAGCCTTAAACTGGTTCATATTTAGTGTTCCTTGTAAACTGTGCTTTCCCATCCAATGACAACAGTCTCATATCAGCGAGTACCTCTCCCCTTAGCAGTGGAGAGCAAGATGTGCCTGGCAGACGGTGGCCATAAATTCACATATTATAAAAGGTGTTTATATAAGGATCAGTACCCACATTTCAAGTTCATTTTTCAAAATGGCGTCTAAGTAAGACACGCTCTCGTTAACTCGCTGCCCTTGCACTCGGAAGAGGCATGGTTTGGACAAATGGAACAGTATTAGAAATTAGGTCAAAATACTCAACATAATGCTGCCTTGAGAAAGCCCCAGGTGAATTTTACCATAGGGGGTGAAACACTTGTTGGCTATTCGAACTACATCCAAATCATTTGATTGGACAACTGATGTACTCATAATTCAAGCCTGGATTTACCCATGTATTCATGATCGTTCAACTTTCACTAACCATACTATGATATGGATTCAAAAATTTCTAAATAAAGCTGTAAATCACAAATGAAAAATGAACTTGAAATGTGGGTTCTCATCCTTATATTAACTTTGAACTTACTTACTAAGGGTATATTGGTCCATACCCCTAATCTTTGAGTTCCCACTTTACATTACCGCAAATTGGTATTACTTGGGTAGGGAGTTTTGGACCTTTCTACATATGAAAAAATATTATAAAAGGTGGCAGCAAACAATGACCCTTTGCCGTCATATTTTGGGCATTCATGGCATGGTGGTGCCCATTACTTCACAATGCTTGCACTAGCATTATGAGGGTGATTATTACCACATTGTCGGCACTTTTACCATGAAGGTGCCCATCCTAGGTGGAAGGAAAGGGATCTTTTTGCATGACCGCCCCCTTCCCCCTAGTTTTTGGACTGATGCTGCTGGTGTTTTGACTCTGAAGTGCACTGGTCCTTGCTGAACAGGCCCCAGTGCATGTGATCTGGACCCCTCAAAGGGTAGGTTCAATTCACTAGTCCCGGTATATTTAGATCACCTGTAAGTCCCTAGCATATGCTACAAAGGGTACCTGGGGCTGTAAATTACATGTCACCATGGCACTAGTTCTACCATTGGAGCCTGGTTGGGCAGCTTGTGAACTGACAACTCCACATGGGAAAATAACCCTTTTGCCATGTCCAGACCTTCCTTTTTAATATTTATAAGTCACTCTTAAGGCAGGCCTTAGTAGCCCTTAAGGCTGGGCGCAAGGTGTTAAAAATAAGGACATATGAAATTTAAACTTCACATGTCTTGACAGTAAAATCTCAACATTGGCATTGTCACTGTAGCTAGCATGGAGTTTTAATAGGTCTCCTTTTACCCAGGAAAAAACATTTCCTGAGTCAGTAGACAATAATTTGTGTTAGAATATAAGTGACATGGATGATGCTTTTGCCAGAGAGTTTCATTATCAAAAACAATGTTTAGTTGGAAGGTTTCTCCTACAATTTTAAACCTCCCTACAGCTTGCAAAGTTTAGAAAAAATAGCATGGAATTTGCTAAATTGAAGTCCTGAAATTTCGCTTGAGTGCAGCAAGCTAGTCAATATTACCCGTGTGCAATAAGGTCCACTTTACAATTTTAAGATAGATGAGGCAGGATAGAGAAGTAAATACATATCAGTACATGAATTTCATGCAGTGTGTAGGATACTTCTGTGCTCAGCCTGGTGCTGCTTCTCATGCTTCAGTGACCTGCACTTGCATTGCAATTATGCAACATTTTGAGAGATTGCTGAAAGCATTCAAGGGGTACAGTGGCAAGGAAGTAATTGAGCCGAAATACATGTTACACTCTGTGTTCAGGTTTGTCGAAGGGTTGGGACCAGAAATAGGGAAGATGATTAAGAGTCATTTGATTTGTTGGCAAGCAAAGCTGATTGATGAGGTGTTGCAATATGCAAAATACTTTGAATTGAAGCAGAAAAAGTTGAAGGAGAAAGCGATGGTGATGCAAACTAAGGCAGCTCATACAAGAGTGCAAGGAGCTTTAGTGCAACAGATGCTGCAACAGCAGGGAACTGTCATGTTCCAACCTCAGATGAGAGGTAGGGGTCGTGGAGTCAACATGGCACGTGGTCCGGATTTGAGTACTGTAGTAGTTCAGAATGACATGCAGGGGATGAAAAAGATGTTACTGTGTCATCTGTGCCGAAACGTGGGACACTGGAAGCGGGAGTGTCCGTTGATGGTGCAGGATGGTGTTGTTCAGGAAAGTGGTGATGTCAATACATTTCAAACTGTGAAAGTCCCTAGAATGAGAGGAATTAATTTGAATGTTCAGAATCAAGTGCAGAATTTCAAACCCATGCAGCAGGTGCAAGTGCCGCGTGCACAACTGACACAGTTGCAACCAATGTAGCAGCAGGTTCCCATGGTACCTACACAGCAAATGCAGATACCTCAAGCCCTGATGGAACAGCAACAGATGATGCTTACTCAGCAGGTTGCAGGTCAAAGACAAGACAGAAGTAATGACACAGTATACCGATTCCCATTTCATATCGAGGATGAAATAAACAAAGAATGAATGAGTGAAAGTTCAGATGAAGGACCGTATATGCTTGCAGCGTCCTTAGAAGTAGATCAGAGAAGACCTTTTGTGAAGGGAAAGGTGATGGGTTACAAGGTCTCATTTTTAGTGGACACAGGAGCTACACGCTCTACAGTGAGAAGTGCAGAAGTTCCGAACTTACCTCGTTCAGGCAGAACAGTTCAAGTTGTGGGAGTAGAGAACAGACAATTGACAAATCCAATCACAGATCCGGTACAGGTTGAAATTGGTAACTTCCTGGGACTGCATAGATTCGTAGTGTGTGACTCAAGTCCAGTATCCCTACTGGGAAGGGACTTACTGTGTAAGACAAAGTGCTCTATTAGTTGGCGACTACTGGAATAGAGGTTCAAATGAATAGTGATGATGAGGAAGAACAGACATCTGAGATCATAAATAACAATGTAAATGAGGAATACCCATTGATCAAGTTCTTTCCAAAGTTTACTGTAAAAGAATTGCATTCAGATTTACAGGGAACAGTACAGTGTGGGATATGACAGGCAAAGAAGTGGGTTTGATTAAAGGAGTGGAACCGATTAAGATCACTTTGAAGCCAAATGTAGTATTCCCGCAGCTTCCATAGTATAACATGGCACGGGATGTCCTGATGAAAGTGGCACAGATAATTGGAGATTTTCTGAAACAAGGAGTTTTGAAAGAAGTGTTGAGCAGTCCATGCAATTCACAAATAATGGGCTTAAAGAAGCCGTGAGGAAAAGTGCGCATTGTGCAGGACTTGCGAAAAGTGAATGATATGGTGGTCAAATGTTGTCCGGTAGTGCCAAATCCAGCAGTGATACTGTTTCAGATTCCTTGTGATGCAGAGTGGTTCACAGCGGTTGACTTGTCACAAGCTTTCTTTTCCGTGCCTCTTCATGAGGATAGTCAGGTTTTTTTTGTTTCAAATTCCTAGACAGAGTCTACAGCTGGTGCAGACTTCCACAAGGGTATACGGAGTCACCATCTCTGTTTAATCAGATCCTGAATAAGAATCTGGAGTCATTGGAATTACCGTACCAATCGACTAGTGCAGTACATTGATGATTTGCTGATTGCATCCAGGACAAGGGACGAGTGTAAGTACGACTCGATTGCCCTGTTGAATCATTTGGGAACATTTGGACATAAGGTGTCACCTTTGAAATAGTAGTATTGTCAGAAATCAGTGAAATATCTGGGACACCAGATTGAGAAAGGGCCAAGGAGAATCTCCAGGGAGAGGATTACCATGATTTTGCAGAGAAGTCCTCCGACTTCACAGAGGGATGTCAGAATGTTTCTGGTAATGGAAGGGTATTGTTGACAGTGGATTTCTGAGATTGCCAAACCATTGCAGCAGCTGACACACAAGGAAGTTACAGACCCCATTACATTAGATGAGGATCAGATGACAGCATTCACTGAATTGAGAGAGAGTTTGTGTAGAGCTCCAGCATTGGGAATGCCTGGTTATACAAAGCCATTCACATTGTTTTATCATGAACGTGATGCTTGTTCTTTGTCTGTTTTGACATGGGTCCATGGAGGTGCTTATCGCCCAGTAGCTTATTTTTCATCCACCTTGGACCCAGTCGCAGCAGCTTTACCTGGTTGTCTGCATGCAGTAGCCGCAGTTGGTCAAAGCCTTTCACAATGTGAGGGAGTAGTGATGGGATAATCTTTGACGGTAATGGTACCACACTCTGTTGAAAGTTTACTGACAAGGATGAAAACACAGTATTTGACTGGTGCAAGACTGACGAGCGATGAGGCGAGCATATTTGGTGCTCCAAATGTAACATTGAAAAGATGTATAGTGCTGAATCCAGCAACATTAATTCCAAGTGATACAGTTGAAATTGAAAAGGAGGAAGACTTCAAGCATGATTGTCTTGAGGTAACTGAACTGTGTACAAAACCAAGGCCTCATATCAGTGATACTCGATTGGAAGAAAATTACCAAATTGTCTTTGTCGATGGTTCATGTCTCAGAGATGGTACAGGAACATTGAGAGCAGGATATGCTGTATGCACGATCACAGGCACATTAGAAGCTTCCTGGCTTCGAGATGTATATTCCGCACAAGTGGTAGAATCGGTAGCTCTTACTAGGGCATGCCATGTTTCTGCGAGACTGAGAGTCACAATCTATACTGACAGTCAATATGGATTCGGAATTGTTCACGATGTTGGTCAATTGTGGTCGCAAAGAGGTTTCCTGACTTCTACTGGTATACCAGTGAGAAATGGCGACAAGATAAAAGAGTTGTTGTATGCAATATAGTTACCTCAAGACGTTGCTGTGGTAAAATGCAGTGCACATCAAAAGGCACAGGATCACATTTCATTGGGAAATGGATATGCAGATCAAGTCACAGATTTTGTGCGTTGTACTGTAAATCGTTTAAAGACAAGTGGGAATTAATGCCCGAAGAAGACAGTCTTTGCACAAGTTTTGCATTAAGGGTGATTGATACTCTGGAAGAGTTGAAAACATTGCAGGATAATGTTGACAAAGAAGAGAAACGACACTGGGTTAAGTTGAAATGTGTCCGAAGACCTGATGAAATTTGGATTTCTGAGGAGAGTCAGATGGTCCTGCCCAATAGTTTATTGTCACAAATGGCCCTTTACTACCACGGGCAGGCACATATTGGAAGGGATGCCATGGTCAGATTGTTCAAGATTGACTGGTTTAACCATAAATTCAGGCAAGCAGCAGAGGCAGTATGTCATTGCTGCATAATTTGTCAGCAACTAAACGTTGGAAAAGGGACAGTGGTGAATTTGAACCACATCGGTAGAGCAGGAGGTCCATTCAGCAGAATGCAACTGATTTCATTGAAATGCTGCGTGTGTGGAGATTTGAAGTACATGTTGGTGATTGTGTGTGTCTTTAGTCACTGGATTGAAGCATACCCCACAAGAAGAAATTACAGTCTCACAGTAGCAAAACTGTTGCTTAGGGAGTTGACACAACATTTTGGGTTTCCGATTTTTTTTTAGAATCATATAGGGGAGCTCACTTCAATAACGAGGTGATTAAACTCTTAAGTGCAGCACTAAACATCAAGCAAAAGTTTCATTGTAGCTATCGTCCTGAAGCATAAGGACTAGTAGAACAAATGAATGGTACCTTGAAATCAAGAATTGCCAAGATGTGCGCAGCTACAAATCTGAGAAAATGATGGGCAGAAAATGATGGACTGGAAGGAGGGGCGGGTAACATCCAATGGATAACATTAATTCTAGCATTCCATCTATCACTTTATTGTTTTCCTTTTGGTGAAAAGGGGACCCACTTATAGTCCTGTTTGCAGACTGATGTTGCCTCCCTGTGATTGGCTGTTTGAAACTGATATGCAAATCGCAATCTTAAAATGTATATTTTCTATAATGCTGCACCATAAGTACTCCTCCTACAATTTAGATGGGATAGTCTTGGAAGCAAAGCATCAGAGTATTTAGTGTGGTAGTCTAGGATTGGTCGGCTGCACTCACCACATAAGGAGCTTGGCAGGTATAAGATGGCTGCTGGCTTCTTTTCGTTGCATGGCTTGTTGTTTGTCTTCTGGCCTCTCCTCCTTGTCCCTGCTGTTGAAACAAATGCCTAGCCAGCTGCCACCCTCCTCCCCACCACCTTCTTTGTCCTCCCACCCTCTAGCAGCCTGGACGTCCTTTATGGCATAGCAACAGTGGGAAATAACTTTTGTTTACTACTGTTGATACCTCTTTGCAGTGAATGACCTGATTAAAATCTGGTCTTCAGGATAGAGGCTCTCAGTAAAAGCCATACGCAACACATTACTGAGCCCTGTGTGGGGCAGATCCTGCTAGGCTGATTCCTAATAAGCTCAGGGCCAGATGGTACCACAATCTATGGGTCTGAAATATGTCCTGTTGGCTCATGCATTGCTGGCATTAATTCATATTTTGCTGCTGATTCACATGCATCCGGTATTTATTGTTGGCTGCTTCCCAGTTGTGAATGGTGAACTTTAATAGTGCTATTTATGTATGTTATGGCAACATCATGCTATACTGTTGTAACACAGCCACATGATACTTGTCATCACAAGCACCAAAATCTGGTCATTATATACACTTATGAGAACATACACACCCTCAGATATTGCACAGAGAAACAAGCTGTTGTTTTGTGTTCTGTTGTTCCCTCCACTTACAACATAGCACCTTACTGGCACATTGACATAGCTGACTACATTTTGCCCTGGACAGCTGGTCACAGCGCGCCAAACACCATTGATGTCAGCCATGGCACACACTCTCTCAAGGGCCATTGTATTAGAGTGAGTAATTTTACACATCGCAGACAGAGATAATGTCCATCCCGCAGTAGACAATGGCAAGTCCATTCTAATTCTGTTGCACAACACCTTCTTTGGCTTTTGAGTTTGCAGGATGTCCAGTGCTACGAAGTGACTGTATCCATCAGCTGAGTTTCCACGATTTAACATCTCATAGCAGAAACGCCTAGAAGTTTATTCCTGACTCACCAGAGTGCAAGGACCTGTCTCTGGACCTGCTGTGTCGATTACTTTGCTTATCACTCAAAATGACTCCAGGTGGCTATGACAATCCTCCTAACTTTACCCAGTCACAGGGTCAGTTGTAGGCAGAGGGTGCCCTACAGCATTACTCTTATTATTATTATTAATATTATTATTATTATTATTATTATTATTCTCTCTCATGGATTAATTTGTTTATTCTTTACATTTTGATGATGCATTTTTTAATGGTTAGCAGTTTTAGATTATCCTTTTCTATCCCTCTCTCACTGTCCATCTTCTCTAGTGTTATTTTATTCTTCTCTTTCCTTCACCCATTTTTCTGTCATTACAGGACCTGTATTTTTATATAATTTTTTGTACATTTAAGTAGGTGTACGTATATTTTTAGTTAATTGTAATTTGGAACATGTTTTGCTTCTAGCTCCTCCCTCCCTGCCCTGCCAGAGTTATGTAGTTTATTTATTTTTTACTTCCAACTCCCCACCCTTTATTTTTTCCATCTTTGATTATTACACTATAAATAGGGCTCCTGGTTGTATGGTATTTATGTAACATTTCAATCTGCATTTATCCATATTTATTTTCTAGCCCTCTTACCAGTACTTATGTATCTCTACTTATACTGAGTTTTGTAAACAAGTGAAGCTGTAACGTGAATATTATCACATTTATTTAAGTGATACATGTACACTCATACTTTGTAACACATTATAAAGCCAAACATAATAATATATTACACCCAAATGAAAATATTAGCATTATATTACCAACAATTGTTGAGATATGTACTTATTTAAGGAAAACACATCCTTTTTAGACTCCTGTACAGCATATAGGGAATAGTGTGCAGAAGACATTGTGATGTGAAACGGTTAATTAGCTGAGGCAGTGTTGATGAGTGAAAATGCATGCAGAAAACCCATGGACTATGCTGAGATAGCAGGTGATCTTGTTAAACTTGTTTTTGCCATTTTTTATTAGACACAACTATCTGCCAAGGTGCAGTATTTACTGTACCAGGCCGAGCCATGTGGATAAGGGGAGACATACCATTGAGGTTATACAGACCCCAAATGATCCTGGGAGTAGTTAAAAGCCCTGGGAGAATCACTGATTAGTACCAGTAACAGCAAGATTCGGGAGGATCCTGGGTTATCGAAAAGACTGATATTATCACGACCACCACTGGTGTGGGAAATGAACATGATGTGTAAGCCAGCTTTTAGTGCATAAAAAGGAGGAGTGCAGATGCCTGAGTGAAGCTGACAGATGGAGGCATGCAGAGCTGCTGTCGTGCCCACACCCTCCGCCCCTGCTGCAACCTTCCCAGGGAGAGAGAGAGAGAGAGGTTAGAGTAAGCTTCCTGGTGATTCTAAAGTTAGGTTTCCAGGGGTTGGAGGGCCAGATTCTCCTGATTTACATAACCACCATTGAGCTTTTGATTCACTGCATTGTGGGTGATTCGAGACCTTCTTTCTTCTGCTATTGTTGTGCTAGCATTGTGCTATAAATATATATCTAACTGTACTGATACAGTTTAACCATCATTGCCAATGTATGTACTTGTGCTACTGTTTTATTAATGTCATATTGTATCACCTACATGTGTTTTGCTCCTTACTGAATGTCCCTATTGATTTGTATCTGATTGCTATTGCTGGGGTTGGTGCTGGCAACCACTCTAACACAATTAGACCAGAAGTGAGGCTCAAATCAATTATGTCTCTGTGGGGTTGCAAAAGAGATAAAGCAAATGTAGAAGGGCAGAATGGGGCAGAGACCAGGTCTGTTCCTGGGTAGTTGTCGACACACCGGTTTTCTGGTGTTCCAGGAGTCCCTAACTGGTGGGCAGCACCAATTCTAGGGGAAGAGTGACTCCTCTTTTGGCGTAAAATGCCGTAGAGAGCATAAAGCTAAGAGTGGGGAAGCTGAAGCAGAAAGCAGTTGGACAAGTGGAATGGCTTTTCCTGTCTGCACTCCGCACAGTGTATAAGCAAACATTGATCCAAGATACTGAGATAAGAAAGCTGTGGGATGAGGTAGCAGCCTTGCATGAGAGACAGTGTATAATGAAAGAGATTGCAGAAAGTGCAGTAGCCAGAGGAGGTCAGATGGAGGTAAGGTGCACTGCATTAGCAGTGCGGGTAGCTCAGCAGCACAGTACGGGCAAACCCAGGGCACCCTCAGTGGTGCACATGAGGGCGTTGGTGCGAAGAGAGGAGTTGAATCCCAGAACATGGAATGGGTCAGTCTCTGACAGTGATGAGTGGGACTGGGACGATGAGAGAGGTACATGTAGCAGAATTAGGAGGGGATGTAGGTGAGGGGGAAGAGGCTCTAGAGGCTCGCCCTCTGGTGTAAAACAAGTCAAAAGGAATGGGTGGGTGAAAATTGCAGAATACCTGCCTGGTCAAGTATTATACACAAAAAAATGATTTGTTGGAAATAACACGCATGTTGAGGCAGATGCTTGTAAAGCCCCTGTTTAAATGGCTAGTTTGATTATGGGATACAGGAGCAGATGGAACATTCCCAACAGCTGATGAACATTTGACAATGAGATTAGTTACTTCCCAGGCCATGTTGAGGCAGTTGTTTCAGGGTGCGCACAGGCACCAAGCATTTTCCAAGGTGGGTTGGCTGATAGGGAGATTGATTATCTACTTACAGCAGAAAGGGTGGGTCATTAATCCCAACAAGGTGCAGTGTCCCACTAAAGAGGGACAATTGTGGCATAACATCTGGTCAGGAGTGATAAAAAGAACACCAAATAAAGTTATTGGTACAGTGCAGCAGTGGAAGATCCCTACAACAAAATCAAAAGTGCAGAGGATCATTGAGTTGATGGGGTTTTGTAAACAGCACATTCCCCATTTAGGATAAATACTGAAATCATTGTACCAAGAGTGGGGCCTGAGCAGCAAGAACCCTTTGAGGAAACAAAATGTGCAGTACAGACGTACTTTGCCCTAGGTCCCATGACAGAGGGGGATCTGTTTGAATTATAGGTAGCGATACAGGATGATGTGGGAGTGTGGAGTCTGTGGCAAAGGCAGAGAAGGAAGAAGGCACCACAGGCATTCTGGTCCAGGAAACTGACACCCTCAATGAGCAATTATACCCCAGTATGCTCCAGTTGGCAGGAGCATATTGGGCACTAAAAGAGACCAAGTACAACACTGAGGACTGACCCGTTACCCAAAGAACACAAGTTCCCCTGTTAAGCTTGTTGAGAGAAGGAGGAGCAGGTGCTAGAGTAGGTAGGGCACAGGAGTTTACCATTGTAAAGTGGAAATGGTATCTGCAGCAAAGCGCGTGCCCACTGGCATGTCTAAGCTACAAGAGGATATGTTGGGGTTTGTGGACTTGCATACAAGAATTCCTCCATCAGAAGTGACTGGGATGGAGTCTTTCTATTCAAAACTGCCCCGACTTTTGAACAACTCACTAAGGAAGAACAGCGGAGTGCATGGTTCACTGATGGGGCTGCTCGATATTAGCAGGACAAAAGACAATGTCCAGCAGTTGCATTCCAATCTGCTACAGAAGCTGTACTCCTGAGAGTGACAATGGTTTGAGCTAGTTTACTGAATTGCAAGGGCTGGCAGCCGTGATTCAGCAAGCTACTTTTGTGTATCCTGACAGTTTGACCACTTGACCTGGCACAGAGAAGTGCGGAAAATCAAAGGCATCCCTATCTGGGGTGGTAGGATGTTGTGGGAACAAATGAGGAAGAAATAGCAGGAGTATCAAACCTATGTGGGTCATGTTGATGCTCACTGTCCGTCAGACACCGCCCGTACATTTCTGTTGCACAATGAAGTGGATCAAATGACCAAAGCATGACTTGTAGTAATTAATGAAGAAGCTGAAGTGGCCTTGGCAGACTGGGCTCACAAAACTTCAGGTCATTTGTGAGAGAATGGCACTTATGCATGAGCTCAACAACGGGAAACCCCGGTTTCCAAGGAGCAAGTGCAACAAGCAGTGAAGGAATGCCCTATGTGTTACCAGATTAGACAGATGCCTTTGCACAAGAGACTAAGAGGACAAATCCAAAGAGGAGCTATAGCTGCCACAGTGTGACAAAAGAACTGTACTGGACCTCTGCTGAAGGAAAGGGGCAAAAGCTATGCATTGACAATGGTGTACAATTATTCTGGCCTCACACTAGTCTTACCTTGTAAGTCTGAAGACCAAAAATCTACTTTGTGGGGGCTACATTACCTAATCAGACACTAATGGGTGCCTTAAGAAATCCAGACACAGGCACAATTTTTTCAGGGAAAGCTGTACAGGACTGGGCTCAGGAACAAGGGGTTTGGTGGGTATTACACATCACCTATTACCCACAAGCGGCAGGAGTGATTGAGATATAATAGTTTGCTGAAGGGACAGTTTAAGAGGTTATCAGCATATCAGAACTTGAAAGGGTGGAGTACCAACCTAAACAGAGCATTGTTTGGGTTAAACAATAGGTCAGTAGGGCAGCAGACTCCACTTGTTTGAATAACAGGATGGGACACTGACCCTACACCCACCATGATTAAACATGATACACAACTTATCCGTGAGAAAGCATAAATCCTACAAATAGAGGGAAGAGCTGGACCCCCAGATACTACCCAGAAAGGGGAAGGAGGATTTGGGAGCACTGGGGGAGGTGTAGACACTGGAATAAAAGCAAAAGCTGGGGAGGTACGTAGTCAGGGAGCAGGAAGTCTATATGTTGTGCTTTTGAAAGTAAATCTAATGAGCCTGTATTTATACCTGCAGTGAGGCTTACTCTGCGATTGTGAATTGGGGGATCCATGCCAAAGATGTGGTTCCAGTTCGCCCTGATGATTGCAATGGTGGGAGCCATATGTGTACAGCTGAACGTATATGAGACCATCACCTCTGATCTCCATGTCTTTTGCGCACTGCGAGCACCCAACATCACAGCTATTGAAGGGGTGGTTTCACTCTTCAATATACTGGTGACTGGACGCAAATGGATGGGCGCCAAAGTGATGACTTGGAAGGTGATGGGACCACAAATTTGCCGCACCTTTGGACTAAGTGCGTTACAAGGAACACCTAAGTGGCTACAGGTGCTGGAATCCATCATGAAAACAACATGCACATACTATGATAAAATTATCCCCTTCATGCCGGCTTTCACATTTGATTGTAAGCACTATGAGAGCTTGAAAGAGCGTATTCAGCAGGTAACAGAGCATCATTGGTATTATATATTTCTTGTCTGGGCACCAGGAGCTACAGAAATTCTTGATTTGGGGCTGCCCTCCTTAATTTGGCTGTTCCTAGCTTTTGATATATTAGCTATCATAATGGGCAGCATTAAACAGCTGTATGTTAGAGCGCAGACGCTTAATGCAATGTTTCTTGGACTCCATAGTAATCTGCATGTGAATGCAATTACATGATTTGGTTTTTGCATGTATTGGCACTCAAAAAAAGGGGTGAAGTGTACAGTATACAGGGCATATTGTGCGAATCACGCAGCGCTTGTTTTTGCCAATTTTTTAATAGACACAACTATCTGCCAAGTTGCCATGGTTACTGTACCAGGCTGCAGCCTGTGGAACAGGGGAGACATACCATTACGGTTGCATTGACCCCAAACAAGCCTGGGAGTAGTTTGAAAGCCCCGGAAGGGTGATTGATTAGTATCAGTGAGAGCAAGAGTTGGGAGGATCCTGGGTTAGCGAAAACACTGATAACATCAGAAGAACCACTGGTGTGGGAAAGGACATGATGTTGTGTAAGCCAGCTTTTAGTATATAAAAAGGAGGGGTGTAGATGTCTTGGTGAAGCTCACAGACAGAGTCACTAGCACAGCTGCTGCCCCACTCCACCATCCCCAAGAAGAGAGAGAGAGAGAGGTCGGAGAGGACTTCCCAGTGCTGCTAAAGTTAAGTTTCCAGGGCTTGAAGGGGCTGATTCTCCTGCTCCATCTTCATTTACATAAATACTATTGTGCATTTAATTTACTGCATGATGGGTGATTCAAGACTGTTTCTTTCTTATGCTGTCATTGTGCTAGCATTGCTCTATAAATATACATATAACTGTTCAGCTACAGTTTAGCCATCATTGCCAATATATATGCTTGTGCTAGTATTTTATTAAAGTCATATTGTATCAGCTACATGTGTGTTGCTCCTTACTGAGTGTCATTATTGATCAGTACCTTATTTATACTCCTTGGGTTGGTTGCCTGCAACCAATCCAACACAACTCCCAATGCTGTCAATCTTCATATGATGTACATTCTGTGTTGCAGTGTATTACGTTGCTGTGGCACGTGCTGCTTTGAGGGTGTGATTGTGACCTGTGAGTTGCTATTAATGCTTTGTTATGCAATTTCCACTGTGTATCTGTGAGATGACCATAACATTAAAAAGGGCAGGAGACCACCACTACTTTGGCTGCTTGTACAACAAGTCCAAGCACGTTGTCTGCTGGCACAAGACAAAACTGTTGGTGGACATGGGGGACTTACTGCATTGTATGTTCTCCACAAACCTCTGTTGTAAATGTGACAGCCAGGTTGCTAAGGTGGCAATCACAACATCTGCCAAAAAACTAACTACCACAGCTGAAGGAAAGAGGAAGCCATGGCCTAAGTAGCCCTATTAGTACCACATGGGGTTGATTATACTTGTTTTGCCGGGAGGTTGTGGGACTTGTAGTGCCTTAAAGTGCAATGAAAATAAACAGTAAGAGAAGAGAATGCATAATACTCATCTCATTTGTATGTGATAAAATTAATTGAATCCATCCCTTTACAGAACATACGTATCTGATGATGAAGAATCAACTCACATTATTTGGTTGGTGTTCATACACAGCTTTAACTCTGTCATCAGGAAAAGTGTTCTTCTACTCTGACATCTGAATAAGGCTGATCAGGGTGCCCTTCTGTTGCCCACATTTAAAGGATAGCTGAGGCAGGAGCACTTATGGGAAAAACACATTGCTGGATGAGTTACTGCAAAATGGTGGGAGGTGGACCTGTTGGCACTTTTAAAATTATGAAACACAGATCCATTAAGTCAAGGTTTGTTCTCAGAAAAATAAACAAGTAATGTCCCTGATCTGCCAAGAGTTGTCTCCCAGCACAGGACTGGGAGGAGGATGGGGGGAGGGGGCGGGAAGGAGGGAGTTGGCAATTTTGCAATTTAGGGGGTCATTCTGACCCCGCCTGGCTGGAACCGCCAGAATACCGCTGCGTGGTCAAAAGACCGCCGCGGGTATTCTGGGTTTCCCGCTGGGCTGGCGGGCGACAGCCAGAAGGCCGCCCGCCAGCCCAGCGGGAAACACCCTTCCATGAGGATGCCGGCTCCGAATGGAGCCGGCGGAGTGGAAGGGGTGCGACGGGTGCAGTTGCACCCGTCGCGATTTTTAGTGTCTGCATGGCAGACACTGAAAATCTTTGTGGGGCCCTGTTACGGGGGCCCCTGCAGTGCCCATGCCATTGGCATGGGCACTGCAGGGGCCCCCAGGGGCCCCACGACACCCCTTACCGCCATCCTGTTCCTGGCGGCCAAAACCGCCAGGAACATGATGGCGGTATGGGGGTCGGAATCCCCATGGCGGCGCGGCAAGCTGCGCCGCCATGGAGGATTCCCCAGGGCAGCGGGAAACCGGCGGTACACCGCCGGTTTTCCGTTTCTGACCGCGGCTGTACCGCCGCGGTCAGAATGCCCATGGGAGCACCGCCAGCCTGTTGGCGGTGTTCTCTGCGGTCTTTGGCCCTGGCGGATTTTACCGCCAGGGTCAGAATGACCCCCTTAATGTCTGTGGCATTTATGGGTGAGATGGAAGAGCCAGACAGTGAAAGAGCCATTGGATATTGCCTTCCAACTCTAAATCAGCAGGTGGGTGCCACACAGAAAGAATTTTCTCCACAGTGGAGACGGCAACTGCTCTACAATTGGGAAAACTGCCATTCACAAACTCTTTTTGAGGTGGCAATGTCAAAAGAGGGCAGACAGGTGATCTGCCAGTTTTAAGCACATGCCCCATAGCAACCTCATCGTATTCAGTGTGTGTTGTGTGCTTCCATTCACCACTTACAGCATCAATGGCTCTGACTCCAATAGCATGTTCTTCCACGCTTTGTAATCATCGCTAAGTGTGTATGTAGAAAGCACAACACCCTGAGGCCATTAGTGACTCTTGTCATGTGATACTTAGTGAAGCAGAATCTGTATGATATAAATATCTAATGATCTTTTCATTTGCATTTCTCAGGAAAGTGTAAGCATACAAACCATATTCTCTGCTGATCATAAACATGGAGGCTTCTGCACTTTTCTCTGATAACATAACCCTGAGCTCCTCCCCCAGTCGACGTGGCATTGTAATATGGACATCACTGGCCATCACACTGTCTCTATTTTTGTGTTTTTTTCTTTTTTTCCTTGTGCTGCTTCTGCAAGCCTTCTTCACCATCGCACACCTGAGGGAACAACTACGCTACATCCTCTTCACGTATATTCTAGTCAACAACGGCATCTACCTTTTTACATGTGCACTTCTATTTTTTTTAAACCTGTTTGCATACAAGATACCTGTAGGTGGCTGCTGCTTTCTTGTTGTAATATCAGCTTTTTCCTTCAATAATACTCCCAATGGCTTGGCAGCCATGGCTATAGAGCGCTATATAGCAATTTGTTTCCCGCTAAGGTACTTGATGATCTGCCGGGTGGAGAGGTCATGGGTGGTTGTCCTGTTAGTTTCAGGCATCAGATTCTTTCCATCCTTCATTGAGGTTTTGATCTTGATCTCCACCTTGGACTACAATTTTTTCCTTCAAAGAGTGTGGTGTTTCCGTGAGTCTGTGTTCATAGGTTCCGAACAGGCAATGATGCGATTTGCAACCGATGCTCTCAACTTTACTTTGGTTGCTTTGATCATTCTGTACACTTATATTAAAATTATGCAGGAGGCCAGGAAGATTGGTGGGGACAAAGCTTCATCTTCAAAGGCGAGCAAGACGGTGTTGCTCCATGCCGTCCAACTGCTGCTGTGTTTAACCTCTTTCACTGCTGCCTTTTCCGAAAATTTCACAGGGAAGCAAACGTTCGACGTTAGGTTTTTAAATTTTTTTATGTTTATGGTGTCGCCAATTTTTTTGACCCCACTGATATATGGAGTGCGGGATGAGACTTACAGAAAGCATATTAAAATGTTTTTCCTCTGTCCTCGTCATGGAAGCAACCCTTAGACTGTTAATGATAATCTTGAATGTTCTCACAAGTCTCTTAATTTTATTGCAATGGCTTAATTAACTCCTTTTAATTACTTACCTGCTTCCTGATTAATTACATATATCTAATACACTTGAGTTGATTGATAGTTGGGTGCTAACAGAAATTCTTTTGGTTTGTATTCGATTGTCTAACTCCTCCACTGAAGATTATTCTTGGGTGGAAATGTTACTTGTAGAATTGCTTCTTCTCCAGAAAAAGTACATTGCAGTTAATTCTGCTAGTGGACTATTCAGCTGAAGAGACTTCCTCAATGGAAGATTTTCAATTTGAACATCTCTAATGTTTTTTTTTTTGTGTGGTATGTTTTTATTGTCATTTTTCAAAACAATATACAGCATACAGAAACAGAGAACGAGCAATAAGCCCTTAACATCTGCATGCATCATACAACTGAAAACCTGAAAGGGCCACACCAGTGAGATGTCAAACAAATGAAACAATAGAGACAATCAATGGAGGCAAAGCTTCCCGAAAATGTCTGCAACGTAGTAATAATTTCTAAGATATGCAACATCTACTGAAATATACCATATGGAGTATCTATAATACAATAACAAAATCATACAATACCAAAACACAGGATCTCAATAGGGAGATGCGATAATATAGTATAATAGAATAGAATAACATAACATGTGCTTATAGGAGCAAGTCAGCGTCACCATTTTACAATTATGTAAAGTTATGTAATTATCTACCTCACTTCAGGCCTCAAAAGAGGACACAGGTATATGTATTCCCAATAGGACTAACAGACCCGCCCTCTACAACCTGCCCCATCATTAGAGGTCCCGTAACTACAAAGACCCCCAACTGAGTGGTGAAGGAAATGAAAAGTGGCATCAAAACGCCATGGGCATATAGCATTGTGGAACCACCAAGCTGGGGACATCTGACATTAGATGGGACATGATGGCCTATGGGACCCCTGGGGGGAAGTAATACTCCTCCTTTGGGCTTAAAGAAAGAAAGACCCAAAATGAGGCATAAAGGAAGGGATATTGGAGAAAATGAAAGCCTTGGTGGGAGCCAAGTGGAGGGGAGAGATGAGTGTCTCTAAATAGTGATGTACAATGACATGGATATAGTCATAGTTAAGGGAAATATATCGGACAAGATAGGAATATATACAAAATTGGGCTAAAAAAGGACAAATAAAGAAAACCAGAGCTGTATAAGGAGATGAAGAAATGGAAGCTAGAGGGAAAAAAGAGGGAGAGGAGGAGAATATCAAAGAAGGAAACAGGAAAGGCAAAGGCAGAAGAAAAGGTACGAGGAAAAATAGAGAGGACAGAAGCCGGGAAAAGGTGTAAATAAAAATTAGCATGATAACGAGAGGAATAATGGTGATGTGAATGAGGATGATAATAATAGTGAAGATGATAATGATAATGAAGTATGATGATAGTAATAGTAATAAGAATAAGAATAACTATAGTAATAGTGACCGGGGGGGAACAGGAGATATGTCTATGGAAGACCAGCGTACAGAAGGGAAGGAGGGAGAGGTGTGGAGGAGTGCGTGAAAAGAATGTGTGTGGCACTTAGTGGAGTCCAACGCAGAATAAAGAAAGGTTATAAGGACCGACTTGTACTGAGGTATAATAATAAGGTTAAGATTAAGATTATCGGAAAGGCGCTGGGCCGCTGGGCCACTGGGCCATCCGTGACGTATCCCGCTTAGGGGATAATCAGGTCACCGGCCCAGAGAGAAAGGGCGTCCATGTCTGTAGAAACACGTCTGTCTTATCCTGTACATCATAAATAGGACGCTCATGGGAGGCAGCCTGATACATTGCAGAGATCCACTTCCCGTGGTAGGGTACAAGTGTCGCTCGCCAATATCTGAGGATACATATCTTTGCCGTGGCTAGTGCAGTGTGTAACAAGTGACATTGTGGTCTGAAGAGATCAGGGAGATCCCCGTATCGTGCAGCAAGAGAAAGTGAGGGGTAAGGGAAAGTGGCAAGGGTAGTGTTTCCCTAAGAGTAGCCCCCTCTGCTCGCCAGAAAGGCTGTATGGCTGGGCAGTCATGCAAAATGTGAGGTAAATCGCAGCGCACATGAGGACATCTCCAGCAGGAGGCATGATGTAGTAACCCCGCAGTACGGAGCTTCTCGGGGGTCCAATACAAATCGTGTAATGTTTTAAAAAGACTGAATTTTGAGCGGGCCTCCTGGGCTCCACGGTCTCTGGCTTCGATTATATCCGCCCGGTCCTCTAAATCGCAGTCGACCTGTAGACGTGCCTCCCACTTATTCTTGAGAGATACCAGGAGGGGGAGTGAAAAGAGGTGACGATTTAACAAGGTTTGTAGGGCTGATACTGCCCCTAAGTAATGAAGTATTGGGGATTGAATGAGTCGTCGAGGGGGGTTCCCAAGACGACTCATCAGACAGTGCTTGAGCTGTATAAACGCCACGAGTGATGTTCGGGGAGACTAAATTCCTCCTTGAGTTCCGAGAACATCTTCCATCTGTCCCCCATAAGGAACTGATCTACCCTTGTGAGACCTTTCAAACCCTAGTCCTTCCAAAAAATGGTCTTTCCCCCAAAGAGGAAACCTTTATTACCCCAGATGATTGTGCTGTCGTGTATGTAGGGACCTACATTCAATAAGCGGTGTGCTTGCCGCCATGCAGTTCGCATGGCTCCAATCATAGGGTTGGGAATGCGGTGTGAGATCGGACCTGCGTTGTATATAACCTGGAGTCCTGATTCGGCTCATGAAAGCAGTCGTTCGATTTCCACCCAATGTGGCGGATCCCGTATTCCTAGACCATCTGCAATAGGTGTAGTGCCAAGGTGTAATGTTCTACAGAGGGGAGACTCAAACCTCTGTACTCACGTCTGGCAAGTAAAGTGGTTCGGGGCAACCGCGGACGCATGGATCCTCTAACAAAAGACCGGATATGATGATCAATCTCTCGGAGGAGGGACAGGGGTATTCGTAGGGGTAGCATACCTAAAACATATAAGAAACGTGGCAAGGTCACCATTTGCACCGCCTGAAATCTACCCCACATAGAAAGGCCCAGATGGGTCCATTTTGCAAAATCCAGTTTCATACTGCAAATTAAAGGATCCAGGTTGTCCGCCACCATGTTGTCCAAACCTCTGTTGACATCAATGCCCAAATAACGAAGACCTGCCTGTTTCCATTTAACTGGGAATCCCTGGACTGAAGCACAAACTGTTACTGGAGACAGTGGTAATGCCTCCCTTTTTTCCTAATTGATCCGGTAGCCTGAAAATTTTTCAAACTCCACCAGAACAGCTTGAAGAGTTGGAAGAGAAGTGGATAAATTGGTGAGAGTGAGGAGAATATCATTAGCATACAAATAAATGGTGGATCGGCCGCCTGGGGCCGGGATGCAGGATATAAGATTGGAATTGCGTATCAGTGCCGCTAAGGGCTCCACGCAAAAAAACAATAATAACGGGGACAGAGGGCAGCCCTGGCGTGACCCCCTACTGATAAAAAAAACACCAGAAAGGAACCCACCACAGTTTATCTGGGCTATCAGGGAGTCGTAGAGCAAACGTACTCGGTTGATAAAATTCATCCCTAGACCAAAACTGCGCAATACTTTGAAGAGGTATCACCACTCTATTCGATTGAACACTTTCTTAGCATCAAGTGAGAGGGCAAGGGCCTCCTTCTGTGAATTTCGGGCAGTCCAAATAGCGTGGAATAATGTGCGAAGGTGATTCCTTGACGAACGGCCCAGAACAAAACCCACTTGGGTATGATGGATTAAAGAAGGGAGGACCTTCCTGAGGCAAGAAGCCAGAATCCCTGACAGTATCTTGATATCTCCATTAAGAAGAGATATAGGGCGATAGCCACCACATAGAAGAGGGTCTTTGCCCGGCTTGGGGAGAACTACTATGGAGGCTTTGTTGAAAAGAGGACGTAATGTACCCGTTTGATCAGCCCCTCGAAATGCCTCGTATAATGCATCTACAGTATCTGCTCCTATCCATTTATAGAACTCTGACGTGAATCCGTCTTCACCGGGTGCCTTATGGTAAGAAAGATTGGCCACTGCCTGCTGTATCTCCTCTTTGCTAATGTCACCCTCTAGGAGTGCTCTACCCTCATCTGAAAGACACAATATGTTTGCCCTATCAAGGAAGGCCTCCAGTCGTCTGATATCTTCAGTTGTTTCCGGTGTATATAAGGTGCGATAAAAGCGAACAAACTCCTCCGCAATTGCCTGTGGGTGTGTGATAAACGAACCGTCGGGATTGCGTAAAGCTGGGATGGCCAGCGCCGCCTCCCTCTGATGGAGTTGAGCTGCCAGTAGACGAGCTGCCTTCTCGCCGTGTTCATAATGACGGCCTTTCAGTCTCTGTAAGGCATATTCCGCTTGCGACGTATAGAGCGAGTTGAGCTCCATTTTAGCTAGCTCCAGACGTCGACGAACGGTTGGGGTGGGCGTTCGGGTGTATTCCCGGGTGGTCTGAACGATGCAGGTTTCCAGGTCGCTCTGTTGGGCCCTCTTTTGGGGCATTGGAGATGCCTGCATCCCTCATAAGCTGCCCTCTGATGGTCGCCTTCGCCGCCACCCACAATAATTGTGGTGAGGAGACAGAACCCCTATTATTCTGGAAATATGTGGCAAGATGAGACCTGAGTTGTTCTTTTCTCTTCGGGGATCGATATCTGGAGTTTGAGAGACGCCAAGGCTTACTACCCGGCAAGGCCATCCCCAGCTCCAAAGCTAGCAAAATCGGGGAGTGATCAGACAGTGCGGCCAGAAGAATTTCAGACATACAAACCAATTGCAATAACCAGTGGTTAATTAAAAAGTAGTCTAGCCGGGATTGAGTCCCATATACCGCAGAGACGAAAGTATATTTGCGGTACGTTGGGTGGCAGAGGCGCCAATGATCCAATAGACCATGGTCTAACAGAACGTCACGGAAAAGGGCCCGGTCTGCATTACTACCCGTATCCAGACCGCTAGAGCGATCTAAGATGGCATCCTGCACTAAATTCCAGTCCCCGCCCAACAAGTATTGGGAGGCCCCAATCTCTGTCAGAGTTCTATATAGAGAGAGGAAAAAAGAACGTTTGGAGCCGATAGGAGCGTAGATGGAACCAACACAAATCGTAGAAGATCCGAGGGTAAGCTTGGCCAATACCTAGTGCCCTTACGGATCGTTCCATGTCTTTAGAAGCCTAAACTGAAGAGATCGAAGAATAAGTATTGCAACCCCGCATTTCCTCCCCGAACCCTGCGACTTGCCATGCACAGCTGGCGCTCCACTATAAAGCACCTTGCCCACCCAATCTCTGCAGAGTTTTTCTGACTCAGATGGGGTGAGGTGAGTTTCCTGTAAAAGAGCAATGTCAGTACTTTTTGATTGAAGATAAGAGAGGACCTTCTGACGCTTGATATAATGAGTCATACCATGTATGTTCCAAGAGAGAACTGTGAGCGGGGTCACCGACCCCATTATGTAGCAGACTAGGAGCGCAGTCTTACAGATAGTTGTGGATTTTGCGATTGGCGAGACAATGGATATATGTAAGAGCTAAATATAGTGGATCTCTGTGAGCTTGTGCTTTGAAATGGGGCTATTAAATAAGGTAAAACGGGAGATGAGGAGGAAACCCCTCGGTCACAGAAAAGTAGGAAAAGAGAAAAGAGAAGAAAGGGGAGGGGAATGAAAGATAAAACGGGAAACAGAAGGGAAAAGAAAGTAAAAAAAAAATAATAATAATGAACCAGAGCTACAAGAGGGAAGAAGGGGTAGCTGCAGTGATATATCACGTCACTAGAAGTCCTGTTAAACTGCGGGTCGGAACCTGGGAGACCCCCGCGCCGGGTGGTCATCGGAGGGAACCGGGAAGGGGACAAGTGAATCAACATGTTAACTGGTATGAGTTCCAAGGGGCCTCCCCTGCAGATAAAGTCATGGAAGCGTATACATTTGAGAAATGAGTCTAGGGAGGAGGAGGAGGAGAGAGAAATACACCCTGGTCGATCATTCAGACAAGGAGCAATAAAAAGAGAGCCAGCCATAGTAATAAAGAAACATGTAGTCCATGTCATGTACACCAAAGTCAGTAACACCAACAGGCTAAGTCCCCAAACTTCAAGAGGAGGGCAAGATATAAGTCCCAGAGTTGAGAAAAAAGGACAATTGAACCAACGTGGCCCAAGAAGCACCCAGAAGGAGGAACACAATCCTAGGAAGGCCCAGCATGAGGACAAAAGGCCCATACCCTGGGTGGAAATGAGTGGGACAGGGGGGCCGACAGCGTCAGACTGCATGGCCCCAATCAACAACCAAAGGTTGAGCACATGACATACGTAGTGCAATCAATACCATACACAAAACCTACACCAAGAGGAACAAGCGTTCAACTAGCTGCATCAAAGAACATATGCAATATTCTAGTAGCAAGAGGGTACATCCGTTGTCACTCTGAGACATGAGCCATAGCCAATCCTCAGGTTAGTATGACATTCGCAAGAGAAATGGCCAGATAGCCCAACCAGGAGTAGGGTTCAATCATAACAAATACAGTTAACGCTTGAGGACAAGTCGCCAGCCCCCCGCACCCATCCCACACACCCCCACCAGGAAAGAGGACAATGACATTAATAGCTTGTTTTGGCACTTAGCTGTCTGAGGAATAGAAACCTGTTGCTGAGTAAGAGGTGGGAAGATCTCAGAGCTCCCCTAGGTCCAGCATCAGGAGTGTTCCTCAGAAATTGGTTTTAAGGGTTTTAAGGGGGAGCGAGACTTATCCCTGCCCTGATCCTGAGTATGATCAATCACCGCTTGGAGGGCGTGGTCGCGACCCTCCTGAGTTTTGGATGAGCGATCGTAGATCCTGCCTCTCTTTTGCGAGACAAGACGCTGTGGTTGAGACAAGAAGAGGAGGCTGCTGATAGATCCTCGTGGGTGAGATTGTCCATGTCTGAATGCGTAGTGGTGGTGTCCATAGGGTGTGAAGCCAGGCCGTTCAGGAAGGCGCTGAGGTCCGCTGGTTCAGTGAAATCCCTGGATTCGCCATTGTGAGTGACCCACATGGGTGCTGGCTCAAAGAGGCCATATTTAATATCTAAGTTCCTGAGTTGGGGATGAAGGGCCAGAAATGCTTTCCGCTTTTCATTTGTTGCTCTGGAGAAATCAGCCGCTACCCTGATTTCATGTCCCTCAAGGGAGTATGATCCTTGGGATTTAGCTGCCAAGATGGTCTGGCGAGCTTGTTCATGCCGCAGGAAGCATGCAATGATGGGCCGTGGTTTGTCAGGGGACGCTCTATGGAGAGGACTGATCCTGTGCGCTCTTTGGAACTCTAATGGTGGTGAGTACTCCAAACCTGTAAGCTCGGGTAAGAGATTTTTGAGGCAAGTTTTTACATCAGAACCCTCTTTGTGTTCTGGAATACCAAAAAGGCGTATGTTATCTCTACGGCTCATATCCTCCAGGTCAGTGACCTTTGCTCGCAGGGATCTCAACTCAGCCTCCTGACCGGGTAAGACCGCTACATGTTCTTCCATGATTGTGAGGCGCTGATCCAAGTTATGCACAGTCTCTCGAAAGCCAGCTATGTCTGCCCGAATGGAGGAGGAGGCTATAGTCAATTCAGAGATTCTGGCGTCCATTGTCTCTAGACGGCACCCCACCGCAGCAATCTCCTGCAGTATGCGATCTGTCGCCTCCAATGGGGGGGAAGCAGCGGGTGATGTTGCAGAACCTGGAGAGGTTCCCTGTGTTGCCATGGCCTTTGGTTGTGCCAGGGCCTCAGAGAACAGCAGTTTGCGGGAGTGTTTACCAGAAGACTTCCCGCTTGGCATTGCCCCAGGGTATCAGAGCGTCCAAAAATGAAGTACCACGTAAGGATGTGCGCAGGGCACTTTGTCAGCAATGTGGCTGGCAGGAAGACTGGTAAGTGTAGTCGACAGGAGGTATCAAACAGACAGAGCAAGTCCGTAATAGGAGATAAGGTGGACGCACGGATCACACTGGTGCATATGTGGCTCAGAGCACCGGGCGGAGCCCACTTTTCCTCACATTCCTCTTTCAATGTTCAGTTTAAGAGATCCCTGGTAACGCCGGGCCAACGTCGTTCACCAGTCTAAAGCCAGGACATGGGAGTGGAGGGCAGAGGAGGGACGACTGCGTTAAGGAGGCCCGGCGGGTCCAATTGATGGGGACCCTGTCACTGTGGCATTGTAAGCAGACCAATGGTTCTTACCCTGTAAGACACTCTCCGAAGGACTCAGCCACTCCCTGAAAACAGTGGTTCCTCACCTGAGCTCTCGATGCTGGCACTGTCATTCGTCGAGGAATCTCCAGGCAGGGCAGAATGATGCTACTCCCTCCTGCACGCTCACTAGTACTGCGCCCCCTCCAAACATCAGAATAGGTCCTCAATACATATCTGTGAGGGCCAATTGACCCCAGTATGCCATGCTGCACTGGGTGTGTTAGTTGGCGCTTGATTAGCATGCCCCAGGGCTTCCAGGGGGATATGTGAGGCTCCTGGGACTGCGCTCATGTGTGACTGACTGCTGTCTACACTTGGCGCCCCGGGCGTCTTTCTTAGTCGTTTCTGCCACTCTGAATGCAATAAATATGAAAGTGCGTCAAAAGTTAGTTTAAATTATTGGCCAGAAAGGGGTGGGGGCATTTACCACTTAGTTCGCTTCTCCCAACCATCCTGCCTCTGGATGGGCGAAAACGGGTGCACGCGGTCCGCGGGAGGCAGTCCTTACCTCCTGCTCCACCGTTGAAGCGCACCCGCCCAGCAGAAATCGAGGCTGCGCGCAGTGTGCCTCGCGAGGCCGCACCCGGCCAAACACTGCTAGAGGCCACCGCGGCTGGCGAGTGTCACGGGACGCTTTCTTTCCCTTTCTTCGGATCCCGTGTGGCTCCAGGGATCTTTAAGATGCAGGGGAGGCTTTCTTCCGGCACCGAGCCCCCTCCGCAGGCCCCCGATCCGACCCGGCACCTGGAGCTCAGTGCTCAGGCGGCCATTCGGATCGGCGGCCAAACCACGCCCCTCAATCTCTAATGGTTTCAAAGCTGTCTCATCTCACCAGTGCATATTCGTTTTTTCAATGTGGTAACTGTACTGGTATTTAGTTTCTATAAGCTGAAGGTGAAGACCTTTTAGAAAACTGCAGGACAATTTTTCATCATTAAAAGGTCATTTGGTGATGACTATGTACGATTCTCCACTTCTGTCGGCTCGGTTTGCGCTTTGTAAATACCATCTGCATAGAAACTTACATACATGAATAACCTAATAACGGATGCTGTTGGTGGAGCTCTTATTGTGAGACAAAGAGAAATCATGCAAAGAGACCTGCACAGTTTGACATATCAAATCAATAATCCCAAAATATTTCAGAAAATGTGAGGCATGTTAACTCCTTCGCTGCCAGGCCTTTTCCCCCACAGGTGGCAGGCCTTTTTTGGCTATTTGAGGCAGTTCGCGCATAGGCCCTTACAACTTTTTGTCCACATAATCTACCCACGCCAAGTTTTTGTCCTTTTTTTATCCTAGGGATTCTAGAAGTACCCAGAGTTTGTGGGTTCCCCCTAAGGAGACCAAGAAATTAGCCAAAATACAGCGAAAAGTTTGTTTTAAAAAAAAAAAAGGAAAAAAGGGCTGAAGTAGAAGGCTTGTGGTATTTTTCCTGAAAATGGCATCAACAAAGGGTTTGTGGTACTAAAATCACCATCTTCCCAGCTTTCAGGTACAGGCAGACTTGATTTAGAAAATCACAGTTTTTCACACAATGTCAGCATTTTAATGGGACATACCCCATTTTTACTATTTTTGTGCTTTTAGCCTCCTTCTAGTTAGTGACAGAAATGGGTGTGAAGCCAATGCTAGATCCCAGAAGGCTAAACATTTCTGAAAAGTAAATAACATTCTGAATTCAGCAAGGGGTCATTTGTGTAGATCCCACAAGGTTTTCCTACAGAAAATATCAGCTGAAATATAACAATATTGAAATTGAGGTGAAAAAAACATTTTCTCCATGTTTTACTCTGTAAATCTTTCCTGCGATGTTAGATTTTTTAAAGCAATATACCGTTATGTCTGCTGGACTCTTCTGGTTGTCTGGATATATAGGGCTTGTAGGTTCATCAAGAACACTAGGTACCCAGAACCAATAAATGAGTTGCACCTTGCAATGGGTTTTCATTGTATACCGTGTATACAACAATTCATTTGGTGAAATATAAATAGTAAAAAATAGGTATCAAGGAAACCTTTGTATTTCCAAAATGGGCAAAATATAAGGTGTTATGAAGCAGTGGTTATTTGCACATCTCTGAACTCCAAGGTCCCCATACTAGCATGTGAATTACAGGGCACTTCGCAAATAGACATCTTTTTTACACACTGTCTTACACTTGAAAGGAATAAATGTAGAGAAAGACATGGGGCAATAAAACTCCTTCTTCTATTCTGTGTTCCCCCAAGTCTCCCAATAAAAATGGTACCTCACTTGTGTGGGTAGGCCTAGTGCCCACAACAGAAAACGCAACATGGACACATTACATTTTTACATTGAAATCTGATGTATTTTTTGCAAAGAGCCTAGCTGTGGATTTTGGCCTCTAGCTCAGCCGGCACCCAGGGAAGCCTACCAAACCTGTGCATTTTTTAAAACTAGGGGAATCCAGGATAGGGTGACTTGTGGGGCTTGCACCAAGTTCTGGTACTCAGAATCCTTTGCAAACCTCAAAACTTGGCAAAAAAACACGTTTTTTCTCTCATTTTGGTGATAGAAAGTTCTGGAATCTGAGAGGAGCCACAAATTTTCTTCCAACCAGCATTCCTCCGTGTCTCCCGATCCAAAATGGTACCTCACTTGTGTGGGTAGGCCTAGTGCCCACGACAGGGAACACAACGTGGACACATCACATTCTCCCTAAGAAAATTGGCCTGTTTTTTGCAAAGTGCCTAGCTGTGGATTTTAGCCTCTAGTTCATCCGGCACCTAGGAAAAGCTATCAAACCTGGACATTTCTGAAAACTAGACATCTAGGGGAACCCAGGATGGGGTAACTTGTGGAGCTCTCACCACGTTCTGTTAACCAGAATCCTTTGCAAACCTCAAAATTTGGCAATACAAAACACTTTTTCCTCACATTTCAGTACTGCAAAGTTCTGGAATCAGAGGGGAGCCACAAACTTCCTTATACCCAGAGTTCCACCAGGGCTCCCGATACAAATGGTACCTCACTTGTGTGGGTAAGCCTAGTGCCCGCGACAGGGAATGCCCTAAAACACAACATGGACACATCACATTCTCCCAAAGAAAACGGACCTGTTTTTTGCTAAGTGCCTAGCTATGGATTTTGGCCTCTAGCTCATCCTGCACCTAGGAAAAGCTAGCAAACCTGGACATTTCTGAAAACTTTTCACCTAGGGGAACCCAGGATGGGTAACTTGTGGTGCTCACACTAGGTTCCGTTACCCATAATCCTTTGTAAACCTTACAATTTTGCAAAAAAGACTGTTTTTCCTCACATTCCCCCATACTCGTAGGTGGTCTAGCCATTAGACCTACCTACTTTACATGCCCAATATAAAAAGCCTCGCGCGCCAAAGACAAGCCCGTCTGCGCCTGTCCGTGTGCGGCAGAGACCAGAGACCAGCTCTACGGCCTGCTTCAACACTAAAAGTTTAGTTTACTCACGTCAGCAGATGTTAGCATGTAATACCCCTCTCATGAAACAAGATCATTCTGTCTTTTCTCTTGAGTCGGAGAACTGGGCATGCAAAAGTTGTACATGGACTCCCTCCTCTCACTCGACATCTCCCTTAACTAATACCAGGGAACATCTCAGTAAATTATTCTTGGTCAATTGCCGATCTTTACCAGCGCACAGCTTATATATCTTCTCATTGTTGGAAGAATGGTCTCCAGATATCTTGTTTCTCACAGAAACTTGGTTAAATGAAGATTCCTCCCCTGATGTGCTAAAGTCCCTACCTGACAATTTTGCAATTACTCGTTTAGATAGACTCCAAGCTAGGGGTGGAGGGACTGCTATTATCTACAAGGAATGTATGAAATGTTCTGTCACTCCACTGGATATTCCCGATTGCAAAAGCCTGTTTTTTGCCCTGACCCCTAATGCTACATTTACCCTCTCTGGGATACTTGTTTATCGCCCTCCCGACCCATATGGGAACTATATACAGGCCTTGCCAGACTTTGTAGCTGGAATCTCCTGCAAAACTCATAACTTTACCATTCTTGGCGACTTCAATATCCATGCAGATGATAAACAATGCTTTGCCACTAAATCTGTACTCTCTAACCTAGCCGCATTAGACCTGGTCCAGCTCATTAAAGGACCGACTCATATCAAAGGGCATACTATTGACTTAGTATTCAGTAACCTTTTAAATTTATGCCCCCACACCTCTCTTCCATTGATCTGGATGGACCATTGTCTATTACTACTTACCTTACCTTGGGCCCCGTCTCCCTTGCATTATCATCCCACAAAATCAGTCTCTCGTCATTGGTCAAAACTAGATCCTAAAGATTGGCAGGACACTCTTTGTGCTTCGCTACCTAGTCATGATGAGCCTAATATAGGTCATGATGAGCCTATAATAGGCCAGGATGAGCCTAATCTAGGCCTCATAGAAAATTTAAATAACTGGATTTCCACATCCCGAGATACTCTCCTCCCTACTAAGATGGTGTTCAGAAGAACGGACCACAAGATCAATCCTTGGTTTACTCCTCAATTGCTTGAGGAAAAAAGAAATGTAAACAGTTAGAAAGAAGGTGGAGAAAGGATTACAGCATGTCCTCCAAGACACAATATAGGAAAGCAATTAGAGCTTTTCATGCTTCAATGAAATCTGCTCAAACTACATTTTACAGTTTAAAAATAGAACATTCTGCCAACTCTCATAAAGAAATGTTCATGATTTTCAAAGAACTTACTTCCACCCCCTCTATGGATTGGATTGGATTGCCCAATAGAGGCTTCCCTGGAGCGCAGCAATGACCTAGCAAGTTTCTTTCAGAGGAAGATTGTTGATATCTATGCTTCCTTTTCCTCTACGCCAATCCACGAAATAGACAGAAACCTCCATAAGGATTCCCAAATCTCTGGGGCTTCTCTCTCATCTTTTCAGCCATTGACCGAGGCTATGATCACCAACTACCTACATTCGATAAAATCTGGCTCGCCCTTAGACCCCGCACCACCACACGTACTAGCCTTGGCCTCTAATATGATCTCTCCTGTATTAAATGAGATTTTAAGTCACTCTTTAAGCTTTGGCATGATATTGCAATCCCTTAAACATGCTGTCATTAAACCCCTATTGAAAAAGTCTAATCTTGATCCTTTAGAATTGAATAACTACAGACCCATTGCTCTACTCCCTATTTTGCCTAAGATCATGGAAAAACGCATTAATAATCAGCTAACATGCTATCTTGAAGATTATGAACTTCTAGGCCCATCTCAGATGGGGTTCAGAACGCAACATAGTACTGATTCCGCCTTGTTAGCTGTTATGGATAACGCCCACCAAATAATTAATTGTGTCGGTCGGGCAGCTATCATCCTATTAGATCTCAGTGCCGCTTTTGACACTGTAGATCATAACATCCTCCTTCTCTCTGGCATAGGAATAAAAGGTAATGCACTGTGTTGGCTTTCTTCATTTTTAAAAGACAGAACCTTCCACGTTCTGGACCGTGCTTTTTATTCCAACACTTTTCCCCTTACATGTGCCCCACAAGGCTCGTCATTAAGTCCTACTCTCTTTAATATCTATCTCTCTCCTCTGGCCAAAATTGTAGAACCTTATGGACTTGCTTTGATCTCATATGCGGACAACACTCAGTTAGTAGTATCGCTTTCAAACTCGGGATGTACTTCGCAATCTAATCTTACATCTTGTTTGGAGGATGTAGCCAAATGGATGACTGAGTCTAAACTCAAATTCAACGATAATAAGTCGTAAGTAATGATCATTGGTAATCAAACCCTTCCCAATCCTCTGACAGCTTTCTTAGGTGGTTTTAAACATCTCCCGCCCCCTAAGGACAATACAACGAGCCTAGGCGTGTGGCTAGATCCCTGCCTTACGATAGATTATCAATCGAAAAGGCTTGCGGCATCCTGTTTTGGCTTCTAAAAAACTCTGAGGAAAATTATTAACCTTTTACCATTTTGGGCCAGAAGACTCATCATTCAAGCTCTAATATTGTCCCGTTTAGACTAGCGCTACTCCCTTTTTCTTACCTCTCCGAACTATGTTTAATTAAGAAGCTGCAGATTGTGCCGAACGCTGCTGCACGACTGCTTAAAAATATTCCTAGTCATACCTCTGCCAAATCTGCTTTGGTCTCTCTTCATTGGCTCCCCATAAAGCAACAAATTAATTTCAAGGCATCTGCATGACTCATAAAGCCTTGTCTAACAGAGCGCCCAGATATCTTAGACAAAGGATGTCCTTCTACGTTCCTACTAGGTCCCTCAGATCCTCTGCTGCCCTACTAGTTCATATGCCCCGTTTTAAGAAAACCAGATGGGGAGGCAACTCTTTTCCAGTAAAAGCCTCACATCTTTGGAACACTCTTCCTCTGCAACTCCGCCGAGATCATTCTGAACTATCTTTTCGAAAGAAACTGAAGACATTTTTATTTTCCTTGTAGGTTATTCCGTGGCACTGATGAGATATTGACTCCTCCTTTAGCGCTGGAAAGCCTCTGAGTATCCATGCGCTCTATAAATCATTAACATTAACATTAACATTTCAGTGCTGCAAAGTTCTGGAATCTGAGGGGAGACACAAACCTCCTTCTACCCAGTGTTTCCCCAGGTCTCCAGATAAAAATTGTACCTCACTTGTGTGGGTAGGCCTAGTTCCCGCAACAGGAAATGCCCCAAAACACTATGTGGACACATCAAAATTATCAAATTCAAAGCTACCTGTTTTTGTGAGGGGGCACCTGTGTTTTTGGTCCTGGGCTCAGCAGCCATCTAGGAAAACCTACCAAACCAAAACATTTCTGAAAACTAGACACCCGAGGGAGTCCAGAGAGGTGTGACTTGCGTGTATCCACCAGTGTTTTCTTACCCATAATCCTCAGAAAACCTCATATTTAGCTAAAAAAAATCAAATTTTTCCCACATTTCTGTGTGGGATCACTGCACCGGGACAAATTTCCTACCACCCAACGTTCCCCTCAGTCCCCTGGTGAAATTGATACCTCACTTGTGCCTGTGACAAGGAAGAGCCAAAAACATGTTGAAAATGAGGGGGAACCAAAACGGGTCCAAAAGGGCAGTTTGAAAAAAAACGTTTTTAGGCTGAGAAGTGGGGCAGATTTTTTTTCGGTATAGATTAGATGTAACAATGGTGGGAGTAGGAATTTTGTGGATTGCTGCAGATTCCGGAAGGTTGTAGCACAAAAATGTGGGAAGAATGTGTGATTTCAAGCAAAGTTGGAGGTTTGCAGGGCATTGTGGGTAAGAAAATGTGAAGCACACCACCCTGGACTCACCCAGATGTTTAGTTTTTAGATGTGTCTAGGTCTTGTAGATTTTTCTAGATGGCAGCGTTCCAAAGTCCAAAAAGTGCAGCCCTCACCATTCCAAGTGGGACGATTTTGAGAGTTAGACAAGCTCTCATGGCCCAAATGTAAAACCAAAACCCAAAATAATCAAATGTCCTCTTGCTTGCTGTGGGATAAGATGTTTTACTGTGCAGGTGGATAGCTGAAAGACTGTTACCCCCTTCAGTTAGGGTGGGGGCATAACCATGCTCATACTGGTTGGTAGCCACCAGCCCACTATTTTGCTTTTTTAATTCCCTGGCATCTAGTAAGCTCTGGGGATAATTGCCCCATCTGCCCACCGGTGGGCAGAACAACTTTGTCCCCATTTATTTGGGGTGGGGGTATTGCCAAACCCCCAATCTCTTTTTTTGAAAAAAAATCTTTCCTGGTCTCTGGTTGGCCCTTGGGGGAAGATGGGTCTTACAAAAATAGGCCGAACTGCCCCAAATGGGGGCAGAAATGGCCAACAGTAATGTGCCCCCATGGGGAGCGACCCTTACCCAAGGGGCTGCCCCCCAACAAAACACACACACACACATACCAATCCCTGGTGTCTAAGTGGTTTCTGCCTCCCCTGGGGGTGATCAGCCTAATAGAAATAGGCTGATCTGCCCCAAAAGGGGGGCAGAAATGGCCTAAAATAAATTTGCCCCTTAGGGGAGCGACCCTCGCCTAAGGGGTAAATCCCCATCTGTAAAAATCCCTGGAGCCTAGTCGTTTCTATCCCCCTTGGGGGCAGATCGGCTTGCCTAAGGGGTCACTTCCCTTGCATGGAATTGGCGCAAAAAAAACCCATCCCTGGTGTCTAGTGGTTTCTGCCCCCCTTGGGGGCAGACCGGCCTAATAAAACTAGGCCAATCTGCCCCCAAGGGAGGCAGAAATGTCCTAAAATAAAAGATCCCCCCAGGGGAGCGACTCTTGCCTAAGGGGTTGCACCGATCTGTAAAAAAAATGAAAAAATAAAATACCTGGTGCCTAGTGGTTTCTGCCCCCCTTGGGGCAGATCGGCCTAATTAAAATATGCCGATCTGCCCCTAAGGGGGGGCAGAAATGGCCTAAAATAAATTGGCCCCCCCAGGTGAGCACCCTTGCCTAAGAGGTCGCTCCCCATACATGAAATTGACAAAAAAAATCCCTAGTATCTAGTGGTTTCTGCCTTGGCCTAATAAAAATAGGCCGTGGAAGAAATGCCCTAAACATAATTTTCCTCCTTGCCTAAGGGGTCGCTCCCACACGTCAAAAACGGATACAAAAAATATCCCTGGTGTCTAGTGGCTTCTGCCCCTTCTGGGAGCTGATCAGCCTAATTAAAATAGGCCGATCTGCCCCCAAGGGGTGCAGAAAAGGCCTAATTATAAATTGCCCCCTGGGGAGCGACCCTTGCCAAAGGGGTCGCTCCCCTTATGCATAAAGAAAAATTAAAAAAACTCCCTGGTGTATAGTGGGCATTTCTGCAGCCTGATCGCTTCACGATTGGGCTGCAGAAATGCTTACAGAGGCATGAAAGGAAAGGCCTTTCCTTTCCTTTCCTTTCATGCCTCTGCCTGCCCCCACCTCCTGGTCGAAAGAGAAATGCTCTGCATTTCTCTTCTGGATCGGGCTGGAAGCTGAGCTTCCAGCACGATGGGAGTTGACCTCTGATGAGGTCAGCGTGCGATGCGCGCTGACGTCATCAGATGTCACGGGGGTTGTCGGGGATGGAAAGGTAAGCGATCCCCCT
Source organism: Pleurodeles waltl (assembly GCF_031143425.1). Classification (NCBI taxonomy): domain Eukaryota; kingdom Metazoa; phylum Chordata; class Amphibia; order Caudata; family Salamandridae; genus Pleurodeles; species Pleurodeles waltl. Next base: position 91,402,857 of record NC_090447.1, read on the forward strand.
TCCATCCCTGATGGGGGTTGTGGGTGTGGGTGGGAGGCCAACGGGGAGCACTAGTGCTCCCCCTTTGGGTCTCGTCCCCAGCACACACGAACCATGGCCGAGATCGAGACCACCTCGCCCCAGGCACCCTGGTGGTTAAATATAGGAAACTTGCCAAGTGAATAGTTTTTCTTTTCAATTCAAAGGCTGTCTAACTGTTTCTTAAATGGAGTGTGGGAAATGTGTATATTACAATGACTTCAAGAATAGGGCATGGCACTTGACTTCATGTAAAAGAGGAATGTGTAAGTTTTGGTTGGGATAAAAACAATATTGATGTTTAGTTTACACTGCTGATTCATAGGATTTACCATATAAATTAAGAACCTTCTGCTACTGCACCTTAACTCAAGAATATGGTTCATTCCTGTCATCAGACTTGTTTGGAAAGAGACGTATCTTGGCAGTGTTGACTGGACCAAAGAAATGTCTGAACCTGTTAGTATTTTCTTGAGGTATTTACTCCATTTACTCTCAGTTTATCAGGAGTAGACATAACACACCCCTCCAGAAATAGGATTGCTTCCCTATTCAACACATCAGTGTATATGGACCAGTCAGCACAAGAAAACACACACCATGGAAAAGTCATTACATTACCAAACAGGGAAGTTACACCCACAAACCGGTAGAGAGTATTGACATGCATATGACAGAGCACAGCATAGGATAGAACACACATCCCTTCTTTCTTTCGGAACGTGTGGCCCTCTTTACAAGTTAAGGTCTTAGGGCTAGATGTACAAAACATTTAAGGGCTTGGGGCCACATGTACAATGCACTTTTCTGGTCACAAACGGCCTGATTCACACAACAGGGCTGTTTGCGACCAGAAAGATGCTTTTTCTAATGTACAAAATGCAAAATGCAATTCAATAACTTCTGCTTTGAGCATCCCTTCGGTAATATGCTTTTGAGCGTCCATTCCAACTGCCGAATTCCGGTCGCAAAACAGTAATACTTTACCACTATTTTAAAAGTGGTAGTAGCCTATTTGCAAATGGGAAGGGATCACCTTCCCCTTTGAAACAGTTGAAAAAATACTTTTTTAAGAGCAGCCAGTATCCCACTTGATTCCCATTTTTTCATTTTGATTACTGTATGTGTGCTGCAAAATACTTTACATGTTGCCTCTAAGTTAACCGTGACCGCTTTTTTGTGCCAAGCTACCCAGGGTTTTCCATCATTTGTGTTTGTTTGCTTTTGTCTCCATAAGTGCTCCGGGTATGCCCAGACGTGGGTCCCAGGCTCACTGTGCCACTGGATTCAAGCTAGCCTGGCTGATGAAGAGTGATACCGTGAAACCAGTCCCAGGATTCTTGTTTCCGGTCCAGGGAGGACCTGGCCTTGCAGTTCCGGCTGGACTGTTCCCATGGGGAGCAGGGTCAAGACTGAAGGTTGGGTCCAAACTGGGCTGGCATGGTGAGCAAAAGAACTGATGGATTAAACCCAGATCTGTGACTGGGGGTGAATGTTTGGTTGATTACACATTCCGTCCATTATTTGTGTTTATAAGCTACCCAAGGTTAAGCACAGGTTAATTTAGTGGCTTTTTGTGGTTCACCCCGCAAAGGATTGTGGCTGTTGCTTGGCCAAGGGTCACACCGCGCTCATCCAACAACTCAATTTCTCACACCAGGCCAATTTGTGGTCCCAGTTTAACCCTGCCGCGTAATCTTGAAAAATGCACTTGTCATTGCAGATTCCTCCAGACCATCAGGTTCCCAGAAGCCGACCTTCTGGCAGCACCGACTCTCCTCACAAGAAAGTATAGAGGTTCAGTGTGCTCAGACAAGAGGCAGGACAATAGCAGAGGGCCTGCCGGGAAGAAGATCTAAAAACACAAAGGTGACCTAGTACCATGCATCCTGAATGTGACCAAAACAATCCTATAAATACAATAGCAAACCTGTCCAGGAAGGTTCTTCTCCCTACTGTACAAAGTCACAGGTACAGGGGAAGGGTTGCAGATAGTAACTAGGAAACAGAGAAACACACTACTAGTGCTAAACCACACATACATCAGAACTCATACCAAACTCTACGAAGAAAATGTCTAATCCAGTGGTTCCCAACCTTTTGACATCTGTGGACCCCCACTTTATCATTACTGAATCCCAGGGACCCTCACTAAATCGTAATTGGAACCTGGGGACCCCCTACTGAGTCATTACTGAAATCGGGGCTCCTAATCTGTTACTATTATTTAATTGTCTAAGGTATGGAAAGTTTGTCCCTCTCTTCCCTAGTTGGGCAGTAAAAATCAAACACATTTGAGGGCAGCAGCTGCCACAATGGGCTTCTCACATAGGTCACAGGACCACTTCCCCTACTGAACTGATGATAGCCACACCCCAGGTGTTTAGAGAGGACACGAAATCTGCAACTTCCGACCTCAACAAACGGGATGGTGTTGCACTATGGGCAATAATGTGCAAAGGTTGCAGTTTCATTGACAGCTGGACAGAAGATCTCACTTGTGATTGCTTGTTTTACAAAGATTAGACTAGCTAGGTTTCATGGGAACCTGTTATTGTGCTTTGTTTTGTAAGTTCTGCTTTACTACCTTAATACAGTTTGAAAATCTTCCAATGCCATTGTTTGCTCCAGCTGTAGATCATGCTAATTTATTGATTAGGAGCAACTTTGCTAATGTGAAGTCCACGTGGAAGAAGCATGTTCACACCAACCAGCTGTGGGCGGTGCCCCTAGACATTGTCAGTCCACTCTGCCTGACAGGCTTCACTGGCAAAACAACTGCTTGCACTATATCCCCATTACACCCCAGTGCTCTCACTGTGTGCACCTGGACTAGCCCATATCACCTGAACCTAAGTAGACACATATGTTGCATTCATTGCTAGTGAGTCGCATTGAAATGTTTTTGTTCCAAGCCTGTCTTACGCTATGGCAGTGTGGCCTGCTCTGCCTCTGTTCTCCACATTTTCCCATAGATGATGATGCCTGAAGGGAAATAGAGTAAATTCCAGGCAGGATTCTGCTTCTGAAACACACTATGTGATTTACTCTGGCATTGGTACTTAGTAGAGCAGCAGAATACAACATTGTCCACAATATGCATGAGTAAATGCTAGAGAGTAGCCCTGAGGCAGAATGCAGCACTGCCAAGAGACCTTACAGCAGTTTACAGCACTAAGGACAGACTTTCACCCTTGCTTCATTGCCCTGACTGCCCTTATAGCAAACTACAGCACTAAAGAGACTTGCACAGTTGCCACATTGCCCTGGGACTCACACTGCAGAAGGATGCAGCACTGGTGGAACAATCTGCCAAAAGAACCACACATGATTTGCAATCATCCATCCTTCAGGAACTCCCTTAAAACGTTACTCTTCCGCTAATGTTCTGCTTTTGCTGACTGAACTTCCCATGTTGCAAGCTCCTGGAAACATTCTAATTTCTAAACTGAACTGCCCTGCATGTGATCCAGAATGAGCAATGAAAACTCCACATCTCCCTTCTGGTGCCAGTGAGAAAGTTGGAATCGACAATGTATTTCAGGAAAAAAGGGGAATGGGAAAAAGAAAGAGACACTGACCTGTTCTGCCACACGTTGTCAAAAGCTCTCTATTAGCTAAATGGTCTTTCTTTCTTTAATCTCTAATGCACATAAAGACATCTGAAAATAATACACTATTATTTCTGATTATACTTTCTGAATGAGTTCAGATCTCACTTTCATATTAGCATGTTACATGTTAATAATCTTTAAGATCACACATGTTTATTGATCATATTGCATTGTACCAAAATCTCCTAAAATTCAAATTTCACAGGTCAACAGTTGTCCAAATTCTTTTCTACACTTCACTTTCAGTATATTTACATCTTTCTTCAGATCCCCAATTGTTCCTTCCCATATCTTCTCACAGAAAAAAATCTAGTTTGTACATCTGTTTTCATCCTTAAATTAAGGTCAGTAAATTGTCTATTAAGTTCATGCATGCATGACCAGATTTAGTATTATATCCAGCTTTTACCATGTATTATTTATTTTAGAGGTATTTGCCAATCCAGCACTGGCGAGCGATGAAAGTTTCCTGCCGTGCAAGAGAATGTTGTGTACAGTAATATATTATGTAGGTCCAGATCAAAGATGTGCTCAGATTTTCTCAGGTAAGAGGCCCATCAGAAACAGACACAGCTGACGAGAATATTGATTGTCTATCAAATGCGAACTGTGTAAATGCTTCTTTAAATATTGTTCAAATTCAAGAAGTGTGTTGAGATTAAAAAAGTCTTGCTCAACCTTCTCTTTTGCCCTCATGTCCCTCCCACATTTACTACTAAGTGCCAAACTTAAATGTGTGAGGATCTCCTCATAGAAAAAATAGGAGAGGCGGAGGTTCACATTTGTAGGATTGTCAATAGAATTTTGTAATCATTTAGTAGTACTACTGAATTTACCACAAATACAGTTTATAAACGGCCACATAGATTCTAAATAACGAAAAGTAGTAAAGTTACTCAAAGTTCTAACAGTAAAGAAACCTGTGAATTACTCACAAGTGTTCGTTACCTTTGTGAAGATACCAGACATATGTATAGATCTCAGCATAGAAAACATAGGAGAGGAGAATATTCCACCTTGCAGGTCTGTGAATTGCATTTTATAGTAAGTAGTACTAATGTAATAATGTTTGATGCACTAGAAAATGCAGTTTCTGAATCATGTGTCTAATAAGATTTAACATACTTGCTCCTTAGCCTTTTACAATATACATGACATAGTTTGGTTACAAATTGGTCACATGGATGCAAATCAGCAGCTATAATGAAAAAAAAAAACAAAGGTTTGCAGATGGTGTTGGGAGGGGGGATATTGGCAGCTGTCTAGAATTTCAGAAACTAACAACGACGCAGCTCTTCGCTAACACCTGAGCCTTGAAGTTCATCCTAAAAAATTGAGAGTTTCTTATAAGCAATGTGCAATCCTATGTCTCCGATATCTTGCCAACATTTAGTATTAATAATATTTAGAGCCTGATTTATATTTCGGCGGACGAGTTACTCTGTCACAATGGTGACAGATATCCAATCTGCCGAAATATAAATCCAATAGAAAATAGTGGGATTTATATTTCGGCGGATGGGATATCCATCACTGTTGTGACGGAGTTACCAGTTTGCTGAAATCTAAATCAGACCCTGAAATTTTTGGTCTGGCTTGACACTGCAGCTGCTGGCAGACTATTGTTACCAAGTCTTTAAATTATACATAAAGTCGGATTTGGCTCCACCCAGAGGAGTATTTCTTTCTCACCTCATGCTTTCGGCTGTCTGCTTGGGCATCATTTAGGGTTCATCAGAGATCACAACTGCAATTTGTGGCTTGTCCCTTGCAAACCCATGGCAGTCCCTTTACGACCCCTGGCTACTGGTTGCAAGGAAGCAAAACACAGACCAGCTTTGGGATATTTTAAAAGCAAGACGTCCGTGCTGCGCTTGCAGGGGACAGGCAGCAGCTGAAACCGCAAATGTTTTAACTTTTCCCACTACAGAAGGTATTGCCTAGCAACACACCCCAGCTCCAGGATCCACCAGGCAGGATCATGCTCTGAAGGTTATGGGTTGCATTGTCTCTGTGTGTCATGTCACCAGTGGGCCTGTACCTGTAATTCGAGCAGTAGGCCTGGTTCCATGAGCAAGCAGCTACAGCATAGCATCAACTCCTCTCTATCACATATAGAGCCAGGTACCATTTTACGACTCAGCTACATAAGGTAAATGGCCCCATACTTAAGAAAAAATGGCACATCAGCTATGATGCGCCACTTTTCTTGCCCCCCCCCCAACAGCACCTACGACACCATGGTTGCACTGTATGTATAATACGGCACACCATGGTGGTCATTAGCACAATAGAGTAAAAAATGTTTATGCTAATGCAGCAAAGTGCAAGGAGGCCCATACATTATTTAGGAGCGTCAATATAATGCCTGCTCTGAGCAGGCATTAAAAATTACATAAAAATGGCGCAGTGAAATCTTTTACATTTTACTGCTCCATTTTAAACAGGCCTCCTAGCGCCAGAATGCCCCCCTTGCATACTTTGTGCCTGGCACAGGCATAATGTAGTGCAATGGGTAACAAATGCATGCGTTGCGCCACTTTGTAAATATTGTGTGGCAGAAAAGCCACTTTAGCACCACCTTAGTGTAACAAAAATGACCCTATGGCGGTGCTAAGGGGACGCCAGGGGCCCTTAACTAGGGCCCGTGGTTTCAGTATTTTCAATAGCAAACCTTCAGGCTTCATTAGTACTGTAAATAAATGTTTTTTCTTCGCTGTGGCATGCTGTATAACTTTGGTGGTTAATGCACATGCTACAGATTCCTATGTTGTTCTTGTCACTTGTTTCAATAATGAATGGATGGATTGGAGGGGTAATGGACCTACTGCAGAGCATTGTCTATACTGTTAAAGTTCATTTGTATTTTGCATAAATCGTCGGTGGGTTAATTCTTTTCTTGCACAGAGCCTTTTGTATCCTGCAGTTCACAAGCACCAGCCTTGATACTAACTCAGTGAGCTGTGCACTCACTGCAGATGCTGTATGTCACTTTCAAGGGCAGCTTGGATTGTAAAGGTAATTTCTCAATCATTCCTTGTTCTAAGGATGATAGAATAGGTTCATCTTGATGATAAGAAAAACACATATATCTGAGGTGAGTGGTCAAAGTAACAGATCAGTGTACCTTGCCAGACGTAAGAAGTCCTTTATGAACGATGCAAATGGACCATCTAGCCAAGGGCTGCAGCCTCTCAGGGGGATGGAATTGTTATATGAATCCCAATGCAATAAAGAGCGTTACCAGTAGGCTGGCTTTTGAGAAGCTCTGATTTCATCACTCTTCCTACAATTATGGCTTAAAAAACGTTTGGCATTTTCTTGGTTTTGCTTTTGCAAACATTAAACCACAAAGCCTGGGGAGTCATGGCTCAGCGTTTTTAAGTGCACATTGGTCGAGTAGAGAAAGGCATTGCAAAACTCAAAACAAAGGTTCTAACTTTGGCTGCCTTTAAAAAATGAAAAGCTGAGTTGGGCCTGCAAAGAATATAAACTTTGACATGCATCACTCAAGCGCCCATTAGTGTAGCCGCACTTCAGTCATGTGCTTGCGTTTAACGTCACTGTTTTACTCATATATCACTATGAACAAACTGCACTCCATCCTCAGAATTTTAGAAAGTCTCTAGACTTGGTAAACGTTATGTAAAATATACAGCTATGATAAAAAATGGAAGGACAGAGGTGCACAAAGGAGTGAGGGAGATACAGCAGGACTCTGGGAAAAACTAGGAAGAATAGTGTATTTGTCTGAAGCACTAAAAATTAATTCCAATTAAAAAAGTGTTACAAAGGATTTGAACCAATTTATTACAAAATACACATCATGGAAAAGCAATTACCAATTCCACAGTAGAAATGACTGATATAACAAAGATAGAACATAATTAACAGGCAAGTATAGACTTAGATGGTAACAGGATCAAACTATGTACAAAACACAACAGAATAATATTCTTCATATAATATGTTCGATCCAAACACAGCGAACACGTGCTTCGTCTTACTAGACTTCCTCAGGGTTGTAAGAACATAAACAAAATCATGGCAACAAAAGATCAACAATAATATTAAGAAAAAGAGTATTATTAAGAGCTAAAAATTACATAAACCATTATCAGCAACACCTTATGCGACTATAGTGCTGCGTAGAAACAACGCCACCAATATTAGTTAGAAATAATAACATGTAATATGTATAAAGATCACTAGATGTGTGCACAGAGCCATGCATCAAAAATATATTCATAAGTTAAACGTTATCCCTCCCTAAGAAACAGAGACAAATCAACAAACTGAAAACACATCACCTTATGGGGTTTCCAATAAATATCCCATCCAAATGCTGAAAGTAGAATAACCAAACTATGATGTGGATACTGATCTGCGAAAATATATTTATAATTCTTTAGTAGATAAAAAAGACATTAGTTAGGAAAGTATAGGCAATCACAAAAACACAAACCATAACCCAAATATATAAATAATAATCTACAAGAACTATATATAATAGTTCTTTATGCACTGCAATGCCAGTGGAATATGGCATAGCCATTTCCATGATGTGTTACCACAAAATGACCAAGACTGAAATTTATCGATCAACCCGTACTAAAAAAAATACAATCTGCGAAGAATTAAAAAATAAATTTAATTAGAAATAGTGAGTATTATGAACAAAAGCAATTCAGCTACAAAGAAACATAGACTGATCTAGGCATTATCTAACAATATGCATAAGAGTGCTTATAATCTGAACAAAACTGACCAGCGCCCAGCATAAACTGTAAGAGTACAAGTCAATTTACAATAGCACTTAATGAATATGGCCAACCCCTCTAAGCAACATCTACATGACTTGGGGATGAACTGCCAATCCAAATCAACCAAAATAAGCAGAGGATGTAGTCATCCACAACAGTAAGAAATGGCTCATCCCACCAAAACAAAAAATAGTAAGGCAGATTGGGCTTTGACAATTCCCGAGTAATGCATCACTACCAAAGTACCTACTATACGTAAACATACAAAGAAAATGTCGCTCACCACAGATGTCACGATCCACAGCCGGATGCTGCAGGTAAGGGACCATAGAGCGATACTTGGCATGCACTAAAGGCTTTTACTCTGGGGTGAAGTCAGATCTGGCCTCAATAAGTCCATCCCAGGCCCCAGCATGAAGGTCTGCACTGTCACTGTCCCTTCATTATCTGCATTATGTGGTGAGGAAGGTTGCTGCACTGCTATTAGTGATGCTGTCCTGACCTATGTGCCCTGGTTAACCTTCCAATCATATTTGTGTCGGGATGTGAACGGCATTGAGAGCTGTAAGTGGACATTGTGGATTATAACTGGGCAGCATTGCATGTTCATTTGGCAAATAATGATTGCCCATAGGCATGTGATGGTTGCATTCTTGACATGGTAGCAACCCTGGTGCTATATGTGTAATAGCTAAAAAAGAGTTGTAACTCCTATACATACTGATTATTTTTGCACTTATACTTTTTCCCTTCAGTAATGTCACTTCCTGTGATGTCATCATGGTCAAGTATCACATGATATCTCTTCCTGTACTGGCACCAGGGGTGCGGTTATACGATCTCATTTCCTGTGATGTCATCACAGGTCAAAGGTAATGCTATATCACTTCCTCTACCCCTGCCATTTTGGTGAATTGACGTCCATGGCTGGTTGGTGTATCATTCTGCCTCATATGGAGCGCTGCACTGCAACAAATAAGGAACTGTTTTACATGGCAAAAGGACTCTGAGCCACTACTCATTAAATTAGCTTACAGATAATCATGTTCATTTTTTTTTTAACTGCACCAAGCATTTTTTTATTATTTGCTTCCATGAACCAAAATGCAAGGCTGACCTATTGGCTCTTGCCAGTGCCTGTCATGCCTTAACAGGTAATACGGATGTACCATGCAAGTGTTTTAAATGTATTAAACTTAGAATGATGAAGTGCTTATTCTGCCTTCTCTTGTCTGCACAAAGCATGTAGAACTGAATGAGCTATTTTGATACATGTTACCCACAAAGTGGAAATGTTCTTACAATGGACCAGATGGCTTGTCTTTGCAGTTCTTGCTTCATTAACTGTTTAGCACCCATGGACTCTCCCCTTCTATTCAGACACACCCTATGTCCTCTCTGAACATTTCAAGCCTTATACTGGCCCATATTTAATGTTCCTTGTAAACTGCGCTTTCCCATCCAATGACAACAGTCTCATATCAGTGAGGACCTCTTCCCTTAGCAGTGGAGAGCAAGATGTGCCTGGCAGACGGTCGCCATAAACTCACACATTATAAAAGGTGGCAGCAAACAATGACTCTTTGCTGTCATATTTTGGGGGGCATTCATGGCATAGTGGTGCCCATTACTGCATAATGCTTGCACTAGCGTAATAAGGGTCAGTATTACCACATTGTGGGCACTTTTATCATGAAGGTGCCCATTCTAGGTGGAAGGAAAGGGATCTTTTTGCATGACTGCCCCCCTCCCACCTAGTTTTTGGACTGATGCTGCTGGTGTTTTGACTCTGAAGTGCACTGGGCCTTGCTGAACAGGCCCCAATGCAAGTGGTTGATGAACCTGCGCTCGGTGAGTGGTTCAGACAGTTGGGAAGATTGTGAGCAGCATTTCCAGCACCTCTCAAACAACTTGTTACTCTCTACTGAAGAAGTACAACAATTCTTAAACACATGTCTAGAGATACACAGCACTGGCTGCACCAACCATGGTGAAAACTAAAGGCTTTTACTCAAGTTAGTGGTACCATGCACTAATTTACCATGATGCATCTGAGCGAACTGAGATCTGAGGCAGCGTGCTTCCTTCCTCCCTTACATGGCATATTGATTATGCCATGTATCATATAGTTTGTGAAATATTTTATATCCATTCTGGTTTGTGTTAGATTCTTTTTGCTGTGTGCTTCAGGGTGTGTCATATTTGTAGAGCTGTAATTTGGACATTTAACAACATCCTGCACTGGTCCCCACTCTAACAACTCAATATTCTTTCCAACTAGTAGGTATCTTTTTACCCACGCAAAAACATTCCTGAGTCAGTAGACAAAAAACTGTGTTAGAATATAAGGAACATGAACTGGGGTGGTGTCGCGCCGCACCGCGCGGCGCGAGCCGAGAGCTCGACTTCTGCCGGGCGTTCGGCTCGGGCCGCGCACCGCGTTATTAAGACGCGGCGCGCCCCCAGCCTCTCCTGCGCGTTTCGAGGCCCCAGATTTGCTTGGGGCCTCGTTCTTCCTTCTGCCTTTCACTGTCCCAGGGGTCTCTGAACCCTCTTACCTGTTTTTCTTCGTTTCTTTGTCCTTTCTTCTTTTTTGCAGTCTGTTGTGTGCCTTTATTTATGTTTTTTCCTCCTTCCCAGATTCCTGTGCTTTCCCAGCATTCCTTGTTCCCTATTCTCTATGGTTCCTCTACTATTCTGTTCTATGTATTGTTTCCCTATCTAAGATGGTGTCCTTTTACTTCCTGTGGGTCACTTCCTGTTTTTTGGTATATAAGGGCTGTGTTTTTCCTCTTTCTTTGCGCTGCAACACTTTCTGCTCAGTTAGTGTCTTCGCTCCTGATTTCCTTGCCTTTTGGTTTTGGATTCAGCATTCTGTGTTTTCTGATTTTTGCTCCTTTTGGATTCCTGTTTGTTTGTTCTTGTTTTTCTCCAGGAGTCTTCCTGTTTGGAGGTTTTTTCCCCTTTTTAAGGGTTTTTTTCCCTCTGGCGCTATTTTCTGAAGGGCACGGTCTGTTCTTGGTGTCTCCATTGCCTACAGCACCGTGGCTACCAGAAAGAGTCGCCCCTTTTTGGGCCAAAGCCGAACATTGAAGATTCACGCCACCAGATCTGCAAATTCCAGGCGCAAGCAGCACGTGAGTCGTGACAGATTGCAGCGCCTAACCATTCCGACGTCCTCAAACACCATGGATAATACAGTGGCGGCTGCTGCAGATCCGGAGCAATCTCTGTTGACCACGATTCAGCAACAAGCCCAGGAATTGCAACAACTACGTAATGAAAATGCTGCGTTACGACAGGCTTTGGCCCTCCGCACCAGTGATGTTCCGACAATCTCCGCTTCTACCCCTTGTTTCTCTGGTGAACCAACCAAGCTTCGCGAGTTCTTGGATGCTTTAACGGTGTATTTCGCCTTCCGACCTACTCAATTCTCCCACGACAGGACCAAGGTGGGTTATCTTATCAGTGCCTTATCCGGTCCAGCCTTGGCCTGGGCAACCCCGATGGTGTCCTCCAACGACCCTGTATTGTCAGACTATTCCGCCTTTGTGAGTCGCTTCAAACAGATGTTTAGCCGTCCTGGATTGGAAGCCTCCACTGAAGAAGCCTTGTGCGACATCCAACAAGGCTCCCAAGACGTCCTGCAATATATAACCCGTTTTCGTCAGCTGGCGGCAGAGACCACTTGGGTGGAACGTACTCTGGTAACATTATTTCGTAGAGGACTCAAAGAAGAAATAAAGGATGAACTAGTGCATTCTACCAGAGCGGAAGATCTTCGTGGCCTGATGGATCAAGCACTGTCCATCGAATATCGTCTTCAGGAACGGAGATCAGAAAAGAAAAGGAGTAGAGGGTTTGCCCAGCCAAGTAGCTCACGTGCATACCTGCAGCGTTCCGAGGAACCTCGCACTCCTGCTAGAGACATCGAAGGGGAACCCATGCAGGTGGATACTACCCGAGGTCCGCTCTCTGCTAGTGAACGAGAAGACAGACGCAAGAGAGGGTTGTGCCTGTATTGTGGTTCTGCTGGTCACATGCTCCGTACCTGTCCAGTACGTCCGTCCAGGCCTTCGGGAAACGCCACCTCCCGTCCTCTGTAAGAAGGGAGGGGACGGGATCTACAGCTATACCTTCCATCAGCTCCTTTAATGACAATACAACTGCCTTGTTCATCTTTCCTGTCCTGTTACAACTTCCTGACGGTCGTCAAGAAAAGACTATGGCATTACTAGATTGTGGTGCTAGTGGTATATACATGGACAAGACGTGGGCTGCTGCTAACCTAGTTCCTACTCAAGCAAAAGAAGTACCCGAACAGGTACACACTGTGGATGGATCTTTGATATCCTCTGGTCCTGTAGACACCACTACCTTGATGTTAAGTCTACAGGTGGGAAACCATCAAGAACACATCTCCTTCGATCTTATTACGTCCCCTAACCATACCATCGTTCTTGGAATTCCGTGGTTCATCAGACATAACCCATATATAAATTGGGTTACCCGGACAGTCTCTTTGTCTTCGCAATTTTGTCATGAGAACTGTTTTACTTCCGACAAGTATTGGTCTCCGAAAAGATCCTTAGCTACTGAAGGTGCCACTGGTATGTCCATTAATACGGTCCAAGGGGTCCCAGACCACTATTTGGAGTTTCAGGATGTTTTCCAAAAACCGTCAAAACCTGTGCTACCTCCACATCGAGAATATGATTGTGCAATTCCATTGGAACCCGGCACAATTGTTCCTTTTGGGAGGATGTACTCCCTCACGGAACCCGAAAAGGAAGTTCTAAAGGAGTATCTGGACGAAAATATACAGAGTGGTCTTATTGTTCCATCGTCGTCTCCGGCTGGGGCCCCTCTCTTTTTTGTGCCCACGAAGACTAAGGATCTTCGTCCGTGCCTGGATTTTCGAGGTCTGAATAAAATTACCATTAAAGATCGTTATCCTTTGCCTCTCATCAGGGACATACTGGAAGCAATCAGAGGGGCCCAACGTTTTACTAAATTGGATTTACGAGGAGCCTACCACCTTTTACGCATAAGAGAAGGCGACGAATGGAAGACAGCATTCAGGACCCCATTTGGCCATTTTGAATATAGGGTTATGCCGTTTGGTCATACTAACGCCCCCGCAATCTTCCAGAGATTTATGGACTCAGTGTTTTCAGACCTACTGAATCAGACAGTCGTGATCTACCTAGATGATATTCTTATTTATTCTAGAAATCCTGAACTCCATACTTCCCATGTGAAACAAGTTCTTCAAAGACTTTGTGATCATCAACTGTTTTGCAAACCAGAGAAATGTGAGTTCGACATGACAGAAGTCAAATATCTGGGCTATCATTTAAGTCCCACCGGCATAGCTATGGATCAAGAAAAGGTACAAGCTATCCTAGAGTGGCCTTCTCCTTCTACCATAAAAGAAACACAATGTTTCCTAGGTTTAGCAAACTTCTATCGACAATTCATTCTAGACTTTGCCAGTCAGACTAGCCACATAACTCACACCTTAAAGAAGGACAATTTAAAGAAGGGGTTTGTCTGGACTGAGGCTGCTGAAGCAGCCTTTCAAAGCTTAAAGAGAGCCTTCACCCAAGCCCCCATCTTAAGACATCCAGATACCACCAAACAATTTATAGTAGTAACTGATGCTTCTGAGAGAGCCATCGGAGCTGTCTTACTCCAACGACAAGAGGATGATGACCTTGAACATCCTGTTTTCTATTTGTCTCATATCCTTTCCACAGCTGAACAACATTATTCCGTACTTGAAAGGGAATTATTGGCTCTGAAAACAGCCTGCCTTGAGTGGAGACAGTTTCTGATGGGTTCCAAGGAACCATTTGAGGTGAGGACAGACCACCGTAATTTACAATGTTTAAGAAATTTTGTATGCCAGAATAGTCGTCAGGCCCGCTGGGCCTTTTTCTTCAGTCAGTACGATTTTTATATTACATATATTCCAGGATCTCAAAACATTCTGGCTGATGCTCTGTCTCGCCGATATCCAGAGTGTTCTCCTTCCTCATCCCAGTATCTTCTAGAACCCAGTAAGATCATTGGAGTGGCTCAGTCTTTCCTGGAAGAAGTACAACAAGAATACGCCAACCTATCGGACCATGACATAGAAGAACTAAGACCATTATTGTACAAGAAACAAGGATATTTTTATTACCAAGACCTGATATTCCTCCCTACAAACAAGGTGCAAAATAAAGCATTACAAATGTGCCATGATTCCCCTGTAGCTGGTCATAGAGGCATCAAAGCCACACAAGAACTACTTTCACGATTTTTCTGGTGGCCTACCTGGAAACTGGATGTGGAAAAATACGTTCAGGCCTGTCCCATATGTGCCCAAGTCAAAATACCTCACACCAGACCGGCAGGATTACTACAGCCTTTGCCTGTTCCATCGGCCCCATGGCATACTATCTCTACTGATTTTATGTGTTCACTCCCGCCATCAGCAGGAAACCGGGTTATCATGGTCACAGTGGATTCTTTCACAAAGATGGCTCATTTCACTGGCCTAAAAAAGCTGCCTACTTCTCAAGAACTAAGTCAAATATTCATAGATCATGTCTTCCGTCTCCATGGACTTCCACATACCATAATATCTGATAGAGGACCTCAGTACATCTCCCGATTTTGGAAGCATTTTTGTAAAACACTGAATATAAATAGAGCCCTGTCTTCAGGGTTCCATCCTCAGACCAACGGACAGACTGAGCGTCTGAACCAAGGACTAGAGCAATATCTTCGATGCTTTTGCAATTCTACCCAAAGTAACTGGAGCACTTACCTCTCTTTAGCTGAATTTTCCTACAATAACCCAGTCCATAGTGCCTCCAAGGTCACTCCCTTTTTCTGTTCCTATGGTTTTCATCCTACCTCTTTCCCTACTTCTCCACAATCCAACTCTCCTCTACCTGCTATTACCTATTTCTCCAAACGCCTTCTCCAACTCCATAAACTAATTCGATCTAATTTGTTACATACCAAGAGGTATATGAAGAAGGCTGCAGACAAGAGACGTACAACCAATCCAAATTATCATCTGCAAGATAAAGTCTGGCTCTCCTCCAAATTCTTGCCCTCACGTCTCTCTCAAAACAAGTTCACACCTCGTTACTATGGGCCTTTCCGTATTCTCCAGTTGGTCAATCCTGTCACTGTCCGTCTTCACTTACCCCATACATGGAAGATCCATCCGGTTTTTCATGTTTCTCAGCTTAAACCTTATGTGCCTGATCCTTACTCACGTCAGTTTCCTTGTCCACCTCCTGTCCTTGTGGATGATGTTCCTGAATATGAAGTGCAGGAAATTTGTGACTCTCGTCTTTTTCATAAACGACTTCAGTATCTGATTCATTGGAAGGGTTATCCTCTCAGTGAATGTTCATGGGAAGATGCCTCTTCCGTTCACGCTCCTCTCCTGATTCAACGCTTTCACTGTTTATTCCCTCTTAAACCTGGGCCTTCGGGAGGGGGACCTACTGTCGCGCCGCACCGCGCGGCGCGAGCCGAGAGCTCGACTTCTGCCGGGCGTTCGGCTCGGGCCGCGCACCGCGTTATTAAGACGCGGCGCGCCCCCAGCCTCTCCTGCGCGTTTCGAGGCCCCAGATTTGCTTGGGGCCTCGTTCTTCCTTCTGCCTTTCACTGTCCCAGGGGTCTCTGAACCCTCTTACCTGTTTTTCTTCGTTTCTTTGTCCTTTCTTCTTTTTTGCAGTCTGTTGTGTGCCTTTCTTTATGTTTTTTCCTCCTTCCCAGATTCCTGTGCTTTCCCAGCATTCCTTGTTCCCTATTCTCTATGGTTCCTCTACTATTCTGTTCTATGTATTGTTTCCCTATCTAAGATGGTGTCCTTTTACTTCCTGTGGGTCACTTCCTGTTTTTTGGTATATAAGGGCTGTGTTTTTCCTCTTTCTTTGCGCTGCAACACTTTCTGCTCAGTTAGTGTCTTCGCTCCTGATTTCCTTGCCTTTTGGTTTTGGATTCAGCATTCTGTGTTTTCTGATTTTTGCTCCTTTTGGATTCCTGTTTGTTTGTTCTTGTTTTTCTCCAGGAGTCTTCCTGTTTGGAGGTTTTTTCCCCTTTTTAAGGTTTTTTTTCCCTCTGGCGCTATTTTCTGAAGGGCACGGTCTGTTCTTGGTGTCTCCATTGCCTACAGCACCGTGGCTACCAGAAAGAGTTGCCCCTTTTTGGGCCAAAGCCGAACATTGAAGATTCACGCCACCAGATCTGCAAATTCCAGGCGCAAGCAGCACGTGAGTCGTGACAGGTGGGGTGGAATTAAAATGCAACTGTCAAACTTATGTGAAGATCACAACTATGTGAAGTTGTCGTGCAGTTGTGAAGATTGTGAACTTCATTCAAATTTGCTTGTGGGCAAAGCTTTTGAGAGATTGTTTTCAAAACCAACATTTAGTTAGGAGGTTTCTCCCACAATTTTAAACCTTTGGGATTTCCATACAGCTTGCAAAGGTCATACAAAATAGCAATAAATTTGCAAAATTGAGTGCAGCAAGCTAGTCAATATTACCCGTGTGCAATAAGGTCCATGTTAAAATTTTAAGATGGATGAGGCAGGATAGAGAAGTAAATATATACCAGTACATGAATTTCATTCAGTGTGCAGGATACTTCTGTGCTCAGCCTGGTGCCTCTTCCCATGCTTTGGGGACCTGCACTTGGGGTTGTTGGAATTAAGCAACATTATGCAGCCGGGTTGACTACATTATGTGATAAAGAAAGGCAAATTACATTCCATGAATACCAAATTGATTACAATGCTATTTTAAACACATATGTATACTAATAGAGAAAACCCACATTCATCAGACAATAATCAAGGTGTTATTCAACAACAAGTAGCAATTTTGTAATGTATGGAAGCACTAAAACACCATTGTATAAATATTGCACATTCTACCTCTCATAGTGAAATAGATATCATAAACCTCAAACAATGGTTCTCTCTACAGAAAACAGGCCAAGTGTGCACCCTCTTTGTAATTAAAATGTTTGCCTCATATATTCATAATATACAGTAATTTTCTAGAATCTGTCTTTAGTTTAGTGTCTACTCACGGCTCCTGGTATTAAAATAAAGCCAGACAGAAAATAATAGTTTATCAGCTCTTTTCCAATCAATGGATATGATTTTATTCTTGTTGTACATATATAACATAACCACAGCCAACACATGTTTCACGACACAGTCGCTTCTTCAGGGCTTAACAACTCCAATCAATATAATTTCTTTGTGTGTCTATTCATTGATAAGTCCAAAGTTTCCCGAGCAGCAAAATCTTTTTTAATTCTATATCTACCATCCTCAGTTATAAATAGACTGATTAGTCAACTCCAAGTCAAGGGAAACTCCACGTTTCAAACGCCATTTCAAATCTTCTTTTGTATATTTACCCAAAGCCTTTTAACTTGTCAACCCCATATTAAGGGAAACTTCCCATACACAGAAGCATGTATGCAAGTACTGGAAGTCATAAAGTTATACTTCAGCCATGTGATTTCCTGATGACATCTCCCTCTGAAAGACCTGGAAAAACCCGTGTTGAAGTTAGTAGCATGTCAAGCACAACTTTAAGATACTCTCCTTATTTCTTAACACACCAGTCTGTCTCATACTTAAACCCATAACCCCTTCCTTCCCCAACTACCAGCAGGATATACTCAATGGATGGGCCATGCTTCATGGACATCATTTAAGACAGGGATCTCCAACCTTTTCTATGACAGGAGCTACTTTTGGTCAATAAATATCACCCTGAGCTACTCATGAATATTATCACTGTTACAATTGACTAGGCCTGTATGAAATTTAAATTACATCAATGTATTTTTGCGGTACGCTTGTTATACCACTACAAATTACAGCATTGCAGCATGTCATGTAATTAAATTGTACTGGAGTGCTGGATAAATGTGAACAGACAGAAACAAGCACCCTTGTTTGCGGCAGCTGTGTTTTTTGCACTTTTTTGTGAAAACTGTATTCTAGCATCAAAAAATGACAAGCGGACACACTTTGCGCTAAAATATAGCGCTAAATGGTACAATTGCATTTCAGTATTCATTTTGTTTTTTACGTACAAAAGCAAATTAGGTGGATTTCACACACCTCTAAAGATGACCATGTCCAATAAGATTACCAATATAGATCACTCCTTGCAGGCCCTCACTGAAGCAAATCTACTCTTGCTCCTTCTGCCATTCTTAGTTGTCCGAGTGTTAATTTACACATTGTGATTGACAGAATATGGAACACAACATGACCAATCTCTATTCAACATTGATGTTCTGCAAGGCAAAGCATGTGGTCATGTTGCAGACCATCTGACTGCAGAGGACTATCAGTGTGTGTTTGTGTTAGAGTGGAGACCTGACATTGTTTTGTCTGACTGGGACTCTAAGAGCTGAAAATGTGACTCACTATCCCCTTCAATGTGCCCAGACCTGCCCTTTGACCTACTGGAATGGGCTTCCACGAGCTACGTCCAGGGAGCTGGTGACCTACCAGTAGCTTTGAGCTACCGGTTGGAGACCCCTGATTTAGTGGTTGCCAGGGGTCACAGTTGTGGCCCCTGGCTTGCCTCTTGCTACCCCTGGCACTGCCCTTGCAACCCCTGGACTACTCCATCACAATGGCAGTGACAGGGCAGGTGCAAAATAGAGCTCTGATGATCCGTGTTTATTCTATGTTGATACAGACACTCTAGCTGGGAAAAATCAATGAATTTAGAATGCATTTGATTTGGGAAATAAAAACATTCTTAATTGCACGTGATGCATTCTCCAATGAATTAAAATGGTATCATGCTGGCAGACTAACAAACTCCAATATTTTAGGCATCTTCCTACTTTAACTTGAGCTCACAGAGCAAGGCCTTTCACTGCCCTGATATAATACAGTTATGACCCTAAGGATCTTTTTCCCAGCCCCAAGTGCTTTCTGCTGAATGTACATTTTTCATTTGCACGGCCATGCCAGAACAACATTCCTTATTTATAGCCCTGGCGCCTACTAATGTATATTGAAAAAATCAACAAGCATTGATAAGGCCAATAGTTCTAGCTGTAACTGCTGATCCTTGTCTTTACTATTGCATGTGTTCTTTAGAAATAGTTTTTTTAATAAACATTATCACAAAGGCAGTTTGAAAAAGCCTGACCAAGCCTGCACACATATTCGATGTGTACAGGCAGTTGTACATTTTCAAATGTTGTTGTAATAAAATCTTACAAAAACCAATGAAGTGGCTACTTATTCATTTATGTGAAGGTACACAGGTGGCCATTTTTGAATGACTTTTGTGACAATATTTCACAAAACAATTTTGAAGGAAAAGAAACATTTACATTTAGCAGAAAGCGCTGCACTCTAGAGAAAGAGATGCGGCGGGGGGTGGCTCACTGCATCACAAACACTTGACACAATATAGCAGCACCAAGTATCAACATTTTTTCTATCCCAGCCATGCCACTAATCCTGGGAAGATATTGGTGCTCTGTGATGACACTTCCTGTGAAGTCATTCTAGTGAAGTCTCTTCCACTACCCCTGGGTTTTTGATGACTCAACATTCATGAATGCTTGTAGGGCTTGGCGGCTCCGAGTCTCCTGACAGTTGAATTCTAGGGCTTGGGTGTCCTTGCTGTTTTATCTTTAAAATAGTGTGCCTTAAGTCTCATGGAAAATCATGTCTACTTGAAGGCCTGTATATAGTGCTATTTGTGGTGGGGGTGGTAGCTGTCTTGTATAATTTGGGACTGTGGCCAATGATTGTATGCATATATCTAAGATTTACCTTTTCCAGGGATCTGGCATAAGAAGTGACCTTTAGTTCACTTAGGATCTCAATGGATTTCCTGAGTGTCAGGCGTTTTCAATAGACATCTACACCTGACGTGTGGAAGAGCAGGTGAAGTTAATTTGATACTATTCTTTTGGTATGGTGCATTTCCAAAATGTGTGTCTAAACATTAGCTTTCACATTAGACTTTCATACGTGTTAGTTCTGTTTTTGGTAAGGTTGGCTGGGTACTTGATGGTAAAGGATTGCCACTGTCTGGGACGTAAACGTATGAGTTGTAGGGGGATTTTTAAAGGCGCAAGTGGATTGGCATTATCAATAGTGATTGGAATATTGGTTTCCTGATTAAAAATGTGTTGTTTGGAAAGATAAGAAAGTCATAGTTCCTGTAACCCCTTTACCTATATAATATCTAGAGTTACTGTAATAGTATAGGCTCTAAAGATGGTTTGTCATATTTAACTTCTTACATGCTTAAGTAAGTTTAGTAGTTAAATAAAGGTTGATCGCCTGTCATTACGCTGTGGTGAAACATTTACATACCTGATGGACCTAATTGATATCATGAGTACTATATTCTGGTGGCACAAGAACTTGCCTTCTGCCCAATAGAGTACCATACGGCTCTTCATCTACCACAATGTTTTACATTTCTAGGTAACTAGTGTAAGTAGTTATCTTTAAAAAAACATTCAAATAAGCCAAAAGGAGTAGTCTATTCAGGGTGTATTTTGGTGTTAGCATTTCTATTAAAGTCAGGGCAACTAAGTTCTACGCTTTGGTGTCTGAGATAACAACTGATTTATTGGTACCTGAATAGCTAACTTTAAAGTGAAAAACTCTTTGCAAAGGAACAGAAATGAAGGGGTTTAACTTTTCCTATTGATCTTGTGCAAGCTTCATTTTGTTTTTTATGTTTCTGTAAATACTCATATGATAAAATGTTTACAAACCAGGAGGTACACCTCAATTAAAAGTAAAAAAAAAGGCTCCCAAGATCATACAGATGTTACCCTCACACATTCATAAGTGCAATCTCAGGAGGCTTGGGCCGCCTCCTTGAGAAGCCTCGGATGTGCATGTCCTGTCTTTTCCCCCAGGGAAGGCTATGGTGGGACCAGATGGAGAAGTGCTGGCTTTTATTTTGTACACATGCTGGATCTTAATGTTTCCCGATCACTCATGCACACATTGTGACAGAAAATCAAAGCAATTAATAATTCTTAATTAATATTCTTCCTAATGTGTGCACCGGGCCCTAAGGGCAGGTTCTACTGCAGGGAACAGGCACAGCTAAAGTATGCTTACCTTGTAATGTATTTAACTAGAGCCTGGGATGTGGAGTTGTGGATGCAAAGACATTTGAAAGCTTCTGGCGCGTGGTCTCAGGAAGCTCAGAAGAAATGGTATGTAAAGCTCATGCATTATATTTTTTAGTTATGTGATTTATTTTATCAGATGTCCCAATGTACATTTTAAGGGTTACCAAGTAACAATATTTTTGACGTTCAGTGCGAATCTCATAACTTGTAGACACTTGTGTAGTTTCAGGAAGGGAATTTAATGTTTGTGGATGGGTCTTATTTGGTGATGCTGTAAACAAAAGTCTCCTTACACTTTCCACCACAGGATGCAATGTGCCCATGCATGTTCCTGCAATCTAGTACTCAGGACTCACAGCTAAGAGTCCAAAATAGTTAGTGCATTTTGTCAGCCACTAGGACAGCTTTGTAACAAAACAAACCAGACAGAAGACACCTCCTGTTTTCCATATGAGATGCATGGAAAATACAGGCAGCTCTATCCACAAGGAAACAGAATGGGAGGAAACAACCTTTTTTAATAGAAAAATATATTACTACATTTTGGCGTAGATGTGTTAGTAATGTGGGGAGTGGATCCTATTGTATTTTCCCTGCAGATTGTGTGACATTTTTCACTTAAAGGTGAAGAGTACATGTGTCTGCTTGGCCTTTGGGTGCAGGGCCAAGTCTGATTTGCATATGGCTGTTCCATGTCTGGTAGGACATGGTGGGCAGAAAATGATGGACTAGAAGGAGGTGCGAGTAACATCCAATGGATAACATTAATTCAAGCATTCCATCTATCATTTTATTGTTTTCGCTTTGGTGCAAACAGGGCCCACCTATAGTCCTGAATGCAGACTGATGTTGTCTCCCTGTGATTGGCTGCTTGCTACTGTTATGCAAATCACAATCTTAAAATGGTATATTTTTTATAATGCTGCACCAGCAGTACTCCTCCTACAATTTAGATGGGATAGTCTTGGACTAACCCATCTAGGATTTAGTGTGGTAATCTAGGATTGGTCTGCTGCCCTCACCACATAAGGAGCTTGGCAGTTATAAGATGGCTGCTGGATTCTTTTCGTTGCATGGCTTGTTGTTTGTCTTCTGGCCTCTCCTCTTTGTCCCTGCTGTTGAAAGAAACACCTAGCCACCTGCCACCCTCCTCCCCACCACCTTCTTTGCCCTCCCACCCTCTAGAAGCCTGGAATTCCTTTATGGCATAGCAACAGTGGGAAATGACTTTTGTTTACTACTGTTCATACCTCTTTGCAGTGAATGACCTGATTAAAATCTGGTGTTCAGGGTAGAGGCTCTCAGTGAAAGCCATACGCAACACAGTACTGAGCCCTGTGTGGGGCAGATCCTGCTAGGCTGATTCCTAATAGGCACAGGGCCAGATGGTACCACAATCTATGGGTCTGAAATATGTCCTATTGGCTCATGCATAGCTGCCATTAATTCATATGTTTCTGCTGATTCAAATGCATCCGGTTTTTATTGAGGTGCCATTGTTGGCTGCTTCCCAGTTGTGAATGGTGAACTTTGAAAGTGGTGAGGTGCCAACATATATGTTTTCTGAGCAAGTGGAATGATGAAGTGAAAGACTATGGTTCTCTCTCGTGGTAAGAAAATGTAAAATATCAGGGCTACATTTACTGCACAAATTTGCTAAAAATCCGTGGGGTCTCAGTGAACTCTTCCAGTACTTTGGTAGGTACTAGACAGATTTATCTTCCCTAGGACCATTGCTTTAGATGGAAATATAGAAGTGCAGTAGCTCACTATTTAGAGTACCTGTTTGCTCCTGAGAAATGACGGAACTCTCCCACTAGGTGTATTGCAGCAGTGCTGGGAAGTGCTGGTACTCTCCCACTAGATGTATTGCAGCAGTGCTGGGAAGTGCCTTTACTCTCCCACTAGGTGTATTGCAGCAGTGCTGGGCAGTGCCGGTACTCTCCCACTAGGTGTATTGCAGCAGTGCTGGGAAGTGCCGGTACTCTCACACTAGGTGTATTTCAGCAGTGCTGGGAAGTGCCGGTACTCTCACACTAGGTGTATTGCAGCAGTGCTGGGCAGTGCCGGTACTCTCACACTAGGTGTATTGCAGCAGTGCTGGGAAGTGCTGGTACTCTCTTACTAGATGTATTGCAGCAGTGCTGGGAAGTGCCTTTACTCTCCCACTAGGTGTATTGCAGCAGTGCTGGGCAGTGCCGGTACTCTCCCACTAGGTGTATTGCAGCAGTGCTGGGAAGTGCCGGTACTCTCACACTAGGTGTATTTCAGCAGTGCTGGGCAGTGCCGGTACTCTCACACTAGGTGTATTGCAGCAGTGCTGGGCAGTGCCGGTACTCTCACACTAGGTGTATTGCAGCAGTGCTGGGAAGTGCTGGTACTCTCCCACTAGGTGTATTGCAGCAGTGCTGGGAAGTGCCTTTACTCTCTCATTAGGTGTATTGCAGCAGTGCTGGGCAGTGCCGGTACTCTCACACTAGGTGTATTTCAGCAGTGCTGGGAAGTGCTGGTACTCTCCCACTAGGTGTATTGTAGCAGTGCTTGGCAGTGCCGGTACTCTCACACTAGGTGTATTGCAGCAGTGCTGGGCAGTGCCGGTACTCTCCCACTAGGTGTATTGCAGCAATGCTGGGCAGTGCCGGTACTCTCACACTAGGTGTATTGCAGCAGTGCTGGGAAGTGCTGTTACTCTCCCACTAGGTGTATTGCAGCAATGCTGGGCAGTGCTGGTACTCTCCCACTAGATGTATTGCAGCAGTGCTGAGAAGTGCAGGTACTCTCACACTAGGTGTATTGCAGCAGTGCTGGGAAGTGCTGGTACTCTCACACTAGGTGTATTTCAGCAGTGCTGGGAAGTGCTGGTACTCTCCCACTAGATGTATTGCAGCAGTGCTGAGAAGTGCAGGTACTCTCACACTAGGTGTATTGCAGCAGTGCTGGGAAGTGCAGGTACTCGCCCTTACAAATTAAAAAAGTGCAGGCACTCAGTACTAGACAGTACCGGCCCATTTAATGCACTGCCTAGGACCAGGTATTTTGGTGCTTGCCGGACCAATAAAAACTTTGACAAAAAGCTCTCCTTGTGTTAAGGCAGTTTCAAAAGTCTGATTATATAATTTCACAGTGGCATTCAATTCCCAAAATGTGCAGAACGTCTTTCCCTGCTTTGTTTCTCTATCCTGCCCCTTCACAGCAGATAAGTGACATTTCATAACCGAGTTTCTATTCGCTGCACTTCACAAATCCTGGATCATTATCCTGTATTATGGGGCAGCTATTTGGAAGGAGCAGGGTGGAATAAAAACAACAATAAAATAGATCTCACAATTACAAGCAGTAGCACCCCGAGCCGGGCAGATCCTACCTGATCTTAAAGCAATGCTGCTGCTCAGTTACATACAGCTTACAGGATCATACAGGTGACATCAGTGGTTCATGTTCATTTCTCAGACCGCAGTAGCAATAATACCATAGAAAGCTTCTATATCACAGACGATGAAATGCCTCTAAAGATGTCATGAAATAGCAGCCACAGCAAAAGTGCCCTTAGTACTAAGAACCCGAAATCACCATCAAGCTTCCCCAATTCAGAATGAATTAGCCTCCATATACCAGCTTCAAAAATACTAATGAATGCATTATTTTGTTTAAACCATAAATCTGACAGTTTCTGAAAACCCAGACATTTCACCATGAAATGTAAAATATCTAATTTTGGATAATTAAGCTCGAATCCAGCACACACAAGCGTGTTATTTTCAGCAATCCTGTAGCTGCCCCATAGGAACAGATCCTGCCTTTCTTCACATAGCAGGAATTCCCACCACTATTGTGACAAGCATAGCCAAGATCATGTTAGGATGTCCACAACAGGCTCAGCGTGAGTAGAGTTGTGGCAGGGGAATCATTTTTTGTACCATCTTTTATAGCGCAAACTTGCTCCAGAGACATCAGAGCGTTTTACACAAGCACCAGATCAGACTATTTTAGGCACACACACGATAAGTCATTTGCCGAGAATCATAGGATGGTGAGCTGCCACTGGTACTCGAACCTGGTTCCCCCATTTCCAAGCAGGTAGCTCTGGCTCTTGGTCCACATCTCGTCACTTTAAACCAGACAGCCATAGGTAAGTCCATAAAAAAACAATTTGTTAAGGAAGAGCACCATTTTGCCAGAAATAGCCTGAATGCTAACAAACTGACAAGAAGGTGCCACCATTATGCCACTCCTAGGCATAATGACTCCCTAAACGGCCACATTTTGGTAAAGTTGGGCCACTAAAGATCCCTCCACCCTACTGCATACCTCTTCCTAAACAGAGACCCCCACACAAACACATGCACATGCGTGACACACACACACACACACGCACACACACTCTCACCACATCCTACCCTAGCAAGTGCACAGACTTGATCCATTCAGATGTCCCACACTTTCCTGCACTTTTCGATACAAATAGATCAAACAAACTATTCACCACTTGTGCTAAGAACTCCGGCCATGGTGTAGGCATTAGGTTGATTTATATTATTACTGCTGCCAGAACAAAATATATATTTGCTAAATGTTCTTGTTACTTTGAACTGTTTTCAAGAATACTTTTGCAAAACTGCTTTCAGTGACAAGCCTTCTGTTTCAAACTTTTTATTTTAGGTCCATTGAGGATAAATACTGTTGTGCAGCTTCATGAGTGGGTAGGTGGGGAAGTTACACAGTTGGGCCCTTATTTATGAAGCTTTTTCATTGCCCTTCTGCCACGAAAGGTGGCACAAGGACAATTCAAAGGCTTCAGTAAAATTGACAAAGCCAGGCAAGGTCTGGTTTGTGTGATCTTTCATTCCTCTGTAAAGAAATGTTAAACAAGGCAACTGCTTGTGCTGCATTATGTTACATTTCAATTTGGGAGGTGTTCCAGGGGTGGAGCGTGGACTTTCCCATGTATCCACCCATGGATTTTGGCACATTCCCAGATATACAAAGACTTGTAAACCTGGTAATGCATCAAAATGCTAAGCCATCCCCAGTGAGGTGCAACAAGGACAAATATCTTTATTTATCCTCGGTATTTCCTCTTTCCACGTGTGCCCCCTTCTAGAACAAACATAGAAAGAGGGAAATGCCTCTACGGATTGCTTTTGTGCAGAAAGGTGTGCCTTCCTGCACAAAACAATCCTGTCTGTAGCAAAGACACCCTTGCACTATGGTGCAATGGTTCCTGCTTTGGCGCTATTCAGCAGAGCATGCACCAGTGCAAGAAGAGACCAGAAATACTCCTGATATTTGTAAATATGAAGCATTTCTGACTCAAGGCACAGCAGCATCTTTTCTTGCTGTCCTGCAAAGCATGACTGTTTAGTAAATGTGCCTCATGATTCTCATATGCATTTCAGAATGTGAGCTTTGTATTCTGCTCTTACAAGCAGGATGTTGTGCTCAGCACATCTGCCTCTCGATGTCTCCTCCGCCATCTTTTTTCTTTGCAGTTTTATTCTCTCACTGTCTCTCCAGCATCCTTCGTCTCTACATGTAGTCTCAGTCTCTTCTATGCTATACTACCTCTTGGCAGTCTTTCTTTACTCTTCTGTCTTCTCGCAACACATCTGTGTCTCTTTAACTTCATTGATGAATGTTCTCTCTTCTAACTGTCTCAAAGACACACCTTGACCATCCATTGCCCCTTAAGAACCTTCTCCTCTCTTGAGTAACTCTTGTTGGCTTTCGTTCCTCTCTGCAGTCTGTCACATTACCTCTTCTCTTTTATACTGCCTGTCTGTTGGAAAATAGGTTATTGGTAAGGACAGGTAAGTACCTACACTTAGCAATAGGCCACTAACCTCCACTTAGGTCCAGTTAGTTCTCAATAAATTAAACCCAGCTCAACCCTTGGTAGCTTGACAACGAGCGACAAGGCTTAACTTAGAAGTCAAAGGGTAAATCATTCAAATATCACAATTTTTTTTTAATAAAACACAGGAAACAGTTTCAAAATCCAAAATCAATTTATAAAAATAGGAAATATTTTTTGGCTTTAAAATTACACCAAAACAAATAAAATCGGATAAGGGGAACCAGAGATATTCATTTTTAAAGAATAATTGCTTTCTAGCGCATAGAAACAAAAAGTGCCAATCTGGTCATCTGGTCGCGCCTCGACCAGGCCACAGTCAAAGTTTAATGCGGGCTGCAGTGGAGCCTGGCTCGGCTACTGCCTGTGGGAGGCCTCGGTCAAATGTTTACCTTAGGACTTAGTCATTTTTTTGGAGATTTTCTTCAGCGGGACAAACCTGTCAGTCCAATCCGACCTCCTGGAGCTCTTCCTCGGATACGCACTGCGGGAGCCCTCGATGGAGATTTTTACCTTTGGACTTTTTTCGGGGTGAAAATCCTTCGACCGGGGCAAACCTGAATCTTGACCCGACGTCCTTGGAGCCCTCTTCGGATACACTGGCTGGGAGGTCCCGGTCAACTTCCTACGTTCGGACTTAGTCACTTTTTTGGGGACGAACCTTCAAGTCAGGCCAGGTCGCGGTTGAGGGAAGCTGGCTAGAGTTGCTGCAGTGGGTCGGTCCCTCTATGGAGCTTTTTTTCAAAAGTTCTCTAAACTTCTCCAAACTTCTAGATCATCTTGTGGATGTTCTTTTAAGGTTCTTTTGAGGTCCACAGTTCACCCCAAGGTTCCAGAAGCTCTGAGATGCTCCTTGGGGGTGCAGACTACAACTTCAAGAATGCACCTGGCACAAACTCCTTTTTGGCCAATGGACAACGGTCAGCTGGTTGGTTTCCTCAGGAGTTGGTGCAGGTGACTCTGGTTAGCAAGTTTTCACCTGTAGCAAACAGGGAGTCCCTCCTTGAACCACTTGAAGCCAGGCAAAGTCCTTCTTGTGGTGGAGCCCAAGTGTGCAGCTAGTGCAGACCTCCAGAGTGCCGTGTCCAGGTGCAGGCCAGGGGTCCAGCAGGGCAGTCCTTCTTCTGTAGTTCTTCCATGTTGTAATCTGATAGGGATCCAGTAGGGAACTGATGTGTGGGTGCAGGTCTGCCGGTTTTATTCTTGCTCCTGGGTGAAAAATATTGGGGTCCTGGATCTCCAATCAGGGGCAGGGTCCTTCCCCCTGTTATGACCACTTCCTGGGAAGTGTGGCAAAAATCTCAGTGAGGAACATTCCTCAAAAATCCACCATGGCTGAAAGTGATTCTTGGAGCTTACATATGGCTGAGCCCACCCACTGGTGTGGCTAAAAATCCTAAACACACCCCTCTCCTAATCTAATCAAGGGGGGACCTAATTGTCTGGTTTGTAGGATGTGAGGGTGTTGCTGGATTGCTCCAAATGTCGTTCCCTGCCTTTGAAAACCAGTTTGGCAGCCCTCCCCGTTCCTGCTTTCCCATCTGCTGAGGGGAGATCTCCTCCCCCAGGCATATCTCTTTGTGTTGAGCCAGGCCACTTCACACCTCGTCAAGGCAGCCTGGCCAGGCTGCCAGTGGCTGGTCAATCACAGCAAAGCAGCAAAAACACTGCAGGGCTGAAGTTGGCAAGTTGTCAGGTAAAGTTTAAAACGCTTTACCTGAACAAGTTATATTAAATCCCACAACTGGGAGTTGTGGGATTTATTATAACAATTAATTTGATACCAAACTTGTAGTATCTGTTACTTAAGGGGATTTTAAAAATGAAAATAAAGTCTCCCCATTCTAGCCTACGGAGGCCATTCACTACAATGAGGGAAAACAAATTTGGCTGTTTTACCTCACCAGGGCTTATAAAACCAGTTTTATAAGGTCCCTGCTCATAGTTACATGGCACCCAGCCCTAGGATCATATAGGGCACACCATAGGGGTGAATTATATGTACAAATAAGGTATTTTAAGACTTTGGAACTACTTTTAATTTCAAAGTCGAATTTGCATGTTACTTTAATTTAAAAGCAGCCAGCAAGGCAGGCCTGCCTTTAAAATGACACTGGGCACCTCAGTAGTGCACCTATGGGGGCACTACCTATGCTGGGGTCCCTAAACCTACATGCCCTACCATATGCTAGAGACTTATAGGTAGGTTGACTTAGCCAATTATAATTAGCCTAATTTGCATACTGATTTTACACAGAGCACAGGCCCTGGGACTGGTTAGCAGTACCCAGGGCACCATCAGAGTCAGGAAAACACCAGCAAAAAGTGAAAAATGGGGGCAAAAAGTTAGGGGGCCTCTGCAGTCAGCCCTGTTTTCTCACACTGTCGCTGTATGACAAATCCTCTATTCACCTTCTTGTAAGAAGTTTATCTCTCTCTGCTGCTTTGTCAATATTTCTAATTGTAGTCTTTGTTTTTCTGTCTTTCTCTCCTTGCCTGACCTTCTTCACTGCAGCTAATTTCATTGTCTCTTCTCTTTTAATAGTCCTCCCTTAAGTCTGTCATTTCCTTTCTTTATAGAGTCTGTCTATCCAGGCTGCTCTGCTAACCTTTCTCTCTACAGTGACTGTCTACCTCTTTCCAATCTTCCTCTCTGCAGTTTGTCTGACTGTCTCTTTTGTGTTACCATTCCTCTCGTCTGTCTGTCTGTCTGACATCAGCTGTCCTTCCTGTATGCAATCTCTCTCTCTGTCTCTTCAGTGATAGCAGTTCTCTCTGTGTTCCTCCTATCCCTCTTGTCTGAGGTCTGTCCATCTGTGCTGCTCTGTTAATGTTTCACCACTGATAACCTTTCTCTCTACAGTCTCTTTTTATTCCTCTCTCTGTAACTCTTCTGATAACATTTCCCTCAGCAGTCTCTTTTTAACCCTCTCTGTGTAACTCTTCTGATAACCTTTTTCTGAGCAGTCTCATCCTATCTATCTCTCTGTCACTCCACTGACAACCATTCTCTCAGCAGTTTCCTCCTAGCTCTCTCTCTCTTTTTATGCAACTCTACTGATAAACCTCCTTTTTGCAGTCTTATCTATCCTTCTCTCAGTCACTCCGTTCATAACCTTTCCCACAGCAGTCTTTTCTCTCTCTCTTAAATCTACTGATAACATGTCTCCCTACAGCCTCTTTCTACCCCTCTCTCTGCAACTCCTCCGATTAACTTTCTCTCATTCCTCCAATACCCTGTCTTTCAGCAATCTATTTCTATCCCACTCTCTGTCACTCCTATGATAACCTTTCTCTCAGCAGTCCTCCGATAAATTTTCTCCCAGCAGTCTCTTTCTATCCCTTTCTCACCCCTTCAATAACCTGTCTCTCAGCAGCCTCTTTCACTTTTTATCCCTCTCCCTGTCACTCCACTGATCACCTGTTTCTCTGCAGTCTCTTTCTATCCCTCTCACACTCCTTCAATAGCCTGTCTCTCAGCAGTCTCTTTCTATACATCTCTCTGTCACTCAACTGATAGCCTTTCTCACTACATTCTGTCTCCATCCCTCTCTCTCTCACTCTCTTTCTCTTAGCAGCCTGTTTCTATCCCTCTCTCTGTAACTCCTCAGATAACCTTTATCTCAGCAGTCTTTTTCTAATCCTCTTTCTCTCACTCCACTGGTAACCTGTTCCCCAGTAGTCTCTTTCTATCCCTCTCTCTCTCACTCCTCCAGTAACCTTTCTATGTGCAGTCTCTTTCTATCCCTCTCTCTATACTCCACTTATAACCTTTCTCTCAGCAGTCTCTTTCAAATCCCTCTCTCCCACTCTCTCACTCCTCCAGTAACCTGTCTCCCAGCAGTCTCTTTCTATCCCTCTATCCGTTACTCCACTGATAACCTTTCTCCCAGCAGTCTCTTTCTATCCCTCTCTGTCACTACTGATAACATGTCTCTCTGCAGTCTCTTTCTATCCCGCTCTCTGTCCCTCCACTAATAACCTGTCTCTTAGCAGTCTCTTTCTATCACTCTCTCACTCTTCTGATAATCTTTCCCTCAGTAGTCACTTTGTGTCCCTCTCTCTGTCACTTCACTGATGACCTGTCTCCCAGCAGTCCCTTTCTATCCCTCTCTATGTCACTCCACTGATAACCTGTCTCTCTGCAGTCTCTTTCTATCTCTCTCTCTCTCTCTCTCTCTCTCTGTCACTCCACATATCACTCTGCATCTGTTTCTCACTGCCTTCCTCCTGGTATAATTCCTCTCTTCAGTCGGGCCCTTTGTCTCTCCTCTCCCTTCTGCCAGCCCCTCTTCTTCTCTGCAGTCTGCCTCCTCAGCCCTCCACTTTTCACCTGTCTCTCTTGCCCTGTCTCTCTAGCCCTGCTCCCCTGTGCTGGTATCAGCCTCACAGGCGCTAACACACAGTCAGTACTGACTGTAACTATTGGCTGCTATGTGATATTATGAGATGATAAGGAGAGGCTGCAGAAATACACTGAAATGTTTATCCATTTTTTCTGTTAATCTGAAATGTAAAGTGCTAACAAGAGTACTGTATGCTTAGCTAGTTACTGAGTTCAGCTCATAACCCTAGATGCAACACAGGCCATGAACAGCAGCAGCCAACAACTGTAGTTCCTGTAGTCTTAGAGAAAGCATTTTTCACCCAAATTACACAAAATTAGGCAAGTTTCCGTAATTGTGTGAATTGCGGTAATTTTCTTTACTTTCTTTATTTCAGCAATTTTAGCCATAAAAATACAATAATCAATCAATTAATCAATCAGAGATTTGTAAAGCGCACTACTCACCCGTGTGGGTCTCAAGGCGCCGAGGACAGGAGGGGGAGAAGATGGGGAGGGGAGGTGCTGCTACTGCTCGAACAGCCAGGTTTTGAGAAGATTCCTGAAGGTAAGGAGGTCTTAGGTCTGGCGCAGGTGGGTGGGAAGAGTGTTCCACATTTTGGCGGCGAGGTGTGAAAATGATCTACCGCCGGTTGAAGTTCTGTGGACGTGTGGGTCGGTTGCAAGGGCAAGGTCAGCGGGGTGGAGATGCTGGGTCGGGTTGTAGAAGGAGAGTCGTCTGTTGAGGTATTCTGGTCCGGTGTTGTGCAGTGCTTTGTGAGCGTGGGTGAGGAGTTTGAAGGTGATTCTCTTTGACTGGGAGCCAGAGCAGGATTTTCACGTGGTCTGTGATGTGGCAGTGGCGGGGGATGTCCAGGATGAGGCGTGCAGAGGCGTTCTGGATGCGTTGCAGCCTCTTCTGGAGTTTGGCTGTGGTTCTTGCGTAGAGGGCATTGCGTAGTCCAGTTTTCTGCTTACGAGGGCTTGGGTGAGTGTTCTTCTGGTTTTGGTGGGTATCCATTTGTAGGTCTTTTGAAGCATGTGGACGGTGTTGAAGCAGGAGGAGGAGATAGCGTTGACTTGCTGGGTCATGGATAGTGAGGGTCCCAAGATGATTCCTAGGTTGCGTGCGTGGTCAATGGGAGTCGGAGCGGTTCCGAGAGTGGCAGGCCACCAGGAGTCATCCCATGTGGAGGGGGTGGAGCCGAAGATAAGGACTTCCGTCTTGTCCGAATTGAGTTTGTGGCAGCTGCTCTTCATCCATTCGGCGATGGCCTTCATTCCTTCGTGGAGGTAGGTCTTGGCGGAGTCCTTGATGAGGGAGAGTATCAGCTGCGTGTCGTTGGCGTATGAGATGATATTGAGGTTGTGGGATGGGGCGATGTTAGTGAGCAGGGCCTTGTAGACGTTGAAGAGGGTCGGGCTGAGGGACGAACCCTGAGGTACGCCGCAGATGATTTTGGTGGCCTCCGAGCAGAATTGGGGGAGGCGGACTCTCTGGGTTCTGCCGGTGAGAAAGGAGGTGACCCAGTCCAGAGCTCTGTTGCGGATTCCAGCATTGCTGAGGCGTGAGCATAGGGTGTGGTGGCAGACGGTGTCGAACGCGGCCGAGAGGTCCAGGAGGATGTGGGCCGCGGTTTTGCCACTGTCCAGTATGGTTCTGATGTTGTCGGTGGTGGCGATGAGGGCAGTTTCGGTGCTGTGGCTGCTGCGGAATCCAGATTGGGAAGGGTCCAGGGTGCAGTTCTCTTCTAGGAAGCGGGTTAGTTGTCTGTTGATGGCCTTCTCGATGACTTTTGCTGGGAAGGGGAGCAGGGAGAAAGGCCGGACTTTCTTGAGGTCATTTGGGTCCACCTTGGGTTTTTTGAGGAGGGCATTGATCTCAGCGTGTTTCCAGCTCTCTGGGAAGGTGGCGGACTCAAAGGAGCTGTTGATGATCTTCCGTAGTTGGGGTGCGATGATGGAGCTTACTTTGTTGAGGATGAGGTGAGGGTAGGGGTCAGATGGAGAGCCGAGTGGATGGTGTTTATGATTTTGATGGTGTTGTTGTCGTTGCCGGGGGTCCAGGAGAGCAGGAGGTTGGTCGGAGGTGAATCTGTGGTGTTGGTGGTTGCAGGGGGGGTCTGGGTGCTGACGCTGTCGTGGATGTCTGCAATCTTGTGTTGGAAGTAGGAGGCTAGGGAGTCGCAGAGGTCTTGGGATGGCGGGATGGCGTTGGAGCTGGGGTTGGAGAGTTCCTTCACGACGTTGAAGAGCTTCTTGTGGCTGTGTGCATTGTTGTGGATTCGGCCTTTGAAGGCGGTTATTTTGGCGGGTTGGATGAGTTGGTGGTATCTGCGGATGGTGTTTTTGAAGGCTGTGTGGTTGTCCAGAGTCTGATCTTGGCGCCACTTTCTTTCAAGTCTTCGGCAACTTTGCTTAGATTCATAGAGGTCGGCAGTAAACCAAAAGGCCTTTCTGTCAGTGCGTCCATTCGAGGGATTCTTGATTGGGGCGAGAGTATTGGCACAGGTGTTGACCCATTGCCTGAAGTTGTGGGCAGATGCATCAATGTCAGTGGTGTCTATGGGTGGGTTCTGAGAGAGGGTTGCGATAAGTTGGTCTTCGGTGACCTTGTTCTAACTGCGGTGGGGGATCCGTTGTGGGTGTTGGTGTGTTGTTGGTTTCTTGAAGGAGAAGTGGATGCAGCGGTGGTCTGTCCAGTGGTGTTCGGTGGTGTGGCTGAAAAAGACGTAATTGCTGGCAGAGAAAATAGGGTTGAGTGTGTGTCCTGCAGAGTGGGTTGGTGTGGTGGCGAGGTGTTTATGGCCGAGGTTGGAGAGGTTGTCAAGCAGGGTGGCGGTGTTGTTGTCGTTGGTGTTCTCGAGGTGGAAGTTTAAGTCTCCGAGGAGTTTGCAGTCAGAGGATGCGAGAGCGTGCATGCTGATGATGTTGGTAATGGAGTCGCTGAAATGCTGTCGTGGGCCCGGGGGCCTGTAGACGAGAGTCCCTTGGAGGGTGGTGTTTGGGCAGTGTGGATTTGGAAGTGTAGGAGTTCGGCGGTCCTGAGGGTGTCTTCGGTATTGGTCGTGATCCTGAGGGTGTTCTTGTGGATGATGGTGATGCCTCCTTCTGGTTTGTTGGAGCGGTCCCGGCAGGTGATCTTGTAGCTGTGCGGGATGGCTATGGCGATGTCAGGCGCTGAGGAGGGGTTCATCCAGGTCTTGGTCAGGAAGGCGACATCTGGGGAGACTGAGTCAAATAGATTCCATCCCTCTACTGTGTGCTTGTGGACGGAGCGGGTGTGTGACGGGCTAGGTGTGGTTCGCCCGCACATTGGACTAACTGGTGCTGGCGCTGCCGGTATTGTTCCCGACCTTCCCTGCCTCCCTTCCCGTGATTGGCTGAAGGGACCGTGGGCGCGGGATGCCGGGAGGTCAAATATCCTAGGAACAGAACAAGCAGTTGTCGGAGGAGAAGGAGACGGGACCGGTATTAAGGAAGAAGACGGCGAGGACAACGAGGAAGAGGACAAAGAAAGTCGGAGACACAAGAGGAGCCCAGAGACGAAGGAGCGGTGTTCATCCCAGCGAGACGACCGAAGACCTCCGACGGGAACCCAAGCAGCAGGAATCCGGGAAGACGGAACGCTGCACCCCGCCACGCTTCTGGAGAAGCGTGGCAGTTCCAGGTGCGTGTGGGCTCTGCCCTGAGTGAGCGGAAAGGGAGGGGGGAGAAAAGAAGAAAGGGCAACTGAAGGGAAAAGGGTGGGAGAGCACTATCACGTAAACTCACTGAAATTCCAGCACCAAGTATAGAGACGACCCCAAGGCACCGCGCACAGGGTCTTACCAGCCAAATAGGATTATAGGAGCTGAAGAAACGGATACAGTTAGTGAAAGAAAAGGAAGGAAAGAGAGAAGAATAGACATAGGAAGAATCCTAGTGAAAAGAGATAGAACAGATAACAAGTACCAGGAAGAAAAAACACCACAGTAGAGAGGAAAGAAAAGAAGAAAAACCAGAAAAGAGACAGAAAAGAGAATTACAATCCCGAGTATCGAAAACGAAACACTTACCTCTGTTCCTCTTTTTCTCTCCACATATGCTTCCCGGGGGACCTGTGAGACGAGGAGACAAAGGAGAAGTGTGAAGAATATACCCCGATATTTAAACCCTCCATACCCAAAGCAGCAAAAGAAAGACCTAAAACTACTTGGACTCTAACCCACAATATCTAAAATAAACACCTTGTACATAGAACAACCGGTTCATGTGTGATTCCTACGTGCCGCTACGGTTACAAGTGGTGTCAGAAGTGGGACTTTGAAGAACCGCCGCCATGGAAGAGAAGGCATCAATGGCTGACATGATAGCCCAGTTGGCAGAGGGGCAGCGACACCTCCAGTTGGTGTGGGAGCAACAAATGAAAGAGGCCAAAGAGGAACGGGAAGCGTTGCAGACAGCTCTCAAGAGCCAGGCAACAATTATGGGCAACAACCAGTTGGTACATGAAACAGCTCTGGGGAAGCTTACCAACACCATCGCCCATACTAAAGTACACCCTAATGTACCAAGTAGTGTACTGCAACGCTATCAGGAACATGAGGACCCAGACTCTTTCTTCACGAACTTTGAAAGAGTTGCCAGCACAGCTAACTGTCCAGAGGACAAATGGGGCCAGTATATAGCCCCACTACTCACAGGCCACTTGCAGGCAACTTACCAAGCCATTAATCCCGGTGGTACCCTATCCTACAGGGATATCAAGAAAACCATTTTAGAAAGAGTTGGGTTGGATAGTGAAAGTTACCGCACCAGGTTCCGACAAGTGAAATGGCAGCATCAGGAGAACCCTCGCACCTTATATTATAGAGTCCAGCATGCAGCGGGAAGGTGGTTACATCCAACAGAAAAAAAACAGGGAGGAAATGTTTGACGTTATAGTCCTGGAACAGTATTTGGATGCTTTACCTTCTACCACACGAAACTGGGTAAGACAACATCCCGGGCTCACTAACGAGACAGCTGTGGATCTCGCCTGCGCATATCATAGAGGTCCGGACTTCCGTGCTACCGCTAGTAGAGCCCCACCTCCCCCTCCTATCCGACCCATCATGACTAGGAATACCACCCATCGGCCAGCATTAATCCATGGTCCGGAACGTTCTCAACCAGCTGTCCCGGTGGCTACTGGATACCCAGGCACAGGACCCCAGTGCTATAACTGCTCGGAGTGGGGACATATCAGCAGGTATTTCCCTCATAAAAAAGACGCTGAGGAACCCATGGATATTGGATTGACGAGAGAGAGAGTATTCTGGTCTGGAAGAGAAAAACCAAAATATACCCTCCCCCTCATCATCAATGAGGTGGAAAGAACAGCTCTAATTGATTCAGGGTGTAGCCAGAGCGTGATTAGGGGGGATCTGGTATTACCTGGTCAAGAGGATTCCGAAACCCAGGTCCTAATCGCCTGTGTGCATGGCGATCAACTGTATTATCCACTGGCTACCATACGGTTGAAGTGGAGGGATAAGACCGAGACCCTACGGGTTGGGGTACTTTCCCGATTGGACGAGGATATAATCCTTGGAACTGATTATGAGGATTTTCCCTCTCTGTTAGACAAAGCCGGGCAAGAACATCTTTTGAGAACCTGGTGGGAGGAGGCACCCAGTGGACTGGATAAGGAGGAACCCAAAGAAGCCCGGGTTACCCTCAGTAGGAGACAGAAACGGGAGCAACGACATTATTATGTACAGAAAAGTCTGTACGGTCACAGGAGACTTTCGGCGGAATCAAAATGAGGACCCCTCTTTGAAACACGCATGGCAGCAAGCATTATCTCCAGCAGACCATGGGGTAGGTCCCAGATTCCTGATTCATAATAACCTACTGTACAGGAGACCCACTACAAACGGGGGAAAAGAATTACAGTTGATCGTACCTAGGATTCACCGTCAGCAGGTGTTACACTTAGCCCATGGGGACAACGGGGAAGGTCATTTGGGAAGGGAAAAAACCGAGGAAGCAGCGCTCAGACGGTTCTTTCGGCCTGGGGTTTTTGGGGAAATTCGTAAACATTGTGCCGAGTGTCCCAAATGTCAACTATATAACCCCTCTCCACATAAACACGTTCCCCTGCAACCCCTTCCTGTTATAGATATCCTGTTTACCAGAGTTGGGATGGATATTATTGGACCTCTCACCCCCTCTGTTCGGGGCCGGCAATGTGTCTTAGTATTGGTGGATTATGCCACCCGGTATCCGGAAGCAATTCCCATACCCAGTATGCACACCAAAGCCATTTCACAGGCCATGATAGAGTTCTTTTCGAGGGTGGGTTTCCCAAAAGAAATATTGACTGACCAAGGGACCCCCTTCATGTCCAGACTGATGACTAAGGTATGCCGATCTCTAGGGGTGAAGCAAATCTGTACCTCTGTATATCACCGTCAAACAGACGGGCTAGTAGAGAGGTACAATAGGACCATTAAAACCCTTCTAAAAAAAAGCATATCAGAGGCTGGTAAAGACTGGGAGAAAAAACTACCTCTTGTATTATATGCCATCCGTACCCACGTACAGACCTCCCTAGGACATAGCCCCTTTGAAATGTTGTTTGGCCGACATCCCCGTACCCTGCTGGATATGTTAGCCGAACAATGGGAGGACACTGAGGAGGAACTAAAGGACCTCTTAACATATACACGAGATTTGAGAGACAATCTACATACAGTGTGGGAAGAAGCCCACACTGCTTTACGTGAAGCTCAGACTAAGCAGAAGCAAGTATATGATGCCAGGAGTATAGTTCGTAATTTAAATGTAGGGGATAAAGCTTTGGTCCTACTCCCTAGCACTGAAAATAAATTGTTGGCCTGATGGCAGGGACCATTTGACGTTATTGCACAAATTAACCCCACCACATATAAACTGGCCAAACCCCAAGGCAGCGGAAGGGAACAGATATACCATATCAATCTGCTAAAAAAATGGTTAGAACCCACCGGTGGGCAGCCCGTCCGTTACATCACCCATGATGTTACCGAAGAAATCCTGTATCCCTCCCTCCCTACCCAAGATCTCTCTGACATGGCCAGACCCTGGATCAATCCCGCTCTCACAGGATCCTGTCATAAACAACTGGTCCAGTTGATAGATGTAAATCAGGATGTCTTCTCTAAGTATCTGGGGAGAACCACCCTAGTCCAACATCCCATTCCGCTTAAAATAAATAAAGTTTCCCGGCAGAGGCCCTATCGCATCCCGGAGGCAAAACAAAGGATTATAGAGCAGGAAGTCCAGTCCATGTTAGCTGCTGGTATTATTGAGCCATCAGCCAGTCCTTGGTGTTCTCCGGTTGTACTGGTGCCCAAGCCAGGCGGAAGTACCAGGTTTTGTGTAGACTATAGAGGGGTCAACAACTTAACCCACTTTGATGCCTATCCCATGCCTCAAATTGACAAATTTATTGAGAGGTTGGGCCAGGCCAGATACTTGTCCATCCTGGATCTTACGAAGGGGTATTGGCAAATACCCTTGAGAATGGAGGACAAAGAGAAAACAGCCTTTTCCACCCCTTCGGGACTATATCACTTCACGGTCCTCCCTTTGGGCTCCACGGGGCCCCTGCCACCTTCCAAAGACTCATGGATAAAATCTTACGGCCATACAGTCAATATGCTGCGCCCTATCTTGATGATATTGTTATATATAGCAAAACGTGGGGGGATCACATGTCCCATTTAGATGAAGTTCTGCGAGCCCTAAGAAAAGCCCAGCTAACCGCAAATCCAGAGAAATGTCGATTAGGCCAAACCAGTATCAAATACTTGAGTTACATAGTAGGGAGTGGTCAGATTAGCCCACAGGTAGAGAAAATAGAAGCCATCACACAAATGACATTCCCTAAGAAAAAGAAAGACATTAGGGCTTTTTTTGGGATTAATAGGCTAATATAGATGCTTTATTCCCCATTTCTCCACTGTGGCAGAACTCCTTACTAACCTGTTACAGAAATCGTGTCCTAATACCCTTTTCCCTCCTACGTTGTCTGAGTTACATAGCTTTGACAGTCTAAAAGCGGCGCTCACTTCTGAACCAGTGTTATGTTGCCTGGACTTCCATAAGCCTTTTGTGTTACTGACCGATGCCTCCGATGTAGGCCTGGGGGCTGTACTATCCCAGCCACAAGACGATAGAACACAACACCCCATACTATATATCAGCAGGAATCTTTTGCCACGGGAAAAACATTATCCTGCTGTAGAAAAGGAATGTTTAGCAATAAAATGGGCTATTGAATCTCTCAGATATTATCTGTCTGGCAGGACCTTTATTCTGGTCACCGATCACGCTCCTCTCACCTGGCTCGCTCATAACAAGGACACAAATTCCCGTATTCTGCGCTGGTTCCTTTCCTTACAGCCTTTTTCGTTTCAGATTCAGCATCTCCCGGGAAAACAAATGGTGACTGCCGATTTTCTATCCCGTTATCCGGTTTCTGAGCGTCCCAACCGGCCGCTCTCTAGGGGGAGTGTATGTGACGGGCTAGGTATGGTTCGCCCGCACATTGGACTGACTGATGCTGGCGCTGCCTGTATTGCTCCTGACCTTCCCGGCCTCCCTTCCCATTATTGGCTGAAGGGACCGTGGGCGCGGGACGCCGGGAGGTCAAATATCCTAGGAACAGAACAAGCAGTTGTCGGAGGAGAAGGAGACGGGACCGGTGTTAAGAAAGAAGACGGCGAGGACAACGAGGAAGAGGACAAAGAAAGTCGGAGATGCGAGAGGAGCCCAGAGACGAAGGAGCAGTGTTCATCCCAGCGAGACGACCGAAGACCTCCGACGGGAACCCAAGCAGCAGGAATCCGGGAAGACGGAACGCTGCACCCCGCCACGCTTCCGGAGAAGCGTGGCAGTTCCAGGTGCGTGGGGGCTCTGCCCTGAGTGAGCGGAAAGGGGGGGGAGAAAAGAAGAAAGGGCAACTGAAGGGAAAAGGGTGGGAGAGCACTATCACGTAAACTCACTGAAATTCCAGCACCAAGTATAGAGACTACACCATGCACCGCGCACCGGGTCTTACCAGCCAAATAGGATTATAGGAGCCGAAGAAACGGATACAGTTAGTGAAAGAAAAGGAAGGAAAGAGAGAAGAATAGACATAGGAAGAATCCTAGTGAAAAGAGATAGAACAGATAACGAGTACCAGGAAGAAAAATCACCACAGTGGAGAGGAAAGAAAAGAAGAAAAAACAGAAAAGAGACAGAAAAGAGAATTACAGAATCCAGAGTATCGAAAACTAAACACTTACCTCTGTTCCTCTTTTTCTCTCCACATACGCTTGCCGGGGGACCTGTGAGACGAGGAGACAAAGGAGAAGTGTGAAGAACATACCCCGATATTTAAACCCTCCATATCCAAAGCAGCAGAAGAAAGACCTAAAACTACTTGGACTCTAACCCACAATATCTAAAATAAACACCTTGTACATAGAACAACCGGTTCATGTGTGATTCCTACGTGCCGCTACGGTTACAGGGTGTTAAGGAAGATACATCTGAGATGGTTGCGTCCTTCATTGGTGGGTGTGCCGTTGGCGTGGAGGCTGGTGAAGGTACACTTCCGGCAGGAGAAGGGTCCGCGGGTGGTCTGCGGAGAGGCTTGAAGGCAGACGGGGGAGCAGCCGGTGTTGAGGGCGCGGAGGGTGGCAGCGTCATAGTGAAGACGTGCATGGCGGTGGTGGGAGGGACAGGAGCCAGGGGTTCTGGCGCTGGGCATGGTCACGGTGCGGACGGGTGCAGACGGGCTTGCCTTTGGCACGCCAGTGGTGCATCCGCTGTGCGCGGCCACCATTAAGTAGGGAGGTGGGGGGAGGAGATGACAGCTGAGAGACGGGAGGGGGACGAAAAACGGTGCAAAAAAAGGGGTGGGTCGAAAAAGGGAGCAGGGCCGCAGGGGAGAGGGAGAGAGGGGGAGAGTGAAAGTGAGAGAGAGAGAGCAGAGTGAGAGAGAAACAAGGAAAAAGAGCACTAAGGGACAGTAGTGAAGCAGAGATCAGAGCAAAGCAAAGCAAAAGGAGGAGAGAGGCAGAAGGTAGCCTAGTAGAAAGCAGAGCTCTCCCACTAGACACCAGGGATGAGGCGCAGGAAGAAGCCTGAGGGTGGAGGAGGACCTTGAACTCCTGACAAGGGTCAGGAGTTCAGAGGAGCCAGGGAAAGGGCTCTACTTAGATGGTGGAGCCACTGGAGGCAGAGCAATGCACTGACCAGGTCAGTGGTATTGCTCAACCTACCACGCAGCTGCCGCCATTAAGTAGGGAGGTGGGGGCGAGGAGAGGACAGCTGAGAGGCGGGAGGGGGATGAAAAAACAGTGCAAAAAGGGGGCAGAGCCGAAAAGGGGGCTGGGCAGAAAAGGGGCCAGCAGCAGCGGGGAGAGAGAAAGAAAGGGGGAGAGTGAAAGTGAGAGAGAGAGAGCGGAGTGAGAGAGAAGCAAGGAAAATGAGCACTAAGGGACAATAGTGGAGCAGAAAGCAAAGCAAAAGGAGGAGAGAGGCAGAAGGTGGACTAGTTGGACAGCAGAGCTCTCCCACTAGATACCAAGGATGAGGTGCAGGCAGAAGCCTGCGGGTGGAGGAGGGCCTCAAACTCCTGACAAGGGTCAGGAGTTCAGAGGAACCAGAGAAAGGGCTCTACTTAGACGGTGGAGCCACGGGAGGCAGAGCAATGCACTGACCAATAAACCAACAGATAAAAATAAGAACAAAATACATACTTAAAATCTCATAATTATAAATATAAAATAGGAATTGACTTGTAAAGCAAAACACAAAAGGAACAATGGAGATACAATAATCCATCAAACTAGTATAAAAATTCAGAAAGTTAAAAAGAGTACTAAGATCCACCGACAAGTGCAAAATTTACAACTCCTAAAAGTCCTCATTGACTCAAAATGATGTAATGCACATTCTTACTAACTGATCCATCAGACAAAAGCAACTGTTAGGAACATGCTTATTGCTAGATTCTCCACGCCAGTCAATAGCAGAATACTGCGAAAACCATACAACGCCTAGCATCAGTTGTTAGGATTCGAAGGGCCAGATTTATACTTATTGATGCAAAACTGCGCAAACACAGTTTTGCGTCAACAATTTTTGCGCTGGCTAACGTTATTTCTTAACGCCACCCATGCGTCATATTTATACTTTGATGCACAGTGGCGCTAAGAACAGGTTGGAGTCACTTTTCCTGACGCTAGCCATTGCGCCTTGTCATAAGACAAAATGATGATAACGCAGGAAAAATTACTCTAATCTGGTTTAGGGCATGTCAACACGTCGCAAAACGGATGTGCGCCATTTTTCACCGCAATAGCATCAAAAAACGACGCAAACGCAGCAAACAGTGCTAAGGATCCCCAAAATGGACCCCAGAAGCCAGGAGTGACCCCAGGGAGATCCCAATCAACCAGGAACCAGCCAGCAGGACACAGACAGACCAGGGGAGAGACAAGAAGAAGAGGAAGTGTTGCTTCAGTGCAGAGGAGCATGAAATCCTTGTCAGAGAGGTGACGGAGCACCAGCATCTATTATTTATCACCGCTAAATTGCCATTTGGAAGGAGAGAGGCAATTTGGCTAGAAATTGTGGACAAGATTAACAGTGTGTCAGAGGTCAGGAGAACTGTCACCTAGTGTAAGAAACAACGGCATGACTGCAAGCACAGGACAAAGGAGAAAATATCAAGGAACAGTAAGTTGCATGGGGGACAAAAATGCCTAAGTGTCACGTGCAAGAAAGGGGCGGTACATAACTACTACACAATGCATTTCAGCCCTGGAAATCAGGCAGTGGAAAAGGCAAAGGGGCACGGCACAGGTGCATGGGCTGTGCAGGGGCATCCAGGGGCACAGCACAACACACCAACAACCTTTGCATGGGGGTACACCGCCATGCCAAGGCTGCTGGAAATGCTGTAGCAGACCAGGAGTGTAGGGTAGAACGTAAAACTGGGCTGCTGTCACAGGACAGCTGGTATTGTCAGAATGTAAACTAGAGGACAATGCCCAGAGTCAGGCCATTGGCTCAAGCGGCATTTACCACTGACAACACTTGCCACTACTACCTGTGCTGTGTGTGTTGGTCAATTAGGAAATGACAGTTAGGTGCCCATGGCACAAACACACTCAAAATGATGGTTCAGTATGACTACGTGATCAATCCCCATCAATCCCTATCCAAGTGCAACTTCTGTCAACTGCTCATGTCCATAGACTCAATAAACATCAGGCACTGTCACATACATTATGAAGTACACAGCGGTAATATCATACCCATGCTGCCGATTCCAGGGTCTACCCCTGTGTCTGTGTCACAATAGCTACAATGCCACCATGTAACATCTCAAGTGTCATAGTGCTAAGACAACAGCATTGACGGGGAGGACATATGTGTTAGCTAGACAAACACACCCGCACAGTCATAAGAGGAAATGGAACTCTGCCAGGCCCATCAGTGCAATGCAATGTAGCACACATACGCAAACATCAACATGAGAAACTACCAATGGTGACACCTGTATTGTGTTATGCTAATGCAATACATGGTATGGTGCTAGGTCTCAGCACAGTATAGGTGTATGTGAAAAATGATAGCCTGGGACAGGGTCATATTGTCATGTGTGGTGCATGTGGCATCAGCACACCAACAAGCATTGCAAGGCCTCACCATGCTAATGGAAGCAGAGGGAGGGTTGATTAGGACAAGTTGGCAAGCCACAATTTGGACAGAACCTACACCTAGAGGATGTGACGCAGAATATTCCCCAAACTGCCTAGACTACATGTGACATACAAGCGGGGCATAGCTCTGAGAGAATGCAAACATTAATGACAGGAACAATGCATGGGAACCAAGATTGCAATGTTCCACCAATAGGAAGTCAGTGACGTCACATTACAACTGCCACAACAAAGACACACTAATTGTACAATATCTTATTGCAGAGGACGATGGCTCTCCTGTGGATCTGCCTGTCTTGGACTACCCTAGTGACACGGATGACGAGCTGACAACCATCAGCCAGGAAACCTTCCAAGTTGTCCTGGGAACCCTCCTGGGAACCCTCCAGGCACCACCTCAAGTTGCA
The DNA here is from genome assembly GCF_031143425.1 of Pleurodeles waltl. Taxonomy (NCBI): domain Eukaryota; kingdom Metazoa; phylum Chordata; class Amphibia; order Caudata; family Salamandridae; genus Pleurodeles; species Pleurodeles waltl. The sequence goes on from NC_090447.1 coordinate 91,447,735, forward strand.
AGGAGAGACACAGATGTAGCAGCCATCCCAGAGGACACACCCACCACCCCAATAGTTCGACCTGAAAGTTCCAACACAGCTGAGGACTCTGATGACACTGGGACCACCTTTGAAAGACAGTTGTGGGAGTACAGCGGAAGCTGGCCAAGGAGGTGCGGGTGGGGCTGCAAACTATGGCAGCCAGCCTTGAGGGGATGCGCATGTGCATGACGACATCCGCAGAACAGTCAGCAGCCATGCAAGTCACACAATTACTACTGCAAGGACTCCAACAGTGTGTAAGGGACCTCACCACGGCTGTGATGGAGTTGCCACAACACCTGGCCTCCCAATCTTGCAGCTGCATGCATGACAACAAGCTGGACTCCTTCAGGGCAAAAATGGTTGCCTACCACAGGGATGTTGCTGCCATACTCAGTAACCAGCAGCCCTCCCTGCCGCAGTTATGCCCTATATAGTTCCGCTGTCGGGAATTTGGAGTCCACTTCCACAAGTGTGTGTTGCCCCCTCAAACCCACCACCACCACCACCATCAAGGGCAGAGGAGACAACACACACATTAGAGGATGAAGATGTGGAATAGATCCTCATCACCTGTAGGAGTACTCGGTAGCACCAGCCCATGCCACGTGGGCACTGATTTTCCTTTGTGCTGTGCTTGACAACATGCCAGTGTTGCTACAGTGACATGCACTCTTCTCCACATAATTAACCTTACCACTATGGACTGCAATTATCTCTCACAACCCAATCAGCAATTCATGTACCTCTGCACTGAATGACACTCCACCTCAGCATGTCCAATTACATGTCCCTCAACCTTGCACTTGTGTAGCGTCACACTAATGGGGTCCGAAACCTGGACTATGCAAACATTGTACTACTGCACTTTAAAATAAACAGCACCTACACACCTACTTTGTCTCTGTGTAATGTGACACACCTACTTTGCTGGAGATTTGTGATGCATGTAACATGTCATTGGTCACAGAGTGTCAATACAAGAGTGCAGAAATAATGTGGGCAGATATTTACGCACAAGTGCCAGGACTTCTAATTCTTCTGTTCTGCTTTTAACACATTTCTGAAGTAAAAGCAGCACACACTTACAAAATATTATTGTAATTTGTAAGTTTGCGCTGATTTTGCATCAATAAATGACGGCAAGGCTGTGATACAAAAGTATAAATCATGGCCTGTGTGTTTTGTGTGTGAATTGACTGTTCCAACTATATTTGTGCTTCTGATGGAACGGCATGCAATACATTTGGCGTAATAGTCATGTATGAATGTGTTACAAATGGGTATCAACATCAGATGGCAATCAATGATGTACAACAGTCATGATATGTGTTTGTAATATGTCTTGACTCATTTGATGTGTGTAGTTGTTTGACATTCGGGACATTACATTTCCCACGACAAATAATACACAGGGAAGATCAAGAATGGCTGATGAGGGCTATGTCGGATATGTTATCCCTCACATGTCATGAATTGTTGGCTACGACTTCATGGTGACTTGTGTGTAAACTACCCATATGTCGGGCATTTGTACATGTTTGGTAGGTACAGTGTTTGCAACACTGAGCCTTAATTCTAATCATAAAATTGTAATGTACACATCAGTTTGACTAATGTAAATTACCTGTGTTTCTCCTGTGGCTGTGGTGGACGTGCAGCCCTGGCTGCATGTGTTCACATATTTTCAGAGGTGCATTGCACAAAAGTTTCCAGTTCAAGTGTGTGGACATGTGTACCCTGTGTCAGTATTGGGCTCCATGGTGTTATGGTTTCGTGCAGGTCTAGTCAGGAGTATGTTGGGGCAACCCTTGAGTTCACAGAGTATCTTGCAAGGCAGATTTGTCCTAAAGCAGAAGATCAGCTAAAGGCATACAAGGGGATAGGGCAGCTATGGTACGGCAGATAATACAGAAGAGTGAATACAGAGCAATCTTAGTGTGGACAAATATGTAAAGGGTCAGTAATGGACAAACATGCAGGGCTCATAACTACGTTTGTACACAGGGTAGGGCTCAGAACTTCCCACAGCAACAGGGGGCCTCAGTGCCTCTGTGCAGATTAATCCCACAGCTAGTCACCACACAAGCCCCATAGAAAGCTGGCAGCAGAAGTGAATCTGAGTCTGGACCCTCAGGGCACAGACATGGATTGTCCTTACATACAAAAGACTAGCCCTTGTTTGTTGGGCTGGAGACACAGTAACAAATCCTGGAATACAGCCATAGCACACTGTCACTGTTAGGCACTAATGAATACCTGCAAAACTAGACAAAGGATGGGGGTTGGATTAGGCTCCTGGAAATCACGTGCCAGGACACATACAAACTTAAGAAATTCTATACAGTTGAGGACTGATAGTACACTTACCAGACACAATACCTCAAGAGGAAACGGAGGGCAAGGGAACCAACTAGGAGGCAAATGCAGGCCCAGGAAGCAGGCTCTGGTTGACGCAAAGACTGGAACAGGTCTGGGTAACAGAAATCAGGCTCTGTCAGGAACAAACATGAACAAGGCTGAAAAACAGGGAGCAGAGTCTGACTGGAACAAGAAGGAATAGCACTGTGTAAACAGAAAGCAGTTTCAGTCATAATCAGGACTGCAACACAATCCAACAGGGGCTCTGGTACACAAATGAATTCTACTCCAATGCACGACGAGGAGCTTCAGGGAATGGCAGCTTCTAAGCAGTTCCAGGCAGCAGCAAGGCCAGGGCAGAGTTACATGGCTGGGCTGCACAAGAGAGCTCACAGGTGTGTGCAGCTTCAGTCTCTCACAAGTCCTGGAGGAGAGAATCCAGTATAAGGGTACAACCGGACTTTTCCCATAGGAAGCTATGGACAGAAGATTACAGGTCTTACCGACTACCAGGTAGAGCATTATGGGACCTGAAGTCCATGCAGGCTAATATAGTTGTTCTATAGCATGCCATATAGAAAAGGGAAGCAAACAGGAGTCTGAATGGGAAGCTGGGTGAGTGTTAATGATGATTCCCAGGGTATAGATAGTCCATTTACAGCACCCCCTAGAGAAGGGAGGGCAGAGACTTAACACATGGCAGTGGCAGGACTTATTACCAGGGATGGATTGCGCCGGGCATGTGTTGTGACCATTGATTGTCATAGCTGGGACATTCCTGCTATCCATTTTAAGGGTTGATGCAACTCTTGTCACACAAGCTCCTTGCAGAGATAGCAAATATCACACTTACTAATGTCAGGGGTCTGTTCATACATTCCCTTTACCAATGATATTTCACATCCACTGCCTTATGTATGATGCACTTATTTAGCTTATGATTGAAGATGTCAGAGTTGGGTGTCAGGTGCTACAGTAGACCATGTTGGCAACGTGGATGTCTGTCATATGCTGTGGTCCTATGATTTCAGCCTTCATATGTGAAATTGAAAAGTAGTTTTTTTTTAAAACTGTGTGTGATGTTTGCTGTACAATCATACACTCACATGTGATGTTGCATCAGAAGTAGTCAGATTCTCTTTGTGACATTCTCCATGAGGTAATACTCACATTCCTAAAGAACATGTGATGCAGAAATAAGTAACCAGAGCAGGATTGAGTGATAAAGTGATGTGTTTAATTACATATCGTAACAATGTGTTTAGAGTGACTATTGTTGAAAAAAGTTTTGAACTATCTGCTGTCTGTGACGCATTCCTGCAGCTGTGTTTGGATGTTCCCCCTCATTTTCCCTGGCACAATCCACCTCCTCAGGCAGTCCTTGTTCGGGTTCATGTAGGGGGATGTTCCTCCTAACACAAATGTTGTGCAGAATGGCACAAGTCAATATGATCTTGCATACCTGGGGAATATATGAGGCTGCCTCCGGTGATGTCCAGGCACCTGACTCTGGACTTCAGGATGCCAAAGGTCCATTCCACAATGGTGCGTGTCCTCCGATGTGCATCATTATAGGCACGCTCTGCTGCTGCGCTTGGTTTGGAAAATGGGGTCATGATCCATGGCTGGATCCCGTAACACTGATCAGCTGAAAAAGAAAATAGGAGTAAGTATTTTGTTGTTGCTTGCACCAGGAATGTCATGTAGCATGGCAGTTGATATCTTGTGTCGTCTGTGACTCATATGTGTTTGTGGCATTGTGTGAGATCCTGGGCTTCTGTGAGGTTCTTTCTGCATTGGGTTGTTTGACTTGACAATTTGAGTTTGGCTCATTGACCTGATATATATGGTTTAGTTTCAAAACTGCAGTTCAGTATGTATGTACCATGCGTTGTGAAGTGAGCAACATGTTTTAGTGTGCTTTCACTGGAGGGGACATGATACATCCACACACACAATAGATTCTAGTGTGGTGGTAACATGGTTGCACTACATGGCCTGGACATCTCATCCACTTAGACATATGTAATTGCAGATGCAATCCAGAAGTGAGGCTCTTTGATTAGGCCCTTGTCACAATGCCCAGCACGGAGGTGTTCAGTATTGACAATGTACAATTGTCCCATGTGTGAATTGGTTCTATGTAGACCTTTGTGGTTCCCTCTGCCAGTGGCTCATGTGCAACCATGCACCTACACTACCGAACTTGCTCCAGGTAACCTGGCTAACTGCCTTGTGGAAGTGCATGTATCTGTGCATGAAGGGCCATCTCCCTGTACATCTGTTATTTTGATGGACAATTGGCTTTTTTCAGTGTGTGCAGCAGTGTGCAGTTTGCATTAGTGGTACATCAATATGTGTTCATTGCACAGTTCACTTCCTTATTACTAGCCGGCAACATCACACCAGGAGTGATGTGTGATGTTGGGACTGCCACAGCATTTCCATGTCAACTACATGTGGGTCAGCATCATAATGCTATGTGTTTCATGGTGTTTGACCTGCAGCAACACACATTTCACACCCCTTCCACAGTACTTATTGCTTGGGATGGTGTGGGATTGACTATGTGGCCTAATGTAATAGTATATGGTTCATCTTCCAAATTGTACTTCCAGGGCAGGTCATATCATTGTCACTGTGTGATTTGACATTGGTCCCTTGTAGCTCTAGAGTGGCATCTATTGTTATTGGCAGCCGTCATTTGTTCATAGGTGTGTATCCCATTGTGTCAGGGTGTCCAACATAGCTGCCTGTGTCACACCTCAGTGTCTTCCTGCCCACGTGTCAATGTAGTGGTGTATGGATTGTTTGTCCTACAGGGTTGCTGTGGCATGTGTATATTGCTAGGTTTATGGACTTCCCGACAAGAAGTCCATTGCCATATTGTCCATCTTGGAAGTGCAGATTGATGGTGCTGTGGCGGAAGATGAAGGAATCATGTACACTCCCAGGATACTTGGCCAAGATGTTGGTAAACAATCCCCGGTAGTCAACTATGGCCTACACATTTAGGGATTGGGTGTGCTTTCTGTTCCGGTATAGATGCTCGGTTGGAGCAGGTGGAGCAATCCGGACATGGGTACAGTCATTAGCACCAAGCACTTGCGAGAAGCCATGTATTTGGTAAAAGCCCTGTTTGGTCTCCTGCTGCTTGTGCTGTGTGTTGGGGAAGCTGCTGTGGTGGGGTGTGAGGGAGATGATGGCATCAAGGACCTTACGAAGGAAGGCATAGAATGAGGGCTGTGATACCCCAGCAACCAGGGCACCCGTTGGTTGGAATGAGCATTTTGCCAACATGTGCAGGACAGCTAGCAGCTTGGTCACTGGTGGAATATAGTGTGGGGTCTGCAGGCTGACTGTTATCTGTGGCTCAATTTGGCGCAGCAGCAACTGTATGGCTTGCCAGTTGAGTCTGTAGCTCTGGATGATATCCTGTTCCCTGAGGCCCAGGAGGGTTGTCCTGGTCCTGAAGACCCTCTCCTGCCTTTGGCGTTGCCTTTGGGGTTCACGTTGGTGTGGTGGTAGCTGCTGCTGTCGGTCCTGTGCTCTGTGTCGTCTGAAATGCTGCATGAGTAGCACCTCCATGTTGTCCTTCTTGAGGAATGACGTTGCTTGTGTGTGTTTTTCTTAAGCAGTGGTGTGTTTGCTCATTTTAATGCCTACCCTGACCCAGGCGTTAAAATTTGACGCAAATCGGGCTTGCGTCATTTTTCGAGTCCGCATCCCACCCGTGGGTCATTTTTGCCCAGTTGGGTGTTTGAATCATTTTTTGGACGGGAACGCCTGCCTTGCAAGCGGATTCATGCGTCCTTAAAATGATGCAAACTCTAATATTTTTACGCTAGAGGGGTTTAGCGTCAAAATATAAATATGGAGTTAAGTTTGCATCGGATTTGTATTTTAAAAAAATGACGCTAATCCGGCGCAAACAGAGTATAAATATGCCCGAAGTGCGATTTGATGTTCTCTCACCCCTAATAGATGGCACTCAGGGAGTATCCACTTCTTCCTGCTCTTTGTATATGAATGACAAAAAATGTCCTTGTTCACCTCACATGAGACACAAGAGAGATTAGCAAATTCCTTCTTACTCCTCCAGGTACCAGTGGAAACTGCAATTGGTAACATGCTATATCTAAACTGCAAATACAGTTTCTTGGCAAGGGGCAGTTCCATATCATCTAGAAATTGTTCCAAACAAAGTACATCCTTACACTGTAGAAAAGAGTTGCACAGAATACCACATGACGAATGTACAAAAACTTGTGCCATTATATACTGCCAATATCTCCTTTTTAACAAAGCTCTCCCAATAATTGAAGTTGACTCCTGAGCCACCCATAAATCCCCACGTCCTGCATTAAATATGGTTTCTTTAACATATCTAAGCCAAAGGATATTGTTTGAGCCAGGGAGGCTTAACACCTCTTTAAGACCCTCACAATAGGAATTTATCTCTGTAGAGAACCAACTTCTTTGCCAATAAAAAATAAGCTTAACTCCTGATCCCTCTTTAATAGGCCTAAGACCCATATCTAGTCTAAGCAAGAGCAGATGAGTGAAAATAGGAAGGCCCACTAACTGACATTAAAAACGGTTCTCTGCAACCTATAATTTGCTGACATCCTTTTGCCACCCAGAGCTCGACCCCAGGGAGGGCAGTTCCCAGAGCCTGGGACCTACAGATCGGATTGGGAGGACCTATTGGTCAGAAAGAAAAGATGCAATGCGCTCCTAAAATCGTCCGGTGCATTGAAGATAGATTTTTTGTAGAGGGTCCTCTGTGCTTTGATTTCTCCCCTGTTTTGTGATTGCAGAAATTAAGGCAGATCTTGCATCTCTACATGCTCTATTGAACCATGTTTGTGGATCCCTCCTGGCCGAAGATCTACACGCATCCACATAAAAAATATCCTTTAAACCAGAAAACAGACTACTAGGAATACAACTGATTCACTCTTCGCAAACTCTCTGATCTAATGGTCCCCTCTCCCCCAGTGAGTGAGTCTATGCTATCAGATACCAGGAGATAAACACCCCCAAGTGATTTTTAACGTGTCCATTTCACTCTGCGCTTATTGCGGGCTATTTGCAGACCAGGAGCTACTCGGTCACTTACACTTTACTCCCTCCCCAGGACCGGGAAGTCCACATGAAGACTCAGGGCCACATGTGCAAATATCTGGTTTTGCGACTCGAAAAATGCGAGTCGCCAAACCTGATGTACAACAGTGTGACACTGTTGCGATTCCCAATGGGATCACAAATGACTTACCTTATAAATATTCATGAGGTAGGTCACAATTTGCGATCCCATTGGGAATGGCCACACTCACAGGGTTGGTGGCTTGCAGGGGACATCAGACCATCATGTCTGTGGGTGTTTTTAAATAAAGCAGTGTTTTTTTGTTTTTAAATGCAGCCCGTTTTCCTTAAAGGAAAACCAGATGCATTTAACCCCTTCGCTGCCAGGCCTTTTCCCCCATCAGATGCCAGGCCTTTTTTTGGCTATTTGGGGCAGTTTGCGCTTAGGCCCTCATAACTTTTTGTCCACATAAGCTACCCACGCCAAATTTGCGTCCTTTTTTTCTGACATCCTAGGAATTCTAGAAGTACCCTGAGTTTGTGGGTTCCCCTGAAGGAGACCAAGAAATGAGCCGAAATACAGCGAAAATTTCGTTTTTTTAGAAAAATGGGAGAAAAGGGCTGCAGAAGAAGGGTTGTGGTCTTTTCCCTGAAAACAGCATCAACAAAGAGTTTGCAGTGCTGAAATCACCATCTTCCCAGCTTTCAGGAACTGGCAGACTTGAATCAGAAAACCACTTTTTTCAACACAATTTTGGCATTTTACTGGGACATACCCAATTTTTACTATTTTTTGTGCTTTTAGCCTCCTTCCAGTAAGTGACAGAAATGGGTGTAAAACTAATGCTGGATCCCGGAAAGCTAAACATTTCTGAAAAGTAGACAAAATTCTGATTTTACCAAAAGGTCATTTGTGTAGATCCTACAAGGTTTTCCTACAGAAAAAACGGCTGAAATAAACAAATATTGAAAATGAGGTGAAAAAAACAGCCATTTTTCTCCACGTTTTTCTCTGTAATTTTTTCCTGCGATGCCAGATTTTTTAAAGCAATATACCGTTACATCTGCTGGACTCTTCTGGTTGTGGGGATATATAGGGCTTGTAGGTTTATCAAGAACCCTAGGTACCCATGAGCCAGTAAATGAGCTGCACCGTGCAATGGATTTTCACTTTGTAACGGGTATACAGCAATTCATTTGGTGAAATATAAAGACTGAAAAATAAGTATCAAGGAAACCTTTGTATTCACAAAATGGACACAAGATAAGGTGCTGAGAAGCACTGCTTATTTGCACATCGCTGAATTCCAGGGCCCCATACTCGCATGTGAATTAGAGGGCATTTCTCAAATAGACGTCTTTTTTACACACTGTCTTACTTTTGGAAGGAAAAAATGCAGAGAACGACAAGGGGCAATAACACTTGTTCTGCTATTCTGTGTTTCCTCAAGTCTCCCGATAAAAATGGTACCTCACTTGTGTGGGTAGGCCTAATGCCTGCGACAGGAAACGCAATATGGGCACATCACATTTTTACATTGAAAACAGACGTGTTTTTTGGAAAATGCCTAGCTGTGGATTTTGCCCTTTAGCTCAGCCGGCACCTAGGCAAATCTACCAAACCTGTGCATTTTTTAAAACTAGACACCTAGGGGAATCGAAGATGGGGTGGCTTGTGGGGCTCTCACCAGGTTCTGTTTGGCAAAAAAAACAAGTTTTCCTCACATTTCGGTGACAGAAAGTTCTGGAAGCTGAGAGGAGCCACAAACTTCCTTCCACTCAGCATTCCCCCAAGTCTCCCGATAAAAATGGTACCTCACTTGTGTGGGTAGGCCGGGTGCCCATGACAGGAAATGCCCCAAAACACAACGTGGACACATCACATTTTCCCAAAGAAAACAGAGCTGTTTTTGCAAAGTGCCTAGCTGTGGATTTTGGCCTCTAGCTCAGCCTGCACCTTGGGAAACCTACCAAACCTGTGCATTTTTTAAAACTAGACGCCTAGGGGAATCCAAGATGGGGGGACTTGTGGGGCTCTCACCAGGTTCTATTACCCAGAATCCTTGGCAAACCTCAATATTTGACAAAAAAACACTTTTTCCTCAAATTTCAGTGACAGAAAGTCCTGGAATCTGAGAGAAGCCACAAATTTCCTTCCACTCAGCATTCCCTCAAGACTCCCGATACAAATGGTACATCTCTTGTGTAGGTAAGCCTAGTGCCCGCAATAGGAAATGCCCCAAAACACAACGTGGACACATCACATTTTCCCAAAGAAAACAGAGCTGTTTTTTGCAAAGTGCCTAGCTGTGGATTTTGGCCTCTAGCTCAGTTGGCACCTAGGGAAACCTACCAAACCTGTGCATTTTTTAAAACTATACACATAGTAGAATCTACGATGGGGTGACTTATGGGGCTCTCACCAGGTTCTGTTATCCAGAATCCTTTGCACACCTCAAAATCCAGCCAAAAAAAACACTTTTTCCTCACATTTCGGTGACAGAAAGTTCTGGAATCTGAGAGGAGCCACAAATTTCCTTTCACCCATTGTTCCCCCAAGTCTCCCGATAAAAATGGTACCTCATTTGTGTGGGTAGGCCTAGTGCCAGTGACAGGAAATGCCCCAAAACACAACGTGAACACATCACATTTTTCCAAAGAAAACAGAGCTGTTTTTTGCAAAGTGCCTAGCTATGGATTTTGGCCTCTAGCTCAGTTGGCACCTAGGGAAACCTACCTAACCTGTGCATTTTTTAAAACTAGACACATAGCAGAATCTAAGACTGAGTGGCTTATGGGGCTCTCACCAGGTTCTGTTACCCAGAATCCTTTGCACACTCATAATTCAGCAAAAAAAACACTTTTTCCTCACATTTCGGTGACAGAAAGTTCTGGAATCTGAGAGGAGCCACAAATTTCCTTCCACCCAGTGTTCCCCTAAGTCTCCCGATAAAAATGGGACCTGACTTGTGTGGGTAGGCCTAGTGCCCGCGACAGGAAATGCCCCAAAACACAAGGTGGACACATCACATTTTCCCACAGAAAACAGAGCTGTTTTTTGCAAAGTGCCTCGCTGTGGATGTTGGCCTCTAGCTCAGCTGGCACCTAGGGAAACTTACCAAACCTGTGTATTTTTGAAAACTAGACACATAGGTGAATCCAAGATGGGGTGAGTTGTGGGGCTGTCACAAGGTTCTGTTACCCAGAATCCTTAGCAAACCTTAAAATTTGGCAATAAAAACACCTTTTCCTGACCTTTCGGTGACAAAAAGTTCTGGAATCTGAGAGGAGCCACAAATTTCCTTCCACCCAGCGTTCCCCCAAGTCTCCCGATAAAAATGATACCTCACTTGTGGGGGTGGCCCAGGTGCCTGCAACAGAAAAATGCCAAAAACCTGTAGAGATTGAGGGGATAGCACAGTGAGTTGATAAGCACATATTTTTGTTTTATACATCTTTAGGCTGACTCTTCTTTGGGGACCCACACAAGTGAGGTATAATTTTACTTAGGAGACTGAGGGGAACGCTGGGTGGTAGGAAATGTGTGCCAGAGCGGTGATCCTACAAAAAAGGTGAGGAAAATATGCTTTTTTATGCAAAGTTTGAGGTTTGCAGAGGAGTCTGGGAAAGAAAATGTTGGGGGATTCACGCAAGCCACATCTCCCTCGACTCCTTGCGGTGTCTAGTTTAAAAAAATGTCTGGGTTTGGTAGGATTCCCTAGATGAAGGCCACACCCGGGATCAAAATCATAGGTGCCCCTCCCCCCAAACACAGGTAGTTTTGTAATAGAATCATTTTGATGTGTCCACGTACTTCTGTGATGTTCCAAACACTAAAATTGTGAAAAGAAACGCACTTAGGTTATGTTACAAAGAGCCCTCATCCACCAACAAAGTTGGTGGCATGCTTCATCATTGGGGTCCCACCCGAGACTCCTAGCGTGTCACAGGTGTGCGGCGACGCCTGATTACAGCAGGTTTTGTCATGATTGGATTTGGCACGAGGGTGAGTGATGGTTCAGTAGATCGAATTTTATTAACAAGAGATTTCACAAAAATGAAATGCACTGTTAATAACTGAAAGGCCAAAAAACTGATCCAATGACTCACAACTCGTGAGCTGTAAAGCCACGATAAGGCACCAACCACTTTACAGTCCATTCACACACCTTTCATACATGACATGCACAAGACCATTCACGCCGCCAGCCATAGGCCCAGCACGTTACAACACTTGCATCGACAGACAGCGCCGCTCAAGGGCCCATCACTTACGTACCCCCACATGCCTGATACAGTAGTCACACCAGCTGATGGGAGTGTATGGACTGATGTTTGGCTGGCACCGCTAACCAAGCACCACTCCATGCACACTGCCAACCAAGCGCAACCCAATGCACACTGCCAGCCAAGCACCACCCCACGCACACCGCCAGCCAAGCTCCACACCACTCACACTGCCAGCCAAGCGCCAACCAATGCACACTGCCAGCCAAGCACTACCCCATGCACACTGCCAGCCAAGCACCACTTGACACACACCGCCAGCCAAGTGCCACCCAATGCACACCTCCAGCCAAGTGCCACCCCATGCACACCGCCAGCTAAGCATCACCCCATGCACACTGCCAGCCAGGCGCCACCTCATGCACACTGCCAGCCAAGCGCCACTCCACACACACCGCCAGCCAAGCGCCACTCCACACACACCTCCAGTCAAGCACCACTCCATGCACACATGCCAGCACTTTTGTTTTGTTTTAAAACAACAAAGAAACACCTAACTAATTATAAATAAGTACAAACCTACAAACACAAAAGCTCTAACTGAATACATGACAGAAATGCCAACTATGAAACTGAGCATATGAAAATATAAAGCAGGCAGATCGCGCTCACGATATTTCCTAGAAAGTTTTTTTGGTGTGGTAACTCCTGAAACAGCTGGCCACACACAGCCCAGGCTTTGAAGGGCAATCAGAGCAGTACATCCGGCTCTCCCTCTGGATACCTCTTCGGGCACAGACTCTACATTTCTTAGTGGGCAAGTCTTTTTTGGGAGTGGGAGGAATGTGATCAGGAAAGTGGCGATCTTTCAATCTAGCCACATCCTCCACCCCTGTTACTCTAGGAACTCTTGCCTGTTCCACCACAATAAGGCTCTCTATCACTGACTCTTGATACTCAACAAATTTCATCCTTGACTCAGGGGAACAATCCTTGAACACAATAAAAGCATTAAAAGTTGCCAAAAGAAATAAATGTATGGCCAACTTTTTATACCACATGTAAGACTTACAAAGAGCAGTGTAAGGTTCCACCCTCTGATCTACTCTATCAACACCACCCATGTGCTTATTGTAGTCCAAAATGCACGCAGGTTTGCGCACTCCGGCAACCTGACCCCAAACAGTCACAGGGGAAGTACTCTCATAATAGATGGTAGCTAACATGTACACATACCTCCTGCCTGAAAAGTTAAGAGCCAGCAGCTCATCATTCTACAAGGCACTGCACTGTCCCCTCTCAAGTTTTTTACAGACAAACTCCCTTGGATAGCCTTTCCACTTAGAATGGATTGTGCCACAAGCAACAGTGTCCACGCTGAACAACTTCTTGAACAACTGCACTCCAGTGTAGAAATTATCTACGTACAAATGGTGAACTTTGTTAAACAGTTGTCTACCAAGTTCCGACACAATTTTCTCACTAACTCCAAAAGTGGGTGGACAACCAGGGGATCATCACTGGAATCCCTACCAGTGTAGACCCGGAAATTATACACGTATCCTATACTACTTTCTGACAGCATATACAATTAAATTCAGTACTGCGCCCTCTTGCTAGGAATGTATTGCTTAAAAACCAAACGCCCCTCAAACAGGACCAAAGACTCGTTCACAATTATGTCTTTGCCTGGAACATACACCTCTGAAAACCGATCTACAAAATGATGAAGGACAGGCTTAACCTTAAAAAGACGATCACAATCAGGGTGATCCTGTGGCAAGGCTAAAGCATTGTCAACAAAATGCAGCATCCAAAGAAGAAGCAAATAGCGATTACGAGTCATGGTTGGAGAAAATATAGCCATTGCCATTAAGGGACTAGTAGACTAACAAGAAACCAGTGACGGCTTCCTTATCAACCCCATCAAAAAAGTCAAGCCTAAGAACTTTTTCATCTCTTCCAGATTTTTGGAACCCACTGGGTAGCTCTAGACTGAGGCCTAAGTCTGGCAGCGTTGTCCCTCAAATACTGCTCCGCATTCAAATTAGTCTGCTGAACAATCTCTTCCAAAAATACAATGTCCATAAACAACTCGAAGAAATTGACAAGCAAAAAGTTTTCCGTATTTACTCTGCACCCAGGGAGACCAGTAAAGGCAGGCAACTGTGGCTGCACCATGTTTGGGGCAACCCTTTCAGCCCCAGGCTGCTTCACTATTGGCACATCAGGGTCCTCCTCTAAAACATGCCCTTCATCTGCACTCAGAGTGGCCTCCTCATCAAAAGATTCCTCTTTGACAGAAAACTCACTGCCAGAATCTCTCACCTCCTCCTCTGCCTCAGATGCAGAGTCAGTCTCATAACAATGGTCAGAAGATGACTCAAAAAGCATGCCAACAACATGCTGAGTGGTCACTCTGAGGCTAGCCATGATCCTTTCTAACAACAAATGGATTGCCAACAACAACCAGCACTGTATAAAACATATAATAAACAAAGTGTGGCTTTATCACAGAGTTATGTACTAAAAAACTGTACCACTCACTTGCCTGAAAAAGCTAGACTCATCAGTGACTACTCTGCACAGACACAGCAATCACCAATGATATCCCACTAAAAAGAAAAAAAAGAAAAGCAAATTAGACATAAGACAACACAAATATTATGGTGCACAAATCAAAGGACAATTTCACACACAATCCTACATTTAGTACAACACCTACAAACATGTCATTCATGCATGTCAACAATACTCCTTTGGAGTAAATTGCCTTTACTTACCTAAAACATGCAACTACGCAAACCGCAGGTCAACTACTGCTAAAACCGCAAGGATCCATAGCAAAGGAAGCAAAAGCTTTGAACTAGAACAAAAAGAAGAAATAAACGGTTATAATCACAAGTACAAATACTTTGCCAGTTGACAAACCCCGCCACGAAGAATTTACAGATTTTCCCTGGTGCCTAAGTTGATTCTGCCTCCCTTGGGGGCAGATGGACCTAAACACAATTAAGCCGATCTTTCCCCAAGGGGGGCAGAAATGGCCATCTGTAATGTGCCCCATTGGGGGGGTGACCCCCACCAAAGGTGCCGCCTCACCCACACAAAACACACACACACACAAGATCCCTGGTGCCCAAGTGGATTGTGCCCCCCTTGGTGGCAGATGGACCAAAACAAATATGCCAATCTTCGCCCAAAGGGGTCAGAAATGGCCAACAGTTTTGTGCCCCCACTGGGGGGTGACCCTTGCCACAGAGGGCGCCCCCAGCAAAAAAAAAACCAAAGGGGAACAAAAAACTACATTCCCTGGCGTCTCGGGGGCAGATGGGCCTAAAACAAAATAGGCCAATCTGCTCTCAAGGGGAGCAGAAATGACCATCAGTAATGTGCCCCCTTTGGGAGGTGACCCTTGCCAAAGGGGCCACCCCCTACACAAAACACACACACACACACAAGATCCCTGGTGCCTAAGTGGATTCTGCCCCCTTTGGGGGGCAGATGGGCCTAAAGAAATAGGCTGATTTGCCCCCAAGGGGGGCAGAAATGGCCAACAGTTCTGTGCCCCCTTTGGGGGGCGACCCTTGCCAAAGTGGGCACCCCTAGCACAAAAAAACAAAGAGGAACAAGAAACAATTCCCTGGCGTCTTGGTGGCAGAAATGGCCAACACCAATGTCCCTCCTTTTGGGGGCAACCCTTTCCCAAGGAGTGCCCCCAAGACACAAAACACACACACAACACAATCCCTGAGGCCTAGTGGGTTTCGACTCCCCAGGGGCGAGATCGGCCAAAAACATGGCCGATCTAGCCCCAGGTGGGGCCAAAACATATAACAAAATATTGCCCCCAGGGCAGCGAC
The DNA here is from genome assembly GCF_031143425.1 of Pleurodeles waltl. Taxonomy (NCBI): domain Eukaryota; kingdom Metazoa; phylum Chordata; class Amphibia; order Caudata; family Salamandridae; genus Pleurodeles; species Pleurodeles waltl. Next base: position 91,463,295 of record NC_090447.1, read on the forward strand.
CCTTGCCTAAGGTATGCTCCCCCCTCGCTATCTAACCTTTTTCCCCATTGCCTGGTCATAGGTCATGTCCCATTGTGAAAGCATTGATTTGCAGTGCCAAAGTCGTCCATCTCTTAATTGGTGCTAATGTCAGCTGGGGAATTGACCAGTCATTATCAAATTTGAAAGTGGAAACTGTGGCACTGACATCAAAGGGTTCAAACTGACAGGTAAAATCACCCCCACAATCTCCAAAACACTCCCTGGAGCATCAGTCATATGTGCATTCAATACATCAGTTACATACAATTCCTTGTTAGCCCCACCAGGCCTTAAGTACACATTGTGAAAATATACCATAAAAGACCCAGACCTCAAACAAATACACATAGTATCAGGCAGGGGTATTGATATTTCTGCAACCTTACAAGGAAGGCTTGTGTGAACATAGCCCCACGGAAGGATGACCCTTTCCACAGCAGACAACTCTTTACTAAAGTTTACAAACCCTAGGAGATGTAAAGGTTGGACTGCCCGGGTTTCCCGAAAAAGAAATACAGCATACGGGCCCATAAACTTGATCCATTCAGGGATACTAAGCTTAGCTACAAAGCCTGCAATATTCCAAGACAGCAAGTTGCCATGGGCCTTAGAGCAGTTAGATTGAGGCCGCTCCTGACTTTGGGGCCCCCCACTGGCAATGTTACTATCCACAGGGGTAGGTGCGTCAGAAGCTAAATTCATAGAGCCTAAGTTCAAGGTCTTTTTCCCAGGAATTACACAGCCTAGAATACAAGTCTCACTACAAGGTGGTCAAGGACCGGGGGGGCTAACTTCACAGGGCAAGATCCTATTGGTAGAATGTCAGATGTTAACCCAGGATTCCAAATGAGTCCTAATACCAAAGGAGTCTAAGCCATTTATCGCCTCTATTGGTAGAATTTTAATGAACCCTCAGCGGTGGTAAATTCCCCCTCTGCCAATCCCATCCTCCCCTCAACCCCCACCTTCTTCTTTCCCCTCACTCAGCTGCAACCGGTTTGAACCCTGTCTACTAGGTACAATTAGTTCACGCAGTCCAATATGTGAAAGCGATTTGATAGAGGGAGTACAAAACCATCATTTGAGTGTGCGTACTTGACATAATCCATAGATGGGATAACATTGGCACAGTTGATCCACCTGGTTGGCTTTTACCCATCACCTCTGCAATAGCTACAGTTATAAAAATATTCCAGTGTCAGCAGGACCAAGTTAGATACCTTCTTGCATCGTCATATAGGGGGAGATAAAAGTCTGCACACAATCTGAGAAGACCAAAAGTTTATGATGATACAGTCACAAATTACATCTTTTGAACCAGAACCCAACCAATCCACCCGTCATGTGTATTTAGTTGGCCATATAAAAGGGGAAACTCCTTATGACGGGCCAACTAGTCAATAAATCTATTGTGCAGTTCTCTTTGGCCCTCTTTATAAACTTGTAACTGAGGGACTTCTGCTAGAATTGCCACATACAGGCAGGAAGCTGGTGGAAGATCAATCATGGGCTGCCTCTGCATCGGGGCCCGGCAGTTGGAACTGTCAAGGGGCATCCCTGCCCCTCCCCGTGGTCAGTACTGAAGTCCTATTAAAATCAGACCCCCCTGGAAATTAATACTTGACCTCCACCAGCAACTTGCGTGTCAGGGTGTTTTCAGGTGCTCAGGGACCCAGAGGCTAATTGCACACATTGCGCCAGGTTGTCTGAATTGGCCAGGTCGGCAAGGGGATTACTTACATGCTGCTGGCCAACCTCCTGTGCGTTTAGCAGATCAGGCAGAGTTATGTGTGGCTTTTTCTGATGCGACAAAACTGAATCTAAACCTCTTTTAATGGCATCCAATCGATTGAACACAGGTAAGAGTTCCTTGTGCAAAAGCTCTTTGATTTCCCACAAAATGGTACCCAATAGGTTCTCCACCCAGCGAGGGTGCAGGTCAGACTGTTCCGAAACGGTAGCAAACAAACCGAGAATGCACACTTCCTGGCTGGGGCTAAAACTAGGTACATCTGCTGAGGAAGTTGACAAGTGGTGCAGTCTTGGATCGTTGTTAGCTTGCAATGGCCTTGTGCCATTTTTTGGGTGAGCTCCGAAAGCAGTTGGTGCCTGGATTCTGTCAGCAATGGCATGTTTGCACACTATCGGGCACAGAACAGTCTATGGCAGTACTGAAGGTTGTCTGATTAGGGCTATATAATGAAAGTACATCTAGATGCAACTCATTGGGCCCGCCCAACAACAGCCTTCTGTCCTTAAGTTCAATTTCAGTAGTAATGATCCCCATAGCTCTCTGCAGCATTTTATCAATAACACTAGATTTTGGCAAAAGCTGCACTTTAGAGGGACCTCCTGGGACTTTCCTCTTCCCCATTTTCTTCAGCAAGTGCCTCGATGCCAAAGTTGCATTATGACTTGGGTATTAAATATATGAGAAAAGGACTATAAATCCTGCAGAGTCATAGGGACAATATTAATATCCAACTAGGGCACACCAACAGTAGTTCGTAATCTTCTTGGTCATTGGAAACAACAGTTCACAGGTTCTTTTGATTTCTCAATTGACACATTTGCATTTCTTAGTGGCTGTTTGCTCACTAGTGATGGCACCCGTCAAAGTGCCATTACTTATTGGTACACGCCAGTCGCTGTATTTTACTTTCCCGAGATAATTTGGAGGTGCGGACCTTCTACACAGCCACCTTCTTTGTTTTGCTTGAGAGTCATAGGGACAACTTGGCAATTTGGGGGTACAACAAGACTCAACCTTAGAGGCTCGATGTCAGAGGATGGCCCAGCCCAGCCTCTTCCGGGCTCTGACTGGTGCAGACGGGCCCGCTCTTGGCCTGGTCCTCACCCGGCCGATGTGGGGGGAGAGGCAGCACTATGAAGCGTGATGGCAGGTGCCTCCCCCTAGCAGCAGCTGTGGGAAACTAGGCAGGAGAGATGGGCCCTGGGACACCGTGTCCCATCAGGACAGGCAACACAAAACAGCACCAACAAGTCCCACGCTGCGGGGTGAGAGGCAGCGCTATGAAGCACAATGGCAGGTGTCTCCCCCTAGCGACAGCTGTGGGCAATTAGGCAGGAGAGATGGGACCTGGGACGCTAAGTCCCACCAGGGCAGGCATCACAAAATGGCACCAGAAAATTCCACGCTGTGGGGGGGAGGCAGCGCTATGAAGCCCAATGGCAAGCGCCTCCCCTAGCAGCAGCTGTGGGCGATTAGGCCGTAAAGCAGTGGTGGCTGGTTTGTATTTACTGCTGAGGGGGATACAATAATAATATTAAAAAGAAAAAGGCACTCACCTGACTCGACGGGTCTCCCTCTCTCTTACGACGTCCTCCTCATCGTGGCTACAACAGGGCGCGGGAAACAGGAAACATCGCTAACAAATCCTGACGCTGGTTTCATGCTAGTGACCAGCATTAAACCAACGTTGGGATTGGTGGGAGCGGCCTCTCTCAGCACTCACCAGAGCACTGGAGGCCTGTGGCTTCTCTAACCCGGCTATCTCAAGACAACTAGGTTAGAGAAGTTTAAAGTCTGCATGTCAGGCTGAATGTCCGTTAAGTACGGGGTGCTGAAAAAAAAATGGTAATAAAGAAAGTTTATTACCATTTTATTTTTCAGCTCTGGAGCATTTTATTAGTGGGGCGGTGCTCCTCCACTCTCATGGAGGGGCCACCCCTGCAGGTTAGAGGTACTCATCACACTTGCATTTTCATGGACACCGATGTTCCTGGAGTCCAAAGGCATGCTGCTGCTTCTTTTGAGAATACTCAAAGTAGTTAGATCACATTTTTCAGCATGAACACAGCAATCATTGCCACATCTGATTCACTCAGTACACAATGTGTAATAGTCTTCATAGACAGCATGACATGATGTTTGTGATGGAACATTATGTGTCCCTGCTTAAAAGATCCATTACAGGATGTTTTTCTAATGATATGTGATAGTGCTATTCGTGTATGTTATGGCAACACCATGCTGTACTGTAGTAACACACAAACATGACATTTGTCATGACAAGCACCAAAATATACATTTATAAGTACATACACACCCTCAGATATTTCACAGAAAAACAAGCTGTTGTTTTGTTCCCTTCTCTTACAACTTGGTACCTTACTGGCATATTGACATAGCTGACTACATTTTGCCCTGGACAGCTAGTTACAGAGGGGATAATACCCTTGATGTCAGCCATGGCACACACTCCCTCATGTGCCATTGTATTGCAGTGAGTAATTTTGTACATGGCATATAGAGATTATGGGCCTCATTATGACCCTGGCGGGCGGCGGAGGCCGCCCGCCAGGATCCCGCCCTCCAAATTACCGCGCCGCGGTCAAAAGACCGCGGCGGGTATTACGAGTTTTCCCCTGGGCTGGCGGGCGGTTCCAGTTAAACCGCCCGCCAGCCCAGGGGAAAACGACCTTCCCACGAGGATGCCGGCTCGTAATCGAGCCGGCGGAGTGGGAAGGTGCGACGGGTGCTACTGCACCCGTCGCGTATTTCACTGTCTGCAAGGCAGACAGTGAAATACATTTTGGGGCCCTCTTACGGGGGCCCCTGCCGTGCCCATGCCATTGGCATGGGCACGGCAGGGGCCCCCAGGGGCCCCGCGACCCCCCCTACCGCCATCCTGTTCATGGCGGCTTTCCCGCCATGAACTGGATGGCGGTAGGGGGGGTCAGAATCCTCATGGCTGCGGAGCGCGCTCCGCAGCCATGGAGGATTCCAATGAGCAGCGGAAAGTCAGCGGGAGACCGCTGACTTTCCGCTTCTGACCGCGGCTGAACCGCCGCGGTCAGAATGCTCATTGGAGCACCGCCAGCCTGTCGGCGGTGCTCCCGTGGTCGGTGGCCCTGGCGGCCACCGGCCGCCAGGGTCAGAATGACCCTCTATGTCCATCGTGCAGTAGACAATGGCAAGTCCATTGTAATTCCATTGCACAAGCACCTTCTTTGGCTATTGAATTTGCAGGATGTCACGTGCTACAAAGATACTGTATCTATCAGTTGAGTTTCCACAATTTAACATCTCATAGCAGAAATGCCTAGAAATCCATTGCTGACTCACCATACTGTGAGAACCGGTTCCTGACCTGCTGGGTCTATTACTTTGCTTGTCACTCAAAATGGCTCCAAGTGGCTATGACAATCCTCCTAACTTTACCCAGTCACAAGGTTAGTTGTAGGCAGAGGGTGCCCTACAGCATTACTCTCAGCTGTACTGGAGGCAGGCAAGCAGAATGGCTGTAATGTGAATCAGACGATCTTCAGAGCAATCTGCAGAGAGGTCTAGAAGAAGAGAGTGTACGATAAGCACAGCAGGCACTGTCAATAACAGTTGAAGACCCTTCACCGCTGGACACTTCTGAAGTGTTTAGACTTGCTGTGAAGTCCCCCCTGCAAATTAAAAACTTGCAGTGCTGATTGGTCCCTCAGATTAGTGAGGTACTGGGTTTTTCAGAACCGGTACTGATCCGGTAACCCAGTGGTGCCAGGGTACACCCAAAGACCTCGGGTACTTTCCTGATTCAGACCCCAGAAACTCAGAGTCTTCTAGGTGAAGTCAAAGATCGAATTTATTGGCTGCAACCAAGTAACAAGCGTCCTAGAGTAACAACAGCACGGTTTGTATGTTCTCAGGAGACTGTGTTTCAATGCAAAGTCAGGTTTCCTTATATACAGTTTTTTAAGCTTCAGGCAAACATTCTTGACATTTTGGTTGGTCATTCACATGTTTTCACTACAAAGGAAAAAACAGTGTCATGATGAAACCTCATATTTCATGTCATCCAACCCATAATAAATTACCCGGCAAGGCCTAGTATTCTACATCAGATAAGTGTGGACCCCCAATAAAAACGGGCACCTCCCCCTCGTAAAGTAAGAAGAAGAAAAGAGCAGGTGCAGGTGTGAGCAAGATTAGGCAGGGTGTGTGAGCGATAATAAGGGTTTTATGGCATGGTGTGCCTTGATGCTATCTGATTCGGCAACTGGGAGAGGGACTGACCAAACAGGTTTGGCCTGAGGCAATGGTTCCAGCTTGCCCAGGTCAGAGAAAAGTCAATCAAGGTGTACGTGTCCTTGGAATCAAATCTGACTGTATTATAAGCCTATGTGAGGGCAACTTTTAAAAATGGCTGCCGTGTATAAAATGGGAGCCACGAGTGCAGGACGAAAATGGCGATTTCGAGGTGAAAACGCTGCTGGAATTGAGCGAAAATGCTCATGCTTAGTGTACTAGTCATTATCGGTCTTTTGATACTAAAATCGTACTGCTGTGGCAAAGTAAATTACATGGGTCCAGAATTTTTAGAACCACAAACCCTCCTTTTGCCCTTACATAGGCAATAAACCTATTCTCATGCTAATCTGAGTCCAGGTCTATGTTTCTAAAGTCGTTGAGATGTTGCTGTAACATCATCCTAGTATTTAGCTCGTCTCTTGGTGCAGGTTTCCTTATGCATGATGTAACACAGAGGCCACATATGGCAGGACAAAGTAAGGAATACCTCTATCTGCAGTAGGTGGCATAAGATCACACACCCAACAATTAGTGATGTTCACTACTAACTAGTGTTGATGCAGAAGCTGTACAAAAGAATTGCTTACGAATTCTGATCTTCTAACCTGCTCATGTTCAGGAAACGGGTGAAAAGAGTGCAAAGAAACAATAGTAGGAAAAGACATAGGTTGGGAAGTGGGTGCAGAAGTCAATTGAGTAGAGAAAAACAATCCCACCCATAAATGACAACGTCATGTTTAAAAGACACTAGAAAACACGTTATTAAGAACATATAGACAATGGGAGAAAGTAGTGACCACTATTACAAATGAAATAATAATTTTTCACAACCCTAACCAAAAAGCAAATCCTAAAATTATCTAGTAACATTTTTAGGGCTCCTCTGCATTTCAGTAATTTTGGTATGTTCAGGTGGAACAGTGGTGACTCTCATCAATGTTCTAAGGTGAAAAGGGGGTACTCTTTCCACAGAAAATGGACTTTATTCTGCTTTTACTAAACAGAATAGTACTTTAAAACAATGCCAGCAAAACAATCAGTCTCCTAACACCTAGTCTATACAATCACACGGAAACCTCTTGTGAAACCAACTATGCCCAGAGTCCGTTCAAAAAGCCTCTCTGGCAGGCTTCTATTGTCCATCAAATTTTCTTTTGTTGTTTTCTTTCGCATGGGCCTCTCAATTCAGGCCTCTTCGTGAGAAAAGTACTGCTTAGTTGGAGTGCCCTCCTGGCAAACACCCACAGCTCACTCGAAAGTCTCAATGTCTTAAAGCAATGCACCAGTGTCTCTCCTCTGTGGCAGACACTACAAACAATGTTGTCCTCTTCATTGATCAAGGGCACAAATCATCTCGTGCAGACCCAAGCACCATTAATTGGGAAATACCTCAAGTTCAGCAGCACTTTCAGACTCCAACACTCATTATTTAGTGTCAGAGGACGCTCAAGCTGCTCTTTCATGGGCACCACAATATAGTGCCTTTTTCCAAACTTGAAATCTCCGGTGCACTGCCCTTCTTCCGTTGGAGCAAAGAAAAGGGGGTGTGTGGCCAAACTCAGGGGCTCAAGGGATTGCACACTGTCAGAGGTTACCAGCACATGACAGGTAGAGAAATGAAACCTCAAAACAGCTCTGCCATCAACAACAGGAATCCTTCTCTTTAGCTCTTTTACACTGAAACTTTGGTTTTGTGATGTCCAACGCCGTCTGATGGAGCAAGTACGATACCATGCGCTGGCGATCGCTGTCCAGCTTTGCTACTTTCTGGGTGCTGAGACTGTAGGGCCAAGACGTCCGTCTTTCATCTGTAGCTGTCACTGATGGGACTTAGGCTTAAATCAATGTCCTGCAGGTTATTATGACTTGATACCCGCACAATCTAGTGACGTAGGAAATGTGCCACAGTTGTTAGTTCCCTTCAATTTAGTACAAAAACAGTTCATGGTTTTTAACAAGGGGACTGCAAGCAGATGGTCTGCAATCTTCAAAGGAGTAGCCATACACCATGGGCATAAAATACAAAGACAAAGGCAGAAGGGCAAAACAGGGTCTCTAGCATCTTTAATTGGGTTCTCTCCATTATTCTCTGCCATCTATAGCTACATGAGAATTCTATCTGAATGGATTTCCTCACACAGTGGCATTGTCTAATGGGGTAAACACATATTTTCCTCAATGATTAAGTCTAGGTGTTCCTCCTTATCTTAGAACATCTCAATAGAGAAATCACATGATACCGATTATCAGGGACATGTAGAAACCTTCCTTTAAAAACTGTGCATCAGGTGCACTATGCAATACACAGGCTAATAGTCAAATGTGCAAACAAAAAGACAAGAACTAGAGGGTCCTGATATTTGCATGATTAGGACACATCTGATCCCACCAAAAATTAAAGTAGCAGGAACAGAAGGGAACCGAAAACCAAATTAAAATAGACATTGAAAATTCGTCATGTTCAAAAAGGTAAACATAAGATATCTCCTATTGAGATGGAAAACTTGTCTTACTATAATATTGAGTCAGTTAATCAGTCTATCGCTACCCTGACAGTCAGGATGGAAAATATTGAAGCAGGCCTAAGGCAAATTCTGGAAAAACAGTCTGGTCATACCAAAGGGAATTATACATAACATGGGGGTCCCTGGTACATCACTGCAGTCTGGAAATGTGAACCTGAACAATACATCAATAATAATAAAAGGGCTGACTGGTGAAAGGAATTCGAAAAAGAGAAATGGGACTAGGACATAGCTAAAATTTCAATAACTAAGCATGATGCGAAGTAACAAAAGAAAAAATCTATAGGAAGAACAAAAAAAATTATTTGGGTGATAGTCAGGCATGTGACACAACACCGAGAGTACGGGTGATACACAAAGGCCAAAGTTACACAAATTTTAACTCTACCGTTGGCGACTACACCATATACGGTACTCCTAGCTAATGTTTCAGTTCCTTCTTCAGGAAAAAATGAAAACCTGGTTTTCTTTTAAGGAACGAAAGCCATATGCTACTTAGGAAACAGAACATCATTAACTAATGTAATATAGAAATTAGGCCACCTTGAGTCACAGATCTATAATTTCATCCTTAGGTGCAATCAAGGCTACATAAATGTAGGGCTGCCTGTTCCTTTAAGGGAAGGGGCAGTAACGTGACTAACTGCAGGTGACACACTTTGATCCTGTATATCTCTTTTTATTTTCCTTCAATACCATTATAGCCAAATAGACATGCACTGGTGAAGTGTTGTCTTTTATGTTCACAGCATGAAATATCATTATCTGTGGAATTTAGTAACCAGAACAAGTTCAACCAACTGTTGCGTAGCGATGGGCATCGTCATGACCATCCCCTCACAACACAGGGGAGCTTGTAATAGTATCAAAAGCAGCAACAAACATGCAAAAAAAACAAATACAAAATAATAAAAACGCACAAAACGTCAAGCTATCAGATATACTTGCTGTGTATCAAGCACAAAAAGCATAGACAAAACAATAGCATGTGTGAATAAGCGGTGACACACAACACCTTGTCATGTACTTTATGCACTGTAAACCTGCAGCCCAAAACCCAATATTTGGGCCTGTTTAATTTGTCAGGTTTAAAATCCTTACCCTCCTTTTGACAGTAGATCACCAGGCAATGGAAATGTGCTGTCAAATATAACTTTACTGTTTCTCTTCTAACATACAGGACCAGCAAGAACAATTCATGATAGGACCAAATACACGAAAATACATTTCCAGTACTTAACTGTTACCCTCTTGTCAGTTACTTCGCAACATCAAGCCACCTTAGTTTTACCTTTCTAAAAGTAAAAATTGTTACACTGACACTCCATATTAATTTGGCACCTACAATTTCCACTGTGAAAAATAAGTCTTAATTGGTAAATCGTTCTCATTAAGGCATGTAGTCTTCAAAATTTTAGAAAAGGGCTGCATCTTATTTTCTGTCTAAGACTTAATGCAACACTTCGTTTTCTGTCAAATAAAAGCAACTAGCAGGCATCATTTTATTTTTTTAGAGTGGAGACACAAATGTATTAGTTCTGCAGAGCATTTAACATGATGTTGGGACTTTCAAAGAAACCCCTTTTTTTATATTTTCCCTTTGGAATTAAGTTCTTTAATTGTATTGATGTTCTTCTGGAGAAACCAGAAATCCCACTTTTAGAGGCCCGTAGGGTCATTCTGCATTTCACAGAGACAAGGCCCTAATTTAAAAGGTCACAAGTGTCAACATGACAGCCTCCTCCATTGTTTATGGGAAAACTAAAGATAGCATCTCAGCAGCGTGACTTGAGCCAGCCTCTGTAGCTCTCCTAGCTTCTGCCACTCTGAATCTGTCAAAGACAGTAGGCCTTCCTATTTTCCTTCTAACCTGCAATAATTCACTCTATTTAAAAAAAATTTTTTTTTCCTTTTTAGGCGCTAAAAAAAATTATCTCTATTTCCAGATTATTAAACTACATTTACTGTGAATAATTCACAAACCTTAATAACACACATACCAGTTGTTAGAATAAATGCTTGTTGCAATCCCATGCAATGGTACATATTTCATCAACCTCGAATGAATGAACGTCTCAGTAGGCCCAGCTGAAGTTAGAACCTTCAACCTTGATATTAAAACAAGCCTTTGTACTGGCACATTGACTCATTGAATCATAAGAAGGCACAACCTGCAAATATATATCAAACCTAAATGTATGCATTTACTGAAGCCTGAGACACTTTAAAAAGTACTCTGAATGAAAGAAAATGCAGTTTAAACAGTGCTTTTGCCCAAAATCGACTTTGATATTTTAGGCATTAAAAAATCAATATCCTACAATTTTCTTGCATAATATGCATTACCAGAATGTCTATTACACAATCCATGAGTCAGCCATTGAAAATATTAACTTATACTTTATAGAAATGAGCTTGTTTGCTCCTGCGCCAAGGGAAAATTGCACATACAAATGTCATTTTAGCGGTGCAACATAACTTAAATTAAATTTTAATGTTAGGAGGTCATAGTATAGGTATTAAGCTTTATAAATATTAAAAAACGATTTTGAAAGGCACTTATTTTTTAAATAGTTTTTCCATAATTAATAATTTTCTTTTTAAAAAAAAATAAGAACCCAATTATTCTTTTTTTCGGTGATAATTCCACATATAAAAGCAAGCTGCATCCCTTGCCTATTATTTGGGATACATTAACTCACAAGCCTAAGCGCATAAGCCTAACTTGAAATGCGTCACATTTTTGCACCACTTTCATTTAAAAGGAAGGTTATGCAAAATTCCACCCATGTTTAACTGGGAAAGTGCTGGCTGAATTGAACATTCCTATCAAATATACTGCAGCTGAAAAGTTTGCCTGCGAACATCTAATACAATGCATCTAAGAAAAATGCTGTAAATGTATTTTTTTTTTTTGCAAAAATAGATAATTTCTTTTTTTTTTTTGGGGCCCTATTTATATCTATTGAATGTGTTTTCTAATTTATTAAGCATTTAACGGCAGTTTTGTATATGTGCACAATTGCTCATTCTATAAATTAAAGAGCAACATATAGCTATGTTAGCATATCACATGGTTCATTTCTGGATTTTTTTTTAAGTTTCTACTTAATATTAATTAACCAACATTTTACTTAACAAACTGTAAACATCAAGAAGACCCACAAACACACATTGAGCTCATTTCAGATATAAACAGAAAACACTCAGTACACACAATACAGCGCGCTTTAGCCATTTTTCATAAATAGCGTTGTCGCAATTTACTTACAGAACCATTTGCAGATCCTAGTTGTAAGTCATATTTACAAGAAAAAAAAGAAAACTTTTCTCAATTATTTCCAAGAATAGCGGACCCATACTTTATTAAACGTGATGGGGCCTACTCCGTGCTTCACATATAGTTTATAGGTTGGAGTTCCAATCGGAGGAACCGGACATGAGTCCTCCAACCGGGAGTCCCTTTTACAACCAAGACAAAACAAATTTCCAAGTCTGCTAAGACCAGGCATCTTCGCTCACTAGTCTAGCTTCAAACTTCAAAGGATTATTGTTTACGATAGTCTCGTGAATACACGAGTCCTTCGGCTTTGGTACTTGCAAGTTCCAAATCAAAGTGATCCCGAAGGGATACCAAACCAAATGTCCAACTAAGGACCAAACCAAGGGGGTCATTCTGACCCCGGCGGGCGGCGGGAGCCGCCCGCCTGGAGGGAACCGCCAGAAGACCGTACCGCGGTCAAAAGACCGCGGCGGTCATTCTGGGTTTCCCACTGGGCTGGCGGGCGACCGCCAAAAGGCCGCCCGCCAGCCCAGTGGGAAACGGCCCTCCATGAGGATGTCGGCTCCGAATGGAGCCGGCGGAGTGGAGGATGTGCGACGGGTGCAGTGGCACCCGTCGCGTATTTCAGTGTCTGCAATGCAGACACTGAAATACAAAGTGGGGCCGTCTTACGGGGGCCCCTACAGTGCCCCACGACATCCCTCACCGCCATCCTGTTCCTGGCGGTCGGAACCGCCAGGAACAGGATGGCGGTGAGGGGGTCGGAATCCCCATGGCGGTGCAGCAAGCTGCGCCGCCATGGCGGATTCCCATGGGCAGCGGAAAGTCGGCGGTACACCGCCGGCTTTCCGCTTCTGGTTGCGGCTGTACCGCCGCGGTCAGAATGCCCGGCGGAGCACCGCCAGCCTGTTGGCGGTGCTACCGCCGACCCCGGCCCCGGCGGTTTTTACCGCCGGGGTCAGAATCACCCCCCAAGTGTCCAACTAAGGACTGGGAGACGCTCCACTTATACTTAACTGAAAATATCGATGACGTCACCAGAAGACTCGTCTTATCGTTTCGCTCTACCAAACATCAAGGGTCCAAATCAGGGCGATAGCCAGGGCAGCAGTCCTTCGAAGCCGTCGGGAAGCGGGGAACCTCGCAGCAAAGACTTTCGGACCACGTCGACATGCAGGGGTCGATGAAGTGGCGGCCTTCCTCCAGAATTTTCACATGAAGCTCCCCACGGACCTCAGGCTTGGACCGGTACCGCTGGTATCGCCCCACGTTGGGCGCCAACTGAGGCACTGGGTTTTTCAGAACCGGTACTGATCCGGTAACCCAGTGGTGCCAGGGTACACCCAAAGACCTCGGGTACTTTCCTGATTCAGACCACAGAAACTCAGAGTCTTCTAGGTGAAGTCAAAGATCGAATTTATTGTCTGCAACCAAGTAACAAGTGTCCTAGAAGTACAACAGCACGGTTTGTATGTTCTCAGGAGACTGTGTTTCAATGCAAAGTCAGGTTTCCTTATATACAGTTTTTTAAGCTTCAGGCAAACATTCTTGACATTTTGGTTGGTCATTCACATGTTTTCACTACAAAGGAAAAAACAGTGTCATGATGAAACCTCATATTTCATGTCATCCAACCCATAATAAATTACCCGGCAAGGCCTAGTATTTTACATCAGATAAGTGTGGACCCCCAATAAAAACGGGCACCTCCCCCTCATAAAGTAAGAAGAAGAAAAGAGCAGGTGCAGGTGTGAGCAAGATTAGGCAGGGTGTGTGAGCGATAATAAGGGTTTTATGGCATGGCGTGCCTTGATGCTATCTGATTCGGCCACTGGGAGAGGGACTGACCAAACAGGTTTGGCCTGAGGCAATGGTTCCAGCTTGCCCAGGTCAGAGAAAAGTCAATCAAGGTGTACGTGTCCTTGGAATCAAATCTGACTGTATTATAAGCCTATGTGAGGGCAACTTTTAAAAATGGCTGCCGTGTATAAAATGGGAGCCACGAGTGCAGGACGAAAATGGCGATTTCGAGGTGAAAACGCTGCTGGAATTGAGCGAAAATGCTCATGCTTAGTGTACTAGTCATTATCGGTCTTTTGATACTAAAATCGTACTGCTGTGGCAAAGTAAATTACATGTGTCCAGAATTTTTAGAACCACATTAGATGGATCCCGGAGTTGGCTTTCTCTTGCTCATGAAAAAGGAGCAGCATCAATGGGGGAAAAACAAATGTTTATTAAGTTAATGCTTTACTTGGATTGTTAACTGAGTGCATATTAAGGGTGGAGCTTAATATGTGTGATGATTGTAGTTCATACGTTGTCATTTTGGACAATTTGTGTGGGACGTTATCACACATAGATTTAGATACAGGCCTCAGTGTGATGTGTTTAAGAGGCACTGTGACACTGTATCAAATTCAAAGTCCAATGGTTTAGCGTGTGTTGATTGTGTGCAGTCAACAGATTTACATAGTATGGATAGGCACTTCCTTCTGTACAAGAGGTCCCAAATGTCCATTGAGAGACAATGAATGACCTTTGACACATATTTATAACATGCATTTTTTTCAACACAGCTGAAATTGTTGGACACATTTTCCATTCATTCCTTCCCATTTGTTGTGTGAATTAGACTTTTCCACATTTTCAACTCAGTGCTAACATCTTGGGTTGTGCATCTTGGTTGAGAAGATTTCTGAAATTTGCAAACCTGGTAGTACCACGGCATGCTATTGGATGCTGAATCTGATGTCCAAAATGTGCCCACCTGAAGGACCAATCGAAAGAATTGTGGTTATTTTAATTAGTAAGAAACTTTGGATTTGGGGTCCGTCTTCCCTTATCCACACACCTGTTTCTATGTTGTTCAGAACTCTGTCAGAGTCTGCTGAAGTCTGCTGTCATACTTCTCTTCTCTGAGTCTCCATGATGAGTTTCCACATCATAGTCTTAACTGCCCTATTGTGTTATGTGGTTCAGTATTAATAAGGCCAACTATTTCTAAACTGCTGATTCTCCTATGTGCATCCCGTGTTCTGCACCATCGTGATGCTGCTGTCAACTGACGCCAGAAGACGGTGACTATCCTGCTTGATGAATCATCCTGTATGCTGTCCAATGAGGAGAGGTATAACTAAATGTGGTTTCTTGTTTCCTTTTTAGCTCAGTCATCACTTACACCAGCATACTTTTAGACTTAGTTGCCCTAGCTAGATATTTTGCAAATAATTTTGCCCGAATGTGTTAGCCCATTCTCACACATGGACGTTCCAATTCTGGTTAATATCAGGAATGGCCCAGCTCTGAAATCTGAAATTGAATGTCAAATTGTAATTTGATGGTTTACTGATGTCACCATCATCTGCTCTGAAGGGTAATCATGCGTATATTGTAGTGTTGCTAATCTATATTATTCTTTTGGAGTGTCTAACAGTATTTATGTTTAGCAAGTTGAATCTTTTCAGACATTTCGGTCAGGTTTTCATGTATGTCTATAACTTAGTTTTACGCACCATTTACATGACATTGAATCTGGGATTCTAATAAAGCTTTGATACTTTACTCTGTTTGGAGTTTGATTTATTGTTTAAATTGTTATGGAATTTAGTATTGTTTGTGGTATAATGTAATTCATTTATTATTGAATGATTCTGACTACTACACTCATTGCCAAGTCAAAAGATTCAGTTGACCTCAATAGGTGAGATTGGTGTTGGTGTCTCACCCAGCGCAACAGTAGGTGTTGAACTGGAATCAGGTAGTACATTTTTCCTGGACTGTTGCGTTCCATCAGTTTTGGTAGCAGAGCTATGGTTTTGTATTGTGAGGAGGAGAGTCAGAATTTGTCCACATTGTGAGTTGTTCTTGGTGTAGTGTAGAGGTTGATGAAATTCCAGCATTGTGTTACAAGTGTACGTTAGGTGTTTTGGGTAGGGTTTGCGCCTGCAATGCTTTGGCTAAATCTTTGTGAAGTGTGATGTATGAAGTGAAGTAGGGAGTTTGCATACTCTAAGGTAACTTGAGTATCGAGTTTGTGTACTCCAACTATGAGAGTGGGAAGTTGGCATACTCCAAGTGAATGTTGCACTTTGTGCTCTAAAATTGCCCACATGGTTGTTGTTGTGGGTCCTGCGAGGCCTAAGACCTAGAAGTATTATACAAGTATATGGAGACACTTGGATAATTTATTGTCTGCAAGTAAATTGTTGGTAGATTGGGCGCTGTTGACAATCCCAGTAATATTTCCCTCGAGTGTGTAAGTTGTTGGTTGGTATTAGGTGAATCTTGAATGCACATGGAGGATCCGTACCAATCGAAGTGAGGTTTGCTGATCAAATCTTACTTGCGTTTGTGATAAAGCCATAGCCAGAAGGGCAGCTGTTTGTGCAAAAGGCCACAGTAGGATTTTCCATACAGCTTACTAATTGTTTGAGTCCTACCTGTAGAGAGCAGACAGACTTTGTTTTTTGTGCTTGCAATATTTGCATTTAGATTTTGTGTGAGAAGTGCATGAGACGGCTTTGAAGTGAGTCGCAGCTGCTGAGCGAAGTGAGTGTGACGTCATTTGGTCCGCGCTGGGATAGGTCGATTGGTGAGAAAAACTGCCCATGGATTGGAGGACAAGTCTGTGCTGCTATATGTTGAGGACAGCTCGTGAATAGGATTGTGGGAATTCAAATTATTTTCTGGTTTCATATATTTTGTGTTTGTGGATTAAAATTATGTAAAAATTAAGTTTTTCAAAGCTTTGAAGAGCGCGTTGAGAGGAGATGTTTTTATTCTAGTTAGAGAGGGTGAGCCTATTCCACCTGAAAGTACACCAGCATTTGAAGTAATGGAGGAGAGAGGCGTTTCAGCATGTCTTTGGTTAAATCAATGGTGCAAAAAAACTGAGAAGGAAGGTGCCTTAGCTTCTCGTAGTTATGGAGCCTTTAGTTTGAGAACTTTAGAAAATCTGAGGAGGGTGCTATATGAATTAAAGCCCCTTCCTAGACCTGCACAATTTGAAGTACTTGCTATTTGGGAATTAGTTGTGAGTCAAAAAGAGGCTCAGAAATTCAAAAGGAGAATGAGGAAAGCAGAAAAGACACTAGCAGAAGCTAGACGGGGTGCAGAGCAGAGAATGTTGAGAGCAGATACATTACACGCAAGTGAAGTTATTTCTAGCAATTACACAGGCGGGTGATGGACGTGTTAAGCCTAAAGCCAAAAAGAAATCTGAGGAAGAAACAGGACAGATTTCGGGTGAAAATAAAAAGGTAGCAGATGATGAGTTTAGAACTCAGTTGTTGCAGAATCGTCCCCCACCATACAGTGCAGTTGAAACAGTAAACCAGAATGTAGTCCCGAGAGTGCCACTGCTCCAGTTACACAAAGCCAGCTTCAGATAATTCCAAATGTGCCTACTGTAAATGTTGCACAGGTGCCAACGATTTATCCGAAAGTTCCAAATGTTAACACAGATCAGAATGTTTCAGCCCAAGTTATGTCACAGCCAATTCAGAGTGCAGGAATGACTTAGTTTGAGTTCACACTTCTTGTACAAACACCTGTATAATTTGTGAATCAGAGACAGAAAATGCATATGTATTCCCCCGTAATGACACCACAGAATGTTGCCCCAATTCAGTCAAATCAAGCTTTTGGTACAGTATTAACTAGTCAAAGTAAAGGATTAATGTTCCTACTAAGTCAGTCAAATTTGACAGAACCAGAAACATTAAAGGTTCCTGTAGCCATGGGTCCAGTAGGCCCATTGTATGCTCAGAGTGCTAATGAGAGTGGTCCCTATATTTCAAATCCTATATCAGTAATGAATTAACCTTTTGGAACTAATTCAGAAATGGAGAGACTGAGCACTACTGTGCCAGCCATGACCCCCATTAATTCTTTCGGCTCAAACCAGACACATAATGGAATTGGTCCACTGATTGATGTGACATGTCCCCCATGCTGTGTGGGCTCATCTGTAACGATTCAAGAGCAGATTGTGAGAGCCACATGTAAATACCACAGTATGTGCCCCAAAAACAAGGTAATAACATTAGTTTACAAGGACTGACAGCTCAACAATTGGCTGAGTGGTTAGACAATTTGAGCGGAATTTTAGCTTCAGGGAACATGTGAGAGGGAAAAAGGACATGGAACATAGCTAGATTAAAATTGGAATTAAATGAGATGATTGAGGAAACCCTTGAGCTGGACAGATTAGATTCTTACAATGAAAATGAACTGCACTTTATGTGCAAGGATGTTACTCTTCGAGCAGGTCACGTTTATGAAAAATTAACTAATTTGGCTGAGAAACATGAAATTAATACATTTAAAAGTTAAAGAAGAGTTACAGATTAGAATTCGATTTGAGTGACCTTGCAAACATGAGATCACCTCGAATGAAAATTCACATTAAGGAGTTGATCCAAGGTATTCAAACACGGGGAGCATTAGATAAATGGGAAAGCAGTTGTGCAAAGAAAATAGATCAGAAAAAGAAGCCAATTGCATCTTCAAATGATGTACAGCAGGCCGAAGAAGCTGTAAAAATGATGCCAATTAGAGAAATTCAGGGAGGGAACTTTGATCATGTCCCTTAGACTAGAAGTGACATACTGTCATTTACAAATGATTACCCAAAGTTGAGGGAGAAACCAGTTGAATGGTACCAGCAAACAGAGAGGTGTGTCAATCTTGCGAAGTGTTTGTGGGAAGATCTGAACACTTTATTTGAGATTGTGGTTCCTGCAGATTTGTGGGTTGAGTGTAGGCGGAGCATTGATTGGCCAACGCGTGAGCTGCCAAGAGATGCGGTAACTGGTGCCGTCTGAAGAGGTGATGACAAACTATTACAAGGTGATTGAATTTTATGAAAACTAGTTTCCCCTAAAGATATTGATTGGCAAAGGATTGACAGGACATCTTAGGAAGAAAAGAAGTCTGTTCATGCTTATTATGAGAGACTGCTGAATGCATTCAGACAATACAGTGGTACTGGAATTAGTGAACCAAGCAACATGATTTATTTTGTGTTTAGGTTTGTTCAAGGATTGACACCTGAAATTAGTAATATGATTGAGAATCATTTGATTTGTTGGCAAGGAAAGCCGATTGATGAAGTCTTGCAGTATACTGTAGTGATGACATTGATTTGAAGCAGAAAATGTTGAAGGAAAAGTCAATGGGGATGCAGATCAAGTTTGCCTAAGCAGCAGGTATCCAGGGTCTGCAGTGTCTGCAGGGAGTGATGAAGGCAGAAGGAATGCAGGGAATACAGCAGCAACAAGGCAGGTGCCTCAGTGAAGAGGTAGAGGTTGTGGAGTTCGAATAGATCTGAATGTGGCTGATGTTTAGAACATGAAGAAAATGCTTCTTTGTCATGCCTGCGGCAACGTCGGACATTGGAAATGGGAGTTTCCCTATAGTAATGTAAATAATTTGGTCCAAGGTGGTGGTGTTGCGCAGATGGTTGACAGCAGTCACTTTCAAAATCAGAGAGTTCAAAGGCCCTGAAATCAAAGCATGAATGTTCCTACTGGAGCAGTCCAAATGTAGGTTTTCCCGCTACAAGTACAACTTCCCCAACAACAAATTCATGTTCCATTGCAATGCAGATACCACAAGTTCTGATGGCATAGCAACAGGTAAGTGTTTCTCAGCAGAACTTGAACCAGAGAACAAATGCAAACGTGAGTCAGTTAATCACACAATACCCATTGACTGATTTCAGTGATTATGAGATGAGAGAAGAATGCATGAGGGAGAGTTCGGAAGAGGAGGAATATGTAATGGCTGCTGATTGGAGGTAGAACAGTGTGGTCCTTATGTGAATGCAAGTGTTATGGACCATGATGTTTTATTCTTGGTTGATACAGGAGCAATTTGCTCCACTAGCAGATCTGCAGAAGTCCCTAACCTACCCCTTTCACAAAGAACAGACAGATTGTGGGAGTAGCAAATCAGCACTTGGTAAACCCTATCATAGAGCCAATTCCAGAAAAATAGGGACATTTGAGGGTCTGCACCAATTTGTGGTCTGTGATTCAAGTCCTGTGAGTCTATTAGGAAGAGATGTGCTATGCAAATTAAAATGTTCCATCACCTGTACGCATGAAGGGATAGCAAATTCAGACAAATAGCGATGGTGAGACCTGTACTCAAACTGATTAAATGTATCCTATCATTACATTGTTTCCTGCCCTGACAGTTAAGGATTTGCCTGATGAATTACAAGAGACAGTAATGCTGAGAGTTTAGGATCTCTCTGTGAAGAATATTGGACTAATTCGAGGAGTTGAGCCAGTCAAAGTGACTGTAAAGCCAAAATACAGTTTTCTCCAGAACACCACAGCATCACATGACCCCAGAAGTAATTGAAGGTACTACCCCAGTGATTGCAGACTTTGTCTAACAGGAAGTGTTAAAGAAGTGATGGGCAGTCCATGTAATTCACCAATTATGAGTCTGCGAAAGTCAAGTGGGAAAAATTACATAGCTCAGGATTTGAGAAAGGTGAATGAAATTGTAGTATCCTGTTGTCCCATAGTGCCAAATCCAGCAGTGATCTTATTTACGATTCCATGTGAAACAGAATGGTTTTCAGTGATTGCTTTGTCACAAGCATTTTTCGCAGTTCTATTGCATAAAGATAGTCAGTTTCTCTTTTATTTCCAATTCGGTAACCATGTATATTCATGGTGCCCTACTCCACAGGGGTTTTCTGAATCTCTGTCCATTTTTAATTAGATCCTAAAGAAGAATTTAGAGCCCTTGACCATGCCATTTCAGTCAGCTTTAGTGCAGTACATTGATGATCTGATGGTCGTGTCTCATACGTGTGAAACTTGTGGACAAGATACCATAGCATTATTGAATAATTTGGGTGAAAACAAACACAAGGTTTCCCCTGTTAAATTACAGTATTGTCGGAAAGAAGTAAAGTATTTGGGTCACCAAATTGAGAAAGGTACGAGAAACGTTTCCCAAGAGTGAGTTGCAGCAACTTTGCGGATGAATCCCCCAGTTACACAGAGAGATGTCAGAATGTTTTTAGGCATGGTGAGCTATTTTCACCAATGGATCCCAAATTTTTCAGTAATTTCTAAACCGTTGTAGAAGTTGACACACAAATAAGTCACAGATCCAGTCCCTTTTCAATAAAGACTGCATGAAATCTTTCACTGAATTGAGAGAGAGTATATGCAGGGCTCCAGCTTTAGGAATGCCTGACTACACGAAAAGTTTTGCACTGTTTTGTCATGAACGTGATGGTTGTGCTCTTTCTGTTTTGGCGCAGTCACATGGAGGAACGAACAGGCCAGTGGCATATTTTTCCACCACATTAGATCCTGTTGCTGCTGCTTTGCCCGGCTGTTTGAAAGTGAAGGCATTGTGATGGGACACCCTGTAATTGTTTACGTGCCATACTCAGTCAAAATACACCTAACTAGGTCCAAGACCCAATATTCGACTAATGCCTGCCTTACTCGTTATTGATCCTGGGATCCCCAAATGTAACAGTCAGGAGGTGTGCGATTTTAAACCCCATCATATTAATACCTGTAAATGCTGATGATTCAAATGATGTTAATGAGATAGAACATGACTGCCTCGATGTCACTGAACTGTGCACCAAACCCAGACCAAATTGGTTGCTCTTACAAGAGCATGCTGCGTATCTGAGCAGCTCAAAGTGACAATATTCACAGATAACATTAAAAAAGAGGCCCATCTAAAAGAACTACTGCAGGATGAATAGGAAAAAGGATTTTCCTGTTATAAAAACTCTTACCCACCATGGTTACCCCTTGGTGGCATGCTTCATCATTGGGTTTCTTCCCGTTTCGCTACGGAGCAGGGCGTGCTACGACCTACGGGATACGTCAATGTGAATCACAGGAGGGATAGGAGTGGCAACAGAGGAAGAACACAGAGGTTGGATAAAAGCAGGTTGTGCTCAAAGAGAGGGAGATGATGTTTGGATTTCAAATGAAGGGAAAGTTGTGTTGCCAGATTGTTCTAGAGCATTGAAATGGTCTGATGCATTGCCCCTTGTCCTGATGAGCATGCGTAGCACCCCTGACAGGAAGACAGGACTGTCTCCCCACAAATTCCTGATGGGTCAAGCAATGAGGCTACCAGCCTACCTGCATATGCACTTGTGAACATAACAGATGACTTAGTGCTGGATTATTGCAAGGGTCTTGCTGATGTGGTTAGTTTTTTGTCTCATTGGATTGAAGCAGCAACAGTTCAAACAACCTTGAAACAGTGTCACAGCCTCAAGGTTGGCGAATGGGTGCTGGTTAAAAAACAAGTGCGAAAGAATTGCCTGGAGCCAAGGTGGAAAGGACTGTTTCAAGTCGTCTTGGTGACGACATCAGCTATGAAGTGTGCTGGTCTTTCGCACTAGATACGTGCAAGTCACACATCCAAAGTTTCATGTCCTCTTAAAACACAGAGTCTGATCCTGCAAGAGCAAATGCAGATTAAGAAGGGCTTTGACTTGACCAAGCTGTGAGGACGGAACCAATGGCTGAAGCAGAAAATGTGCAACGTGATGATTGCACAAGCAATCTGCATCCAGATTAAGGTACAGATAAAAGTGCAAGCTGCCTGTAATTAGACACAGGTGCAGAAGAGCAGAGTCAAAGTCCAAATCAACTGATTCCTGCCAGGGCACCAAACTTTGAGAAAGCAGGTGCACCCGAAAAGAGAACTGTGAAAGGAGACAAATGGCCTGCAGCTGCACATTAATTGGTTGCTGATAAACTCCCATTTATAACAGGAACAGTAGAAGAGTCGAATCAGAGTGAAGGTGAAGATGGTGCTGTAAGGAGAACGAAAAGGAAAAGAATGCCAACTCGCAGATACTCTTCACCTAAATGGATCTATCTTATCACAAATGAATGGGAGAGCAAGTTTATGGCCTTTTGTTTCGACTGTGAAAATTCAGCTGAACATTCTGAAACTTGAAATTACATTTGAACTGAGGTTTGATCTTGCCAGTTGATCAACAAAGACATTACACTAGGGAAATAATCATTAGCGATCATCAGATTGAGTTCTATTGAAACAAACTTTTTAGCTGAATCTTGAAGAACTTTCTTGGAGTTAAAGAACTGCTGTAAATAGTGCAGAGACTTTGAATATTTTTGGTTTTGCTCGCTTTTGCTTTTACATTTTTCTTTTTTCTTTTCCTCCTCTGATTCTACAGAAGCCATGAATCCTGGAAAGGGCAAACATAGTAGGTGTAAACGTGTGTGTATTAATTTGATAATAGTAGGTATGATTGCATGCATTTTATAAATTGCAGGAATGAGTGTTTCAATGGAAGGAGAGGTGCAAAATACAGCAACTACAATGCAGAGAAAGACAACACCTAATCAGGATAAGTTCTACAAGGTTGAGGGATTGCTTCATTTAGATGGCACAAAAGGAGATTTATCTTCCAATGTTTATTATACTTTGCTATATGAGAATGTGGGCACAATGAATGTGCGTGATTGTTATGTGTGTACACAAATTCCTTTGTCAGTACAAGAAGGAATCACTTATCATAGTTTGCCACTAACTAATGGTATTAGTTGCAGTCTATTAATAACATTTCTATAGAATGAAGAGTACATTCAGTATTTTAACTCAAAATTTGATCTAGTTTTCTCTTTTGTTCCCATTAATCAGCATTTGAGCATCATTGCAAAGGTTAGAAACACAGATGTAGTAGAAGGATTATTTGAGCCTACACTGACATTTGGCACAGCATATGCACACCGGAATAACTTAATATGTATTCTCACACAGGTAGAGAAGGAGTTCATTAATCAGGTAGATGATGGAAGAGATAGAAGAAAAGCAATGAAATAAAGGATAGATAAGGGTATAGTTAACAAGAATAAATAAATTCAAAACACACCTGATACACAGGAATGCTTAGCTTTAGATTGGCAAAATGTAGGAAAGCTATGTGTGTGTATATAGGCCACAATCAGGAGTTTACAATAAGTTTGTAGGAATGAGTGAATGCAGACATGTGTTTCTGTTCAAGGGTGTATGGGATTTTATGTTGAATGGACAAGACCAGGCTGTACCTGGTGTTTAGAACATCTGTGGCAAGAGCATTTTAAGCTACCGAAAGGTTGGTATGGTACCTGCTATTTAGGAGTGGTTTTCTTAAAAATTTACCAAGTGGACAGCATTGACAATCCAGAATGGATTGAGAGACCTAAAATGAGATTTAGAAAAGGAGTAAGTGGTTCAGAGATTACAGGAGATATTTTTGGAGCTATTATTCCATCAGTGGATGTGATCTTGAATGACATAAAGATAAGGAAGTTATCAATAATTGTAGATAAGATGCCAACTGATTTTTCAGGTGCAATGCTCCTAATGGACACAGAGTTGGTTGCAGCAAGGACTAAGATTCTTCAGAAGTGCCTTGCATTAGACATTCTTTAACCAAAAGAGGGTGGAGTCTGCAGAGTTTTGAAATAACAACACTGTTGCATTTATATCCAGAATAACAGCAAGGAAATAAGGAGATACTTATCTAATCTAACACGTCTGAAAAATTACTTAAATGACGTACAGGAGACAAATGTCTGGGAGACAATAGGTGAAGGATTCTCTAAGGTAGGATCTTGGTGTGGTAACTTAGGGAATGGCTTTGTGAAGATGATCCTGAAACCTATATTGATTGTGAAAATGTGCATCATTTGTGCACTTGAATTTTACAAATCTAATAATTTCTGGAGAAAACAAAGAGCAAAGAATAAACAGAGGAGGGAAGGAATGGAAATGGAGAATATGAGAGACAGATATTATCAGAAGATGAAACAAATTGACAATTATCGCAAACCTAGATCTATGCATTATCAAACTACCGGGTTTTGACTGGTCTCATTGTAAATTAGAATAGTTCTTTTGTGACGGCATAGATTGCCATCAGAGGAGGGACTGAGAGGGATCAAGTTTTATTAATAAATTAGTAGCATAGAAGTAGCATATGGCAGCTTATAAAATTACATTCAAAAGCCTAACAAAGAAAATAATGTAGAAATGAAAATGTGCACATTGAAATTATAGTGAGCCATGTGGCCACCATTTGTATTATGCACCACATTGTAACAGGAGAGTGTTGCATGGATATTAAATAAAGTACTAATGTGAATTAATGTTAGGAGTGTTTATTAGGATGTAAGATATTAGAATTGAAGTATTGAATGAATATGAAAATCACTTGTTTATTTTGTCCCCTGTCACCGAAATTCTTTTCCCAGGTTGCTAATTCGAATGTTGAAAGTCCTATCGTATTGTAGACAAGAGACATGTTTTAGATGCAATAATGTAACTCTATTTGTTCTATCTGTCAACCAGAACAGGACGTCTGCGGTTCTCATGTGAAAAGAATTAGCTTAGTCTATTGTGTGTCGTGAGAAAGGAACTGCAAGAAACAAATTATTAGAAAAATTTATATTTTGGCAGAATTACATGAAGTCACAGTATAAACACTGGACTATGGTTGAGAAGATTTTTGAAATTTGCAAACCTTGTGGCACCACTGCATGCTATTGGATGCTGAATCTGAAATCTGAAATGTGCCCACCTGAAGGACCAATTGAAAGAATTCACACACACCTGTTTCTATGCTGTTCAGAACTCTGTTGGAGTCTGCTTAAGTGTGATGTCATACTCCTCTTTTCCGAGTCTCCATGATGAGTTTCCTCATCATAGTCTTAACTGTCCTATTCTGTCACGTGGTTCAGTAATAATAAGGCCAACTAGTTCTAAACTGCTGATTGTCTTATGTGCATCCAGTGTTCTGCACAATCCTGGCGCTGTTGTCAACTGATGCCAGAAGATGGTAACTGTCGTGCTTGTTGAATATCCGGTATTTTGTCTCATGAGGAGAGGTATAACCAAAAGTGGTTTCTTGTTTCCTTTTTTGCTTAGACACTTACACCAGCATATTTTAGTGATATGTTTTCCAAATAATTTTTATCTTCCTTTAATTTTGCTTTTGCCTGGAAATGTTAACCTGTTCCCATACATGCAATTCCAAATTCGGGTTAGGGTTAGGGTTAGGAATGGCCCAGCTTTGAAATCTGAAGTCTGAAATTGAATGTCAAATTGTAATTTGATGATTTTCTGATGTCACCATCATCTGCTTTGAATGCTAATAAACATGCACATATTGAATTGTTGAAAATGTACCTTATTCTTTTGGAGTGTCTAATAGTATTGATGTTTAGTAGGTTGAATTTTTTCAGTCATTTTGTCAGCCTATGGTTTTCATGTATGTCTATAACTTAGTTTTACGCACCATTTATGTGGCATTGATTTTGGGATTGTAACAAAGCTATGTAAGCTGTATTAAAAATTGGTTTTGAGTTTGATTTAGCTTTTAAATTGTTATGGTGTTTAGCATTGTTTGTGATATTGTCGCGTAGGCTCTCATTATCATAATGAGACTACTGGATTTGGGCTGCAGAATCACTTGCACTGTGGGGGACTTAGTCTGAACCCACTACAGGTGACACCTGTCGGCCTAATCCGGGTTTTGCTCCGGCTAACTAGCAGTGCCTCATCTCCACCCTAGAGCAGGGATGATTGGGCAACCGAGCGCATGACACAATTGACTCCTCAGGGAAATCGCGGTCACTCAGATCTCATCCGTTTCTCTCAGTTACATTGGTCTCTTGTATACAAGGACAATCAGAGGCAGAATAGAATTCAATAAGGTTTTATTGAAGTAACTGCATCTTTTATAATAAAGCATATACTACAATAACTAGCACGATGAAGCATGACAGGATTAAAATTGTGACAAGGAGAGTGAAACATAAAAATGACGCTACCATATTGTCACTAGAATCATTAAAATTGCTCCTACCTAGGCTATGCTAGAGCACAGCATGTTAAGCTCTAGTTATGCCCTTCAGGTTCCCCTGGGAAGACATCATCCTTCATACCTGAGCAAGAAGCATGTAGTCTACATAAGCAGATGTAGTGAAGCACTCAGCAATCAGCATACAGTCGTGGTCATCTGGCTGGAATCTCCCTCTAACGTACATAAGTCAAAGTAATGCTTTTATAATAAAACAGCTGAAGTTCTAAGAAAGGATCCCCACAAAAGAGTGTGTATGTTTTCTATTAACACTAGAGACAAAGCGGTACCACATTTGCAGACAACCTATCTTACTGCAGGCTTGAGAAAAGCACAGAGTGTAAGAAATGTCTTGTCTAAGAATGCAGTGCTGGCCTAGGCAAAGAACAGTTAGATAGAGAAAATAAAACAAGACCGCAAATGTGGCTATTGTTAAAATAATAAAACAAAGCTGAATAAAATATGTCTAGGTTAAAGTGCACAGCGGAAGGCCTAGTTTGCTAAAATAACGTGTATAAAGCTATAACCAAAATGGCTACACAACAATATAATGTCATTGATTTGTTATTGAATGATTCTGACTAGTACAGTCTTCTCCAAATCCAAAGATCCAGTCAACCTCAATGGGTTAGACTGGTGTTGGTGTCTCACCCAGCGCAATGGTAGGTGTTGAACCGAAATCGGGGAGTACATTTTTCCCAGACTGTTGCACTCCATCATCATGATACATGCTTGGACTAATAAAATCATTTGTTACGGTCAGGTCTGCTCAGGTGCGGTTTATGGGGTGAAAGTAGTCATCAAGGGCCTTTAAAATGTGTCACAAGTCAAACCACATGTAAAATGTGTTCTGCCATGGTTCCTGTCACTGAAAATGTCTGTGATGGAATTAGCAAAGTCCTTCCAGCAGCATGAGTATTTACGATCTCCATGTGATTGTTGTCTCATGCACTAGATTTGTATTTATGTATTATATATATCCATTATTATGGATTGTTGCATGTTTTCTACTTACAGTATTGTACAATAGAAGAGACTCATAGCAATGTTAGCAACATGGACATTGGGCCACCTGGACCAGAGGGTGCCGGGAGGGTGACAGCATCTCATAAGAGAAAGCTGGAAGAAAGTGCAGGGAAGCCAAAACTTAAGCCGAATATTCCACCTGCACCTTGTCTGCCAGAGTAGTGATTACAGAGTCAATTCTTCCTGCTCTGGCAGCCACCACCTCTCCTGTACCCAACCCTTAATGAAGAAACTGCCCCAAGCTTGTTCTGGAGGCTTCTTTGCAAGTGGCATCTCAGGTGTTGCTTCAACCCCTCCTTGCATCCCAGAAGGCCCTGTCCAAACTGGGCACACTCTGCAGGACAGACAGCACTTATGATGGCCTTCCAGGAGGATCCGTTTGTGGCTCTTCTAAAGGGCATGTATTCACTGCTAGCTGCACAGCACAGGGGTGGACAAAGTGCTGGAACCTTAATGGGTGAAAGGACTCCCCACCTTTGATCTTTTTGTTGACCAACCCTTTACCATCTTCCTACTCTTCCAATGTGATCTTTCAGTTTCCTCCCCAAACCTCCCTAGTTTGTTGGGGCTCTTGGGTCCACACAATAGCTCCACTGGTCAATAGGGGCTCCTGAGTATAAACATTAAGGACAAGACTCATGGCCAGTAAGGCAACAGTGACAGAGAAAACTGAGGGGAAAAGATATTCTGCTGTGTATATGCTTTCTTTTTCTTGAGCATTCCAATTTTGCTTTTTCCTGCCCTTCATTTAAAATGTCTTCTTCTTATTATTATTATTTTATTGTTGTCATGGAAGATGTGTTTATTCTTTATATCTTGATGGTGATTTTTTTTAATGCTTAGCACTTTTACATTACTCTTTTTTGTCCCCCTTTCACTGTCCATCTTTTGTAGCATTTCTCTTCCTTCACCCATTGTCCTGTCATTAAGAGAATTGTATTTTACATGATTTGTTTGCACATTTAAGTAGGTGTTTATTTTTACTTAATTTTAATTTGGAACATGTTTTGCTTACAGCTCCTTTCTCCATGCCCTACCAGAGTTATGTGTTTTTTGGTTTTTACTTCAACTCCTCACCCTTTATTTTTTCCATCTTTGATATAATGCACCATAAATAGTGCTTCTGGTTGTATGATAATCATCTAAAATTTCAGTCTGCATTCACCCATATTTATTTTCTAGCCTTCCTACAAGCATTTATTTATCCATACATATGTTGAGTTTTGTGAACAAATGAAGTTGTAACATGAATTATACCACATTTATTTTAGCGATACATTTGCACTTATACTTTGATGCCATTCTGGTTCTAGCACATTATAAACCCACATATAATCAAATATTACACAAACATGAAAATATTAGCATTACATTACAAACAAATGTTGAGATATACACTTATTTAAGGAAAACTCATCCTTTTTAGATTACTGTACAATATATGGGGAGTAGTGTGCGAAAGACATTGTGAAGTGAAAGGGCAATTAGATTAGGCGGTGTTGATGAGTGGAAATGCATGCAGAAAACCCATGGAATATGCTGAGATAGCAGATGATCTTGTGATGTTTTTTTTGCCATTTTTTAATAGATGCAACTATCTGCCAATGTGCCCTGTTTAATGTTTACTGTACCAGGCTGAGGCATGTGGATCAGGGGACCGTTGAGGTTGAACTGACCCCGAATAAGCCTGGCAGTAGTTTGAATTCCCTGGAAGGATGATTTATTAGTAACAGTGACAGCAAGATTCGGGAGGAACCTGGTTTAAGGAAAAGTCTGATAACATCACGACTACTGCTGGTGTGGGAAAGGAACATGATGTTGTGTAAGCCAAATTTTAATGTATAAAAAGGAAGGCACGCCCACAGCTGCTACCCATGCTGCACTGTTCCCAGGGAGAGAGAGATAGAGAGAGAGAGAGAGAGAGAGGAAGAGGTTAGAGCGGGCTTCTGGTGCTTCTAAAGTTATGTTTCCAGGGATTGAAGGACCAGATTCTCCTGCTCTATCATGATTTACATAATTACCATTGTGCTTTTGATTCACCTCACAGTGGGTGATTCAAGACTGTTTCTTTCATATGCTATTGTTGTGCTAGCACTGCATTATAAATATACATATAACTGTTCTGCTACAGATTAGTCATCATTGACAATTTATGCGCTTGTGTTACTGTTTCATATTGTATCAGCTATGTGTGTGTTGTTCCTTACTGAATGTCCTTGTTGATTTGTATCTGATTGATATTGCTTGGGTTGGTTGCCAGCAACCAGTCCAACGCTATTGGTACCAGAGGTGGGGCAAAAATCAATAATGCCTCTGTGGGGATGCAAAAGGGATAAAGCAGATGGAGAAGGGCAGAAGGGGGCAGAGGCCAGATCTATTCCTGTGCTGTTGTTGACAAACAGGTTGTATGAGGTTGCAGGAGTCCTAAACTGGTTGGCGGTGCCAGTACTAGGGGAAGGGTTAGATAAAAAAATGACTCCTCTTTTAGCGTAAAATGCAGTAGAGAGCATACAGCTAAGAGTGGGGAAGCTGACGGAGAAAGCAGCTGGACAATTGGAATGTTTTTCCTGTCTGTGCTCCACACAGTGTATAAGCAAACATTGATCCAAGATGCTGAGATAAGAAAGCTGCGGGATGAGGTAGCAGCCTTGCAGGAGAGCAGTGTATTATGAGAGAGACTGTAGAAAGTTCAGTAGCCAGAGGGGATCAGATGGACGCAAGGGACACCGCATTACCAGTGTGGCTAGCTCAGCAGAAGAGTACGGACAAGCCCAGGGCACCCTCAGCGGTGCAAATGAGGGCTTTGGTGGGAAGAGAGGAGTGGAATTCCAGCACATGGAATGGGTTAGTCTCTGACAGTGATGAGTGGGACTGTAACAATGAGGGAGAGGTACATGTGGCAGAATTAGGAGGGGACATAAGAGAAAGGGAAGAGGCTCTAGAGGCTCCCTGTCTGGTGCAAAACAAGTCAAAAGGAATGGGTGGGTGAAAAGTGCAGAATACCTGCCTGGTGAAGGAGTATAGACAAAGTGAGTTGTTGGAAATAACATGCAAGTTCAGGCAGACGCCTGGAAAGCTCCTGTTTAAATGGATAGTTTGGGTATGTGATACAGGGGCAGATGGAACATTCCCATCACCTGATGAACTTTTAAAAATGAGATCAGTTAAGATGGATGCCATTTTGGGCAAGTTGCTGCAGGGTGCGCACAAACAGCAGGCATTTTCCATAGTGGGTTGGTTGATAGAGAGATTGATTAGGTACTTACAGCAGATAGGGTGGGCCATCAATCCCAAAAAGATGCAGGGTCCCACACAAGAGGTAAAAGTTGTGGGTTTTATCTGGCCAGGAGTGGTGAAAAGAATACCAAAGAAAGTGATTGGTGCAGTGCAGCAGTTGAAGGTCCCAACAACGAAAGCAGAAGTGCAGAGGCTCATTTAGTTGATGGGGTTTTGGAGACAGCACATTCCTCATTTAGGATACACACTGAAACCATTGTACCAAGTGACTAGGAAGAAGCATGCTTTTCAGTGGGGCCTCAGCAGCAAGAAGCCTTTGAGCAAAAGATGCAGTACAGACCTACAGACCTACATTGCCCTAAGACCCATCACTAGGGCGATCCGTTTGAGTTAGAGGTGGCAATACAGAATGATGTGGGAGTGTGGAGTCTGTGGCAAAGGCAGGGAAGGATGAAGGTTCCACAGGGATTCTGGCCCAGGGAACTGACCCCCTCAATGAGCAATTATACACCAGTATGCTCCAATTGGCAGGAACATACTGGGCACTAGATGAGACCAGACACATCACTGGGGACCGACCTGTTCCCCTGTTGGGCTCAGTGAGAGAAGGAGGAGCAGGTGCTAGAGTAGGTAGGGCACAGGAGTCTACCATTGTAAAATGGATATGGTATCTGCAGCAACAAGCAAAGTTCAGGACCACTGTCATGTCTAAGCTACAGGAGGATATGTTGGAGTATGTGGACTTGCAGACAATGGCCCCTCCATCACAAGCGACTAAGATGGAGTCTGCTCCATTCAAAACAACTCACTGAGGAAGAACAGTGAAGTGCATTGTTTACTGATGGGACTGCTCAATATTAGCAGGACAAAATACAATCTCAAGCAGTTGCATTCCAATCTGGTACAGAGGCCGGGCGGCTGAGAAAGACAATGGTACGAGCCAGTTTGCTGAATATCAAGGGGTGGTGGCAGTGATTCAGCAAGCCCCTGTTAGAGAAAGAACGTTTTTGTATACAGGCAGTTGGACCACTTATCAAAGACCGGTGAGCTAGGCACCGACCTGGCACAAAGCTGGA
The DNA here is from genome assembly GCF_031143425.1 of Pleurodeles waltl. NCBI lineage: Eukaryota > Metazoa > Chordata > Amphibia > Caudata > Salamandridae > Pleurodeles > Pleurodeles waltl. The sequence goes on from NC_090447.1 coordinate 91,495,387, forward strand.
TGAAAGATCAAAGGACCCCTATCTGGGGTGATGGGCAGTTGCGGAAAAAGATGAGGAAGAAAAATCAGGAGTGTCAATGCTATGTGGGTCATGTTGATATCCATTGTCCGTCAGACACCCCTCCCTTGCATCTCTGTTGAACAATGAAGTGGATCAAATGACCAACACATGATCAGTGGTATCTAATTAAGAAACTAAAGTGGCCTTGGCAAACTGAGCTCACGCAACTTCAGGGCATCTGGGAGAGAGTGGCACTTATGCATGGGCACAGTAACGACAAATCCCATCTCCAAGGAGCAAGTGCAACATGTAGTGAAGGAGTGCCCTTCGTTTAACCAGATCAGACAGATGCCCTTGCACAAGAGACTAGGCAGACATAGCCAAAGGGGAGCTGCAGCTGCCACCCTGTGACAAATGGACTAAATTGGACCTCTGTCAAAGAAAGGGGGCAAAAGCTATGAATTGACTATGATGGACACTTATTCTGGCCTCACGCTGGGGTTGCCTTGTAAGGCTGAAGTCCAAAAATCCACTTTCCAGGGGCTAGATTACCTAATCAGACTCTATGGGGTGCCTGAAGAAATCCAGACAGACAGAGGCACAAATGTTTCAGGGAAGGCTGTGCAGGAGCGGGCTCTGGAAAAAGTGGTTCAATGGGTGTTACACATTAGTTATTATTCACAAGCAGAAGGAATGATTGAGAGATATTATGGTTTGCTGAAGGGATAGATGAAGAAGTTATCAGCACATCAGAATTTGAAAGGGTGGAGTAACAACCTAAACAGAGCATTGTTTGAGTTAAACAATTGGACAGTAGTGTAGCTGACTCCATGTATTTGAATGACAGGCCAAGACACTGAACCTACACTTATTATGATTTTATAGAAAACAGACCCGAGCTAGGCTTCCATTAAATGCCACTCCATTGCAGCATAGGGCTAGACCTATTTGTCCTCAAGGAGGGTAAAATTCAAACAGGACAAACAAAGATGATAACCTTGGGAGTAGGAGTGAAAGTGACAAATGGCAGGATTGTCCTCTGGTCTTGCCTGGCGATTCAAGGTATATCTGTGTTGGGAGAAGTTATTGATCCAGATTACCGAGGGCAAATCAATGTGGTTCTGCTGAACCAGGGAGATACTGATATGTTGTATCAAACACATGACAATATTGCACAACAGATCTGTGAAAAAGCGCAACTCACACAAATAGGGGAAAGAGCTGGACCCCCAGATACAATCTGAAGAGGGAAAGGTGAACTTAGGAGTACTGGAAAGAAGGTGTCGGTACATCATCCAGGAAAGAAATCAGAAGTTGGGGGATGTAAATCAAGGAGTGAGAAGTATATGTGTTTTGCTTTTGAAAAAAATTCTAATGTTTGTTTATACCTACAGTGAGGCTCACTCTGCGATCGTGAATGGGGGGATCCATGCAAAGGATGTGGTTCCAGTTCACCTTGATGATTGCAATGGTGGGAGCCACATGGTTACAGATGAATGTATACGAGAACATCACCTCTGATCTCCATGTTTTTTGTGCATTGCAAGCCCCCAACACAACAGCTCATGAATGGGTGGTTTCATTCTGTAACCTACCAGTACCTGGACCAAATGGATTGTCGTTAAAGTGATGACTTGGAAGAAGATGGGACCACAAATGTGCATACTTTGGAATAACTGAGTTATAAGGAACACCTGAGAGGGTGCAAGCACTGAAATCTATCATGAACCCGACCTGCAGATACTGTAAAGAAATGTTGACCTTTTTGGCAGCTTTGACGTAACATGGTAAGCACTATTAGGGCATTATGAGGGCTTGTTCGAGCATGTTCAGCAGGTAACAGAGCATCACTGGTATTATATATTTCTTGGCTGGCCAGCAGGAGCTACAGAAATTAAATCTTGATCTGGTGGTATACACGTTAACTTGGCTGTTCATTTCTTTTGCTATATTAGCTATCATCATGTGCAATCTATGTGTAAGCACTGCATGTTAGAGTGAAGATACTTAATACAATGTTTACTGGACTTCATAGTAATCTGCCTGACACTTGTGTACAGTGTAAAGCTAATAGCGCACAGAAGACATTGTGCCGTGAAAGGGCTAATTAGCTTAGGCAGTGTTGATGAGTGAAAATGCATGCAGAAACCCATTTAAAATTATCAGATGACAGATGATCTTGTGATGCTTGTGTTTGCAGTTTTTGAATATATCCAACTGTCTGCCAAGGTGCCGTGTTTACTGCACCAGGCCGAGGTATGTGGTTCAGGGGAGACATAAGATGTACTGACTCCAAATAAGCCTGGGAGTAGATTAAAAGCCCTAGGAGGATGGTTGATTGTGAGAGATTGGGTTGTTGGTTGACCTGGGTATGAGCCCTGCAGAGCGAACCACAGAAAGTCACTAATTTAAACTGTGCTTAACCCTGGGTAGTTTGGCACAAAAAACTGTCAGCGTGAACGGAGAGGCAATGTGTTACGTATTTATGCAGTACACAAATAGCAACACAATGAAAACCCAACACACTAAAAATCCCAAACCAATTTAGAAAAATAGAAAAAAATAGTAAATTATTTGACACGAAATAACATCTGAATTCAAGTAGTGCAACTGGAGTTATAGAGTTTTAAATATGTAAGTGTAAAATCGCCCTTAAAAACAAAAAGCGCCAACCGGGGACATTTGGTTGGGGTAGACTGGGACAAAGTCAAAAGTTACGGCCAACTGCGATGGAGCACGGTTCAGATACACAAAGTGGATTGGGCCTGGTCAGCACTTACCTTCGGACTTACAACATTTTTTAAGACAAAGTCTCTGAGAAGGTAGAAGTTCAGCGGAGCAAGGCTGCATAATATCCGAGGAGGGAGCGTAGCCATCGGAGAGGCGTGGTGCAAAGCAGTTTGAAATTTCTACCTTCTGACTTAGCCGCAGAGATGGAAGTCGAAAATCTCCAGCGGGACAAGGCAGGAGGATGTAGCTAAAAACAGTCCCACAGGGTCTGATATCCCTTTCGTGAGGAGTCGCTGAAGAGGATTTGCTGCTGCAGAGAAAAACGTAGTGGGAAAAGCCACAAAATCAATACGACCGGCGATGCACCTCGCATGGATAGGCGAGCAGGTTGGACCGGGTCTCCTTCTGGTTGTCAGATGACTTTTGAGCCAAATTTTGTCTAAGCCCTTATTTTTGAAGAATAATCATCTGGGCACCTTTAGCACCACAACCAAAGGTACAGGAGTGGATGCAGACCTCTTCGGGTTTAGGACTCACACAGGCTGGGCCCAAGTCCAGGTTTAGGATTGTGGGAGCCTGTTGTGTCCCTGTGACTCAGAACAAGAGACCAGATGAATTAGCCCTTTGAATCACTTCTGAAGTCCTGGGTGTAGGTGGTGTTGCAGGACTCTACATTAGAGATGGCCTCTGAAGGTTCCAATCAGGCTTCAGGCAGAAAAGCAGTCTTTCCAGGTATTGCAGCAGTCTGGCAGAGTGCACAGCAGATCACAGCAGCAGGCAACCCTCTGAGAGCAGGTCCAGTAGTGAACTGAGGAGCAGATCTGAGAGCTCTCTTTTTATACCCTGGTGCCCTGCTCCTAAAGGTTGGGAGAAGTTTCCAGAAGTATTCTCTGAAGTTCCAGGATCTTCCTGCCTCCCCTGGTTCCTAGCTGGCTGCTCTGACAATACAGGGTCATTCAGCCTATTGTGTAGTGGCAGAGTCCAGCCTATTCACGTGTAAGTGGTGCTCTGTATTGCTCTGCCCCTCCAATCCATCAAGTCAGTTAATGGGCCATTCAGGCTCTGCTAATCTCACTAATGTGTGACTGTCTTGCATGAATTCACAAAGTCTTAACTGTCAGTTATACCCATTCATGTGACCAAAGCAGACTGCAGGCACAGAGCACTAAGGGCAGGAAAATGCCAACTGCTTAAAAGTGTCAAACTTGTAATACTAAATACAACTTTACCATTAAAGAGGATTTATTATTAAAACTTCACAGATACCAAACATGATATCTGTACCACCTCTGGTTTAGGAATTACAACTTAGAAAACTAATAAGGAACCCCTAATGTTATTCTATAGGAGGGGTAGGCCTCACAATAGTGAAAAAACTAATTTGGGAGTTTTTCACTACCAGGACATGTAAAACTAAAAAGTACACAGCCTACCTTTTAATTAAACAGCACCCTGCCATATGTGGGCTACTTAGGGCCTACCTAAGGGGTGACTTATATGTAATAAAAGGGGCGTGTAAGGCTTGGCAAGAGGTTTTAAATGCTAAGTTGACATGGGAATAAGACACTGCCTTTAGGCTGCAATGGCAAGCCTAGGGCATGTTTTAGGATGCTACTTAAGTGGGTAGCACAATAAGTGCTGCAGGCCCACTGGTACCATTCAATTTACAGGCCCTGGGTATATGGTATACCACTCTACAAGGGACTTACATGTACGTTAAATAATGCCAATCCAACCATGTTTTAGGGAGAGCGCACACGCACTTTAGTACTGGTTATCAGTGGTAAAGTACACAGAGTCCTAAGGCCAACAAGCAGAAGTCCAGCAAAAAGTAGGAGAAAGAAGGCAAAAGGTTTGGGGGTGACCTTGTAGAGAGCGCCGTTCCTAACACTGATTATTACCAGTAGGAGCAAGAGTTGGGAAGCTCCTGTGTTAGAGAAAACACTGATAACATCAGAGGAACCACTGGTGTGGAAAAGGAGCATAATATTGTGTAAGCCAGCTTTTAGTGTCAAAAAAGGAGGGGTACAGGTGCCTCAATGAAGCTCACAGATGGAGTTTTGCAGATCTGCCGTCGTGTCCACAAGTACTTCCCCTGCTACACCATTCCCAGGCAGAGAGAGAGGTCAGACCTGGCTTCCTACTGGTGCTTCAGTTAGGCTTCCAAGGGTTTGAGGGCCAGATTCTCTTGCTGTATCTTGATATAGAGAATTACTGTTATGCTTTTGATTTACTGCATTATGGGCAATTCAACACTGTTTCTTTCTTATGCTATTGTGCTCACATTGCGCTATAAATATACAGGTAACAGTTCTGCTACAGTTTAGCCATTATTGCCAATACAAGTGATTGAGGTAGTGTTTTAATAAGGTCATAGTGTAACAGATAGATGTGTGTTGCTTCTTACTGATTGTCCTTATTGATTTGTCCCTGATTGATTATACATGTTTTTTTTGCCAGCAACCAGTCCAACACAACTCCCAATGCTGTCAATATGTGCAGCTATTGGTGTTGAATTCAAGCCCAATTACTCAAAATAAACCCAATCATCTATATTTTCTGCTTTTAAAAATACAGTCAGGAAATGCAATATTTTCTGTCTGTATTGATCTTTAAAAAGTCAGTAAACGTGGAAAAGTCAGAGCCTTATGCAGAAATGATTCTGTAACATACAAAAGATGCTTATGTTACTGTTGATAATGGGTTATATATTTTTAATGTTTCTTATTGATAAAGGTGAGAGAGGATGAAAGATGTGTACTTCATAATTGGTGCTGGGATTGCTTTGATTCTTAGATTGTAAGAATATGTCGTTTTGCAGGCTGTGACCAACCACTTTTCTTCACCTCATCATCCTCTTTTTTAATATCTTCTAATATTTAGAGTTCAGTGGTCATAGTGATTTTTGAAAACTTTGATGCCGTTGCACAGTGGGACAGTAGCATTTATCTACAGTTTAGGTGACATTAATTGCATTTCAGTTCATGTACATTCTGTGTTGCAGTGTATTACGTTGCTGTGGCACAGCCATGCTGCTTTAGTGGTGTGGTTGTGACCTCTGACATGCTATTAATTTAATGCTTTTTATGTAATTTCCACTGTGTATCTGTGAGATGACCATAACTCTAAATAGGGCAGGAGAACATCACCACTCTGGTTGCTTAAACAACAAGTTCAAGCAAGATGTCTGCTTGTACAGGACTAAAATGCTGGTGGACATAGTGGGCTTACTGCATCACATGTTCTGCCACAAACTTCTGTTCTAAATGCAGCAGTCAGGTTGCCAAGGTGGCAGTCACAACATCTGCCAATTTTTGGTAGTTATCAGATTCTGCCCACTTACAAATGGCCAGTGCAGTGTTTGTGTGTGTGAGTGTGTGTGTGTGGGGTGGTGTTTGTATGTTTTTGTCTGTCTATATCTGTGTAGCTGTGTGTGTGAGTAGAGTGAGTGTGTAGCTAAATGCCCGGTGTGTGGTGGGACAGGAGACCATGAGCAGTGTCAGTGGTGCTTAGGAAGTATAGAGTATTGTCTGCATGTGTTTGCATGGGTGTGTGCATTTACCGTTGCTCCGAGATACCTCTTTGCTGTGTGTGATAGCCATCCCTACTAGTGGCAGATGAAACCTAAGCCCCTTCTCAAGTTGAGCAGGTGAACGGTGCCACATTACCCCCCAATGATCCCTCACACCAGCAAGTCACTGTTCAATTAAAGCAGACTCCGACTGGGCTCACAGGTTGCCCTTCTGTTGTACCTAATCAAGTTTGAGGAGCTGAGTGTCAAGCACAAAGGGGTGCTAGCAGGCCAACTACTTCATGAACAAATATACATCTACTCTTCCTTGTACAAAAGTAAAAACCTACCCTAGCCAGAATTTATGCAGCTATTCTAACAAATAGCCCCTGATTTACTCCAGCTAACACAGAAACAACCATTTAGCTGAAAATTAAGGTATGCCACTGGCTGTCTAAAAATGCACATTTTAACTTAGTAGACGTTGACATTATTTTATTTGTAATAAGAATAGGTGTGCTGGTTTCCTACCCAAAACACATAAAGGTGGCTGCATGGTGGTCAAGTTAAAGGAACCCAGTCTGGCTAGTAATATGTTTTCATGTGTCTGTCAAATCAAATCAAACACTTTATTGCTCGATTATTACAAACCATTAAAATATAAACATGGCCACATGCTACAAATAATAAAAATGACACCTAGGCCCTCATTACAACCCTGGCAGACGGCGGAAAAAGGGCGGTAAGACCGCAAACAGGCCGGCGGTCATTACCACCCCATTATGACATTGGCAGTTTGGCATTTGCCAAACCGCCAATGTCCCGCACCGTCCGCCGTGGCAGTAACGATCTCCAGGCTGGAGACAATGGTCTCTAGCCCGGCGGCCATCACTAGACCGCCGCCGGTATCAGGACCCTGCATACCGCCATGGATTTCGTGGGGTTTTGTACCGCCACAAAATCCATGGCGGTATGTACCATCAGTGCCAGGGAATTTGTTCCCTGGCACTGATTGGAGTCTCCCCCTCCCCCTCTCCCCTGAGTCTACCCCCAACACCCACAACCCCCCTACCACACCCCAAATGTGGCAGGAACACCCCATTGAAAACCCCACACACACACCCCACACCCCCCCTACACGCATGCTCACACCACTCATACACATACACACATACATACATCCACACATGCACACATACATACACATTACATTTCCCATACACATATTACACCCCGCATGCAGACACGCACTCACACAACCCCTCTGCACACGCCCACACACACCCCCATGCACGCACACACCACACAACACCCCCCACCGGCCTCACCTAACGGACGATCACCTTACCTGTTCCAGTGATCCTCTGGGAGGGAACGGGATCCATGGGGGCTGCTCTGCCGCCAGCACCCCATCACCAGAACACCGCCACGCCCAATACTGGGTCGTATTACGGTGGGCGGTGTTCTGATGACGTGGCGGTGACGGTGGAGCAGCCTCCACTACACTGCCGACCGCCAGTGTGGCTGATGGCGGCTCTCTGTCCAAAAAAGGGCGGAGGGTCGCAAGCAGTCATAATATGGTTGGCGGAAGACCGCCACCACTGGCGGTCTTCGGCCCGGCGGAATCTCGGCGGTCTTGTGAAAAGACCGCAGAGGTTGAAATGAGGGCCTTAATAATAAAACAATTAAAAACTTGGGAGCTAAAAATCATTTACAACCATGATAAAACATTTAAGCTGATTCTTTATGAATTATCCTATAGCAATTTTCCCAAGTCTGCCTTATTCAGTTTCTTACGGAGTAGTTGTAAAAATGTTATCCCCTACAGCAAATTGGGATTGACTCACCCTTAGGCCAGTTTATTACCGCAGGTCTACATGAGCGGTAGTTATTAACTAGGAAATCATGTTTTAACAATTTTCTTCTTTCCAGACAAAGAACGGGGCAAATGCAAAAGGCATACAGCAATGATTTCTGGTTATAGTCGCATAAGCTGCAGTTTAGATCAATATACTGGCCTTTCCAGGATGGAAGAGCTTCTTTGGTGTTGAAGAATCCCATACGATGTAGTAGGAATTGATGTTTGATGTGAACATAAAAGTGCTTAACTAAATACCCCTGGGGGTCAATTTTGAGTAAGACCCCAAGATTGCCCAGCCATTCCGTCTTTTGGCCAGAATGGCTTTGTCTGTAATGAGCAAGAGTGAGCGAACAGCAATGTTGACTAATCTGTTAAATTCGGACTTCCCTATGTTACGTTTGTCTGTTGAAATGAATGTTTGTTAGATCTAGTTCAAATTAGTTTTTTTTCTATGAACATCTCCAATAGACCAGTGTGGTCTCCACCATGTGCCAATGCCCAGAGTCCTTTCCCCCCGTTTACAATGCAATCAATTACATTTTAATGTTATTTTTGTTTTAGAACTTGACCGAGATTCACATACAAATAATCAATAAAAACAATACATTTGGACAAAAAGATAAAAAAATCTAGAATCCATACAGTGATGAAATAATATAAACTTCACAATGGTGCTTATCATGTGTGCAAATTGCAGGTTGCAAAAATCCAATATAAAATATAAAGACATGAAAAACATAGTGAGCAACACTAAAGCGTTTCTCAAATGTACAAATTGCAGGGTACAATAAGCCAATATAAAGCCAATATAAAGTGCAAAGGACAAAATTATAAAATAACGAAAGACAGACAGAACAAAAGCATTTTATATGCAAAAATAGTAAAACTATTTCATCACTGCAACCAGGATTTTTAAAATACATTAAAAAAACATTTTTAAAATGTAAACATTTTCGCACAAGCCATTTCAGTGGGAGGGGCAAACAAGAAGAATTTAGCATCAGCGGCCAAGTTATATTATGTTTAAGAACAATGGGCAGGAAATGATGTCATCCAAAGTGCAAATTTGGGCAAACAAAAAAAAACATGATCCAAATTTTGGACACACAAGAGACAAAGCTCACAGTGCCTCTCCTCCTTCTGGATAATTTCCCAGGCTCATGTAATGTCACACGGTGGAAGCAGATTCAGCCTTGATAGCAAAATAACTCTATGTACCCCATGAGAAAGGTTCCACACGAGGTACTGTTAAAGTTGTTTATAAATACTGCTACCAACTATTATTTCATTTCTCGCAAACTGACTGCAAAGTGAAATATCTCTACTCACACGCACTATGAACAATTACCTCTTTAACAAGTTTTTCAACACAGCTTTCGAAAGAGGGAAAACCTCAAACTGTGGAAGTTGAAACATTTCCTAAGCTTTGAAAAAGATGGTATAGAAAGCACTTTTCCCTCTCATAGTTTGGAAAATTTCAAGCTTCAACACTGCATGGATAGAACCAGTTTCCGCACAAAATATACTATCCCCCACCTCAGAAAACAAAAGTTGAAGGTAACCCAAATTTCAACCGAACAACTGAGAGGGAAGCCATGGAGTTCAGATGACAAATTTTACACCAAATACGCCTCACTGTTTTAAAAAAAAAATCCCAACACCCATCACTTCACAAGCGTAACTCAAAGTAGGTGGAGATTTTAGTTTGCACATTGATAGAACATGTAAAAAGTGCCTCTGCCCTCAACATCTATTTTGAATGGCTGAGGCCTGATCCAACTTTTTACTTCTGCAATGATTTATATGACCAACACTACCACAGTTACTAGATCAAATTCTACAGAGATAAGGGAAGAACTACAGTGTTTCCATCCCAGAGTTTCCTAATGTCCAACTGAACTCCCAGTTTTCAAAATCATAACTTTGGTCTTAACGATATTTATCTTTAAAAATAGTTTTTTCTAAACCACCTAGCCATCTTTAAAGTCCTATTGGTGTTAAATCCAACAAGATATCATCCACATAAAGGAGGCAACCAACCTGCATCCGCCCAAGTTTAAGAAGTTTTCCTTTTTCCTGAATCAACTGCAATAGGCAGATTGTGAGTATAAATGGAAAAAGGTGGTGGTGCTAGAAAACACCCCCCTGCTTTAAACCATTCCGTGCAACGAGTCTCCTGGATAGCCCCTGAGTCCCCTTAATTAGAACACGGGTTCAATTGGAAGAGTGCAAAGGAGTGATTAACCTCAAAAGGATAGCGAGGATCCCGAGTTCAGATAATTTTCTCCACAGTGTTGCCCAGTCTACTCTATCGAACACTGTGGAGAATTCAATAAAATCAGAATACAGTGGCATACCCATACTCTTGGGATACTTTTCTATCAGCGTCTGAATGGAAGTAATATTATTAAGAGCCCAGCAATTCTTTTGAAAGCCCACCGGTTCAGCATGAATGAGGTTATTCCCGAATGCCCAATCTTGGAGATGAGAAAGCAGACTTTTCACAAATAATTTAGTAGTCGCACTCAAAAGAGCAATTTGTCTGTAACTGGCCAGAGAGGACTTTTAACCTTTTTATACAGGGATACGATAATGCTACCTTTCTAGGAAGGTGGAATATCCCCCGAAAGATAGCAATGATGAAGTAAGGGACAAACAAAAGAGTACGTGGGCCAAATAGTTCCAAAGTTTCTGTATTAATACTAAGAACAGGATAGCCTCAATCACTTACATTTCTTGCATATAAATCTGAGATATACAACATCCCGGCATCTTTCAAAATCTGTAGGGCCTGTGTTGTAACTCTGGATTCAGAGTGTGCAGTTATTAAAGCCCACTATTTGCAAAACAATACATGAGGTGGCTGCTTCCCTCAAATTAATCCACTTCTTGTTTTCCTCCCTCCGATGCTTTGCTGCTATTATTCTTGTTCTCGCGATTAACGATTAATCTCCCTTTGTCTAGAGATGTCAGCAAACTTAAATTATTCCCTCACAAGTATTGACCTTTTTAACAGCCTGTGCAGGCCTTTGATCTAGCCTAGGACAATTAACCCTTTCTTTGCCCCCCAGAGTTTGAAAGAATGCCATCTGTTCTTCAAACCAGGAGGTCAGATTACAAGAAGGGAAGACAGGTGGCCGCAAACATGCAGATTCCAGAGTTTGGCCCAGGAGCTTCATGCTAGCATGAGACCAAAAAGTGTGCTCATTACTTTTATTATATTCTGCAGAGATTAGTATTAAATTCAAATAATCTAGAACTATGAAATTGAGGTCAACAGATGCAGTGAGGATACCATGATCACTCAAATCAGTTTGCAAAGACAAGACCACCTAATCAATTAAAGAATGTCCTAGAGGACAATAAAACTTAAAAGAAGCTGGAGAATCATCAAGGCATCGACCATTCAAAAACAAAAATTCATTAGATCTCACTCTTTCTAATAAAACAAATACCCCTCCTATCAACTCTAATTTTTTCAGGCAAGACCGCATCAAGAATACCCCAGACCTCATCCATTTCAGAGTCACAAAAAGTCTTATAAACCAAGTTAGACACCTTAGCATTAAAATCAGCAACAATCATTATCAAAGGACTACAAGATCACCTGCAGGGACCGCACTAACAGACCAGGAGGAGACATCGCCATCGTCCACAAGAATACCCTCAGAATCGTGGCCAGCACCGAGGACACCCTCAGCACCACCAAACACCTGCACTTCTAGATCCACACCGACCCAAACACCACCCTCAGAGAGACCCTCATTTACAGACTCCCTAGCCCCTGTCAGCAGTTCAGCGACTCCATCAACGATGTCATCAGCACTCATGCTCTCGCATCCACAGACTACATACTCCTCGGGGACCTGAACTTCCACCTCGAGAACACCAACGACAACAACTCTACCACCCTGCTCGCCAACCTCGCCGACCTCGACCTCAAGCAGCTGGTCACGACACCCACCGACTCCGCAGGACACATGCTCGACCCCATTTTTTTCACCAGCATACACGTCTCCTTCGGCCACACCACCGAACTCCACTGGACCGACCACCGCTGCATCCACTTCTCCTTCGAGAAACCCACAACACACCATCACCCGCAACGCATTCCCCACCGCAGATGGAACAAGGTCACCAAAGACCAACTGATCACTACCCTCTCCCGGAACCCACCTATCGACACCACTGACACTGACACAACAGCCCGCAACCTCAGGCAATGGATCGACGACTGTGCCAACACACTCTCACCTGATCAAGAAACCTTCTAACAGACACACCGATAGAAAGGCCTTCTGGTTCACCCCTGACCTCCAAGAATCCAAGCAAACATGCCAAAAACCCGAGAAGCAATGGCACCAAGATCAGACAACGGACAACCACACAGCCTTCAAGAACTCCATCCGTAGACACCACCAACTCATTTGAAATGCCAAGAGAACCGCCTTCAAAGAACGCATCGACAACAACGCACACAGCTACAAGGAGCTCTACAACATTGTGAAGGAGTTCTCCAACCCTGGCTCCAACATCAGTGGCATCCTGCCATCACAAGACATCTGCGACTACCTAGCCACCTTCTTCTACCGCAAGATCGCAGACATCCATGACAGCTTCAAGACTCAGACCCCCCGTCAACCACCAACACCACAAACTCACCACCCACCAGCCTCCTGCTCTCTTGGACTCACGTCAACAACAAAGAAACCATCGGAATCATGAACACCATCCACTCCGGCTCACCTTCCGACCCCTGTCGTTACCACATCTTCAACAAAGTAAGCTCCATCATCGCACCCCAACCTTGGAAGATCATCAACAGTTCCTTTGAGACCGCCACCTTCCCGGAAAGCTAGAAACACGCCAAGATCAATGCCCTCATCAAGAAACCCAAAGCAGCCCCAAAGGACCTCAAGAACGCCCGTCCGATCTCCCTGCTCCCCTTCCCGGCACAAGTCATAGAGAAAATTGTCAACAAACAACTGACCCGTTTCCTCGAGAAGAACAACACTCTGGACCGCCCTCATAGCCGCAACCGACGATATCAGGACCATACTTGACAGTGGTGAAACCGCGGCCCTCATGCACCTCTCAGCTGCGTTCGACACCGTCTGCCACCACACCCTACGCACACGCCTCAATGATGCAGGGATCCGCAACAGAGACCTTGACGGGATCACCTTGTGGTATTGTGTTAAGAATAAGAAAGAAAAAAAACTTTAATGTATTTAAAATGTGTCATATAATTTGTGTTATTGTACTTTTGTTTTCCTTGCTCTTTGTTTACTTTTGTCGTGTAACATGGTATCTTCCAGCTGCCCCTGCTCCAAGAACGGTACTGCCTAGAATGTGGGGAGTTGGCAGTTGGTGAAGGAGCAGAGCAGGAGTAGCTGGAGTTTCTTTTCTTCCTTCAGATCTTGATTAATAAATACGGATTGCAGCCTTCCTTCCTCATTTTTTATATATCGACTACTTCACACCTCCTTCCTCACCAGTAGAACTCAGAGAGTCTGCCTCCCTCCATTCCGCTCTGAACCCACCAAAATCATCTGCAGCGTACCCCAGGGATTGTCCCTCAGCCTGACCTTCTTTAACTTCTACATGGCTCCACTTGCAAACATCACCCGATCTCACAACCTCAACATCGTCTCATATACAGATGACACCCAGCTGATCCTCTCCCTCACCAAGGACCCCGTCCTCGCCAAAACCAACCTCCATGAAGGAATGAAGAACATCGCTGAATGGACGAAGAACAGCTGCCTGAAACTGAATTCCAACAAAACTGAGGTCCTCATCTTCGGCTCCAACCCCTCTGCATGGGACGACTCCTGGTGGCCTGCCACACTGGGAACCGCACCAACACCCACCAACCATGCACGCAACCTGGAATTCATCCTGGACTCATCACTATCAATGACCCAGCAAGTCAATGCCATCTCTTCCTCCTGCTTCAGCACCCTCTGCATGCTTTGGAAGATCTACAAATGGAGCCCCACTGAAACCAGAAGGACGGTCACCCAGGCCCTCGTGAACAGCAAACTGGACTATGGCAATGCCCTCTACAAGCTCCAGAAAAGACTGCTACGCATTCAGAATGTCTCCGCACTCCTCATCCTGGACATCCCCGCCACTGCTACATTACAGACCACTTGTGAGTCCTACACTGGCTCCCCGTCAACAAGCAAATCACGTTCAAACTTCTCACCCACACTCACAAGGCACTGCACAACACCGGACCAGAATACCTCAACAGACAGATCTCCTTCTACACCCGACCCTTGAGCTTCGCTCCGCCGACCTTGCCCTCGCCACAGTCTCTGCAACCACAGAACGACCGCTGGTGGCAGATCGTTCTCCCACCTCGCCACCAAGACGTGGAACACTCTTCTCATCCACCTGTGACAGACACAGGACCTACTTACCTTCAGGACACACCTCAAGACATTACTTTTTGAGCAATAGCAGCCCTCCTCCCCTCAGCACCTTGAGACCCTTAAGGGTGAGTAGTGCGCTTTACAAATATTCTGATGGATTGATCGATTGATTGACATTCCTCCATTGCACACAAAGAAAAGCATAGAGTTGACTAAACTCTTCCTTCTTTCACAAGAGACACTCATGCTGGCATTCCTCAGAAAACAGATTGTCCTTTGACCCACCTGGACAAAATTTCCAGATCCAAAGGCTCCCCTGAAGACTTGGCTTGCTCATCTGAACATAAACTTCTGGTAAATGGGCCTAAGATATTCAGTACCTCATCCTGGCACGGGGCCCATGGCACATTTATGCTTTTTCTCTGGTGTTTATCGCCCTTGCTAATGAAGGTTACTCATTTTAATCTATAGTAGATTATAGTAGATTAGGGGTCAACTTGTCAGAAATGGGTCCAGGCCCAGCTCTCCACCTACCTCTTTTGGCTCTTAGCCAGCTCCAGGATTCATGTTGTACCAGGTCCTTTTTTCCCATGCTCCTGCCTGTTTATTGCCCATTTTTCTCACCCTCCACTTCAATCTTTTTCCTATTGCTTTGTTCTTACCTTATTCCTTCATTCTTTTTGCTCTCTTTTTGTTTTTTTCTGCCCTCCTTGGGGCATTTTGTCTGCTTTTTCTGTTGCCCAGTTTTGCCCTTTGACACTCCTTTCTTCTGCCTCTGCCTGTCTTTTCTTCTCCTTACCTGCTCCTGCTTTGCCTTCCTACCTTTTCCCCAGCCCCAGCCATTGCCTTTCAGCTCTCCTCTCACCTCCCAGAACTTACATAATGGTGGCTACAGTGTAGCTGTGCAGCAGACAAGTGCGCATGCACCGCTGGCACACTGAAGGCCAGCCAAAGGCAAGTTTGTCCGCATCTGTCTGCACATGGACAACACCCAGCACCAGGAACTCTTGTCCAACTGCCACCTACAGCTACACTTTTAACACCCTCCGCTTCCTTGACCACTGCCACCACACTGCACCACACTCAATAATAGGACCTTAAACCTGCACCCTCTACACCCTCACCTGTCATAACACGCACGCCCCCACCCCTCTCAACAACACCTAGACCTCTTGACATGTAACACCAGATCCCCACGACCAGTTCATGTGCTTCCTCCTCAGCACGCACTCACTCAGCCAACACGGTACGGAGGTCTGGGATCACATCAACACGTCGACATAGTTTTCCTCATCGAGATCTGGCTCAACATCACATCAGCATCTGACATCACTACTGCTATAGGTGAAGGATGCAGAATAACCCTCCACAACCTCACCAACAAGCCTAGTGGAGGAATCCCCATCATCCACAGGGACTCCATCAAATGTACCACTACCACGGAAAGCACCATCCCAGCAATGGAACACCTCAACTTAGTGAAGATAGTGATCCAAACATACGAGAAATCCACCATTAGGGGAACCCTCTCATAAGGTCCACTGGGACCACAAACCACCTTCTGAAACCTCATCACCAATTTCATCTCCCCTCACCATTGTTTCGAAGAACTACATGTTCCTGGGTGACCTCAACTTCTATCTCTCTGGGAAAACAGACCCTAAGTCTGCCAAACGCCTCAACAGCCTGAACAACATGGGCCTCACTCAACTAATACATGACTCAACATACATTGCAGGAAACACACTCAACCCCATATTCACCTCCAGTGACTGATTCAAATACAGCCACACTCACCTGGACCGACCACTCAATCGTCCACTTCGTCATGATGACCTCCATACCCCCCCAAAACAACCCAACACCACCTATTGCAGCTGGACCAAAGCTTCAGAGACTGAATGAACCAACACCTTCTCCCTCTGCCTGTCCAAAGACCACAACAACATGAACCAGGACTTTAGAAGCTTCAACACCTGAATCACTGACTACGCTGACCCACATGAAGATCAAGAAAGATAGAAGATCCACCAAGCAAGCCAGCGGGTATACTGAGGACCTCAGGACAGCCAAACGCCACTGCAAGCACCTCAAGAGAAGGTGGCACACCAACCCAGCTGATAGAACTGCCTACCTATCAGTACTCAACCTAAATCACTGCCAACTACCTGAGACAAAATAAAAGCCCCAGCATTGTGCATCAAAACTTACCCCAATGACTATAAGGAGTTCTTGTGCATAGTCAAGGAATTCACCAACCCCACTACAGCGACAAGCAACATCTTTCCCTCTCAAGACCTATGTGACAACCTTGTGGATTTCTCCCACAACAAAATTTCAAAAATCAACAGAAACATCAAACCCCAACTCAAGCCCAAAGATTTCTTCAATGGCCATACCTCCAGACACACGACCATCACAAGGCTAAGCACCTGGAACTACCTCACCACTCAGGACACCATCCCAGAAGACTGCAAGCATACAGAAGGCAACCCCCTGCTAAAGAAACCTTCAGCAGATCCCAGAAAACTCAGCAACTGTAGACCCACCTCCCTGCTCCCTTTCCTTGCCAAAGTCATGGAAAAAGCCATCCACCAAAAACTCACTATCTACCTTGAACCCAATAACCTTCTGGATAACTCCCAATCTGGATTCCGTAGCAACCACATCACAGAGAAAGCCCAGATTGGTGTCACAGATGACATTCAGGCCCTCCTCAACAAAGGAGAGACAGCCACCCTTTATCCTCCTCAATCTCTCAATAGACTTCAACATCATCTCCCAGCACATGCTCATTGCCAGACTTTGCAACATGAGCATCCAAGGAGTCACCTTCTGCTCTACACCTCTGAGCCCAAGGCTCATCACTCAGCCCCAAACTCTCCAACATCTACATGTCCCCCCCTTGCCAACATAGTCAGATCCCATGGACTCAACATTATACCCTACACTGACAACTCATGAGTCATCCTCTCCCTCTCTGAAAACTCCGCCACCGCCAGAACCACCTTAAACCAATGAATGGCCAGCATTTCTAACGGGAGGAGAGATAATTGCCTCAAATTCTAAACAAACAAGAGGGAAGTCTTGATCTTCGGCAGTGACACTCTGTCCTGGGATGCCTCCTGGTGGCCCACAGAACTAGGGCCCACTCCAACCCCCAACCCCAGCTGAGCACGAGAGGAACCTGTGCATAGTCCTGGACAGCAAACCCACCATGAGGTCCCAAGTCAATGCAATGTCATGCCCTTAGTATGTAATATTTTCAAGTGGCTTCCACAGAAAACGGGGTGCACCATCACAGAAGCTCTCATTGCCAGTCGACTGGACTAAGGAAACATCCTCTATGTGTGAATCAAGCCCCCTCTAGTTCAAAGACTACAGACCATCCAGAACAACACAGGAAGACTGATCCTGGCTCTCCCTTGTTGCACCCACTTCACCTCCCACCTAAAAAAAACTCCACTGGCTCCTAGTTCAGAAGGGATGGCAGTTCAAGCTCCTCACTCACGCGTTCTAGGCCCTGCACGACTCCAGACCCTCTTAAATTAACCACTGACTGAGATTCCACAAACCCTTCACACACCTCCACTCTGCCTCCCTCGTGCTGGCCCATACCCCCGAATACAATGCAGCAGAGCAGGAAGACGCTCCTTCTTCTCCCTTGCAGCAAAAGCCTGCAATGACTTCCCCTTGCACTTCAGGACCTCCACTACTATACAGGAGTTCTGGAAGATGCTGAAAATCTGGCTTTTTGACTGAGCCCCTGGACACTGCCAGCTCCTTGAAACCCTCACAGGTGACAAGTGACACTCTAAAAGTCAACTAATTGATTGAGAAATAGTGGACAGAGGGCATTTAGCCCTCATTTTAGCCCCAGTTGCCCTGTCCTTCGGATTCTTAATCCACAACTTAATACATTACTCCACAAACGAAGGTGGGTCCCACTCAGCTGACTGAGGATGTTGTAATAAGAGGAGGTCTATCATTCAGTTACTCTATGAGACACAGATAATCTCTTGTGGTTTATGGACCTTGTACTTCTAATTCATATTCAAACTTTCATAATCATCAAACCCAGTGTCATTGTAACATAGATGATCAAAACATAGATCAGCCAAATCATCACAAGACTTTTAAATGTGGCCACTGTCAGAACCTAAAAAAAGGATCATACCAACTATACATTTGGGCCTCTTAGACTTGTCAGTCATAGCGTAGGCTTCCCCCAAGTTTTTGTCTTCCTTCTCAATTTTTGATGCTCTCATTTTTTCTGGCCTGCTAACCAGTGCTAAAGTGGTACTACATGTAAACAGCGCGTATAAATTAAATGCTACTAATGGGCCTACAGCACTTATTGTGCCACCCACATAAGTAGCCCTTTAAACATTTCTCAGGCCTGCCATTGCAGCCTGTGTGTTCTGTTTTAGACTGCCATTTCAACCTGGCAAATCTTTTGCTATGCCAAAACCTTCCTTTTTAATACTTATTTGTGTCACAAATAGTGTAGGCCGTGGATAGGCTAGAGGGCAGGGTGCAGTGTATTTAAAAAGTTGGACATGCACTTTTTAGTTTCACATGTCCAGGTAGTAAATTTGTTTTTCACTACTACAAGGTCTTTCTGTCCTGTAGGATAGCATGTGAGTTACCTTATTACATTTAATAAGCTGTAACTTTCAAATGGGAACAGGTAACCAGTTTTTGTTTGGTGTCTTGGGCATTGTAATGAAAAATCGTCTACTACGGTAAAGTTGGATTTTAAGTTACAGTTTTGAAAATGCCACTTTTAGAAAGTTGGCATTTTCATGCCTTAGCCATTAAGGGCCAGATGTAGCAAAGACTTTGCGAGTCGCAAACAGCGAAAATCGCCGTTTGCGAGTCGCAAATGCGTCTTTGATATGTTCAAATGCATTTTGCGAGTCGGAACCGACTCGCAAAATGCATTTCCGACTCGCAAATAGGAAGGGGTGTTCCCTTCCTATTTGCGAGTCGCAATGCTATGCATTTTCATTTGCGACCGCGATTGCGGTCGCAAATGAAAGTGCAGTTACCATCCAATTGAAGTGGATGGTAACCCAGGCGCAAATGGGAAGGGGTCCCCATGGGACCCCTTCCCCTTTGTGTCTGGCAAAAAAAATTATTTTTCAGGGCAGGCAGTGGTCCAATGGACCACTACCTGCCCTGAAAAATACCGTAACTAAAGGTTTCGGTTTTGTTTTCAAAGTGCAGCTCGTTTTCCTTTAAGGAAAACGGGTTGCACTTTGAAAAAAAAAGACTGCTTTATTTTCAAGCAGTCACGGACATGGTGGTCTGCTGTTCCCAGCAGGCCACCATCCCCGTGAGTGCCCTGAATCGCTATGGGGTCGCAAATTGCAACCCACCTCATTAATATTAATGAGGTGGGTCTTTGCGACCCCATAGCGACTCGCAGAAGGTGTCTGAGACACCTTTCTGCATTCCAAATTGCGAGTTCCAATTTGCGAGTCGCTGGGACTCGCAAATTGCAACTCGCAATTTGGAACCTTGCTACATCTGGCCCTTAGTGCCTATAGCGTGTCTCTGGGTCATGTGACTGGGTTTTGCTGACAGTTGGGCCTTGTGTATTCCTCCTAGACAGTCACACACTATAGAGAACATAAGTGTGCCTAGATGGGCAATCCTTGGCAGGATGAAAGGACGGAGCTGGGCACAGCCCTACTTACACTTGAATAGGATAAGTCCTGCCTCCACACAAAGGATTGCATATCCTCTGTATTTAGTTTGGCACCAGAGGAGGAGAGGCAGAAAACATGTGCACTTCAAAAGGAAACCTCTAGAAGATTCTCTGAGTTCAAAGTAGGCACTGTATAAATATTGGACCTCAGTCACCAGCTCTTCAGTACACTTCTGGACCTGTGGAGACTCTGTCAGGAAGAAGGACTGCTGTGCTGCTGAAAGGACTACAGCTTTGCTGGCCTAATACCCTGCTGGACTACTACCTAGTTGGTCTGCTGCCCTCCTGCCTGTGTCAGAAGAATTGGACCTGAACCCAGGTCTCCCAGAGTGACTCCAGGGGCTAATCTGCTGACCTCCTGTTCAAATCCACAGGGAAAACAGAGGCTCACAACCACCTGAACCAGCACCCAGATCCAGCTGGAGCAAGCAACTGACCCTTAGGGTGCCCTTCAGGTCCTGAACTCTAAGAGTGGACTTAGAGGGGCAGAAGTGGAGCTATTGGGCTCTTTGCAGCTGCAATCAGGCTTGTTGGTTGCAAACACTTGTCACTCGAACAGCCAACCAACGCAAAGGTCCATCAACTCAGCTCTTTACACTTGTGGAGAGCGCTATCCCGACTCTCCAGCCTACCTGCTTGCGACGGCAACAGGGTTTTGGCGCTACGCAACGACCATCTGCAAAGCTTCCTTGCTCCTCATGGCTCCTTCTGCACAGTGAACAGGACTCTTTACACTGGACTGAGAAGGCAACTTTTCAGTGGGACACTAACATGGTCCCTGTGTCCGACTCATGCTCCATCACGGTCAACCTGAACTTGTGACTTTCTCTGTCTTCATGACCAGATAGCCGTGAGTGGCACTTTTGGGGCTTCTTGGTGTTATTTTCACTTACATCTTTAAAATGCATATCTCAGGGTTAATTTGGGGTTTGCTTGTGACTTAACCTTGACAATGATTTTGGCTTGCTGCTTGAGTAGGGTTTCACCCTTCTCAACCAGTAACTAAATTTCTTACAGGGTCTCATTCACAATGTCAGTCAGTCAGTCAAAATAACTTTATTCGGCGTTTAGCCATAAAAGTATACATACATACATAAAAGTCATCATAAAATACAGTACTTATGGCATTCATAAAAAGCAAATCTATTAAGTCTAAGCTTACCGCCCAAGCTTACTAAAACAGTATAAGATAATAAATACTTATAAAAGCGTATATAATGATAAGACAATATAGGATTAAGACAATGCCTAATTTCTCTTAATAAATAGTCACATTACCAGTTCATATCGGTTTCTAATGGTGATAGCGGATTTAATAAAACTAAGAATAGAAATAGAGATTTGTTTGGATGAGAGGCTTTGGATGCCAGTCAATCCTTCTTTGTAGGAAGAAGTGTGCAAGTTACGCAAAATGGGTAATAAAAAGGATTTCCTGGGAACTGAGTAAAGTTTACAGAATAAAATAAAGTGGCAAGTACTTTGTTTCCCACACACATTTTATCGGGAACGCCACTCTAAAATGGATCAGATTAATTCTAAAAAGTACGAGTAAAGAGGATAAAGAAGGGGTCGGGAACCAAACAAAATAAGGTTCTAGCATTAAAAGAGCTCAATTTCTCTGCCACTTGGTATCTAAGATTCATAACATGCTCTTTATGTCGAAGTTTAACAATTTCTTTCGCATTAGCTGGCAGGAGCTCTGGTTTAAAATACATATACTCCAAATCCAAGTTTCGGAAGCCTTTGTGAACAAAATTTAGCCATGGAATTTTGTTACAGTTTGTTAGTGGAATACAATCTTTTACACAAAAGTAGCTGCCGGATTTGACCATACTTTTATCCATAGCAAAAGTGGGGCAATATCTATCAAATCTGTAATGTAGCGGATTCCCAGTTCCTCATGGCCTAAAATGTTCGCTATGTTCTTAGGTACCATAAGTAACCGATGAAGGAATTTATTCTCTGCAAGCTATAAAATGCTTGGACTGGTATATCCCCAAAAGCCACCCCCATAAATCGCCGCCGAAACACATTTAGAGTTGTAGAGCAAGAGGATCTGGTGGACCGGTCTATGCCCTAATCTGCGGGCAAAGCGAAAGATTGCCTCAACATTTCTTGCCAGTTGTTGAAACTTAAAATTCAAATGGAATTTCCAAGACAGAGTGGAACTTAGATACAGACCTAGATAGCAAAAGTCTTTTACCTTTGTCAAAGTATTCCCCCCCATTCTAAAACATCTGGTACGAGTGTTTTTAGGACCGCAGGTCATAACGTGTGATTTTTTAAAATTGACTTTCAAATCAAGCTCTTGTGTGTGTGTTAAAAATAGATCCAGGAGAGTCTGTAGACCATTGGCCGTGCGGGCAATTAAAACAGCATCATCGGCATATAATAAAATTGGCAATTGTCTAAAACTCATCCTTGGAAAATCCTTACCATTTTGGACCAAACAATTATTCAAGCCGTTTATGTACAGTAAAAACAGGAAAGGTGCCAGTGTGCAGCCCTGTCTAACACCTCGATTGGAAACAAGGGGATGGGACCTTTCGCCGTGTTGTCCAAACTGAATTAAAATATAGAGGTCAGAGTATAAGCGTTTGATGAAAACTAAAAAAATCTTGCTCAATCCCCATTGTATCCATTATGTCCCACAGTTTTGCTCTGTTCACCATATCAAATGCACTAGACAGATCTATAAATGCTAAGTGGATAGGTTCCCTTTTGGCAATAACATATTTACTGAGGATAAGATGTAAATTTAGGGCCTGGTCCACTGTGCCTAATCCAGGCCTAAACCCATATTGAATTGGCGATAAAATGTTTGTCCTTACAACCCAATCCTCGAGCCGGGTCAGAATGACACTCCCCAGTATCTTTGCCGTGGAGTCTATTAATGAGATGGGTCTATAGCAGAAGGGGTCAAGCCTGTTACCCTTTTTGAAGATCGGAACGATTATTGCCATTAACCATGAGGAGGGGATAGCACTTTGAATAGCACTGTTCAGAACATTTGTGATTAATGGAACCCACAGATCAGGTAGAGATTTAAATAGGTCCACCGGTATCCCATCAGGGCCAGGAGCTTTCCTTAGTTTCATTTTAGTTATTGCTGCACTGATCTCATGTGCCTCAAGTAAAATGCCGCTCTTAACTGGAATTGGAGTAGCCGAACGTGGGAGGCCACATACCTCCCCTCCGTCATTGGGATTATTTGTAGATTGAAATACAGATGAAAAATGGTCTACCCAAACCCCCTCTGGTATCAAACAGTCGTCATCCCTATTTTCCTTTCCTGAAAAATATGGGTGATTAACCACCTTCCAAAACTGAGAGGGATCCCGTAGTTCCGTCGCTGCCATAAGGTCTTCCCAAGCGCTAGTGCATATTTAATTCTTTCTCTCTTCAAGGACTGATTTATATCGGCCCCTGGCCTGTTTAATTAAATCCCGATTACATGGAATAGTTTTGATTGCTGACTTTAGATCTCTATGGGCAGCCGTACAGGCAGAATTGAACCACTGTTGAGGTTTTGCACCTTTGGGATATTGGGCACCCATCAGTGCCTGAGAAATAGCACAGCTTAAAGATTCAAAGGCAGTTATATGGTGGAATGGAGTGGATTGCAGGGACAAGCAAGTGTTGATGTCAGCCTTATTTTGAGTAATAAGGTTCGTATGGAAAGTGTTAGGGTTTACTCTCTCCCACCTTATGCAAGGGCCAGAATTTCTTTTAAACACCTCTTTCCCTTTATATGCAATCCTAGGTAAGATTACTCTAGTTTTAAAGGATAATTTTATACTCAAAGGGTTATGGTCACTGGCACAGTGAGAATTAATTTTAAAATCCACTATTGAACGTGAAAGTGAGGAGTTAATAAGAATAAAATCAATAATGCTGCTGTTAGTACTTCCTGTATAGGTGGGTGTTTCTCTAATCTGACTGTTTGCCATATCCCTTGCAAAAGCAAGATCAAATTTATAAATAAGGGTATTCAAGGCATTTCCTAAATTAGAGTGAATAAAATGAGTGAGTGACTCTCTGCCTTCTATAGCGGCACCACATAAGTGAGGTAATTCATACTTGCATAACTGAGCATTAAAATCTCCAACCCAGATCGTATCAAATTCCCTGTCCTGAAGTTTCCCAGCTGAGTCTAGTTGGTCTGTAAGCTCTTCGAGACTTCCTGGCAGAGCAACACTTGGAATGTTATTGTAAAAATTTAAGAGTAAAATGTCTTTCCGTCCGGATATTGATAATAAAACTACCCAAAAAAAAGCAGAAGACCAAATCAATGAAACCTCAATTTTTGGGAGTAATAATGACACAAGTACCAGAAGGCTGCCACTTGCTCTGCCTGCTCTAGATGGAGTAGCTGGCTGAGATACAGAGTAGTAGCCGTCTAAATGGAAGGGTGCCGTAAGCCAAGTTTCTTGAAAACAAATGATATCAAATGTGGATATAAATTCCAGCCATTCCAAATTTTCAACTTTAGAACACAACCCAGCAATATTCCAACTAATTAAAGATAACAATGCGTTACTTTGCTGGGGCATTTTCCCAGACTCCTCAGTTATGACCGTGTCTGTTGTAAGATGTGGAAAGCTAACTAACTCGTCAGACCCTATGGGTGATTCCAAAAGTGTATGCACTCCCATCAGCTCTGGTTCCTGTAAATAATCTTTTAGGAGCCCCAAGCCCTCCAATTGTCAATCAATTGCGTCAAGGGAAGAGTGATTTTGGGTAACCCCAGAGTCAAGGGTGGGGTTCTGTAAAGGTGCCTTTGTTAGAATATTTTTACCATGGGAAGCCCTCGTAGGAGGAAGTGATAAAGTGGGCGGCCTGTAGAAAAAGCTTAATGGATAGACTTTGATCCCTCCTTCCCCTTTTGGACTCGATGGTAGAGACGCCAACAAATGATTAACACAATGAGAATTTGCAAAATTAATCACTATGCAATCGCCTTCATATGCTTTTTTAGACAAGCCTAACCACTTCACCCTTCTAGCCATAATTATTCTATTATTTAAATCATCTTGATGTCTACGTTTTTGGCTCATCCAGTGTGCACATTTCCTTATTAGCGCATGAGTATCTTCCTTCTGAGTGCAATCAAGAGGAGGAACGTTTGCTAAGACTAAAACATATGGCAAGCTATCCGGAGGAAGTTGTAGAACCTCCTTTGTACTAGTGGAAGATCTAGGTTTAGAAGCAGTTTCAGGCCTCGGTAAGGCAATCGCACCACCAGCCAGAGTAGACAGGGAATCAGTTAATAAGTCATCATGGGAATTGCGGGTAGGTATGCGATGGAACGGGAGTTGGTTGCAATTCATTAAACAGTTAGCCTGCTGAGAGGCATTGGGATCAGACACCAATTTCGGAGTAGAGGGAGGGGAATTTGTACTGGATTTTAGAGTGGACTAGTGAGGCAGATATTTAAAAATAGTTTCTTGTAACTGCTCAAATTTGGAATCAATAAGTAATGTTAGCTTCTCCTCTAAAGCCGAAAAAAAAGGTTTGAGGATCGAGTCTAAGTTGGTCAAATGATTGTCTCTTAGAATCCTGCAGTCTGAGCCTAGTTCGCCCAATAATGGAGTTTCCTTTGGAAAAGGGTCGGCCGGGGTATCCAATGGTGTAGAAATACATTCCTTATCCTTCGTTGGATATTTGAGTAACTTATTACACTTACGGAGTCCTCCAGCTTTCCTTTTTTTGGGGGGAGGGGGAGTGTCAGATAAATGTTCGATGTTAGCTGTGTTAAAGGGCTGTAAAGAATGCGAAGCATTAACGTCATCTTCAGGCAGAGGCGAATTGAACTCACGGGGAGCAATTGAAGAGACTGCAGACTGTATATAAGTCGTAGGTTCTAAAGAGGTTCTTTGAGTCAAGTTATTTGCCACCCCAATTCTTTCTTCCACTTGCACAATTTCAGTTTCAATGGCCCCGATAACTGAAGATAAGTAGCTAGTTATTGATGATTGGACGCGCATAGCGTGTGCTCCATCGGCCCCAGGTGTGGTGGTCTTTCTTTTACCCATCGTCTTGCAAATAATAGTGGGGCAAAATGCCAATCTAAGCCGATATGAGTAAAATACAGGGAAGCAATGGCAGTGTGAAAATAGTAAATAGATAAGTGGAACTGCTCTCTTAGCGGATCTTACTTAGATGCCAGTTACTTAGGGCCTCCTGAGCCGTGAAACCCAAATAAGGGAGGTTATGGAAGAACAATCACAGGAGAGAAAAATACAGTACCTCTTAGGAGTCCAATGAGCCTGATCCTGAAATCCCAAGGGAGTTCTCAGGGGGGTGGCCCAGCCCAGCCTCTTCCGGGCGCTGACGGGCAAAGGAGGGGCCTGCCCTTGGCCCGGGCTTTGCCCGGGCGCCGCCCACGTGCGTCCCGCGACAGCGGGAGCGCGAATCAAGTTTAAAGGGCTCCTGCCCTGTGGACCGCCTCCAAAACGCGCTTCCCGCGACAGCGGGAGCGCGATTCAAGTTTAAAGGGCTCCTGCCCTGTGGACCGCCTCCTGCCTCCAAAACGCGCATTCACAATGGTAAACTTACACATTTGTGCAAGTAGGTAGGCTTGTCCTATCTTATTATGTGCAGTCATAAAGTTACTATTAAATAACAGTTTTGTGAATACCAAAATACATAAAGTGTAATCTTACCTTTGTGAATCAGACCCTTGGTCTACCATCCTCTGTAGAATTGAACCTACAGCAGCAATGTCTCCATCCAGCACCAGTAGGTGCTTAGTTTTTGTGCCTCCCGAGGTCATCGTTGAAGGTATAATAATGGCTGTAGCCACATAGTTGCCAAAGTCAAAAGCAACGTTTCTAAATGAGGATGGTTCAGCTTTGGTAATGTAGATAGAGACTGAATGATTTAGGAATTCTCTTAGATTCTATTTAAAAATGTCTTCTTCAGACCTCCAGCATTTTTTGCATGGATCTAACCTCCATTATCATACGGGGTGACGTACGTCAACCAACCTCAGGGAAATAACCCCACCAAAACCAAATGCAGAAATATAATTTTACTTTTTTCAAAGCTCCAAGCAGTAAATATTAACATGAAATTAAGTAACGAAAACAGGGGAGCGTTCAGCATAAACTTGCACATCGCTATAAAAAATTATACAGCAAACCATTCACAAACTTAGCATGTGCGTTGACCCAGTTCATAAATTGAAACATAACAAGCATTGGCAAAACCAATAGGTTTTGCCTGTGCAAGAGCCATTGGCTTTGCCAATCTGTTTCAGCCATGTTGTACAGCAGCATTGTTGCTGTTCAGCTTGGTTCAGCATGACTGAAAGTTAGTGGTGTATAGGAGAGTGGTGTGGGATGTCGCAGAGTGGAATGGCAAAGAGTGGAGTAGAGTGTTGTAGAGTGAAGTGACAAAGAGTGTTGTGGCACTGTGTGGAGTTATGTAGAGTAGCATACACTAAAGTTGCATAGAGTGTGGACTGGAGTGGTGTGCATTAGTGAAGAGGGTTGCAGAGTATAGAGGTGTACATCGCAGTGGCATTGAATTCAGAGGCATACAATGCAGCGTTGCAAAATACAGTGGTGTAGATTACAGTAATGCATAATAGACTGCTGTGGCACAGGGTGGAGTGGCATTGAATGGAGTAGCGCACTGTAGAGTGGCGCAGAGCAGAGAATAGTAGAGGGTAATAGAGTGTAGATACGTGAAGGAGAATGGGGTAGAGTAGTGTATAGTGGAGTGGCATAAAATTGAGTGATACAGAGGGCAGTGGCACCGAGTAGAGTGGCATAGAGAGCAGTGGGGTAAAGTGCAGAGCAGAGTTGAGTGGCAGAGAGTGCAGTGGCATAGAGTGGTACAGAGTAGAGTAGCGTAGAGAGGTACAGATTACAGTAGCATAGAGTGGTGCAGAGTAGAGTATAGAGTTGTACAGTGCAGTTGCATAGAGTGCAGTGGAGTACAGTGGAGTAGTGCATAGTAGAGAGGCATAGAATTCAGTGGTGGAGAGTGCAGTGTTACAGAGTAGAGTGTCAGAGTGCAGTGGAGAAGAGTGGAGTGGAGAGCAGTGGTGTAGAGTATAGTGATGCAGAGTAGCGTGCATTGGTATAGAGTGCAGTGACAGAGTGCAGTTGTGAAGAGTGCCTTGGTGTAGAGTGCAGTGGTTATGAATAAAGTGGAGCAGATGGCAGTGGCATAGAGTGGAGTGATGCAGAGTGGAGTAGAGCAGGGTAGAGTGCAGTGGCATAGAGTAGATTGTTTCAGATTAGAGTGCAGTTGCATAGAGTGACATAGAAATTAATTGCAGAGAATACAGTGGTGTGGAGTGCAGTGGCATAGAGTGCAGTGGTACAGAGTAGATTAGAGTGGCATATAGTGGTTTGGCGTAGAGTGCAGGGACATAGAGGTAAGTGTTACAGAGTAAAGTGCATTGGTGTACAGTGTATTGGCATAGAAAGCAGTGTTGCAGAGTGTTGTACATTACAGCAACCTAGAGAATTGTGCAGAGTAGATTGTTGTGGCCTAGACTGGAGTGGTGTAGAGTGCAAATGTGAAAAATGTAGTGATGCAGAGTAGAGTGGGGCAGAGTGCGTTGGCACAGAGTAGAGTGGTACAGGGTAGAGTAGAGAGGCATAGCTTGAAGTGGTGTAGAGTGCAGTGGCTTAGATTGGAGTGGTGCAGAGTGCAGTGGTGTGGAGTGGTGTAAAGTGGAGTGGTGGAGAGTAGAATGCAGTGGTGTGGAGTGATGCAGAGTAGAGTGGAGTGGTGTAGAGTGGAGTATTCATAGTGTAGTAGAACACTACCATTACAGACAGCACATTTTCAATTGAAATGAACGTTACATTTGCACAGAGATACAGATTTACTAATACATCTAAACAGTGCACAGACGGAAATGCGTGGAAATTGCACAACCTGAGGTACTGATTTGCTTTGATCATATTAAAGTATTTGTTTCCAACACACTACAGAAATAACAAAAAATGTGCTTCATTGTGATCCTAATTCTGATTTATTCTGAAATACTTACAGTTCATTTAAATGCTGTGTTCTACAACAAAAGTAATTTCTACCCCGAGTATGCAGCAAGATTATCACATAAGTCCTCTCACTTTGAAGTCAGAGAAAGAAAAGTAAACAAGTGCCCTGGCAAGACAGTACCTGACATTTGACCTTGGTCTTTAAATGCACAGCAAAGGTGATGAGATGAGAACAAGATTTGCAGGCCTGTTTACAGAAAGGGAGGATATTGTAAATAAGGTTTTGGCAAGAAAAGGACTGAACTGATGCTGCACTGCATAAAACAAAGAAAGCCAGCAAATTGAAAGCAAAATAATGTGAGTTACAAACCACAAAGCTAATGGCTATCAATGGGCAGGATGCATTCCTAGGTAAACTTTTTGAATGTCCCCAAGATTTCTTCAGCAAATTAGTAGGTTGCGACCTAAAAAACTAAAGGCCAGATGTATATAGATAATCAGTTGTGATTACCACATAGTGATTTTTTGTGATTTGCTATGTTATAATTGCAATCACCCATTTACAAATGTGTGTATTACTACCTCATGAATATTAATGCGGTGGGTCTCAGTTTGCGTCCCTTTGGGAATCACTAAAATTACAGGGATGGTGGCCTGCTGGGGTCAGTAGACCGCCATGTTTGCGATTGCTTTTAAATAAAGCAATCTCTTTTCTTTGAAATGCATCCTGTTTTCAAAGAGAAGAAAAACAAATAGATGCATTTAATAAAAAATAAAGTTTTCTTTTCATTTTCAAAGAGCAGGCAGTGGTCCATGAGACCACTGCCTGCTCTTAAATTATTTTTTTCAAACATTCACAAAAGGGACGGTGTCTCCAGGCCCCTTACCATTTGCAAATGGGTTACCACCTACTTGTAGTAGGCTGTAAAATGCCAATGTTTTGCAACCACATTTCAGTCGCAAAGAAATCACACATACCACTGCGATTCAGTATTAGGAAGGGAATGCCCTAAACATGCCCCTTCCTAATACCAAATCGTACACCCAATTTGCTATACAGTAATAGGTTACCGAGTTGCAAATAGGGCTTTGAACATTTGAAAATGCCTTTTTGTGTAGAGAACACAAAAACAATTTATGATGCCTGAAACGCTGTTCCACTTCTTTTTGGAAAAAGGCAACTGTCCCTAAACGGTTAATTCCCACAGTTTAGATGCCTCAGCTGAAGTGCCATTCATTGAGTCTATTGTGCGGTGAAACAGAGAGTCTATTGTGGTGTGAAACAGAAGCTGTGCAGACAGCTAAACAAGCCTTCCTGCAAGAATGCCTGCTTGCCTGAAAGAAACGCAAGTGTGACCGACGAGTTAATCTGCAAATGTAAAGGATGCTTTGGAGCCGGTACTGGCTTCAACTGACCTAATCACTCGAAGCACTGTGATGACAAAGATTTATTATTTTTGAGTGGTAGTACATAAAGTTAACAACTAGGCTGTGAAGTGCGTGCTTTTAATTGTAATTGTATTTATTTTGCATTTACTGCACCTGGAGCTGTTGAAGGGACAGTAATGTAAAATAAAAGCATTACGTACAGTCTGGTTATTAAAAAAAAATCTATCTTTTGGAAGCACTGTTTAATCCTAAACATTTTGCGCATTTGGTAGTAGTCTAAATTATAATATATATAGTTAAAATAATGGATTACATATTCACAATGCTTTCTTTCGCAAGCTGTGACCTCGTGGCACTAAAAATACATCACTTTACTCCACTGCACCTACCTTGACCTAATTCTGTGGCTCACTGGTTACACACAGACGTCTGCAATGCATTACCTAATAGAGGTTTCATAATGTACTATAGTGCATTTCGCAATGAGTAAAAATATTTTATTTTATTTTTCATTTAAGCTGTATATTATGTCATATGTAGCTACCTGACAGTGAAAGACCAAAACAAACTTACAGAATATTTTATTTTTTATAGCCATACCTTTGACTCTGCCCCCACTCTCACTGACCACGCCCCCACTGCATGTAGTATCAAGATTCCCATGCTTTTTTACTGCACCTCAACTGCTGACTTGAATCATTAGTTAAACAAACACTTTTTTTTACCTCCCCGCACATTTGTGTCAAAAAAGGACAGTAATGTCTAAATTCACCACAGCGCTGATAGAGCGAACCGTCGTAACAATTTACCTGTATTCGGACGCTCTTTAGGCCGATGAATCTTTTGACTAAGTGGGAACTCTCTGTACTCTTAATCGATCAGTCGCATCAGATCAATAATCAATAACGTACATAAGCAATACCTTGATCAACATAACACTTAACAATTAATCCAGAATACATTTCGGCGAACCCTGACCTTTCAGCCAGGAATAACCACACCAGTTTATTGCAAAGTTAGTGGATTTATTTCCCTATATTAACAAAGCTAGCACGATATAGATGTGTCTCAACACCAAATGATAAACATAAATGAACATTAATAGCTGTCCATAACGTCGAAACAAGTGTAATCTATGTAGCATTTGAATCACAAGGCATTCGATAATAGCAATGCAAAGCACCAATACGATAATCTGTAATGGGCTAATTGCGTACATTTAGTCAGCATAACAAGATCTCAAATTGCATCGTGCGACATATGGAATCCTCATCTAACCCCAAATTAACATCGGCATGTGGGACTTCATGCAAAAACAATTTAGCAACACAAATTTAGAAAACTCCTAGCTGGGGGCTCTTATCAAAATCAGCAGTTGGTTACCTAAAAGAAACACAATGCAATTTTACAATTTCCTTTCATAATTACCAATTCCGATCAGCAATCAATGAAGTCTTCGTCTCACAGGTATCGTTTCTCGGTCAGCATGGGACGGGACAAAGGGGCAGGGGTGAACGGGCAATTGCCTCACGGCGGCAAGGTAAAGCTACTACTTCATGCAAAAGGGACAAATCAAAGTTAAAGTCTCTAGGGCCAGAATCATCAAAGTCTCTTTCTCTCGATTAGAGAAAGCATCAAAGTCTTTCAAAATGGCGTCGCAGCAAAGTGGGCCATAATAGCTACGAAGTCTGCAAAATGGCGGGTATCGAGCTGGTAATGGCCACTTTCTTCTCGTACACCTGGTTTTTATAGGCAACAGTTCGAATCCAGTAGGGTCTCCATTGGAGGGTTCATAGGTTAGCTTCAAATTGTCCAATCAAAAACGACAGTTCTCAAGCTTTTACTTAAGCATACATTATCCTTGGAGATGGGTACGCAAATCGCAACATTGTCTACCAATTAGCTCACTTTCAGAGCCTCCATTGTCCGCACCTGCAAGTCGACCTTGAATTAAAGAGAAAATATGCCATGCTGGCACGAAACTTTAAGATAAGCATGTGAACAGTTTCTGTGGAAAAGTACAGCTTCAAGCAGAAATACACGTTTAATAGCACATTGGAAAAATACGAACATCTAAACCGTGAGACCAGGCCACTAGGCCAAAGCCTCCTCTAAAGTAATGCTAAGCTAACGTAGTTCAAACAAGCAAATCGTAGCACACGTTTATGATTATGTCGGATTAGTGCAATTCTAATACACCACGTTATATAAAGCACGCTTATAAATGTTGGCAAACTACTCTGAGGGCACATTTTGTCCCCGTACAATCTTTATTAGTTCAGTTAAAGACACACATGATTATTTCACACTACGTTTATGCGTAAATAAATCAAAACCTTCATTTTCTGCTTCATCAATCCCTCCTCTGATGACTACTTGTCATCACACAAATTTAGCCCACAAATTTTATTCCATTAAAATTCTGTCAGTTCCCTTTTCCTTTTAGTTCCCCTAGTTTGCGCTTTATATTCTTCTGCCATTCTTTTCATAATTTTCTCCTCCTTTCTTCTTTTAATTCTTTCCATAATCATTATTATTCCCCTTTTTATTCCCCAAATTCCAAATACACAAATTATCACTATTAAAATTCCCTCTATTATTTTTAACAATATTCCATTCCAAATTCCCCCAATCCAATGTCCCACTGAAGCAAGTCCTTTTCCAACCTTCTCCCACACTCCTGGTTCTTTCAGTTCCTTCAAATCTGCACTTTCTTTTGTTAGATTAGCAAGCATAGTTTTAATTTTCACACTATTGTCAGGTATATAGGTACAACAGTGTCTTGCACCAAGCATTTTTGCAAACACCTCCATCCTTTGCTAAAAGAATGTCTAAAGCAAGCCTATTTTGAAGAGTCATAGCTCTTTCCGCTGCAAGTTCAGCATCTATCAGGATTATAGCACCTGAAAACTTTGTCAACATGTTATCCACTATAGTAGACAACTTTCTTATTTTGATGGAATTCAGCACAACTCCCAATGAAGGAATCATGGCTCCAAATATATCACCTACCACAGCAGCTGCGGTCTCTCTTTTCTGGATACGATGGGATCCAGATGTCTTTTGAATCATCGATAGGTCATCCAGTTGATAAACCTTTGGGAACACTATACCCAAATAACATCTTCCCCACCATCCCTTTGGAAGACGATAATAGGCATTATACCCACAAATGTAATATACACCTGGAATGACAGGGTCAAGTCCGTCCATCATGAATGTCCATTTGGCCTTAAAGATAAACGTATGTTTACACTCACTCGCTCCTACAAAAATGTTGTCATAATAAGATTCACCTCGATATATACAAAATTTCCCTACATGCCAAGCATCTAAAGCAATTTTCCCTTGTGTCTTTATTGCAGCAAAATCATAATTATCTACTGAAGTCCTCTTATGTAACTCCTTTTCTAATTTCGCCTTCATTTGAGCCCTTCTATCATCTGTGCGATCTAAAAAGCAAATTTCTACTGCAGAGAGTGAACAGGTAAGATTTTCCCTATGAGCGTGAGCCGTTTCAAAAGGTAGCATTGGCTCGAAAAATTCCCTCATAATTTTTGCATCGCAATCTTTAGCAATCTGGCTTAGCTGTGCTATTATAGGAACATAAGCAAAGGTAACATCATAATTTGAGTAAAAATACTGTATGTTAGTTTGACCATAAAATCTAGACATTACTATACTACATGTAATCCCGTATGTAAGAGGCATGTGGTGATATGTCACCCCCTCCTTCACTGATGTCGGTATCTGGGTACATACATAACAATCTTTCGCATCCATTGTCTCAACATATTCTGTTAGTAAGCGATAGAAAACATTATACGAAAGCTCTTTCCTTTCATGCAAGAGTCTCTCATCCAGTGCTAGCCTTTTCAATGCGGTTAGTTCAGTGACAGTAACAGGAGCAATAGTAGAAGCCTCAATAGTCTCATTCTCACCCTTTCCATGCATTCCAAGCACAATTGCCATTATTATTAGTACACATGTAACTACCAAGCCTATACACACATATTTACAATATTTCTTTCTATTGTTTTGCGTCATGATCTGTATAGAATCAGAGAGTTAGAAGCACTTATAAATGAAACTTATTTAGCAATTTAGTTACAAAGCTGAGCGAGCGCAATGTTCACACCGTCTTCTTCAAGAGGCCAGTCACTTATCGGTTAGCAGCATTTGTCTCAATTCGGCAATAACTCAGTCTTTATCGGTTTAGCAAATGTCTCAGCTGGTTGTTTGTTTCACGTTATATTGTAGCAAGCGATATCATTTATCACCCCTTCAATCAACACTGTCCATTAAACTTTTCTTTTCTATTGGTATCTCTTCCTCTTCTTCGTTCTCGATGCTTAGAGATACAAACTCGTCAGTCCAATCGTCATTGACTGCATATGCCCATTCAGGACCGGAATACCTTCTGTTCGGTATCCTTTTCCTTTTCAATTTTGCTTCTCTTTTCGATTCTGCCTCGCTGGTACTTTCCTCTTTTGTCAAGTCTTTTTCTTCACTCGAGGTTGGTACCACGACAGACACTTCCTTTCTTTTCTCTTTTACTTTTGGCCTTTCTCCGTCGTTCAAACCTTCTCCGGACCTTTGTTTTACTGGTGATATACTTAGTCTCCTCTTTGCACCATGTCCATTTGATGGACCTGCGACCTTTTCTGTAGAGGTTTGAACTTTTTCGTTCTGCTCTGCCTTGTCCCCTTCTTCAGGGGAATCGATCACGTTCTCCTTTTCCTTTTCTGTATCGTCTGTTTCTGGGAAAGCCCCCTTCTGATCAGGCTCTCCTGCCTTTTCACCTTTTTCGAGCCCTTCGTCACCGTTACTTTCGTCAGGCTCTGTATCACTTTCAGCTGCTTCAGGTTCTTTGTCACCTTCAGCTGCTTCAGGCTTTTTGCTACCCTCAGCTGCTTCAGGCTCTTTGTCACCTGCAGCTTCTTCGTCGCTGTCTGAACTTTCTCCTTGGTCTTCCCCAAGTGAGTCGGACTCTTCGTTCTCCAATAATATCTCTTTCTCTCCTGCTTCTGCTTGTTCGCTTTCAGTTCGCTTTTGTTCTGTCTCAGCACTTGGCACTGTTTTATCAGGCACTGGCAATTTCAGCGCTTCAACTTCCTCATCTGTGGGACACAGCACCTTCTTTGTGTGACTGGCGTGAATCCAGTTGGGAACCCCCGCACACTTCACAGCGGTAGTTGTCGTCAGGATCACTTGGAAAGGGCCTTTCCAACGGGGTTTCAGACACGACTTCCTCACGTGCTTCTTTACCACGACCCAGTCACCTGCTTTCAGTGCGTGTCCTGGACCTTGGATCGGTGGCAAGGTGGTTGCTTCCACCTGGTGAGAGAAAGAGCGAACCACGTCAGCCAGACCTTTGCAGTAGTCTAACACCATATCATCTGTAATATTCAAAAGCGCGTTTGCGGGTATTGCAGGAAGTCTCATAGCCCTGCCCATGAGAATTTCGTGCGGAGACAATCCAGTCTTTCTATCAGGAGTGTTTCTCATTGACATTAGCACTAAGGGCAATGCGTCAGGCCATTTCAAATTTGTTGATGCACATATTTTCGCCATTCTTGATTTCAGTGTACCATTCATCTGCTCCACCAGTCCTGATGCTTCAGGGCGATAGCTACAATGCAGTTTCTGCTCAATGTTCAGCGCTTCGCAAAGTAACTTTATCACCTCGTTGTTGAAGTGACTTCCCCTATCTGATTCTAAAGAGATCGGGAATCCGAAACGTGGTATTAATTCTCTCAACAATAGCTTGGCAACTGTAAGGCTGTCATTTCTACGTGTTGGGTATGCCTCTATCCAGTGACTAAAAATGCACACAATCACCAACACATATTTCAGACCTCCATGCACAGGCATTTCAATGAAGTCCATCTGCATACGACTAAAAGGACCGCTTGCCCTACCAATGTGGCTCGTGTTCACAACTGTTCCCTTTCCTGGGTTCATCTGCTGGCAAGTGACACATCGATGGCAAACTGCTTCTGCAGCTTGACGAAATCTGGGGTTAAACCAATCAGTTTTGAACAATCTTATCATGGCATCTCTCCCTAGGTGAGCTTGCCCATGATAGAACCGCGCAAGCTGTGATAAGAGACTATTTGGCAAAACAAATTTTCCCTCATGTGAAACCCATAACTCGTCTTGTCTCTTTATACATTGTGATTTAATCCAGGAATCTCTTTCATCCTCCCTGACATTATTCTGTAGTGCTTTTAGTTCCTCTATCGTATCTACGACCTTCAAGGCAAATGCTTCAGCTGGTTCGAGTTCTGGCTCACTTATTGAGTTCCATTCATCTCTCAGTAATATACAGTTCAAGGCACAAAATCTTGCGACTTGATCTGCATATGCATTTCCCAGAGAAACATAGTCCTGTCCTTTCGTGTGAGCACTGCACTTTACCACTGCAACTTCAGCTGGCACTTGAATGGCATGTAACAATTCCCTTATTCTCTCCCCGTTTTTCACTGGGGATCCTGAAGAAGTCAGGAAACCTCTCTGTGACCATAGTTGTCCAAAGTCATGCACAATCCCAAACCCATATTGGTTATCAGTGTAAATGGTGACTTTCATCAATGCAGACAGTTGACATGCTCTGGTAAGGGCGACAAGTTCTGCTACTTGTGCAGAATAGACTCCTTGAAGCCATCCCGCTTCCAAGACCCCTGTTACAGTGCATACAGCGTATCCTGCTTTCAAAATCCCCATCCCGTCTCTTAGACATGAACCATCAACAAAAAGAATTTGGTCATTTTCATCAAGTTTAGTATCCCTAATGTCCGGTCGGGGTTTTGTGCAAAATTCAGTCACCTGAAGGCAGTCATGCTCGACGTCTTCAGCGTTCTCAATTTCGACATTTTCTCCAGGAAGCAAGGTTGCTGGATTCAACGTAGTGCACCTTTTCAGCTGCACATTCGGTGAGCCCAGAATTATCGTTTCATACCTTGTGAGTCTAGCTCCAGTCATGTGTTGCGTTCGGGAGCGAGTCAAAAGTATCTCGACTGAGTGAGGGACCATGAGTGTTACTGGGTGTCCCATCACTATTCCTTCACTCTGAGTGAGGCTGATACCAACTGCTGCTACGGCGCGCAAACACCCTGGGAGTGCTGCGGCGACCGGATCCAAAGTAGCTGAAAAATACGCTACTGGTCTGTTTACGCCACCATGGGCTTGAGTCAAGACAGACAAAGAACATGCATCATGTTCATGGCAGAAGAATGTGAAAGGCTTTGTGTAATCAGGCATACCTAAAGCTGGAGCCCTACACATGCATTCTTTCAATTCAACAAAGGCATCCATCTCATCTCCTTTCAGCTCAATTTGATCCAAAGCGTCCTTCTGGGTCAGTTTCAGTAAAGGCTTCGCTAGAGTCGAGAAGTTGGGAATCCACTGGCGACAGTAGCCCACCATTCCCAAAAACTTCCTCACCTCCCTTCTCGTCTTGGGCGGACTCATTTGAAGTACACTTGTAATTCTTTCCTTCATTATTCTCCGTGACCCTTTCTCTATTTGGTGACCCAAATATTTCACTTTCTTCTGACAGAACTGTAATTTGGAAGGAGACACTTTGTGTCCATTCCTTCCCAAATGGTTCAACAGAGCAATGGTATCGGCTGTGCAGCCACTTTCTGTCTTTGATGCAACCAGTAAGTCGTCAATGTACTGTACTAGGGTTGACTCGAATGGCAACTCTAACTCTTCCAAGTCTTTCTTTAGAACCTGATTGAATATTGACGGTGACTCAGAAAACCCTTGAGGAATTCGACACCAACTGTACACTCTGTCTAGGAATTTGAAACAAAAGAGAAATTGGCTGTCCTCATGAAGAGGCACAGAAAAGAATGCTTGTGACAAATCGATGACCGAGAACCATTCGGCATCGCAAGGGATTTGAAACATTATCACAGCTGGATTCGGTACTACTGGGCAGCATTTGACTATGATGTCATTTATTTTCCTCAAGTCTTGCACAAGTCGGACCTTTCCACTTGGCTTTATTAGTCCCATTATCGGTGAATTACATGGACTACTTAACACTTCTTTCAGTACCCCCTGTTTTACAAATTCGTCAATGAGTTGGGCAACTTTCATGAGGGTGTCTTGTGGCATGTGGTATTGTGGGGTCTGGGGAAAGATTGCATTGGGCTTTACAGTTACTTTCACTGGTTCCACTCCTTTCATCAATCCCACCTCTTTCCCTGTCATGTCCCACACTTCCTTTCCGACTGTCTCCCGTAATTCGGCTGGAATATCTTCTTCAGTTATCATCGGGAAAAGGCAAATAAGAGGATACTCTTCATCGACCGTTTCCATTTCATCCCCCTCTACACTATCCTCTTCTTCCCCATCACTGCTCGTCTGTATCGTTATTCCTTTGTTTGAACACATGATCGAACATCCCAATTTGCACAATAGGTCTCTCCCTAACAGTGCTATTGGGCTTGAGTCACATATCACAAACTGATGCACCCCTTGATAGTTACCGATGCTGACTGGTACCGGATCTGTTATTGGGTTTGTCAGGTGCCTGTTTGCTACCCCCACCACTTGAACTGTCCTCCCTGAGAGTGGCAAATTTGGTACTTCACTACTCTTAACCGTTGAACGTGTGGCTCCCGTGTCCACCAAGAATGAAACACGATGACCCATTACTTTTCCCTCTACGTACGGACCCTTTTGATCAACTTCTAAGGATGCTGCAAGCACACAATCTCCTTCCTCTTCTGAGCTCTCACTCTCCCATAGATTGTTTATTCCACTCTCACTGTGTAATGGGAACTGTTGTACGGTGCCATTTGTACTCATTACCTGACCCGAGACCTGTGGAGGAACCATCACTTGCTGCTGACTCATTGGTGCCAAAGGTATTTGCATTTGCGTATTAGGTACCATCGGTAACTGCTGTTGCATCGGCTGCATTTGCGTCATCTGCATACGAGGCATCTGCATCTGCTGCGGCTGCATAGGTTGTAATCCCTGCAATTGATTTATGGTCAGAAAATTTGGGTTTGGACCCCTCATTTTCGGTCCCCTCATTGTCTGAAATGCATTGACATCATTGTTTTGCTGACCAACACCTACACCTGCACCTGCACCTTCCTGCACCACCATCGGGCACTCGCGTTTCCAATGACCTACAATTCCGCACACGTGACACGGCATCACCTTCTTCATTGCCTGCACACCCGTTACGACAGTGTTTAAATCCGGACCATTATTCACAAAACCTCCTCTGCCTCTGCCTCTCGCCTGTGGCTGAAATGCCATGTTTCCCTGCAACTGCGGCTGCGGTTGCGGTACCTGCTGTTGGAACCCTTGCATCCCTTGCAAACCTTGCAGACCTGTCTGAGCTGCTTTAAGTTGCATCATCATCACCTTCTCTTTCAGCTTTTTCTGTTTCACCTCAATCTCGTCGCTACAATATTTTGCATAATTCAAGACTTCATCAATCGGTTTCGACTGCCAACAAATCAAATGCGACTTTATCATCTGGCTTATCTCTGGTCTCAACCCTTCCACAAATCTAAACACAAAATGAAGCATATCCTTCGCCTCGATTGTTTCCGTGCCACTGTAATTCTTGAACGCCTTCAACAACCTCTCATAGTAACTATGAATCGATTCTTTAGCCTCTTGGGCCGTTCGATCAATCTTCTGCCAATCCACATTTTTCGCGGCAACCTTCGTCTTCAAATGCTCAATCACCTTATAGTACAAACTCATCACCATAGGTGATGGTGCACCCGTCTCCCTGTCTCTCTCTGGTTCACTTGTCGGCCAACCTACAGCTCTTTTGCAATCCTCCCACAAATCTGCCGGAACCACGATCTCAAAGAGAGTGTTCAGGTCTTCCCAGAGACATTTTGCAAGCTTCACAAACCTATCAGTCTGTTGATACCATTCAATCGGCTTCTCTCTCAGTTTGGGAAAATCATCCGTAAATGACTGAATGTCGCTTCTGTGCCATGGTACATGTATTAATTTTCCACCTGCTGTCTCCCTCATTGGTAACATGGTTACTGTCTCGCTGCTTTGTGGTCTCTTCTCATTATGCTCTGTAGCACTGTCCCTCCTCTTTTCCTTTCTCTTTACCCATCTGCTTTCCCACTTGTCTAAGCACCTCCACACTTGTGCACTCTGTAGCAATTCTCTGAGGTGTGTCTTCATGCCTGCTGACCTCATGTGTTCAAAATCTGTGGTCCCAAAATCCAACCTGTAGCTTCTGCTCAAGTGTTTCATCTTGTCTATGTCAACCCCG
Organism: Pleurodeles waltl; assembly: GCF_031143425.1. Taxonomy (NCBI): domain Eukaryota; kingdom Metazoa; phylum Chordata; class Amphibia; order Caudata; family Salamandridae; genus Pleurodeles; species Pleurodeles waltl. The sequence continues at coordinate 91,536,210 of NC_090447.1, forward strand.
TTTCTGTCAGCTGCTTCCTGCAAGCTCTTATGTACTTTGTTCACTTCCTTCGTAATCCTGGGACATAGATACCTCAGTTCTTCTTCCGTGTAGGATTCTAGCCTATTTACACCCATAGTCCCTTCCACCAATTCTTGTGCTTCCATGTTCAACCTAACCCTATTCATAAAGTCTTCTCCTTTCCCACTGGTTGAACTTTGTGTGGAATTTAAACTGTTGAACCACTGTGTCAGCTGTTGCGCATTTACCCCCATCAGTGTAGCATTCACATCGACTGCCATTGATGGTTGCGGCAACTTTTCAGTATTCGATGTTAAAGGTATTATCAGTGGGGGGCTCGACCTCACCAGTGTAGACTGAGCACATATGGGACTAAACTCCATCAAGGATCCAGATCCACTTGGCTGAGCCGCTATCGGAGTTATCCCTGGAGTGTTCTCTATGCACCTCCTCTCTGTCCCATTCTGCAGCATTGATCCCTGACTGTTCATGCCTAAGTTAGGCTGACTGTACAGAGGTACCGGTGGACCTACAGTAATGGGTAGTGATATCGCGTCTGGGTTCTGTCCATTTCCCATGTTCTGAGGCATGTTCATCCCCATACTATGGGTCATCATTGCCGGCATGCCCATCTGACTCCCCGTCATCTGAGCATGTGCGTTTCCTCCCTGCATCTGCTTTTGAGGCATCATAAACTGAGTTGATTCAGCCTGTGTCATTGTTGGGTTGTGACCATTCTGTACTCCCCTTACTGTTTGTCCTAGAACCATTCCTCCACTATTGTCACTGCTGTAGTACCCTGGCATCTGCGGTTGATAATTTTCTGCTGGTTTCATTATGGGCATATCTGGATATATTCTCCTAACCTGCAGTATCTGCGGGGTGAACAGTAAACTCGGGTCCTTAGATCCCGATGGCGCTCCTGAGCTCTGGGTTTCACTGTTCTGTACCGATGCCGGAGGGGCAGAACTGGTACTTGGACCTTGTCCATTCTCTGCGTAAGTTGGTGGACGGTCGTTCAGCAATTGCATTATTAACTCCTCATCCTCTAACTCCTCTTCTCTTCTCAATTTTTCCTCGTCCTCTCTATCCTTGGAACACTTCCTGTCTGTCTTACAGGTAGCTTTCTTACCTGTCTCCTCTTCCTCCTTAGTAATTGCGGGAAACAATTTTATTCCCTGCAATACATCTGACCTCCACACCTTCTGCGCATTATCCCACCTAGCATCCGCTAGTGTCTTTTCTACCTTCCTCATCCTTGTTTCAAACTTATTTTTCTGTTGCTGTCTAGCCATTAATTCCCAGATTGCTAGAGCCTCAAACTGTGCCGGCCTCGGAGGCACCTTCATGTCGTACATCGTGAATCTCAAATTCTCTAGGATCCTTATATTGAATGTCCCATGTATCGGGAACGCTACGCTCCCATGTTTCTCTGTCAGTTTGTGCCATTGCTTTAGCCAAAGACACGGAGCAACCCCTTTTTCCTCCATCACGATATAAGCTGGTGTGCCCTCGGGCGGCGTCTTCTCTCCTACGCTCGCTTTGATGTAAGACTCCCCTTTCATCGCGCTCCTAAATGCTTTAAGGAATTTCATTTTCTCGTCTTTTAATTCACAAAGTTTATAATCAATAGGTCACTTTTATTCCACAAAATTTGTAATCAATAGGTGACTTTAATTCCCGGAATACTCTTCGCTTGCCTTTCCCCTTCCAAACGAGCCCCACGGACTGCGTCCAATCCGTGCGCGACCCTTCTCTCCAACCAACCTATCCCAGCGCGGCTCCTAGTGACGTCACACTCACACACACTGCGGCTGACAAAGCCTTGCGGCTAGTCTTCCTTCACTCACCTCTTTTCGTAACAACTTCTTGCATATATTGCGAGCTACCAAAAATAAAACAGATCTGTCGGTTTACTACAGGAAGGTTAACACAATCGCTTCAGGACCTTAGGGACCTTTCACTAGCCTCGGCCGATATTCCGTCTTTCTCGGTCCCCACGTTCGCAAGCAAATCTGACCTGCAGACCTACTCTCAACTTGTCAATGATCTATTCTAGTGCACTTAGAATCTTGTCAGAGCCCGAAGTCGAAGTTTCTTTCACTCCCTAACACACGTACCGACTCGTTGACCACGCCCGATCAACCTACTAAACCGCCCAGACCACAACATGGATCAACATACTCTGGAGTCTCTTGACCTCGCAGGGCCCGTCTCAACAACAACAACCACGTGGACCTTTTTATGCACAAAGCGCCACACGCACATGAAGTTCGACGACTCCCCTACTCTCACACCCGGAGCCGCACCTCCGCTGTTTCTATGAAGTTCGACGACTTCTCTACTTCTACACTCGGAGTCGCACCTCCGCTATCCTTTAAAAGAAAAAAATCCTCGCAACCTTTTCACACACCCTGCGGCAATAAGCTGTGCAAGCGCAAAACTCTAACTTCACTCATACCATCACTAGTACCGCCAACGCTGTTTCCACACCTCCGTTCTCTCCATTCGCAAGCACCGAGATCCCGGGAAAGTCGCGGTGGACCTAGCCCATCATCATTCTGTCAATCAGTTTTATCCAAGAAAAATCTAATTCAACTTCTCGAATGAGGCCTCAAAATGCGTAACCGTTAATTCAACACCATGTATTTTAATAGTACAGGGTCCCAAAAGACGTAACCGTCCTCTGCTACCATCTACTGATAGAGCGAACCGTCGTAACAATTTACCTGTATTCGGACGCTCTTTAGGCCGATGAATCTTTTGACTAAGTGGGAACTCTCTGTACTCTTAATCGATCAGTCGCATCAGATCAATAATCAATAACGTACATAAGCAATACCTTGATCAACATAACACTTAACAATTAATCCAGAATACATTTCGGCGAACCCTGACCTTTCAGCCAGGAATAACCACACCAGTTTATTGCAAAGTTAGTGGATTTATTTCCCTATATTAACAAAGCTAGCACGATATAGATGTGTCTCAACACCAAATGATAAACATAAATGAACATTAATAGCTGTCCATAACGTCGAAACAAGTGTAATCTATGTAGCATTTGAATCACAAGGCATTCGATAATAGCAATGCAAAGCACCAATATGATAATCTGTAATGGGCTAATTGCGTACATTTAGTCAGCATAACAAGATCTCAAATTGCATCGTGCGACATATGGAATCCTCATCTAACCCCAAATTAACATCGGCATGTGGGACTTCATGCAAAAACAATTTAGCAACACAAATTTAGAAAACTCCTAGCTGGGGGCTCTTATCAAAATCAGCAGTTGGTTACCTAAAAGAAACACAATGCAATTTTACAATTTCCTTTCATAATTACCAATTCCGATCAGCAATCAATGAAGTCTTCGTCTCACAGGTATCGTTTCTCGGTCAGCATGGGACGGGACAAAGGGGCAGGGGTGAACGGGCAATTGCCTCACGGCGGCAAGGTAAAGCTACTACTTCATGCAAAAGGGACAAATCAAAGTTAAAGTCTCTAGGGCCAGAATCATCAAAGTCTCTTTCTCTCGATTAGAGAAAGCATCAAAGTCTCTCAAAATGGCATCGTAGCAAAGTGGGCCATAATAGCTACGAAGTCTGCAAAATGGCGGGTATCGAGCTGGTAATGGCCACTTTCTTCTCGTACACCTGGTTTTTATAGACAACAGTTCGAATCCAGTAGGGTCTCCATTGGAGGGTTCATAGGTTAGCTTCAAATTGTCCAATCAAAAACGACAGTTCTCAAGCTTTTACTTAAGCATACATTATCCTTGGAGATGGGTACGCAAATCGCAACATTGTCTACCAATTAGCTCACTTTCAGAGCCTCCATTGTCCGCACCTGCAAGTCGACCTTGAATTAAAGAGAAAATATGCCATGCTGGCACGAAACTTTAAGATAAGCATGTGAACAGTTTCTGTGGAAAAGTACAGCTTCAAGCAGAAATACACGTTTAATAGCACATTGGAAAAATACGAACATCTAAACCGTGAGACCAGGCCACTAGGCCAAAGCCTCCTCTAAAGTAATGCTAAGCTAACGTAGTTCAAACAAGCAAATCGTAGCACACGTTTATGATTATGTCGGATTAGTGCAATTCTAATACACCACGTTATATAAAGCACGCTTATAAATGTTGGCAAAACTACTCTGAGGGCACATTTTGTCCCCGTACAATCTTTATTAGTTCAGTTAAAGACACACATGATTATTTCACACTACGTTTATGCGTAAATAAATCAAAACCTTCATTTTCTGCTTCATCAGCGCACATGCGCTGTAAATCAATTAACACTCCCCCGAAGCCCCGGGTGTGAAAAGCTTGTGCTGTTGTTTTTAGTAACGCTGCTTCCCTGGATAAAATTGCTAAAACCAAGAGAGCAAAAACGGTCCCTTATGAATAAAGACCACCCTGTAAGGTTAGGCTCATTTTACACCATGCCAATTAAAGAGGAAACCATGAGCTATGTAGCCCTATTTATTCCACTTGGCGTTGATACTTGTTTTGTCACTTCCTGTTCAGCCAGGGGTGCTGTGGGTCTTTGGGTCTTGTGGTGCCATAAAGTACAGAAGAAATAAACAGCAAGAGAATGCATAATACTCATCTCCTTTGTAAGTGATACATTTTACTGAATCTATCCCTATAGAGAGCATAGCCATTGCATGAAGAATCAACTCATATCATGTGGATGGAGCTCACACACAGCATTAACTCTGTCATCAGGAAAACTGTTCTACCCTGACCTTTGGATAAGGCTGATCAAGCTGCCCTTCTGTGACCCACAGTTGAAGTATGGCTGAGGCAAGAGCACTTGGGAAGAAGAAATATTGACCGATGAGCTACTTCCTAGAGGAAAACAACACACTTGACGCCTCACCCTCTGGATTCCGCAAGAACCACAGCACTGAAACCGCCCTCATAGCCTGCACAGACGACATCAGAACCAGAGTAGACAAGGGCGAGACTGTCGCTCTCATCCTTCTGGACCTCTCCGCAGCGTTCGACACTGTATGCCACCAAATCCTCCGCACACGCCTTTTTGACGCAGGAATCTGACACAAGGCCCTAGACTGGCTCACCTCCTTCCTCACTGAAAGAACCCAGAGAGTTTGCCTTCCTCCCTTCCCGTCCCCAGCCACCAAGATCATCTGCGGGGTCCCCCAAGGATCCTCCCTCAGCCCCACCCTCTTCAACATATACATGGCCTCCCTCGGCAACATCCTCCGCCCCCACGGAATGACCATCATCTCTTACGCAGACGACACCCAGCTCATCATCTCTCTCACCAGGAACCCTTCCACCGCCAAGACAAACCTGCACACCGGACTTCTCGACATCGCCAAATGGATGACAGCAAGCCACCTCAAACCTAACTCCAACAAAATAGAAATCATCATCTTCGGCCCCAACAAGACAGTATGGGACGACTCCTAGTGGCCCACCGCCCTCGGACCACCCCCAACACCCACCACCCACGCACGCAACCTCTGCATCGTCTTAGACTCATCTCTCTCCATGGCCCAGCAAATCAACACCATATCGTCCTCCTGTTTCAACACCCTTTGCATGCTACGGAAGACTTTCAAATGGATTCCCTTAGAAACAAGAAAAACGGTCACCCAGGCCCTCATCAGCAGCTGACTGGACGAGGGCAACGCCCTCTACGCTGGTACCACAGCCAAGCTTCAGCAAAAACTCCAGCGAATCCAGAATACAGCCGCACGTCTCATCCTCAGCCTCCCCCGCCACGAACACATCTCCACTCACCTCAGATCCCTACACTGGCTGCCCATCAGCAAAAGGATCATCTTCAAAGTCCTTATGCACGCTCACAAATCCCTCCACGACACTGGACCAGCCTACCTTAATGAGCGAGTAAACTTCCACACACCTACTCGACTACTCCGCTCCGCTGACCTCGCCCTCGCCACAGTCCCCCACATCCAACGCACCACCTCCGGCGGCATATCCTTCTCCCACCTCGCCACCAAGACCTGGAACTCCCTCCCCACCAACCTACGCAAGACCCAGGACCTCCTAACTTTCAGAAAGCACCTCAAGACATGGCTTTTTGAGAAGTAAACGGCAACCCCCCCATCCCCCTCAGCACCTTGAGACCCTTACGGGTGAGTAGTGCACTTAATACATTTTTTGATTGATTGATTGATAAGATGGTGGGTGGTGGTCCTGTTGCCACTTTTTTCATTTGTGAAACACAGATCCATTAAGTCAGGTCTATCCTCAGAAAAATAAAAAACGTGATGTCCCTGATCTGCCAGAGTTGTCTCCCAGCATAGGGGTGGGGGTTGTCATTTTTTGCAACCTAATGTCTAGGGCACTAATGAGTGACATGGAAGACCAAGACAGTGAACCATATGTCAGCAGGAGGGGCTTTCTTCATAATGGAGACAATCACAGCTCTACAACTGGGAAAACTGCCATTCACTAAACTCTTAATGAGGTGGCAATGCGGTGCTTAATTTGTGCTTGTTGTTTGCAGTTATTTTTGAGGGCCGGCACTTATTTCTCTGCCTCAAGCATTTACTGCGAGCAAAAGACACATATGGGAAAGATGAAGGACGAGAAAAAAGGAAAAAGCATCACAATGGGAGAAAGCAGAAAGCTGCAAAAGTGAGCTGAAGGGGCAGGGAGTGGCTTTAAATGGATTAAAGGGGCCCGAGATGGCTTCAGGATTACGCTGCCTCAATATTCCGTGTTCGCACATTTAATTGCAGCATCTGCATGTTTAAGAGAAGGGCTTTGGGCACCGGCACTTTTTTCTTTACAAATGAAGCACTGGCAATTTCAAATGAGGGCAGACAGGTGATCTGCCAATTTTAGGCACATTAGCAACCTCATGTAACTCATGCTCTGTGTCGTGTGCTTCCATTCATCACTTTAAAGCATTGATGACTATGTTTAATTCCAATAGCATGATCTTTTGCCTTTTGTAATCATTACTGAGTGTTTATGTAGAAAGCAGATCACCCTGAGGCCATTAGTGACTCTAGCCTTGTGATACTTAGTAAAGCAGAATCTGTATGGTATAAATATTTAATGATCTTTTCATTTACATTTCTCAGGAAAGCATAAACATGCAAACCATATTCTCTGCTGATCATACACATGGAGGCTTCTGCACTTTTCTCTGATAATATAACCCAGAGCTCCTCCTCCCATCGACGTGGCATTGTAACGTGGACAACACTGACCATCACACTGTCTCTATTTTTGTGTGTTTTTCTTTTTTTCCTTGTGCTGCTACTGCACGCCTTCTTCACCATCGCCCACCTGAGGGAAGAACTACGCTACATCCTCTTCACGTACATTCTAGTCAACAACACCATCTACCTTCTAACATGTACTCTGCTTTTTTTATTAAACTTATTTGCATACAAGATGCCTGCAGGTGGCTGCTGCTTTCTTGTTGTAATATCAACTTTTTCCTTCTATAATACCCCCAATGGCTTGACAGCCATGGCTATAGAGCGCTATATAGCAATCTGTTTCCCACTAAGGTACCCCCTAATGTGCCGGCTGGAAAGATCCTGGGTCATTCTCTTGCTAGTTTCAGGCATCGGAATCTTTCCATCTTTCATTGAGATTTTCATCTTAATCTCCACCGTAGACTACAATTTTTTCCTCCAAAGAGTGTGGTGTTTCCATGATTCTATTTTCATAGGTTCCCAACAAGCAATGATGCGATTTTCAACCGATGCTCTCAACTTTACTGTGGCTGCTTTGATCATTCTGTACACGTATCTTAAAATTATGCAGGAGGCCAGGAAGATTGTAGGGGACAAAGCTTCATCTTCGAAGGCGAGCAAGACGGTGTTGTTCCATGCCATCCAACTGCTGCTGAGTTTAACCTCTTTCACTGCTGCCCTTTCCGAAAGTCTCACAGAAAAGCAAAGTTTCCACATGAAGTTTTTTAATTTTTTTATGTTTATGGTGTTGCCAATTTTTTTGACCCCACTGATTTATGGAGTGCGGGATGAGACTTACAGTAAGCATATTAAAATGTTTTTCCTCTGTCTTCGTCATGGGAACAAACATGGAGGCTGTTAATTTCTATCTTGAATATTCTCACCAGCCACTTCTTTTTATTATAATGGTTTACTTACCTGCTTCCTGATTTATTGCATGCATCTAAAACACTTGAGCTGATTTATAGTTAGGTGCTAACAGAAATTCTTCTGGTTTGTATACAAATGTCTAACTCCTCCACTGATGATTATCCTTGGGTGGAGATGTTACTAGTAGAATTACTTCTTCTCCAGAAAAAGTACATTGCAGTTAATTCTGCTGGTGGTGGTCTTCAGCTGAAGAGACGTCTTCAATGGAAGATTTTTCATTTGAGCGTCATTAATGGTTTCAAAACCTGCTTATTTTTTGTATGTGGTAGCTGTATTAGCATTTGGTTTCTATAGGCTGAAGGTGATGAGCTCTTAGAAAATTGCAGAACAATTTTTTTGTTATTAAAAGGTAATTTGGTAATGATCATGTACTGTTCTAGACTGCCTTTTCGGCTAAGTTTGCACTTTGTAAATATCACATGCATACAAAACCTACATAGATGAATAACGTAATGACAGATGCACTTGTTGGAGTTTTTATTATGGAACATCTTGGCATATCAAACTAATAACCTAAAGATATTTCAGAAAATGTAATAATAGTGAAGCATGTTAAATATAGGAAACTTGCCCCAGTGGATAGTTTTTTTTCAATGGAGACAGTGTCTAACTGTTTCTTAAATAAAGTGTGGGAAATTTCTGACTATTAAAATTACTTCAAAAAACGGACATGGCACTTGACTTTATGTAAAACAGGAATTTGTAAGATTTAATGAGGATAAACCAAATGTTGGTATTTATTTTTACACTACTCATTCGTAAGATTTATTGTCCCCTCTAAATTGATAATCTGCTACTACTGCACCTTAACTCAAGAATGTGGTTCATTCTTGTCATCACAGTTGTTTGGAAAGAGAATCATCCTGGAATTATTATCTAAAAGCAGTGTTGGCTGGACCAAAATAATGACTAACCCTGTTAGTATTTTCTTGAGGTATTTGCTCAATTTACCCTCAGGTTACCAGGGGTAACCCTAACACACCTCAGAAACACCCTTCCAGAAATAGGATTACTTCCCAATTCAACATATCAGTGTCTATTGACCAGTCAGAACAAGAAAGCACACACCATGGAAAAGTCATTACATTACCAAACAGCGTTGAGGAAGGAACACCCACAGACTGGTAGAGAGTAGTGACATTCACATGACAGAGCACAATGCAGGACAGAACACACTCCACTTCTTTCTTTAGGAGACCGTGCCCTCATTACAAGTTAAAGGCTTAGGGACTGATGTATAATGCATTTTTCCAGTCACAAACAGCCTGATCTTCAGAACTGGGTCGTTTGTGACCAGAAAAATGCTTTTCTAAGGTACAATATTCAATTCAGTAAATTGTTACTAAATCACAATTTTCATTTGCGATTCCGTGTTTGGAAGGTTCTTGCTTTAAGCGTCCCTTTCAAAACACCAAATCAGTGTTGTATGTATTACTGTTTTGCGATCTAACACTGATTGCAAAACAGTAATACTTTACCACTATTTTTACCTCAATTGTGCACACTACTGGATCTCTCATTTTTAGGTCTGGTTTGACGCTGCAGCTCTTTGCAATACTGTTCTTTACTCAATATAGAGTGGACTTTGGCCCTTTTTTATGGATAGACAAATATATCTCACATAACACACAATTAGCTGTTTGGGATATTATTCAACCAGGTGTGCAGTACTTGCATTACAAAGCATGAGGGACAATTGTACATTTCAAAAGTATATTGAATCATCACACTTTTTATATTTCATAGATACACTTTCTATAAAAAGCACTACTCTTTTATTCTTTTTTCAATGCAGCAGGCTTTTTAGTCATTTAGGGCCTAGTTTAGGTCAGGGAAGTGTTACCTCCAATCCGTGCCTGGGGATCGCCATGATGGAGTGCTTTTCTTAGCCGTCAGGCCGGTGACTTCCCGTCGGCCGTATTTAGATATTACATTTGTACAGACAGTGTCCTGCCGACGGTTTGCTGAAGGAAAGAGGACGTCGCTGGACCCAGTGGACATCAGACAATGGCTGCAGAATATAGGTAAGTCACACACACACTCTCTTTCTTTCACATATGTGTCCACCTGCATCACTCATGAAAGAACACACCACATACACACCAATATCTATTTCCATTCCACCACCACTCTTACATGCCACAAACTCTCATGGACGTACATCCATGACACAACATATTCACACTAGTGACTCTGCACCCACACATAAAACAACCACAATAACTACACACTTATCTACACAAATACAAGCACACACACAAGCACAACTACATATATCACAACAACAATTGCCACAAAACAACGCTCACATGAATGCTTCATGCAGCACTACAACACACACCATAACATACACAACAAAGACCATGCCATATGCAAGTGATACACATACGGACACAACCACATCACCCACTACATCTCCCTCCACCTCCCCCAGCCAATCACATTGCACACACACATACATGTATTGAGTCACACACATACCTTGATGCACAAAATGACAGGTACAGGGCCCCATGCAATCTGCATGCATCAACACAGTTGAGAAGTGTGAATGTTCCGTCATTGTGGCGCCAGCACTCATTTGGCAATGAATACTGACACCATAATGACAGTTGTGTATGTGTTTGATATGTGTTTTGTACCAGTGTGTCCCCATCTGTGTCTGACCCACTCGTGTCTCTGACATATGCATGTCACAGTGCAGTGGTCCCATGCTCATGTGCAGTGATTTCCCAAAGTATTTAGCCAATGTGGGTTGCCTGCCTTTGTGTCTAGCTACGCGGGGGTTTCCTGTTTTTTCTGTGGTCACATGGCATTAGTAACAGAGAGTCCTGTCCAGTTGTGTACAGCCAGAAATGGAAGTTGAATCAGGAGTAAAGCTGAGCTTTCACCCCCCCCACAATCTGCCAAGTCAGAACTGGAGGTCTGACCAACACTTTTTACTTCGCGGCATTGCATATCCAAATCTGCTTGGCGGGAAGTGTGGCTGGAGTCCCACCGTCAGTCGCACTTTCATATGGCACTATCGCAGAGGATGGGAATCCTTCTGAAGTCTGAGGGACTGATAGAGCGTCAGAGCCTTGATAAGTAAACTTACAAAGAGACACGCCTAGGTCGATGAACCTTTGGACAACATTCGGGGACTTCCTAATACGAGATGTCTTTTGGCATCACAAATCAATAGATCAATATCTCAATAACAATCGCAATAACTAATCATCAAGCTAATCAATAACCTTTAATGAGAGTCAAAAAGTTTAACTCACCATGACCTTTCGGTCATGAATAACCACACCAATTTAGTTAAGTGTTAGGATATTTATTTCCCTATTAGTTACACTCTAATGTAATTTCTGTTAATCTCATTAGCAATTCATCTCATTAGTAACTCTTCAGATTTGCAATTAGAAACGCAATTAATTAATGCATAGAGAATATTCATACAGTATTAACACGTCATCAATATGAGGCAACTTAGCAAAGTCTCAGTAGTGCATGATTCAACAAAGCAAGAACTCAGTCATTTGTCTATTTGCATAGAATATTTGTAAACACCTTAAATAACCTCTAATTAGCATCAGCATGTTGGGCTTCATGCAAAACAATTTTAGCAAACACAAATTTGGAAAACATCTAAACTATGGCCTCTATCAAAAGAGCAGTTGGTACCTAGAAAGAAAAGACAAACAGACAATTACAATTTTGCATCAGATAGTTACCCATCCAACAGATCAGCAAACAGCGTCAGTCTTCGTCCTCAGGACATCAGTCGTTTTCATCATCAGCAAAGATAGGACAGGGCAAAGTCTCAGTATGGCATAGCTAAGGAACAAGAGCTTCCCTCATATGGAGAAGTAAGTATCAGGTAAGGAATAAGTAAAGGATGATTTAGAGTATCAGGACGAATGAACGGCAAAGTCTCAAAGGAATGGCCCAAAATGGCTCAGTAGAATGGCAAAATGATGGCTTGGAGTGGAATGTCCGATTTCTCCTCAGATCATGCGGTTAAATCAAAACTGCCTAATTTACTCCTAATTCCTCATTGGATAATAATTTGTGCTTCGTTATCTCTGTCCAATAATTCTCCACGCACTTCACTAGAACTTTCCACAAAACACAGTTCTCATGTAGTTGATTGGCCCATGCTATTGATGTCTTCATTGGGTGGAATGTCAGGTAAGAAAAGTTGCACTTTATGCTCCAGTCAGTGGCTCTATTGTTCTCTCCTACTCCAGACAGCCTTGCACCTGTTACGAATTACACTGTTGCATTCAGCAAGAATGTCTCCTTGAGCAAGTCGGGTCTCATGAGAAAGAATTTACTACGGCTACACACACATCTAGCTTCTGGAAAAGTACAGTTTTGTGTCCTTCAGGAAAACAGCACATTGCACGTTAGAAAAATGCAGTTTAATATGAGACCAGGCAGCTAGGCCCAGACCCTCGCTAAACTAAGGCCTAATGCTTAATGAGCAAACTCCTAATACATTACTCCAATTATGATATGTTAATATAAATACAATCATTAGTACATAATTAATTCAGCATTAATAACTTTCATTAGTCTTGGTATACATTGGTAGCCACTCCCCGTGGGCACATTTCAAGTGCATTATTTTCTACGTTAACACATTTATTATGCAGCTTCATTACACAATATATTGCAAGCTTTTCAAATTAATATTGCTTTTAAAAGACACACTCCAACAGGACTCAGGCGGGTTAAAGTCAATGGGACCATCAACATCTAAATCTGGCGGGTGGACTGTCATGACGGCAGACAGGTTTTCAGATTGAAAACCGCATGGAGGACTATTACCGCCAAGATCTAAATCAGGCCCTTAAACAAGACTTAAAATGCAAGTCACGCCTATTGGTTTTAGTTATTGCCTATTCTTATGAATGGCAGCCATTTAGACAAAGGTACCTCAAAATGTTGTCATAACAGTGCGCTGTATTACCACTTAATGCTACAAGGCAAGAAGAAGATGTTCCACTATCCCGGTGGAACTGGCCCCTAGATATAGAGGTTGTGCAGATGGGTCTTACATGCTCTTCCAAGGAGTGGACCTTTCATAGCAATAAAATGAATTAACATGAGGATTTACAAACCTCAGAAATTCTCGTTATTTGGGTCGGGCTGGGTTATAGGGCAATCAGGCTGTGCCCTATGGGCTGGTCTGACAGATCAGTGTCTGAGATGTTTTTGAGTACTGTGTGGGCCAGTTTTATGGCCAGGTGGGCTGTTTTTTCCTGTTGATTTCCCTGAGAATACCACAAGCAATGCCAGAAGTAAACACAGAAGCGTTCATTCTCTCATTCCTTGCAAAATACCCAGACAGCGTCTCTTTACAAATTAAAAACCGTCCTGATTGCACATGTGAACCACTTGTTTAACTATCTGGTTTGCTAACGGGTGCAGTTTGATTTCAGTGCCCGGGCCTGTTTTTGTCCCAGTCTGACCCTGCCTTGTAATCTTGCAAAATTCGCATCAGTGCAGATTTCTCAGGACCAGCAGGTTCCCAGAAGCCAAGCTTCCAGCAGTACCTACTCTACTGGAAAGAAAGAATAGAGGTTCAGTGTGGTCAGATGAGAGGAGGGGTAATGGGGAAAGGCCTGCTGGGACCCAGATCTTAAAGGCAAGGATGAGCTAGTACTGTGCATCCTGAAACAATCCGATAAGGACAATAGCAAAGCTGTCCAGGAAGGTTCTTCCCCCTAGTGTACAAAGTCATAGGTACAGGTGAAGGATGGCTGATGGTAACTAGGAAACACACTATTAGTGCTAAACCGAAGAGACATCAGAACGCATACCAAACTCTGGGAAGGAAATGCCTGATCTGCTTAAACACTTAAGACATGTGTTGTGCATTTCATAGTTTCACAGGGAGTGCCCATTCAGACTCGTTTTAGGCCAATGAACCTTTTGACCTTGACTGGAGACTCCTTAGGACGAGATATCTCTTTGACATCTCAAGTATTGTACCAATAACCTAATCAATATTCTCAATAACTAATCAATCAAACTATTCAATACCATTTTATAGGAGCCAAACACGTTGTGATGAATAATTCACACACATCTAGTAAAAGTTAAGACATTTATTCCCTATTCATTGCAATTCTACTGTCATGTTTATTAATCTCAATATCATTAAGCACATCAAAAGCACTATAATATGGCAACTTGAGTAAGACTTTATCAAAGCAAAGATCAAGAACATCAGAACAAAGCACAACGTCAACATGAGTCAACTTTAGCCCTGTAACATTAATATATTATTCAACAAAGCAAAGATTCAGTCATTTGTCTATTTGCATCCGATATTAGTGAACTCCTTAACTAACTTCTAATTAGCATCCGCATGTTGGGCTTCATGCAAAACAATTTAGCAACATGAATTTAAAAAACATCTAACTATGGCCTCTATCAAAGAGCAGTTGGTACCTAGAAAGAAAAGGCAAACAGACAATTGCAATTTTATCATCAGATAGTTACCCATCCAAATGGGGCGGCATACATTGTCAGTCTTCGTCCTCAGGACATCAGTCGATTCGACATCAGCCAGGATAAGCAGGTAAGGCTCGGCAAGGTATAGCAAAGACTCTTGGCGAGGATGGTTTAGGGTGTCAAACAGTTAAAGACAATGGGGGTCATTACAACCCTGGCGGATGGCGGAGAACCGGCGGTAAGACCGCCAACAGGCTGGCGTTCTTACCTTGGTGTATTATGACCATGGCGGTAACCGCCGGTTCTCCGACCCGCCCGCCGTGCTGGAGACCTGGGTCTCCAGCCCGGCGGCCGTCAGTATGCCGCCGCCGGTATTTGGACCCGGCTTACCGCCGTGGATTTCCAGCGGTTTCAACCGCCATGAAATCCATGGCGGTAAGCACTATCAGTGCCAGGGAATTCCTTCCCTGGCACTGATAGGGGTCTAGACCCCGACTCCCTCCCCTACACCCCCAACACCCCTGCCACCCCCCAAAGGTGGCAGGGCCCCCCTCCCCACCCCGACCCCCAACATAACATTACTCACACTCACCCGACACGAATGCAGGCACCACCAACACACATACGCACACACCCCGACATACATGCCTACATCCACACACACAATCAGACACGCAGACCCACATTCAAACATACACGCACACATCCATACAGACATACCCACAGCCATACACGCACTCATTCCCATACACACAACACCCCCGCAAGCATACATGCACTCACACACCCCCTCTACATACACACACGCACACCCCCATGCACGCACACAACACACAACGCCCCCCCACCCCTCTCCCCTAACGGACGATCGACTTACCTGTTCCGTCGATCCTCCGGGAGGGGAGGGGAGCCATGGGGGCAGCTCCGCCGACACCACACCACCAACAGAACACCGCCACGGCGAATCACAGGACGTGATTTGCTGGGCGGTGTTCTGTTGGCGTGGCGGTGGAGGTGGAGCAACTCCACTTCCCCGCCGCCCGCAAGTATGACTGTTGGCGGCTCTCCGTCGGAATAACGACGGAGAGCAGCCAACAGTCATAATACGCCGAGCGGCAAACCGCCTGCACAGGTGGTGTTCCGCACAGCGGTCCCTCGGCGGTCTTGCAAAAAGACTGCCGAGGTCGTAATGACCCCCAAAGTCTCTCAGGATAGCTATAAATCTCAAGAGTGGCAGGGTAAAGGCGAGTAATGGCTCGGTAATGGCTGATTTCTTCTTGTGTCATGCTGTTATATTAAAATTGTCGAACAAGTCCCTAATTTCCCATTGGGCAATATTTGGTGCATCGTTATCTCTGTCCAATAATCCGTCGAACACCTTACTAAAATTTTCACCTATGACAGTTCTCATGCAGTTTATTGCCTCCTGTGATTGACGTCTTCAACGGGTAGAATGTCAGGTAGGAAAAGTTACACTAGTCGCTCCAGTCAGTAATTACACTGTTGCATTCAGCAAGAATGTCTCCTTGAGCAAGTCGGGTACCATGAGAAAGAATTTACTATGGTTACACACATCTCTCTAGCTTCTGGAAAAGTACAGCTTCGTGTCCTTCAGGAAACAGCACATTGCACGTTAGAAAACACAGTTAATATGAGACCAGGCTGCTAGGCCCAGACCCTCGCTAACTAAGGCCTAGTGATTAATTTAGCAAAATCTTAACACATAACTTTTAATTAAAATGCATTAATACAAAGCCATACATGATTACATCATTAATTCATTATTAGTCAATTTCATTAACCCTCGCATACATTGGTGGCCACTCCCCGTGGGCACATTTCAAACGTGTGCATTACTTTAACACAATTTCTATGCGGTTTCATTAGACATTATATTGCAAGATTTTCATGTTAATATTAATTATAAAGGTCGCACTCCAACAATCCCTCCTCTGATGACTCTTGTCATCACACACATCCCTTTCCTTCGCACTCTATTCATCTTCTAAGTTCTTTCATCTCAATCTCTTCCCCCACCTTTGCCTTTCCATATTTTGGTCTGATCATTTCCTCCCTTTTCTTTTCTTCCCTCCTCGTATTACGTTTTGCCAGTTTCAATTTAATTCTTTTACTAATTTTGCATGACAACCATACGCCAAATAAACAAGCCAAAACAATCAATATTCCCTGCATGATTTTTGACGATACCCCATGACAAATATTACTAAACCAACTTCCCACGTTAGCAAGTCTCTTTCCAAAATTTTCCCAAACACCTGGTTCTTTCAATTCCTTCAAATCGGTACTATCTCTTGTTAGGTTAGTAAGCATACTTCTAATTTCATTACTATTGTCAGTTATGTAGGCACAGCAGTGACGCTCATTAAGCGTCTTACAGACTCCACCATTTTTTGCTAAAAGAATGTCTAAAGCAAGCCTGTTTTGAAGAGTCATCGCCCTCTCCGGAGCAAGTTCAGTACCCATCAGGAGAATAGCTCCTGTAAAATTTGTCAGCATGTTATCCACAATAGTAGACAACTTTTGAATCTTTATCGAGTTCAAGATAACTCCCACTGAAGGAATTATTGCTACAAATATGTCTCCTACTACACCAGCAGCAGTATCTCTCCTTTGTCTAGTACGATGTAATTCAGACAATTTCAGAAACGTCTTCAAATCCTCTAACTGATATATCTTTGGGAAAACTATCCCCAAATAACATGTTCCATACCATCCCTTTGGAAGACGGTAGTACGCATTAAGCCCACAAATATATTAGATCCCAGGGATCGCTGGATCTTGTCCATTTAACATGAACGTCCACTTATTCTGAAACAAAAACACATGCTTACATTCACTCGTTCCTACAAACACATTGTCATAATACGACTTAGGTTGTGTTATGCAAAGTTTACCTACATGTAGTCCATCTAAAGCTAATTTCCACTGTTCCCTAACTGCACTATAGCTCTCACTATTAATAAAATATCACTGCTGCAAGCCTTTCTCCAATTTCCCCTTCAATGCCCTTCTTCTATATTCCGTGTGATCTAGAAAGCTTTTGTCTACAGGTGTAAGCAAACGTCAGATTATTGCGGTATGCATAAGATGTACTAATTGCTAATGTTGCTTCAAAGAACCCTTTAATTAATTTTATGCTATAGTATTTCGCTACACTATTCAGATTCTCTATGATAGGCACATAAGAAAACACAAGATCATGGTTAGAGTAAAAGTATTGTATCTCTTCCTGATTATACAACCGGGTTAGTAACAGACTACAGCTTATTCCATGAGTTAGGGGCAAACTATGATAGGTAACTCCCTCTTGTACTGAAACAGGAATTTGTGTACACACATAACAAGCTTTCGCATCCATAGTGTCAACATACTCACTCAGCAAGCGGTAGAAAACATTAGTAGATAGTTCCCCTTTTGTGGTAGCTCCCTCATGCAAATATTTTGTATCCTGCTCGAACCTCTCCCAAGGTGTTAGTGTAGCAGTCTCAGGAATTGTAGCATTGTTAGTTTCACTCTTATCCACCAAAGGCATCCCAAAAATCAGAACTATAATGAATATCACACACACAATACCCAAAGCAACACCAAAACATTTACAACGCCTACTTCCCCTATTATCATCTCCCGTGATAGGCATGATCTGTAAAGAATTAGAAAGCAAAGTGCTGTAAGTGAGAACAACCAACTGAGGATTGTTTCAAGCTTTTCTTCTCTTTTTTTTTTTCCCAGTAAGTTAAAGCAAGTGACAGTCTTCTGCAGCAATTATTTACAGCTTTCACATTCACTCCCAGGATCCTTGTCAATTCCGGTTAGCAGCTTGTCAAAATCAGTTCTCAAAGTCAATTCAGGTTAACAGTGTCACCTCCGGTAATTTATCAGTCTCTTTTCTCAGTTTACTCAACTTTTCACATCAACACAGTTTCTTTCTTTTCTGGCCAAGCTCAGGTACCATAGTTTTGGCCTGGCACCTCTCGATCAAAACAGAATGCCAAGAACTCTTGCTGCCACTCAGCTGAGGTTGCATACGCCCATTCAGGACCTGCGTACCTTCTGTTTGCTACTCTCTTTCTTTTCAACTTGCGCTCGCCCTGCAATTCTCCTTCAATCAGGTCTTCTTTGCTTGTAGTATCAACTTCTTCCTCTAACGTTTCCTCAACAAACACCTTTCCTTTTGTTACTTGCGACTCTGGCCACTTATCTCCTTTCAGCGTCTCCTCGGTCTTTGATCTTTCTTGTGGCAGCTTGTGGCCCTCCTCTGACTCTATGGTGTTTTCCCTTGAGGGACCTGCAATTTTCTCAGGAGGAGTCTGAACACTCTGACCTTCTCCTGTCTCAACTCCTTCGCCTTGTGGGTCTGTCAGGGGCTCTACTTTAAACCCATATCCATCTGCTTCTGGGAGAACCTCTCTCTGGGTCGGCCCTCCTGGTGCCTCAGTTGAGATAGGCTCACTGTCACCCCTCTGAGTCTTGTCTCTTGTTTGAGTGACCAAGCCGTCTGCAACGGGCTCTCCTTCTGTCTCAGTTCCACTTTGATTACTCTCCGGCCCTGAGACTTCCTTTTCTGGAGCTGTTATTTTCGACAATTCAATTTCCTCATCAGTCGGACACGTCACCTTTTTTGTGTGGCTGGCATGGATCCAGTTTGGAATTCCCGCACACTTCACAGCAGTAGTAGTTGTTAATATTACTTGACATGGCCCCTTATAACGTGGCTCCAAACACGACTTCCTCACTTGTTTCTTGATGACAACCCAGTGACCAGCTTTTAGATTGTCACCTGGATCATTTATCGGTGGCAGTGTGATTGCTTCCACCTGGTGAGAGAAAGAGCGGACCATGTCAGCCAGACCCTTGCAGTAGTCTAACACCATATCATCCGTGATATTCACAAGAGCATTTGCAGGCACTGCGGGCAGTCTCATAGCTCGGCCCATGAGAATTTCAGGAGGAGACAGTCCTGTTTTCTTGTTGGGTGTATTTCTCATTGACATTAGCAAGGGCAATGCATCAGGCCATTTCAAATTTGTAGCTGCACACATTTTTGCCATTCTCGACTTCAGGGTACCATTAATTTGTTCCACTAATCCTGAGGCTTCAGGGCGGTAACTACAATGCAAATTCTGTTCAATGTTCAATGCTGCACACGAGAGCTTAACCACCTCAATGTTGAAGTGACTTCCCCTATCTGTTTCAAAGAGATCGAAACCCAAAACGCGGAATCAATTCCCTAAGCAGCAGCTTCGCTACTGTGAGACTGTCATTTCTACGTGTAGGGTAGGCTTCAATCTAGTGACTAAAGATACACACAATCACCAACACGTTTCTCAAACCTCCACACACTGGCATCTCAATAAAGTCCAATTGCATTCTGCTAAATGGACCTCCTGCTCTCCCAATGTGGCTCAAATTCACCACTGTCCCTTTCTCTGCATTCATCTGCTGACAGATGATGCACCTGTGACAAATCACTTCTGCGGCCTGTCTGAACTTTGTGTTAAACCAATCAATTTTGAACAACCTTATCATGGCATCTCTCCCAATATGTGCTTGTCCATGGTAGAACCTTGCAAACTGTGACAGAAGACTGTTTGGCAAAACCATCTTCCCCTCATCTGAAACCCACAAATCATCTGGTCTTTGTACACATTGCATTTTAACCCAAGTGCGTTTCTCATCTCTGCTGGCACGTCCCTGCAACAATTTCAATTCCTCCAATGTGTCAATCACCCTTAATGCGTAACCTGTGAATGTCTCATTTTCTGGTTCAGGTAACAATTCCCACTGATCCTTGAACGATATACAGTTCAATGTGCAAAACCTTGCGACTTGATCTGCATATCCGTTTCCCATTGAAACAAAGTCTTGTGATTTCACATGAGCGCTGCATTTCACCATGGCAATTTCATGAGGTAAATGAATCGCGTGCAACAACTCCTTAATTCTTTCACCAATTTTCACTGGAGAACCAGAGGAGGTCAGGAAACCCCTCCGCGACCACAGCTGACCAAAGTCATGAACAATTCCAAATCTGTATCTGCTATCAGTATAGATAGTCACTTTCAATTGGGCAGCAGCATGGCAGGCTCTAGTAAGAGCAACCAATTCAGCTACTTGAACAGAATACACTCTCTCAAGCCAGTACGCTTCCAGGATACCAGTGATCGTACACACAGCATATCCGGCTCTCAGCACTCCTACTGAGTCTCTCAAGCATGAGCCATCAACAAAGATAATGTGGTCGTTCTCTTCCAATTGGGTATCTTTAATATCAGGTCTCGGTTTGGTGCACAGTTCTGTTACCTCAAGACAATCATGTTCTACATCATCAGCATCCTCAACTTCTGTATCTTCATTTGGAAGCAAAGTTGCCGGGTTCAGCACGGTACATCTTTTTAAAGTTACATTTGGGGACCCCAATATAATTGTTTCATATTTCGTCAATCTAGCATTTGTCATGTGCTGCGTTTTGGTTCGGGTTAACAAATTCTCAACCGAATGTGGGACCATAACTGTTAAAGGATGTCCCATCACTATGCCTTCACACTGTGTGAGGCTTTGACCAACTGCTGCTACTGCACGCAGACAACCAGGTAAGGCTGCTGCAACTGGGTCCAAAGTGGCTGAAAAATGTGCCACTGGTCTGTTTGCACCTCCATGGACCTGTGCCAGGACAGACAAAGAACAGGCATCACGTTCATGACAAAACAGGACAAACGGCTTCGTGTAATCAGGGATACCTAAAACTGGAGCCCTGCACATACACTCTCTTAGCTCAATGAACGCCTTCATCTCTTTCTCGGACATAGTTATGGTATCTGGGCCATCCTTAACCTCCTTAACCGTCAGTCTTACTAATGGCTTGGAGTTAACTGAGACATTCGGGATCCACTGGCGACAGTAGCCCACCATTCCCAGAAGCATTCTAACATCTTCGTTGGGAAACTCTTTTGTAATGTGGCGGTCACTCTTTCCTTTGATATCTTTCTTGAACCTTTCTCAGTTAGATTACCTAGATATTTCACTTCCTTCTGACAATATTGCAGCTTCTTTGGGGACTCCTTATGCCCATTCTTTCCCAAATGGTTCAGTAAGGCAATGGTATCTTACTTGCAATCATCTCTTGTTTTGGATGCAATCAACAGATTGTCAATGTACTGCACTAGAGTCGATTGAAAAGGCAATTCCAATGACTCCAAATCTTTCTTCAATATCTGATTGAAGATGGAAGGTGATTCCGAAAACCCTTGAGGAATTCGACACCAACTGTAAACCTTGTTCAGGAATTTAAAACTGAAGAGAAATTGGCTGTCCTCATGAAGAGGCACAGAAAAGAATGCTTGAGACAAGTCAACAACTGAGAACCATTCTGCATCACAGGGAACCTGGAACATGATCACAGCTGGATTTGGCACTACTGGGCAACACTTCACCACTGTGTCATTGATTTTCCTCAAGTCCTGCACAATTCAAACTTTCCCACAAGGCTTTCTCAGTCCAATTATTGGTGAATTACATGGGCTGCTCATCACTTCCTTCACGACCCCTTGCTTCACAAAATCTGCAATTATCTGTGTTACCTGTATGAGGACATCATGCGCCATATGGTACTGCGGTAACTGGGAAAACACAGCATTTGGCTTCGCACTGACCTTAACTGGTTCTACTCCCTTTATCCGTCCCACTTCTTTTTCTGTCAAATCCCACACTTTCTCTTTGACTGTCCCCTGCAAGTCTGCTGGCAGATCAGTCACTGTGAACATGGGAAAAAAGCTTATTAGAGGGTACTCCTCATCTGTTGTCTCCACCTCAGGCTCTGAGATCTGACCGTCATCCCCGTCATCATCACTGTTTGTCTGCACCTCAATTCCCTCATTGGAACAGGTGATAGAACACCTCGTCTTGCACAGTTAGGGCCAGATGTAGCAAAGTCCAATGCGACTCGCAATTTCCGATTTGCAAAATCGGATGCAGAATGGTGTGGGGTTAATATTAATGAGGTGGGTCGCATTTTGCAACCCCATAGTGAGTCCCTGCACTCACAGGGATGGTGGCCTGCTGAAGACAGCAGACCTCCATGTCTGTGACTGCTTTTTAAATAAAGCAGTTTTTCTTTTTTTATTTTGCAGAAAACGAGTTGCAAAATAAAAAAAATTACGAAACCATTTGGTTAGTCAGGAGCTGATTTGTCACTCCTACTACTTTTATTGTACGCCCGAAAGAGGCAATTTCGGAACCTCTACACTTCTGACTGTAGAGCGCGTAGCTCCTGTGTCAACCAAGAATGAGACCTTGTGTCCCATCACTTTCCCTTGCACATAGGGCCCTCTATGATCTACTTCTAGGGACGCTGCAAGTCTACACTCCTCACTATCTGAACTGTCATCCGACCATTCATCGTTTATTCCATTCTCACCACGCAATGGGAACTGTTGTACTGTGTTACTTTGACTCATTCCTTGATCTGTGACCTGTTGAGGAAGCATCACCTGTTGCTGTCCCGTTGGTGCAAAGGGCAACTGCATTTGCTGTCTAGGTACCACGGGAATCTGCTGTTGCACTTGCTGCATCTGCACTGGTTGTACACGTGGCATCTGCACCTGTTGCATGGGTTGAAAACCCTGCATCTGAACCAGGTTATTCTGAAAGTTCGGATTTGGACCCCTCATTCTTGGTCCTTTGACATTTTGGAATGTATTGACATCATTGCTTTGTTGAACAACACCCTCCTGCACCATCATCGGGCACTCCCGCTTCCAGTGTCCGACGCCCCCGCAAGCATGACATGGTAACACCTTTTTCATCCCCTGTACATCATTTTGAACCACTACAGTATTCAAATCTGGACAGCGATTCGCAAAACCTCCTCGACCTCTGCCTCTCACTTGCGTCTGAAACATCCCGTTTCCTTGCGGCTGTTGCACCATCTGCTGTAACCCATTTCCCTGCATCCCTGATTGTGCTGCCTTAATTTGCATTACCATCACCTTTTCCTTCAACTTTCTCTGTTTCAACTCAATTTCGTCACTACAATATTTCGCATACTGCAACACCTCATCAATCAGCTTCGCTTCCCAACAGATCAAATGATTCTTAATCATCTGGCTAATCTCTGGCCTCAGCTCTTCAACAAACCTGAACACAAGGTGATTCATGTCCTTTGCCTCTATAACCTCTGTACCACTGTAGTGCTTGAACGCTTTAAACAACCTCTCATAGTAGGCATGTATCGACTCTTTGGCTTCCTGTGCCATTCGATCAATCTTTTGCCAATCAATATTCTGCGGCGACACCTTCTGCTTCTAAAACTCAATCACCTTGTAGTAATACCTCATTACATCAGGAGACGGTACTCCTGTAGCTCTGTGCCCTGCCGGTTCCGCTGTCAGCCAATCAACACTTCTCTTCCATTCAATCCACAAATCAGCTGGGACTATAATCTCAAACAAGGTATTCAGGTCTTCCCAAAGACACTTCACAAGCTTCACAAACCTGTCTGTCTGCTGATACCATTCTATTGGATTCTCCCTCAACCTGGGGAAGTCATTTGTGAATGACGGAATGTCACCTCTGGATCATGGTACATGGACAA
The DNA here is from genome assembly GCF_031143425.1 of Pleurodeles waltl. Lineage (NCBI taxonomy): Eukaryota > Metazoa > Chordata > Amphibia > Caudata > Salamandridae > Pleurodeles > Pleurodeles waltl. Next base: position 91,560,418 of record NC_090447.1, read on the forward strand.
GAACCCCTCCAGCTGTCTCTCTCATAGGTGTCATGTTTATTGTACCGGTATCAGGCGCTGATTTTGCCTGCTGCTGCTGCTCCGAGCAGACACTCCTCCATTTATCTCTTTTCTTTGCCCATCTGCCTTCCCACTTTTCTAATGCTCCCCAAACTTAGGCGCTCTACAGTACGTCTTTAAGGTGTGCCTTCATCCCAGTAGACCTCATGTGATCAAAATCTTTCGGCTCAAAGTCTTACCTGTAACTCCACTTCAGATGCTTAGTATTGTCTAAGTCTATGCCATATTTGTCTGCTAAGTTCACCAACCTCTGGTGCAATTTGCTCACTTCTTTAGTTATTTTCAGGCACAAATCCCTCAATTCTGCCTCAGTATAGGACTCCCATGCTTCCTTCTACTAACTCAGCTGCTTCCATGCCCAACCTCACAAAATTCAGGTACTCCTCTCTTTCCGACCGCTCTGCTGTCACAGGGGTAGTCTGTGGTGAATTTAACTTGTCTAACCATTCATTTAGTTGTTGTGCTGTCAATCCTTGCAATGAGATATTACCAGCCTGCATCATCGGTGTCTGCAACACATTTGCACTTGAGATCTGCGGAGTCAGCAGTCCCAATCCTGAGTGTCTCATGGTACCTGGAGGGACCCCTATCGGACTGAAGTCTAACAGGGATCTGGATCTCTCTATTGTTTGTTCCCCCGGAGTTATCCCTTGAGGGCTCCCTACGAACCCTCCTCTTGTCATGTCTTGTGTTATTATTCCCTGATCACATACGCTAGGCTTGGCCTGCGCGTATAATGGTACTGGTGGGCCAACTGTAATGGGTAAGGATATGGCAGCAGGCGCCTGCTTATTTCCCACAACCTGCGGAGCATTAGCTCCTGTATTTTGATTTATTGTAGGTGCTGTGGCTAACTGCGGTCCTGCAACCGAAGTGTAACTCGAAACCATCTGTTGCTGTGGCTGGGGCAGTAAAAGTGGAGTTGGCTCAATCTGCACTAACTTTGGTCTCGTATATGCCGGATCAGAGGGCACCATCAAACTCGTAGTTGTCTCTAATATTGGGACATCAGGATAAAGCCTCTGAACTGGTGGTGGCTGCAACTGTGTCTCCATCTCTGGAGCTGTAGACACACTGACACTATTCTGTACCGGAGCTAGTGTCGCAACTGTATTTACCTGTGCTGTATTTGTTGTTCCCTTGTTCTGCGTTGAATTTACAGGACCCGCACTTGTACTTGGTCTATTATCATCTATGGCATATGGCGGTGGTCGATCATGTAACAACTGATTAAGGAACTCATCATCATCTGAGTCATCTGCATCTGCCCAGGACTTTTTAGTCTCCTTTTCCTTGCTAGTGCCCTTATCCGTTTTACAAGTGGCCTTTCTTCCTTGCGTTCTGGCTTCTTGAGTTATTGCCGGAAACATCCTAACTCCGTCTGTTATCTCTCTTCTCCACATCCTGTGTTCACTAACCCACCTAGCCTCCGCTAGTGTCTTTTCTGCTTTCCTCATTCTCCTCTCAAATTTCTGTTGCCGTTGTCATATGGCCATCAGTTCCCAAATTGCTAACGCCTCAAACTGTGCTGGGCTCGGAGGCGGCTTTTGCTCATTTAACGCCTTCCGCAAATTCTCTAAGATCATTATGTTGAATGACCCGTTCTCCGGAAACGCCAAACTCCCATCTTTCTCTGTTAATTTGCACCACTGCTTTAGCCAAAGACATGGCATGACTCCCTTCTCTTCCATTACGGCATAAGCCGGAGTATCCTCTGGCGGTGTAGGCTCCCCCCACACTCGCGGTAATGTACACATCTCCCCTCAAAGCGCTCCTTAGAGCCTTGAAGAATTTCTTTTTTACGTCTTTTATTTTGTTTCCAATTGAATCAGGAAGTGACTTTAATTCCCAGAACACCCTTCGCCTACCTTCTCAACCAATTGCCTCTCACGGACGGCTGCCAATCCGTGCGCGACCCTTCTCACTAACTGACCTATCCCAGCGCGGCTCTAATGACATCACACACACTGCGGCTGACAAAGTCTTGCGGCTTGTCTTCCTCACTCTTGATTCGCACAAAACTAACGCAATATTGTGAGCACTAACAAAACTCTAATTTGCCGGTTTACTACAGGAAGGGTAACATAATCGCTTCATAGCTTTACAGAGATTTCACTTTACGGCTCGCCCACTACTCTCTCCTTCTCGGCTCCCGCATTCACAAGCAAAATTTGACCCGCAAATTCGACTCTCGACTTGTCAATGGTTCGTCCTAGTGCACTTTAGAACTCCCCAAATCTCCATCGAAATTTTCATTCACTCACTTTGACTCAAACTCGACTCGTCAACCACGCCCGATTGACCTATTAAACCGCGCAAATTACAACATAAACTGAGTGTCTCATACACTTATCAACATACTCCTGAGTCTCAAACCACGCAGGGTCCGTACATCATCAACAACCACGTGGACAATTTTTTTTAGCACAAAGCGCCACACTCACATGAAGTTCGCCGACTTCCCTACTCTCATACTGCGGAGTACGCCACTCCTACTTAAACATTACCTGGCCTAAAATTGGAACAAACCTCACAATTCATCTGCGATATGCATAAGCTGTGCAAGCGCAAACCCTATTTCACTCACACTATCACTAGAATGCCGAGAACATACCCAACTCACTTCGACAAGCTCCGAGATTCCGGGAAAGTCATTCGGGACTTAGGGGCACATCATCTCTCCAATTTGCATTATTCCAAAAACAATTTTCAAACAGTGGTCCCTCGTCCTAGGGCCTCAAAGGGCCTAAACCGTCCTCTGCTACCAGAACTCATAACGCGTCTCAACTTTGATAATTTTACTTACATGGGGACTCGTTTTAGGCCAATGAACCTTTTGGCCCTGATTGGAGACTCCTTAGGACGAGATATCTCATTGACATCTCAAGTAATGTACCAATAACCTAATCAATATTTTCAATAACTAATCAATCAAACTATTCAATACCATTTAATAGGAGCCAAACATGTTGTGATGAATAATTCACACACATCTAGTAAAAGTTAAGATATTTATTCCCTATTCGTTACAATTCTAATGTCATGTTTATTAATCTCAATATCATTAAGCACATCAAAAGCACTATAATATGGCAACTTGAGTAAGACTTTATCAAAGCAAAGATCAAGAACATCAGAACAAAGCACGAAGTCAACATGAGTGAACTTTAGCACAGTAACATTAATATATTATTCAACAAAGCAAAGATTCAGTCATTTGTCTATTTGCATCCAATATTAGTGAACTCCTTACCTAACCTCTAATTAGCATCTGCAGGTTGGGCTTCATGCAAAACAATTTAGCAACATGAATTTAGAAAACATCTAACTATGGCCTCTATCAAAGAGCAGTTGGTACCTAGAAAGAAAAGGCAAACAGACAATTACAATTTTATCATCAGATAGTTACCCATCCAAATGGGGCGGCATACAGTGTCAGTCTTCACCCTCAGGACATCAGTCGATTCGCCATCAGCCAGGATAAGCAGGTAAGGCTCGGAAAGGTATAGCAAAGACTCTTCCCTCATAAGGAGGAGAAGCGCATATCAGGCGGGGGTAAGGCGAGGATGGTTTAGGGTGTCAAACAGCTAAAGACAAAGTCTCTCAGGATAGCTAAAAATCTCAGGAGTGGCAGGGTAGAGGCGAGTAATGGCTCGATAATGGCTGATTTCTTCTTGTGTCACGCTGTTGTATTAAAATTGTAAAACAAGTCCCTAATTTCCCATTGGGCAATATTTGGTGCATCTTTATCTCTGTCCAATAATCCGTCGCACACCTTACTAAAATTTTCACCTAAGACAGTTCTCATGCAGTTTATTAGCTCATTTGATTGACGTCTTCAACGGGTAGAATGTCAGGTAGGAAAAGTTGCACTAGTTGCTCAAGTCAGTAGTTCCATTGTTCTCTCTTAGTACAGGCGACTTTGTACCTGTTGCGAATTACACTGTTGCATTCGGCAAGAATGTCTCCTTGAGAAAGTCGGGTCCCATGAGAAAGAATTTACTACGGTTACACACATCTCTCTAGCTTCTGGAAAAGTACAGCTTCGTGTCCTTCAGGAAACAGCACAATGCACGTTAGAAAACACAGTTAACATGAGACCAGGCAGCTAGGCCCAGACCCTCGCTAAGTAAGGCCCAGTGATTAATTGAGCAGAATCTTAACACATGACTCTTAATTAAAATGCGTTAATACAAAGCCATACATGAGTACATCATTAATTCATTATTAGTCAATTTCATTAACCCTCGCATACATTGGTGGCCACTCCTAACATGCATAAACTGCACCAATATACACAGGCGTTTTGCTGTTTTCAACTGGAGGTTCACCCGGACACTTCCCAGACAAAGTGTTTGGCTGAAGTACACTCAATCTGTGGGGTTCGGGTGGGGCTTGTAATCCGTATAGAGTTCAGGAACAGCCATTACTGGTTCCACTGGGATAAACAGGGCAATTGCAGTAAGGTCATTATTTGTTGTCCAGGGAGCATAAATGATATGACATGCTACTAATGCATATAAAATGCCAGTTCTGTTTTTAGTTTGCTAAGTGATGTGGGCGAGGTCTATTAAATCATGAGTCATATGCCATAGTTTGTGCACTCATTTTTTTGAGCCACGTTTCATACACCACGTTCATGCAGCAGTTTTGTTTTATGAACTAAGGGCATTATACCATCGTTTGCTCAGGCTGTGTTTTTTAATTAAGAATCATTTGCCACAGGTCGGGCACCGCAGCTTCACAAGTCAATGCCATGAGTCACGAATACCCACCCCATCTGGATACTCACTACAAAGTACAACGCATGATGGAGCAAACAGAGCTCCTACCTGACTCAGGAATCTGACCTGACACCCCATTGAAAGAGAGCCACCCAATAAACAGAAACATGTAGGAAGAGCTTTAGAGAAGGCCGTACAGTCTAAAACCAAACATGCTAGCCCCCACCGATTCAATTCTTCTCGCTGACTCTTAGCTTTCTTGCTTTACACAGAGCTGTAACTGCTGCTTGTGTGAGTCACACTGGCAGCACCCTTGAACACTGGCTCTTGCAGAGGGCTGAAACACCAGGGCTCTGCATGTGAACAGTGCGTAGCAAATAAATTCAGTGGCTGACTCACCATGCAACGCTCCAATACATGTCTGAGAGTTTGACATGTGAACAGCGTGTAGAAAATTACATCCAATGATTGACCAATTATGCAACACTCCAAAGCACTACAGAGCATTTGACATGTGAACAAAGCATAGCAAATTACATCCAGTGGTTGCCCTGCCATGCAACACTTCAAAGCATGTCAAAGCATTTGATGGCATTTGATGGCCATTTCACAAAAGATCTGAGTGTTTCTGTTTAAGGACAAAAGATATACTTTGGAAAGTTACAATGATGTATTGCCACTATGCATAAAAAAATGCAATATGGGAGATTGGTGAGGCAGCGTCAGTTTGATGACTTAAAGTTGCATGTAAGAGTTACAATTATAGTATAAAGGATTGTAGGTGTGGGGATGTAGAACAAAGAATTGTGGGTATGTAAATAGCTTGTTCAGCTATCACTTCTACCCTTTAGTATGGTCCACTTCTGAGTTTCTTACTCTATATATCAAGTGTCACTGAATATAGGAGAACTAGTGTCGCGTAGGTTCTCATTATTCTAATGAGACTAGTGGATTTGGGCAGAGTCTGATCCCGCACCATGTGACATCTGTCGGCCTAATCCGAGTTTTGTTCCGGCTAACTAGCAGTGCCTCATCTCCACCCAAGAGCAGGGATGATTGGGCAACCGGTCGCATGACATAAATGACTCCGCAGGAGAGTCGTGGTAACTCGGATCTCATTCGTTTCTCTCAGTAACATTAGTCTCACGTATGCAAGGACAATCAGAGGCAGGGCAAGGTTCAATAAGGTTTTATTGAAGAGACTGCATATTAGATAATAAAGCATGCATTACAATAACAAGGACGATGAAGCACAACAAGATTAAAATTGTGAGAAGGAGAGTAAAACACAAAAATAACGCTACCATTGTGTCAATAAGATCGTGAAGGATAGTTCCTACCTAGGCTATGTTAGAGCACTACATGTTAAGATCTAATTCTGCCTTTCAGGTTCCTCCTGGGAAGACATCATCCCTCGTACCTGAGCAAGAGGCCTGTAGTCTACATAAGCAGCTGTAGTGGAGCGATCAGCAATCAGCATAGTCATGGTCATCTGGCTGGAATCTTCCTCTAACGTACATGTGTCAAAATAGTGTTTTTATAATAAAACAGCTGATGTTCCAAGAAAAGATATCCATGTAAGAGTATATATACTGTATTTCTGTGAACACTGGAGACAAAGCGTACCACTTTTGCAGGCAACCTATCTTACTGCAGCCTTGAGAAAAGCACAGAGTGAAAGAAATGTCTTGTTTAAGAACACAGTGCTGACCTAGGTGAAGAACAGCTAGATAGAGAAAACAAAACAAGACCGCAAATGTGGCTATTGTTAAAATAATATAATGAAGCTGGAATGAAACATATCTAGGTTAAAGTGCACAGCGGCAGGCATAGTTTGCTAAAATAACATGTCTAAAACTATAGCTAAAATGGCTACACAACACTAGAACCTATACGATGTTTTATAAATAAATGTGAATGTTGCCCTATCTGCTCTGTATGGAGCCAGAGTGCAGCACAGCAGTCCGTAAGGTTATTGCTCTCCAATGGTGTAGCAAGGTTTTCATGTGAATTGGAGCATGGAAAATTGGTCACTCTATTTCCTGTTTGGGCAGTAAAGATCAACCACAATTGAAGGCAGCAGCTGCCGTAATGGGCTCCTTGGGTCACAGGACCACTTTTCCTGCTGCACTGAAGGTGTTCGGAGAGCACACAAAGGCTACAACTTCTGGCCTCAACAAACGGGATGGTGTTGTACTATGGAAAATAATGTTCAAAAGTTGCAGTTCCACTGCTTGTTTTACAAAGCTTAGACTAGCTTGGTGTCTGTATAAGAATCATGGAAATAGTTGTGCCTTGTTTTGTGAGATCTGCTTTGCTACCCTACACAGATTGAAAATCTTCCAAGGCCATTGTTTCCGAGAAACAACTTTGCCAATGTGAAGTCCTTGTGGGAGAAGCATGTTCACACCAACCAGCTGTAGGCGGTGCCCTTGGCCATCGTCAGTCCACTCTGCCTGACAGGCTTCACTGGCAAAACAACTGCTTGCACTATATCCCCATTACACCCCAGTGCTCTCACTGTGTGCACCTGGAATAGCCCACATCGCCTGAACCTAAGTAGACACGTATGTTGCATTCATTGCTAGTGAGTTGCATTGAAATGTTTTTGTTCCAAGACTGTCTTACGCTATGGCAGTGTGGCCTGCTCTGCCTCTGTTCCCCACATTTTCCCATAGATGATGAGGCCTGAAGGGAAATAGAGTAAATTCCAGGCAGGATGCTGCTTCTGAAACACACTATGTGATTGGCTCTGGTATTGGTACTTAGTAGAGCCGCAGAATACAGCATTGTCCACAACTTGCATGAAGTAAATGCTAGAAAATAGCCCTGCAGCAGAATGCAGCACTGCCAAAAGACCTTACAGCAGATTACAGCACTAACGACAGACTTTCACCCTTGCTTCATTGCCCTCCCTGACTGCCCTAATAGCAAACTACAGCACTAAAGAGACTTGCACAGTTGCCACATTGCCCTGGGACTAACACTGCAGAAGGATGCAGCACTGGTGGAACAACCTGCCAAAAGAACCACACATGATCATCTCTCCTGTTGGAAGTCCCTTAAAACTTTACTCTTCCACTAATGTTGTGCTTCTGCTGACTGAACTTTCCACACTGCAAGTGCCAGGAGACCTTCAAGAGACATTCTAATTTCTAAACTGAACTGTCCTGCATGTGACTAGTCCAGCAAGAGCAATGAAAACTCCACATCTCCCTTCTGGTGCCAGTGAAAAAGTTGGAATCCACAATGTATTTCAGGGGAACGGGAAAAAGAAAGAGGCACAGACTTGTTCTGCCACAAGTTGTCAAAAGCTCTCTATTAGCTAAAATGTCTTTCTTTCTATAATTAATGCAAAGAAACACATGTGAAAATAATACACTATTATTTCTGATCATACTTTTTGGATGCGTTCAAATCTTACTTTCATATTAGCATCTTACATTTTAATAATCTTTAAGATCACATATGTTTATTGATTATGTAGCAATTGTACCAAAAGCTCATAAAATTCAAATTTCACAGATCAACAGTTGCCCAAATTCTTTTCAACCTTTCATTTTCAGTTGTTTATATCTTTCTTCAGATCTCCAACTGTTCCTCCCTTTTCTTTTCACAGGAAAAAATCTTGACTTTACATCTGTTTTCATCCTTAAATTAAGCTCAGTAAATTGTTTATTAAGTTCAGCAATGCATGACCAGATTTCCGATTATATCCACGTTTTGCCATCTATTCTTTTTTTAGAGGTATTTCCCAATCCAGCACAGGCGAGGGATGAAATCCAACCAAGCAAGTGAATGTTGTATACTATAATAAGACATCCAGGCCTAAATCAAAGGTGTTGTGCTCAGAAGATTTTCTCAGATAAGATGTCCATGTGAAACAAAAGTATTGGTTGGCTAGCAAATGCGAACAGTGGAAATGCTTCTTTAGATCCTGTTCAAATCCAAGGTGGCCGTAGATTAAGGAAGTCTTGCACAACTTTCTGTTTTGCCCTCATGTCCCTACCACATGTACTACTAAGTGATAAACTTACATGTGTGAGGATCTCCCAATAGAAAAATAGGAGAGGTGGAGGTTTACATTCTTAGGTTTACTAATAGCATTTTGTACTACTTTAGTAGTTACTACAGAATTTACCACAAAATATAGTTTGTGAATGTGCCCCATAAATGGTGAACAGCCAAAAGTATTAAAGTTACTCAAAGGTGTAACCGTAAACTAATGTGTAAAATACTCACAAGTGTAAGTTACTTTTATGAACAGTCCAGAAATATGTGGGGATCTCCCCATAGAAAACATAGAAGAGGAAAACATTTCCACTTGCAGGTATGTCAAATGCATTTTAAACTAAGAAGTACTAATGTATTACCAATTGACGCACTGGAAAATGCAGGTCTGAATGGGGCCCTTTGTGGCTGAAAAGGTTTAACATACTTGCTCCTTGTTTTTTTTTGATATACATGACGTAGGGGGTCATTCTGACCCCGGCGGTCTGAGACCGCCGGGGCCAGGGTTGGCGGGAGCACCGCCGACAGACCGGTGGTGCCCCGCAGGGCATTCTGACCGCGGCGGTTCTGCCGCAGTCAGATGCGGGAAACCGGCGGTCTCCCGCCGGTTTCCCGCTGCCCTGCAGAATCCTCCATGGCGGCGGAGCGCGCTCCGCCGCCATGGGGATTCTGACACCCCATACCGCCATCCTGTTCCTGGCGGGTCTCCCGCCAGGAACAGGATGGCGGTAGGGGGTGCCGCGGGGCCCCCTAACAGGGCCCCACCATGATTTTCACTGTCTGCTGAGCAGACAGTGAAAATCGCGACGGGTGCCACTGCACCCGTCGCACCCCTGCAACTCCGCCGGCTCCATTCGGAGCCGGCATCCTCGTTGCAGGGGCATTTCCGCTGGGCCGGCGGGTGCTCTTTTGGAGAGCGCCCGCTGGCCCAGCGGAAATGTAAGAATGGCCGCTGCGGTCTTTTGACCACGGTGCGGTCATTTGTCGGCGGGACTTTGGCGGGCGGCCTCGGCCGCCCGCCAAAGTCAGAATCAGGCCCATAGTGTGGTTATAAACTGGGCACATGGATGCGAATTAGCAGCTTTTGTGACAAAACCCCAAAGGTTGGAAGATGGCGCTCGGAGGGGGGAAATCAGCAAATGTCTAGAATTGCAGAAACTACATAGACATAGCTCTACCCAAAACCTGAGCCTTAAAGCTCAGTCTACAAGATGGAGAGTTCTTCATAATCAATGTGCAATCCTATATCGCCGGTATCTTGCACACATTTAGTACTTATTATATTAGGTTTTTAGGTCTGACTTGACAGTGCAGCTGCTGGCAGGCTATTTTTCCAAGTCTTTAAAATATACATAGAGTAGGGCCTGGCTCCACCCAGAGGAGTGTTTCTTTCTCACCTCATGCATTTGGCTGATGGTTTTCCTTTAGGAGTCACCAGAGTTCACAACTGTGACCCATGGATTGCCCCATGCTGGCCCCTGGCAGTGCCCTTAAGACCCCTGACAACCGGTTGCATAGGCAGCGAAACTCAACACGGTTGTGGGATATTTTAAAAGAAGGTGCTCTGCGCTTTGCTTGCTGGGGACAGGCACCAATTGCAACTGCAACTGTTTCAACTTTTCCCATCACAGAAGGTGTTGCCTCGCAACACACCTTTTGAATCCTCCCCAGCACCAGGATTCACGAGACAGGCGCATGTTCTGATTCAATGGGTTGTGCTGTCTTTCTCTGAACTGAATTTTATTGAGCTATTACAAGAAGTAGTGTCAAAAGATTAGGGGTCTGATTTAGATCTTGGAGGAATTCTGTTCCGCTGTTGTTTTTCGGTTGGATAATCCATCCGCAGACTAGGTTGTCCTCTCACTTTATTTAGATGCTGACAGTTCTTGTGACGAAAGTCCGTCGGCGAACAGGTGTCACCGCCAACATTTTACACCTGCATCAACAGCATCATAGGCAAAAGGGACTGGTGGCAGGACCACAGCCAGTTTTCCCGCTTGGCCAATCAAGATGTGCCTTCCCACCGACGTAACTGTGGTGGCTAAACCTCCACATCTGAGTTGGCCGATTTGAAGGCATATAGGGTCGAACTTACCTTTTTTTCTACTTTTCACTTCCCTTGCCTCTATGAACCTGATCATACATGTCCTACTTTTACTGCTGGTACTGGGCCACAACGAAAATCAACCCTATCGTCTCCGGACCCAAAGGTAAGTGACTGTTTTACCTGTTACCATCGGAATTGTCTGTTTACATTAGCTGTGGACTCATGCATTTTTAATAAATACTTGCGAGCAGTAGTACAGTAATGTCCAACGCATATGTGTGTAATGTGGTAGTTTAAGAAATTTAAAGAAACACACCTATATATTTTATTTACATTCACCAAGTTGGTCAAATCTGCCTTCATACTAATGGTCACATACACAAAAAGTGACATTAACCCATAGGGTGCCCTGGACGAGCTGGTCTCGCCCTTGGCCACGGTCGCCATGTGCCGGGGATGAGAACAGCTCATCCTGCACCCGGCCCATGGGGTGAGCACTAGCGATCCCCCCATGAGCCTAAGGGGGCAGGGATGGAAGGGGAATCGCTTCCCCTTCCACCTCTGACCCCCCCACATCCCCCAGTGACATCTGATGGCGTCAGCGTGCAAATTGCCTTGCCTTAGCTTGCTTCACTAGACACCAGGCAGTTTGTTATTTTATTATATATAAATAAGGGGAGCAGCCCCTTGGGCAAGGGCCGCTCCTTAGGGGGGACATTTTTTTTAAGGCCTTTTCTGCCCCCAGGGGAGGCAGAAACCATTAGATGCCAGGGTTTTTTTTTTTTTTGCAGGAGGGGAGTGACCTCTTAGGCAAGGGTCGCTTCCCTGGAGGTAAAATTATTTTTAGACCATTTCTGTCCCCATTGGGGGCAAATTGGCCAACTAACCACCAGGGATTTTTTAAAACATTTTTTTATAGATGGGGAGTGACCCCTTAGGCAAGGGTTGCTCCCCTGGGGAGTAAAATCTTTTTAGGCCAGTTCTGCCCCCTTTGGGACAGAACGGTCTATTTTTATTCAGTTGATCTGCTCCTAAGGAGGGCAGAAACCACTAGGCACCAGGGATTGTGTTTTTATGCCAATTTCACACAAGGGGAGCACATTTATTTTAGGCCATTTCTTCCCCCCTTGGGGGCAGATCAGCCTATTTCTATTAAGCCGCTAGGGATTTTTAAATTTTTTTTACAATGTCTCTGAAGGGGAGCGACCCCTTAGGCAAGGGTCGCTCCCCTGGGTGACAAATTTATTTTGGACCATTTCTGCCCCCCTTGGCGGCAGATCCGCCTATTTCTATTAAGCCGATCTGTCCCCGGGGGGGGCAGAAACCACTTAGGCACCAGGTAATGATATGTGTGTGTTTTGTTTTGGGGGGCAGCCCCTTGAGAAAGGGTCACTTCCCATGGGGGCACATTACTGTTGGACATACCTTCCCGCCTTGGGAGCATATCGGCCTATTTTTGGAAGGCCCATCGGCCTATTTTTGGAAGGCCCATCTGCCACCAAAGGGGGCAGAAAGCCCACCAGAGACCAGGGAAGATTTTTTTTTTTTAAAAAGAGGTTGGGGATATGGCCAAATAAATAGAACCAAATTGTTCTGCCCACCGATGGGCAGATGGGGCAATTACCCCCGATCCACTCCCCGAGGAGGCAGAAAGCCTACTAGATGCCAGGGAATTAAAAAATAAATATAAAATAGTGCTGTGGTGGCTACCAACCAGTATGGGCATGGTTATGCCCCCCACCCCAACTGAAAGGGGTAACAGTCTTTCACCTCTCCCCCACACACTAAAACATCTTATCCCCCGGCAAGCAAGAGGACATTTGATTATTTTGGGTTTTGGTTTTACATTTGGACCATGAGAGCTTGGCTAACTCTCAAAATTGTCCCACTTGGATTGGTGAGGGCTGCACTGTTTGGACTTTGGGATGCTGCCATGTAGAAAAATCCACAAGACCTAGACATAACTGAAAACTAAACATCTGGGTGAGTCCAGAGTGGTGTGCCTCACATGCACCTGCACCATTTTCTTACCCACAATGCCCTGCCACCCTCCAACTTTGCTGGAAATCACACATTTTCCTACATTTTTGTGATGGAACCTTTTGGAATCTGCAGGAATCCACAAAATTCCTACCACTCAGCATTGTCGCATCTAAACCGATAAAAAGTCTGCCCCACTTGTCAGCCTAAAATGTTTTTTTTCAAACTGACCTTTTGGACCCGCTTTGGTCCCCTCCTCAATTTTGACATGCTTTTGGGTCTTCCCTGTCACAGGCACTTGGCCCACCTACACAAGTGAGGTATCATTTTTACCGGGAGACTGAGAAATGTGGGGAAAATTTGATTTTTTAGCTAAATTTGAGGCTTGCTGAGGATTCTAGGTAAGAAAACACCGGGGGATCCACACAAATCACACCTCCCAGGACTCCCTCGGGTGTCTAGCTTTCAGAAATGTTTCGGTTTGGTAGGTTTCCCTAGATGGCTACTGAGCCCAGGACCAAAAACGCAGGTGCTCCCCAACAAAAAAAGGTAGTTTTGTATTTGATAATTTTGATGTGTCCATGTTGTGTTTTGGGGCATTTCTTTTCGCGGGCACTAGGCCTACCCACACAAGTGAGGTACCATTTTTATCAGAAGACTTGGGGGAACGGTGGGTGGAAGGAAATTTGTGGCTCCTCTCAGATTCCAGAACTTTCTGTCACTGAAAAGTGAGGAAAAAGTGTTTTTTGGGCTAAAGTTTGAGGTTTGCAAAAGATTCTGGGTAACAGAACCTGGTGAGAGCCCCACAAGTCACCCCATCATGGATTTCCATAGGTGTCTAGTTTTAAAAAATGCACAGGTTTGGTAGGTTTCCTTAAGTGCCGGCTGAGCTAGAGATCAAAATCCACAGCTAGGCACTTTCCAAAGCAACACATCAGTTTTCAATGTAAAAATGTGATGTGTACATGTTGCATTTCCTGTCGTGGGCATTAGACCTACCCACGCAAGTGAGGTACCATTTTTATCGGGACACTTGGGGGAACACAGAAAGCAGAACAAGTGGTATTGCCCCTTGTCTTTCTCTACATTTTTCCTTCCAAATGTAAGACTGTGTGTAAAAAAGACGTATATTTGAGACATGCTCTGTAATTCACATGCTAGTAAATAACCACTGCTTCTCAGCACCTTATCTTGTGCCCATTTTGGCAATACAAAGGTTTCCTTGATACCTATTTTTCACTCTTTATATATCACCAAATGAATTGCTGTATACCAGGTATACAGGGAAAACCCATTGCAAGGTGCAGCTTCTTTATTGGCTATGGGAACCTAGGGTGCTCGATGAACCTACAAGCCCAATATATCCCCACAACCAGAAGAGTCCAGCAGACATAACGGTATATTACTTTTGAAAATCTGACATCGCAGAATAAGGTTACAGAGTAAGACTTGGGGAAAAAAAGCCTTTTTACCTCAATTTCAATATTTCTTTTTATTTCAACTGTTATTTTGTGTAGGAGAACCTTGTAGGATCTACACAAATGACCCCTTGGTGAATTCAGAATTTTGTCTACTTTTCAGAAATGTTTAGCTTTCCGGGATCCAGCATTGATTTTACATCCATTCTGTCACTTACTGGAAGGAGGCTAAAAGCACAAAAGTAGTAATAATGGGGTATGTTCCAGTAAAATGCCAAAATTGTGTTGAAAAATTTGGTTTTCTGATGCAAGTCTGCCTGTTCCTGAACGCTGGGAAGATGGTGATTTTAGCACCACAAATGCTTTGTTGATGCCATTTTCAAGAAAAAAACACAAGCCTTCTTCTGCAGCCCTTTTTCCCATTTTAAAAATAAATAAAAAGAATTCACTTTATTTTGGCTAATTTCTTGGTCTCCTCCAGGGGAACCCACAAACTCTGGGCACCTCTAGAATCCCTAGGATGTTGAAAAAAAGGACACATATTTGGCGTGGGTAGCTTATGTGGACAAAAGGTTATGGGGGCCTAAGCGCCAACTGCCCCAAATAGCCAAAAAAAAGGCCTGGCACCTGAGGAGGAAAAGGCCTGGCAGCGAAGGGGCTATTCCAAAAATCAAAATGTGTCCATCCAGGTGTGTTTAATCATTTTGCCTAAAGTACCAAAACAGATACATATGCATTACACATTATTTGAACTACATAAATCTAATAAAATGTAGTAATTGCACTACATAATGCAACAAGTTGGTTAAAAAAATGTACATTCAATGCCACCTCTAAACTTAAAACATTTCATATATGTATCAATGTCACATTTACCCTTGTCTAGTGCATTTTGTGTTAATCATTACATTTCATTTAACTCAAAAGTGTTTTTATGTGTAAGGCATATGTGTTTATCATTACCACTTATCATTTTTGAGTAAACATGCCTGCATTCACAAGTTACAAAAATAAAAACATATTTAATTTTGGTGTATGTGTCCACTGGCATGATGAATGCTTGCACCAAAATTACCATGTTCATTACAAATGTTCATCACTTATGTATGCACTATAAAGATATGTCAAAAATAAAATGTTTTGATCACTGTCATAAATGGAATTAAGTTCATTTTACTCTCATTTTCATAAATAACATTGTAATCAATAAATTACTTTTCATTAAAAATAATGTCAGGATAGACTGTGTTAAAAGAAATGATATTTTATTAACACATGAGATACTTCTCTCATAATCAATTCATTTAACATAAAATAATAAATGCGCACATAATAGTGATAAATGAACATGTTGGCTTGCTGGCCCAGAATTTGTCTCCTAATGACACTGCCAAGGGACAGCCTACCCAATGATCCTTCTTGGGAGGGGTGGGTTTGGGTTACTTAGGGGTTAAGGGAAAGTAAGCAGTAAAAGCGGGTGGAGGAGAAGGGTTAGAAGGGGTGGGAGAGGATTCAGTTTTGGGAGGTATAGGGAGCTGGAGAGGGTGTTGTGTGTGTCTGTCAGTTTTGTAGGTGCTTGTGGGTCTGGTGTATGTGGTGTATGTTTGGATGTGTGTTTCTTTGAAGGTGTGTGGTGTTCGTGTGAGTTTGTGTGTTTGTTGGGTGTTGGTGTGTGTGTTCTTTTCTGTGAGTGTGTTTGTTTGGATGAGTGTACTGTTGAGGTGGCTAGTGTGGATGTGGTGCGTGTGCCTGGATGTGTTGTAGATGCATATGTGTCTGGTGTATGTTTGGATGTGTGTGGTTTTATAGGTGTTTTGTATTCAGGTCATTGTGAGCATGCAGTTTTGGTGGGTGTTGTTAAGCGTGCAGGTGTGTGTGTGTGACTGTGTGGATGGGTGTGATGTTGAGGTGGATGTTGTGGTGCTTGTGGGTGTGTTGGTGGTTGTGGGTGTGGTGGTGATTGTGATGGTGGTACTTGTGTCTGTGGTGGTGGGTGTTGTGGTTGTGGTGGTGGTGCTTCTGGGTGTGGTGGTTGTTATGGTGCCTGTGGGTGTAGTGTCAGTAGTGTGTGTATGCTGTATGGGTGTATGTTTGTGCATTTTGGTTTGTTTGTGTGGGAGTTCTGCTTGTGTTTGTTAGAGTGGGTCTGTGCAAGGAAGTGAGTGTGCTTGGGATTGGGATCGGAGTTGGGATTTGAGATGAGGAAGGGACCGGAGTAGGGGCACAAGGCTGGGCCGGTTGGGGGGGCTGTAGTCAGCAAAGAGGCTATTTTCGCTGGCAATCTCTGCGTGCCAGTCATTGAACCCAGTCATTCAATTATGAATGTCATCCAGGTATGCAACCATCTGTTGCATTTGGGAACTAAGCCCCTGGATGCCATTTATGATAGTTATCTGGCTTACAGAGATGCTTACAGAAGTCAATAGCCTCCCTACTGAGCACCGCCGGAGGGACGGGGCGGTGGGAGGTACCTGTGGCAAAGGAGACCACGGCCCTTTTAGGGGGGCAGGTTGGGCCATCTGGGGGGAAGAGCAGGAGATGGGAATCTGGGTGGCGAGCAAGGATAACAATGTAACAGACCCTGTAGGGTCCACCACCACTACGGACTGGTTGCCTGTGGAGGCCTCCAAAGAAGATGTCAAGCTGGTGGCCTCCATGTCAGTCCCCTCACCTTCCAAGCCACTATGTCTGTCAGTGTCTGATGTTTCTCCACCTGATACACAATGGCCAGCTGCTTCCCCGCCTTTGTGGCCAATAACTCCTTCACCTGCTCCTGTAGATGCTGAAAAGACACATACAACATGTTTTATTATATCTGTACAAAAATAAATGATCATGATGCTCTTTAACAAAACATTTTATAATTTTAGGTTTTTACATGCTTCAAGGCTATACAACTTAGGTAAACTTTACCATTGCCCAATGTATGTATGGAACATATTATGTACCAATTTGCTCACAGTTTAGAAAATTACCATCATTACTCTCATTTCATTTTATATATTTTCTCTTAAAGTCTTCACATTTCTCATGGAATTGCTCATAACCTCTGAATGGTACAGTTTGGTTGTTTTGAATAGTGAACTCATGTCACAAAAAAATAATATCTACCAAGAAATCTTTGTACTATGCACATTGTCCATCCACAAAAGTCCCTTTCAATAACTCCTTTACTTCAATATTGATTTATCATCTGGGCATAATAAAGGACACTAAAATGTTGTTTTGGGTATGTGTTACACTGTTACCAATGTGTAGATATTCCTGTCAGTTTCTTTTAATAATATTTGCCTACTAAATACATGTTTGTTGACACAGACTGGCCTTCATATTCTTGCTCAATGAGGACATCAAGTTAATGGCAGGCATTCTAGTAAGTGGCCTTAAGCCAGTTCTTCCCTCTCTTATTCATCATTTGGACACAGGGTTTGTCCCTGGTTGCTAATCACGTAATCATCTCCGCACATTAGCTCATGTAATTCAATTAGCACAGGACCTCCCTGATGAAGCCATGGCACTGTCGTTGGATGCAGAAAAAGCGTTCAACAGGATAGAATGTGACTATTTGTTTGCCACCCACTGGAAATTCAGCCTTGGTGAAGACTTCATCTCCAAAGTGAGATGGCTTTACGATTCTTCAATTGTGGTGGTTTTATTTCAGGCCCCTTCATGATCCACAGGGGTGCTCGTCAAGGTTGCTCACTCTCCCCCCTGTTATTTTTCCTTGCAATGGAACCTTTAGCAGCGTCTGTGCGCCAATCGGATTAGATAATAGGTATGCCAACACCCAGAGGGCCTTCAACATTGTATCTGTATGCAGATGTTATTTTGCTTACCTTATTGGCCTTATCCTCCTCCATTCTTGCGGTGTTGGAGACTATTGATGCATCTGCGGTGGTATCTAGCTACAAAGTGACTTGGGGAAAGAGTGAGGCCTAGCCATTATCATGGATCACCACCTGCGCCGTCATAGTAGATTACTTATTTCTGTGGAAGAATTCCCCCCTGAAATATCTGGGTATTGTAGTAAATAGAGACCTGGAATGCATAGTGGTGGATAATCTGAACCCTTTAATGGAACAAATGCGAATGGACTCTGCAAAGTGGTCTCACCCAAATCTCTCTCTCTGGGAACAGACTCAGGCGGTGAAAATAGCTGCCCTCCCATGAATCACATACGTGGTAAGCATGCTTCCTCTTTCAACCCTCTGTCGGACAACTAAGGCCATTAACGACTTCATCTGGGGCTCAGGGAGACCGCGTCTGGTAATTCAGAAGTTTATTGCCCGTAGATCAGCAGGAGAAATAGGCTTTCCATCTGTGGAACATTACTGTTTATCCCTACATTTGGTACAAATGGAAATACATGAACCCTCAAGTCCAGGACCATCCTTTCTGGGTTATGATTGAGTGCAGGCGCCGGGAGGCATTGCTGGGGTTACAGGCCCTCTATCTTCCTTGCCTTGCTGCCAGCGACTTGCCCAATCCCATGCCAAAAGCCATGCATGCTGGCTGGATGCAGGCCAACAAGCTCTTTTCGGTGGACGCACACCTACATGACAAAACTCCCATCTGGAACAATGCAGACATTTGCATAGAAGGGACCATGCTTGACTGGGGCCCTTCGTGCAGAGTTGGGATTCTGAATCTTATGCACTTGATCTCTGGTGGGAAACTGAAGTCCTTTGAAATGCTATATACTCAACAATGGTTATATATATAATTACATCACTGTCTGCTGAATAAATTGGGTCGCCAATCCTGGACCATTCCCTGTTCCTCAGTGCTCTCGTACCACAACACTTGGGGTCACTTTAAAGGCGCAATGCCCGGATTATATAACCTCTTGATTCATCATCTACTCCCAGCCCCAATTGGCTAGCCTCAGGATGACCTGGCGGCTCATCTGCAGTTGGAATACGATGAGGAAGAATGGGCAGACTTTTTGGAGGCCATAGAATAAGTAGTACGTGAAGCATGGATGAAACTCAGCCTTTTTAAGATCCTTCAGGGCTGGCACTGGACTCCATGGCAGCTCCAGGCTGCAGGATTGCTCCCTCATTCTGCCTGTTGGAGCTGTGGTTATGCACCCTGTGATATTGCCCATATTTTGCTGGACTATCCGACCATACACCCCTTCTGGACGGCAGTAGAGTCTATGCTCTGGGAAACTGTGGATTTGCCCTCATAACTTTCAAACCCAATAATTCTCCTCCATTACTTATCAGACACTCCTGAATTGACCCACTATGCTCGTTGGTTACTTGTCACTGCCACTACAGCTTACAAAATCTGTATTTTGTGCCATTGGCGTTCTCCACAAATGCCATCCCATGAGGAATGGCTTACAAAGCAGATATTTTTCTTCCTACATGGACCCCCTTTTTGCAAGATGGCCCAGTCTGTCCCCCATAGTTCACTTGGACTTTTGCTTCTTCCTCATTATCACTACTGTACTCACTACCCATTCCTGCCTCTCCCTTTCTTATTCTCTCATCCTCCTTTTCCTCTCTTAACTATGCGACATAGGTATCATTTGTTATTGGTATGTGCATCACAGCAATATTTATATCTCTATATAGGTATAAGCTAACCTTGCGTGTCACTGTAATTGCTTTTAATTCTCTATTCATAATTTTTATCAATAAAATAATTGACACAAAAAAGAAACAGACTAGCTTACAAGCACATTTGTAAAGGAGCTTCATGCCAATCTACAACTGTTATCTAGAACTGACTTGAATTTTGCAGTGAAAATATGTTTATTAAATGTTTTTGCTAAATAATGTTGCCATTGTTCTCGTGTTCCTAGTCATATTGGATGACATGATCAATATTGATTGGTAATTATACCAACTCACCAATGTGAAGTTTGGAACATCTACTGTACCATGAGTGCATTGTATGGTATGGCACCTTGAATAGCACCAACATAACCTCCTCACAATTGAAAATCATAAATTGTGGCCTGTTTGGTACAACTGTCCCTCATAACATAGACAAAATCCAGGTACCTCTTTTTTTTTTAGGCAGGCATGTGCCTGCTCAAAACAGTCCTTTGGTAGTGATAATGAATCTAGTGGCAACATTTACCACAAATTAAAACACAAAGCACTTCACCATACACTTGTGCAAAATGTACACCTTCTAGAACTCTTCTTGTGTGTTGGATGTGTGTCAACCTTTATGTTGATTCCATAAATTATTGCTGTAACAAAAAAGGTTAACTAACAAAAAGAAGAAAATAAATTACTTAATCCCTTAATGCTGCCGGGGCTCTCAACTGCCCATCAAGTTCCAGATAGGCCACAGCAAGTATGTGGGCCATTGGGGGTTCAGAGTGCGGCACACCCACATCCCAGGTTGGGGAAGACTGGCCGAGCTGCACTTCAGATTTCTTTTGGGTCCGCCATCATAGGTCCTCCCACCTCCTATGACAGTGACAGCTATGCCTCATGTAGACTTCCAGGGTCTGCACCTTCTTGGCGATGGCCTTCCATATCTCCTTTTCCTTATGAGCGTTGATCTGTTCTGATACGAAAAAAGAAAGAAAAACATTTTGGCAAGGTTTTCTTTGTTTGTATTGCTGTTATACAATTTTGTAAAATCTATCACAAGCATTTCTAAAAGGTTAGCACAAATTATTTTCTGACATTTATTTTTTTCCTAGGAAATACTGATTTGTAGTGACCTGTTGAGTACCCTCATCACTTTTCATGTTCTCTTGTTACAAATCCAGGCCACATACATCATGTAGGTCGGGGGTCTGAAACATTGCCTGTAGTGAGAGCTACTTCTGATCAGTACAAACCATTGTGAGCTTATGAAGGCTAAATAACTTGTACATTGTTAGCACAGACCCCCATGGCCAGCTTCATTGGCTTAATGCCTAATGTTTTTAGAGCCAGATACTGTGGTTAGAACCACATACTATGACTAAGGGCAGTATGAAAGGTCTGCCATGTGTGTCAGTGAGAGCACTGTTTTTGGTGATTTATGAATGTGTGTGTTTTGGAATGGGACATATTTGTATGGGTGACTGAGAGCCTGTGTCATATGTACTTGCAGCAGAGGATATACCTTTTCCCATATGTGGCATCACTGCATCTATCATACATAAAGATACTTATTATTCTGAAAGTGGGATAAATTTAAAGTGCAAACAAAATCAGACAAGTTCATAACTTGAATTTGTTTCCTACACTTTATATTTATCTCATTTCAACATATGGCTATATTTTTCACCTATACTGATGGCACAGTGCCTACTGGCCACCGGAAGTAAGGGGCATGAAGTTTGTAAAAAGAAAATTTTGATTTGGTAGTAAATTGAAATGAAAAGTCACCTTATTCATCCAGATAACTTTTCATTTCAATTTACAGACATTTGAAAACATTGTTAAACATCATTGTGCCACAGCAAAATTATTGAGTTGACTACACTTTAATCGCAAGAACTGAAAGTGGACAATTTAGCATGTGTTTATAAAAAACAAGTTCGTTAGAACTTAATTTTTAATTCAAACATACACCTGTTCCTCTGCGTTCCCATACAGCTGGCTGTACAGGGACAGGACCTCTGCAGTCAGCAGTTCCAACTCCTCTGCTGAGAAGTTAGGGGGGCTGATACCTTCTTTGACAGGCATTGAG
This sequence comes from Pleurodeles waltl, assembly GCF_031143425.1. NCBI lineage: Eukaryota > Metazoa > Chordata > Amphibia > Caudata > Salamandridae > Pleurodeles > Pleurodeles waltl. The sequence continues at coordinate 91,582,308 of NC_090447.1, forward strand.
GGTCTCAGAGGTCGTAAAAGCAGCAAAAGTGGAGGAGGTGTTGTTGGCTGGAGTGTTAGGAGGTAAGTGAGCTTTTTTGTAACAACACCTACATGTACACAACATACTCGTTAGTCATTTGAGACGGACACAGCCATTGGCTTTCGCAAGTTGCTGTCACACACGTTAGCCTATGGCTGTGTCCGTCATGGAGTGTTACACCGACTAGGCGTCAACTTCTAACAGCGGCCATCAGATTGCAAATGTTCTGACGGCAAGGTCAGGTGGCACCATTTTAGAATGTGAACCAGTGTATTATTAAAGTTAAATGCTTCACCACTACTTGAAATGGTGGCTAGTTTGTTTACATATGTAAATGTGTGCATTACTGTATTTTTAAACATTTGAAACAGCAAAATGTAATGCAGGTGATCATGCGCATTACTACATTTAAATGTGATACTGGCACAGTTTATTTTATACTTTGTTGATGGAATTTTAGAAAAAAATCAAAAAAAGATAATGTGTAAACATTACAATACAATACATTACAAATGTGTTATTTACACATTGTTCTTAAAACATATCAGACGTAAAAAATTGTTATTCTAAGTTACAACATCACTGAAAAATGATGTGTACATATATGTCACAAAAACATATGGAATTTTACAAAGGCATGAGATGTGTTATCTTTTTTCTTAAATGCAGACATATGAACCCAGGGAGAGGTAGAAGATGACAGCCTTAAGTGTTTAGACCATTTCCAGACCTTGCCACCATGGACGAAAGGGATATTATAAAAAACTAATCAGATAAAATAGGTAGCCCATTCTTGATTTATGTCATTAGCTGGAGCAAGATCTTCTGCCTCACAACTGCCTCACAATAGGAATCCCACCTCAATAACACTAATAGTGAAAATGATGGCAGTACTCCATTTTGTGGCCACAGGATCCTTCCAATACACTGTGGCAGTATCTGGAAGCATCACTTATCACAAAAGGTATGGTAGCATATGATATGATATGATATGATATGATACAATATGATACAAGTTGTTGCCTGCATTCGGTCCCAATTTAGGCAGTAACTGGAATGCTAGGTTTCATAGCAAAGGGAAGTTATTCCTTATGGAAGAGGAAGTCTCACACACTTAGTAATGCCATGCTTCAACATTGGCCTCCCCTCCCTACCCTGGTAGGACCATGCCACCAGCATGGACTCGACCTCTTGATGAAGTTAGGCAAGAGGGACTTCTTAGATAAAACACTACTGGACAATAGAGGGGATCCAGATATACTAAAAATACCTTGAGGAATACTGGTATAGTAAACTTTAATGGTAGTGTCAACAGGTATAACTAAAAACAGACGGACGGTATTGCTGAGACTATTGGCTCAGGCCGTCTCAAAACGCTGATGTGTTTCTGCCCTCACAATGGGCCTATCCTACACAACACACAAGTCCTACCTGAGAAATGGAGCTGATGTAAGGGCCTATTTGGAAAAACTATTTTTACAGATAAAATTAGCCAAGGTGTATTCTTTTTTCTCACTAGTATTTGTAGTGATAGTCTTTCCAAATCACTGCAAACAAAGTGCAACTACTGTGCCATGAAAACATACATTCCTGTCTGTATGGTTATATTGTCACTAAATAATCAGCATGAGGGGGAAAATAGTTTTTTATAAACGCTCATTCCCGTTTTTTATTCATCACGTAGACAACAGATGCTAAGACTAGGCAAGGAGCAATTTGACCTAAAAATAAAGAAATAACCCATTACACTAAAGTATAGGGGATACTTGTTCCTGATTTGGGACGAGGACAGTGTTTTTTCTAGTCACACACTATATGAATGAGGAAAAGATCAAAGATTCTCACAAGGAAGTTTCATACTCAAATTCAGGGGTGTTATACCCAGAGGATCATCTTTGGTAAATACATCTTGAAGACATGGCAAGCCCTTCAATAGAAGGCTGTTTAGACCAGGTGATCATGCTCATGCCCTTCTTGGTTAATAAGCTGAGGTAACTCTGCATAAAGCGAAAGATTTGTACAAGCAATGAGTCAGCCAATGTATGGAAACATAGTCATTAGTAAACCTATTATCAGTTATATTGTTCGGATTACAAGTTCCTAGGCTCAGGAAAATAAGAAGGCCTCAGTAACTACTGAGCATATACTCAGATCCTTTGATTGGGTGGATCCACCTGGTGGCTGTTGCTAAGAGGAGTCACAAGACATTCTATTAATGTCAAAAAATTAATAACCATGTACCCAAATCACCTTGGTACCTCCACTAGGGCTTCTATTTATGGCCATATCCTTGATGCTTCTTGCTCTTTTAAAAGAGTGCATGGCTTTTGCTAGTGGGAGACTGAGGATTCTCCAGTTTTTTTTCATATTTTTCTGCAGGTGGTTGAACAGGGGGATGAAGGCAGTAACACAAACCAGCTTATCCATTTCAAACTCCTTGAAAGTTACGAGCAATTGTTCTCTGTTGTTAATAAGTGCCCTTTTGTTAGCTCTTGGTATCAACTGGGGAGGATAATTCTTTGCTGCAAGCTTCATGGAACGTTTTGCCTGCAAGTGTCTTATAGTCCTTTACATCGAAACAGTCCTGTCGGAGATGTAAGAACTGTCCTACCGTATCTGGAGGCATGTCACAACCACCTTTCAGTGGTGTGCTACAAGACGACCTTTCTTCAATGATGAGACACATCAACAGCTTCATCGAGTTTCCACGAAATGAGGAGTTTGCAAATGTGGAGGGAGATGTGGAGGGAGCAAATGATGGCACACGTATTGCCTTAGTGCCACCAAACACCAGGGAACAGGTCGACCATAATCACAACAACTTCCATTCAATCAATGTGCAAGTTGGCTGCTTCTCTGATTTGTACATCTCAAGCGTGTGTGCCCGTTTCCCAGAGTCAACACATGATTCCTTTGTACTACAGAACAGCAGCATACCCCTGCAAATGTCACAAATTGGACCTGAGAGGGCCTGGCTTGTTGGTAAGTACAATCTGTCAATATGATTATTTGGTTAATATCTAGTTTAAGAATGTACAAAGGGTTTAGATATTTTTCCTCAATATATATTTTTTCATATAGAGACTCAGCTTATCCTAACCGACCATGGTTGTTAGCACTACTGAGGAATCCAACAATGCCAGGAGAAGTCCACTTCAATGAGGCCTATGGAAGAACACGGAGGCCAGTGGAGTGGGCTTTTGGGCTCCTGAAGGCCAGATTTTGCTGTCTGGATAAAACTGGTTGAGCCCTCCTCTACTCACCCGATAAGGTATGCAAAATCACCAATGGCCTGCTGCATGTTGCTCGACATAGCCCTGCAATGGAACATCCAATACATTGCAGAGAATGGAGACCATGATGAGCCCCCCGATAAGGATGATGAAATGCCAAATGAAGATGATAGTGGTGAAGATGAAGGAATTGACGTATGTTATTGACCACTTCTTCGCATGAGTATAAATATATCTTTACCTAATGTTATATTAAATGCCCAAAGAACTTGTAATCTAAAGAGCATTTCAGTCTGTGTAGGATATTTTTTAGGGCTGGGTAGTTTAGGAAATTCCAGGGCAAAAACGTTTGTGGATGAAATTTCTGAAAAATTGTCTGCAGTGTTCATTACATTGTTTATCTTTGATTGTTCTAAGTAAATGTGTCCTCATTACTTGTAATGTGTCTATTTTGTCATGTAAATTAATTATTTGTTCTTGTTATTCTGTTTTAGGATCCTTCACCATGTCATCTTCATTTGGACATTTCAAAGTTGTGAAATTTGCTGTTATATGCTGCTGTTGCAAAGTACAAAGGGAGCATGGGTTTATCCTGTGAAAAACACACACAGTTTGGATGTACATAGCTTGTACAAAGACAACTTGTAGAATGATTGAATAGAAGTTTATAAGATTGCATTAAACTTGTTTTCTGTTACTTTTTTGCCACCAAAGCTATATGTACTGCTTAACTTGCTCTGACCACATGCGCAAGTTGACCCATAGCATACTAATCTCCCTTCACACTTGTAAAATCCTCATTTTGTGTTAAGTGTATGAAGTTGTTGATGTGCGTCATCATTGCAGAAAGAAAGTTGTGACATGCCACTAGATATTGCCACAGCGTATTGGAATGATCCTATGGTCACAAAAGTGTGTACTGCCATGATTGTGACTATTGGTGTTATTGATGTGGGATTCCTATTGTGAGGCAGGAGGTCTGACTCCACCTGATGACATGAATCAATAATAGTTTGCCCATTGAATCTGTTTTATATGATTATATCCTATTCTTCTATGCTTTCAAGGCCTGAAACTGTAAAAACAAAAATTACACATACTATTTTGCTTCTGTATGTGTTCTATTTTCTTTTTATTAGACAAACTATTCTTACTTACTAATGTATGATTTCTGATGTTTGTTATATTTTACTTTTTTGAACATGGGAGAAATATTACCTAAATAGAATTTTTTTTAGGGTTAAAATTGTTTTGCTTATTTGCATTTTTAAAATAATGATGGAAGAAAGAAATAAAAAAAGTGAATACCACAAGAAATGCAACACCAGTCTGTGACTTAGGGGGCATTACAAGCTTGGTGGGCGGCGGACCGCCGTGCGGCCGCCAATGCGGCCGCACTCCCGCGGTCCCCATTACAACATCCCCGCTGGTCCGGCGGGCGCAAACCTAGTTTACGCCCGCCGGCCCAGCGGGGATGCGCCCGCAACATAGGAGCCGGCTCCTAATGGAGCCGCGGTGATGCGGCCGTGCGACGGGTGCCAGGGTTAAAATGACCCCCTTTGTGTTTTTAGAATGTATTTTACACACATAAATAAGCTGATACAGGATGAAAACCAAATAACAAAGTGGAAAGTCAAAAAAAGAGTCAATCATGGCGAGTGAAACTATTATTTTAGATGCAAAATTATTTTAAGTCTGATGTACAAAAAACAACTGGCATTTATAAGCTTAATGTGTCCAGAATCTATTCCACAGAGTGAATGGTAGTCACACCCTGGAGGAAATTTGGTTCTTCGTCTCTTGCTGGTGGTGGTGGAGGTCTTGCCATCCTCTCCTGGTGGTCTGGATGACCGTCCCCTCCTGAGGGTGTCCGCAGTTGCAGGGACTGATGTGGTTGCAGGTATTTCTGGTTGTAGCAGGGCCTCCCTGTCTGTGGCTGAGGCAGGTGTAGTGGACCTAGATGTTGTAGGGCCACAGAAATGGGTAGATGGTGCTGGGAAAGCTGTGCACATATGGTGGTAAATGTTAAACAGCACTCCAGTCAAATTCAAGTTTAGAGTCTACATATCTACATTGTTTTCCCTCTGCGACTGCAGAATGTCCCGGAGCTCTGTAAGGATCTGGCCCATCATGTCTTGGGACTGATGTAGGGATCTCAAGACTTGATCAACAGTGGTCTGGGTGACAGTGAGCCCAGTGGCCTAACTTTGCTGGCCCACATATTCCCTCTCACGTAAACTTCCAGCACTACCCTCTGCCCTTGAGTCAGTGTGCCCCGTTCCACTGGGTCCTGGCTGAACTGGAGATGGTGCTAGTGCTGGATGAACAGCAGCCAGGACTGGGGGGCATACGATTAGGGTGATGTTCCTTTGGACACAGGAAGTGCAGGTATCATTAGGCTGAGGTGTTGTAACAGCTGGGGTAAGAAGTGTAGGTGTGGGATGAGTGAGACTCACTGGAGCTGTCTGCCCAGACAGACTAGCTGGAACAGGCTGCTCCACATAATCTGGACTTGCAGGAATGGAGTCCTCACTGAAGGCTTGATCCTGGACTGGAGTGAAGGTATCCTCAGTGGCAGATGGTTGTCCACAAACTCTGGGTGTAGGACGTAATATGAATTATAAGAAAACAAATTGTAAAAGTCTGGATTATGCATCAAGTGTGTTTTGAGCTATAAATGGAGCAAACTAAAATTAATAAATTTATATTTATAGTATATTTGTGTGTTTTGGTAATTTCCCAAACATTATAAATTACAGACATGCAAGTTTAAAAAAAGGTATGTGAAGAGATGTCCTGAAAAGAAAAAGATTACTTAGGAAGTTTACCTAGATGATACCACATATTCAACACAACTCAGTATAGATGAGAAATGAGAAGTTAACCATTTCAAGGCCTAGCAGGCAAAAATTCAGACCAATATACAACTTAGGAGGATTAATGACCTTGGTCATCATACGGACCTTGCTAAGTAAAGTTATTATCACTACTACTTATATTCTGCATACAACATAACATGATATACAATCTTTAAGTCAACATACTTTGAGTTGTGAAACCAATTAAATCACTTCAATGAAATTACAACAAAAATGACATATAAAAATTACATGAAACAATCCACTTTTTATTCATTGCATAAAAGTGGTTTGAGAAATGCCTGACATTTTGACATATGTGCATATAAGGAAGAAAAGAGAAGGAGCAACATCACATTGCAAACATATTTCCCATATACAAAAACAAGGCATCGTGGTAGTTGTAGTCCTTTTAATATGACATTGCCAACACTTGGAAATGTGTAAGTTGAATATTCCTAGTAAAATATAGGCTGTGAAGATGTACACACATTTACAAAATTATGACATATGTGAAATTTATTAAGCAATGGAAAAAGACTTACAAGCATCATACCTGCATGGTATAATGGATGGGGTTTTGAGTCTGTTATCTTAACAAAATACATTCAAACAAACAAACAATCATATACAAGAGATTATCAATGAAGACCAACACACATATTGACCACATATTTTGCCCAATAGTAAAAGGAGTGATGGCACAATCATGCTATTAATTTGATGATGACAATAGATTTGTGATTTTTACATTTGTACATATATGTTTTACAAAGATGAAAACACATCATGAACAGCTAACTGAAGAGCAAAAACTACATTTATGTTTAGTTATACATACATAAGTCTAACTTACTAGTCTCCACTCCACCAGGGATTCCGGTCAAGCCTTCAGAATGTAGGATCTGCAAGGCCTTCTACTCCCAGGGAAAAAGTTGTAATGGGGGCCTGGGAGAACCACCACCAGACCTCTGGGCCTCCGGGTGGCTCTTGGAAGCCAGGGAATGTACTCTCCCATACAGATCATTCCACTTCTTAATTATTTCTTCCTGCATACATAGGTTGTTTGCAAAACCAAAATAAAATGATGGACCGAGTGTTGAAGCTTTTCAAACACTGTCCCCCACTCACAGATCTGGGTTTAATCCATCGTTATTTTGGCTGCAACATCACTCTAGTTTGGAACCAGTCAGATGCAAATCAGTCTTGACCCTGCTCCCCATGGGCACTGTCCATCCCGAATTGCCAAGCCAGGTCCTCCCAGGAACCAGGAGGCTTGTTTCTGGTCCAGGGAGGACCTGGCCTCGCAGTAGGGGCTGGACTGTTCTCAGGGGGAGTAGGGTCAAGACTGGTTTGCATATGGCTTGGTCCAAACGAGGGTGGCATGCGAGCAAAAGAACTATGGATTCAACCCAAATCTGTGACTGAGGGTGAGTGTTTGAAGAGTTTCAGCACTCCTTCCATCATCTTGTTGTGTTGCTATGTTCACCCTAAGTAGCCAGGGCATGCACAGGCATCAGTCCCTTGCTCGCTGTGCCACTGGATTCAAGCTAGCCAGGCTGATGAGGGGTAATACCCCAAAACCGGTCCCAGGTTTCTTGTTTCTGTACCAAGGAGGACCTGGCCGTTCTGGCTGGACTGTTGCCATGGGGCGCAGGGTCAAGATAGACTTGCACATGGCTTGGTCCAAACTGGGGGGGGGCATGGTGAGCAAAACACAATGGATTCAACCTAGATCTGTGACTGGGGGTGAGTGTTAGGGAAGTTTCAGCATTCCTTCCATCATCTTATTGTATTACTATGTTCACCTTAATTGGCCAGGGTATGCCCAGACATAGGCCCCTTGCTCGCTGTGCCATGGATTCAAGCTGGCCTGGCTGATGAGGGGTATTACCCCTAAAAGATGCTTGTTTCCGATCCAGTAAGGACCTGGTACAGCAGTTCGGGCTGGTCCATTCCCATGGGGAGCAGGGTCAAGACTGTTATGAAGGAGTATGGTCTTCACCATACTTCAGGCCTCTGTTGCAGTCAGGGATGAGAAGGGTTATTTTAACTTTTTTAGATGTTTGAATTGAACTCTTTTCAGGTTTATCATGTGGCAGAGCAGCCTCTTGTGTAATCTTCTGAGAATCCTCATTATCCATTCATTAATGCTGGTCTTATACTGGCCAATAGCAGATCCCTTATTGCAATTAGTGTTGTAAGATTGCTGTGGTTTGTCTAGTGCTTAAACACAAGTAACACAAGCAGCTTTTTGTATCTTTTTATATCTTTTCTGTTGTCACAATTGGAGTCAGAAGAGCTGTCATTATAAAATGTGCATTTATTTATATAAAAGGAAATGTTCTACAGCGGCATATTCTCATAGGAGTGTTTGCTATTTGTAAGCAAACAGGAATCCTTGAATGAAGAGAAGGAATTGTTTGGGCAGTTCTACTCACTAGTACTTCAGTGCAAGATGTACATTTTGAAAAACAAATGTGGCTAATTTCTAAGTTGTAGGCTTCAAATAAAAATAATGGTTTAAACCCTGAAATGCGCATGTTTTGTGATATTGGACAAATAGCTTTTGTCTGCTGTGCCCCAGTTCTTGGATGTGCTTAAAATGGCAGCTGATAGTGTTGAGTCAATGTGCAGTGTGTAAATCATGACACACTGCCACATTCAATGAGGGGCATCTTCAGCTTGTCATATGTTTTTTAGCCAACAGCATTTTATGTAGCAAAACCGCAAATCCCTGAACCCAAAATACTTTTTTTTGGCTGAGAGTAAGACGAAAAAAAGAACATATGGCTACTGTGAAATCTGTGTATGTCTTTCTTTTTCCACCCATTGTGGACCCCTGATACCTTCCACATGCATTCTTTTGCCATATTGTGACTAATAATTTACATTGAAGGTACAGAATGTTAAACTAGTAGGAAGTTGAAGGATGACGCAGAGGTAAGTGTGATATACTTCAAGGATTAATAGACCATGACTAGCTGCTATCTGTCTTGTAAAGGATCACAGCTGCTTAGCAGTTCCTAAAGTGTTAGGATATTTCCTTCACACATTAGCACCATCCCCAGGTGGTATTCTTGTAAGGGCTGATTGGCAGTTGTCACATGTCATATTACTTGGAACGGAAAATTGTTCTTCAATTGGGCTTTGTGATACTGAATCAAAATGTGAGCGTAACTTGGGCCACTCTGACAAGCATGTGGAATCTGATAGGCTAGCACAATAATCCAAGACAATGTGTACCTAATCAACACCTCTTTCAATAATTATGTCAAACTTCATACTAATGGCGGTATTGAGCAGTGTTTGAATACCACCTTAGCCTTATTCAACACACGCAAGAATGTCTGTGCATCACATCTTGCTGTTGGTGTGTGTGTGTCACTTTGAGGTATCTGAGTCTGCCTACATATATTTTTTCCACCATAAGTGTTGCCAGCTGGAACATGTGTAATGGAATATTTTGTACTTTAGGGAGAAGCTGTCTGGTCTTGATAAATTTGTGCCATCCTGAGCCCCAGCTTTAAGGTTTGCACTGTTACTCTCCGTTCATTCTCTGCAGTATGTGGTGAGGAAAGTTGCTGCTGCTGCTTCTACTGGGCCTCTCCCATGACTATGATGGCCTGCACTGCTGCAGGCGATGCTATCCTGATTCATGTAGCCTAGTTAACCTTCCAATCATGTCCGTGTCTAATCAAGTGGGGATGTAGATGACACCAAGAACTGTAAGTGGATATTGTGCATTGTAATTACAGTGGTGTAAGTCGGTGTGGGGGTGCCTCTGACCTCAAGGGGGACCCCTCAGCACAGTACCCACAACTGAGAAGTCCTGAGTACATCTGAAGGGGAGCCCCCTCCATGTACTTTGCAGGGAGGGCGTCCTCAAGTTTTGTTACTTCACTGTGTAATTTGGCAGCATTGCATGGTTGTTTGGCAAATTATGACTGCCCATAGGTATGTGATGGTTGAATTCTTGACATGGTAGCAGCCCTGGTAAGATATGTGTAGTAACCAAAAAAAGACTTGCAACTCCTATACATTTCTATACATACTCTATGCATGAGTTCTAATGTTTAACTTTAACATGAAGATTTGTAGTTCTCATTCACATTAACATTTGTATCTCGATGTATTGCATTTATTGAAAAGTATGCTGCATATGTAATCACGAAAAATTCATTTATTCATGTTTTGCATTTATTCTGATATTATGCATTAATGTATTGCTTTTTAGAAGTGCACATTTCCAATGATTTATTAAAGATGGCATAACGAGACCTTCACTTTAACAGGAGATGTATTTTTGCGTGTTCTTCATGTTCCTTCTTTTGCAGGGGCACATTCATTGTTTCCTATCTAGAGAAAGGAGTATTGTGTTTTAGAGCCTGAGAAAAGAACTCCTGGCAAGTACAGAACAACCTAATGAGCAGAAGAAGTCTCCTATTCATTGTGTATCTTGCATAAAGGTGTTCAAGGTTAGCTTGGTAATTTGAGCTCCGTGGGATGGGAAAATCTGAACATGTTGTGGATGCGTCTGGTGGGAATTGGAGTCTTTGCATGATGTGACTATAGATACGGATGTGCCTGGAATTTTCCACTATAGCCTTAGAACCCGCCGTAGCGGGCTCTACCGGCTATTAAAGGCCCGCTCCCCGCGTTAAATGCCCGAGCCGGAGAGGGACTTTAATAGCCGGTAGAGCCTGCTACGGCGGGTTCTAAGGCTATTAGAACATTCTGCCAATCAGGGCAGAATGTTCTATTAAAAAAAAAAATGTTCACGGAGCCCGAGGGGATTAAACTCCCCTCGGGCTCCGTGAGGCTTTGTTCACAGCTGTTGCTGTGAACAAAGCGAACATTGGAATGTTGGCGCTGCGGGCTTTTACCGGCCAGTAAAAGTCTGCAACACTCCATTGTTTTCAATGGAGCTACCAACATTCCAATGTTCTAATTTTAGTTAGTGTTTACACTGTTAGAATTACGGCAGATTCTTTTGGACTCTGAGAGGTAAGGACCCCTTTACTTTCCTGATGCCCTTCAAGTGAGTAGTTTTATGCTAACACTGATTTTCCTTTTAGAAGACTTCTACTGGAGTCTTCACGATGCTGATACCTACGTTACTCTATCCCTGAGTGCCTTTAGACTCTTATTTCCAATTAGCTTGGAACATAATTGATGTGCTTAGTCCTGTTTATGTTTAGGAGGAACAATCTGACAATCCGACATCCTTTAAGGAATGTCAAATCTTATTTCTTAGTTTCTGTATTGCTGTGATTAATTATAGTCTTTGTATGCCTTATGCTATTGAGACTGAATTTACTCCAGTGTTTCAGCTTGCCGGTTCGGATCTTGTACCTTTACAATTTGATTCTGATATGCACCTATATTGGATTGATTACTAATTTTTAATAAACATCATAAACTTTTCATAGTGATTCCTGGTCCTCATTGAGTGGCCAAACGACCTTTACAAAATTGTAAATTGTTGATATGTTGTTAACTCCCTTGCCTCCCAGTCTACTACAATTTCCATCGGATGAACACTGACCTTCGCTTCCATTTGCGCTCCTGCAGTGCCATTCAAACATTCTTAATTTATTAAAGTTAGAAGTGTGAAGCGCTTATTCTGTTGCCTGCATAAGACACATAGAATTCAGTGAGCTATTTCGCTATTAGTGATTAACAAAATAGAAAAGCTCTCACAATGGACCAAGATGTTTTTCCTTGCAGTTCTTACTTCATTAACTGCTTAGCACCAAGGGACTCTCCACTTCTATTCTATGCCCCCTCTGAACATTGCAAGCTTTTAAATGGTCCATATGTAATATTCCTTATCAACTGTGCTCTCAAAAGAGCAGAACCTATGCCTTGACTGTAAACTTTCCTTTAGGAGTACGTGTACATTAGGACAACCAAAGAGTGTTTCCATCTGCTGGTCTGTATACCCAAATCTTGTCTACGCTTGTCTGGCCTCAGAAGTTGGCCTAGGCCTTTCTTGGATCCTCTTATAGATAATGGCATGTACACAAATATGTAGTTGTAGTAACAGCCATAGTTGTCAACCCAGAATCACTCAATTCATTTCCCTCAGCACATCCAAATCATGCCTGAGGGAGACATGTTTTGCCTGCCCTGGTGGATGCCTAGACTGGCCATACATTCTTTTTAACTTTTAAATTCCATCGCAGTTGAGCACTCACTTTTGTTCTGGACACTGGGAACAGTGATGGAATTGAGTTACATTAACACAAATCCAATATAACAGAGAAAAGGTGTTTGTAGTGCAGCATGACAACAACAATTCTAATCATCTCTTCAAAATGAGGCAAATAGTTAACAGTTTGATTTTGGTTACAAAATGTTTGTGCTTTTGGTCAGCAAGGTTCTCATTGCAGTGTAACAGCCAGTAGCTATGCTCAGTACTTATCTGTTTGAGTACTGGGGCTTACTCGCCCACTCCCACCCACTGACAACAGAGTCTCATATCAATGAGTACATCTCCTCTTAGCAGTGGAGAGAAATATGTGCCTGGAAGACAGTCACTATAAACTCACCTATTATAAAAGGTGACAGCAAACATTGACCTTTTGTTGTCATATTGTGGGCATTCACAGCATGATGATTCCCATTACTGCATAATGCTTGCTCTAGTGTAATGAGGGTAATTAGTACCACATTGTGGGCACTTTTAACATGAAGCAGACCATCCCATTTGGAAAGAAAGGGATCATTTTCCGTGTTTACCCCTATCCCCAACTTTTGGACTGATGCTGCTGGCATTTTGACTCTGAAGTGCGCTGGGCCTTGCTGAACAGGACCTAGTGCATGTACTCTGGACCACTAAAGGCATGTGTTCAGTTGGCTAATCTGTGATTCACAGATTTAAATTGCCTATAAATGCCTAGCATAGTGGTAAAATGGATACTCATGGTTAGTAAATTAAATGTAATCAGTTAACTTCAGCCCTTATAATGCCACCACTGTTCTGACAAAGTGAAAGCATGGTGCTTGGTCTGCCACTTGAGCCTAGTCGGGCAGCTTGTGAGCTGCCAATTCACCATGGCAAAAGAACCCTTCTGCCATGCCCATACCTTCCTTTTTAATATTTGTAAATGACTCCTAAGGCGGGCCTTTGCAGCCCAAAAGGCAGGGTGCCAGATATGAAGAATAATGACATTGTATTTAAATGATCTGACAGTGAAATTTCAAAATTTTCACTTTACTGAGGCCGGTGACCCTATTGGTTAATGTGCAGTTTTACTAGCCCATGCACTAGGTACTAACCTGGAACCACCAAATATAGTACTTTAAGGTATCAAACTAATTTTTACATTTAACCTGACTTATTGCTGAAGTCAGATTTAAAATAGCTTTTTAATGCAAAGGCGACTTTAGAAAGTGACCATTTTCTTACCCCAAACTTCTAGTAGTCACTTCTGATTAACTGCAGCAGTTGTCACCCGAGCTCTGATGGATGCACCTGCACTCAGTGAGTGGTACAGAGACCTAGAAAGATTGTGAGCAGCATTTCCAGCACCTCTAAAACAGCTTGTCACTCTCTGCTGAAGAAGAACAACAATTCTGAAACATGTGTCTGGAAATACACAGCACTGGCTACACCAACAATGGCGCAAACTAACAATCTTAATGAAGTAAGTGGTACCATGGACTGATTTACCATTACCCACCTGCACAAACTGAGTGTTGGGGTGTGAGGCAGTGTGCTCCCTTCCTCCTTTATATGGCATATTGATTATACCATGTGTTAGACCTGTCATCTTTAGGGTGGTCTCCTCCCGAAGTTTTGCCTGGTTACTTCCACTTTTTCAGATTTTTTCTTCTATTTACCATTGTTAACCTGTGCTACAGTGCTTGCGCTCACTTCCCTAAACATGGTTTGATTGGCATATACCTAATTGTCATATTTAATTTACTTATAAGTCCCTAGAAGAGTGGCATATCATATACACAGCACCTAGATAAATACTGCTAGTGTGCCTGCAGCACTTATTGTACCACTCACTTAAGGAGCACTTCAAAACATGTCCAGGCCTGCCATTGAACCCTGAGTGCAGTATCATACTGCAATGTTGACATGCCATTTAAGGCCCCGTGCCAAGCCTTAACCACCCCTTTCATTACATATGTCACCCCTAATGTAGGCCCTAGGTAGCCCATAGGACAGGTTGCTTTGTAATTAAATGGCAGGACATCTAGTTTTAAGTTTTACATGTCCTGGTGGTGAAAAACACCCAATTCTTTTGGTCACTACAGTGAGGCCTACCCCTCCCGTAGGATATCATTGGAGATTCCTTACTATATTTAGTAGGCTGTGATGCCTAAATGAGAGGATGTGGATATTTCATGGTTGGTACTTATGAAATTGAAATGATAAACCCTCTTTAATGGTTTTGGAAATGCCACATTTAGAAAGTTGGCATGTTCCTGTCCTTAGCCCTTTGTGCCTGCAGCCTGTCTTGGGTAACATGACTGTGTGTACCTGACAGTTAGACGTTGTGAATTCCTCCTGTCATGCACTCACCTGCTTCCAACTGCGGGGGCAATGATGGACATCCAATCCCAGCTTGGGCAGCCTTGTTTAACATGTAACGACTGTCTACTTCCACAGACTGCTCCCAGGGAGAAACGGGGATGGGATAAAACAAGAAAAAGATGAACCCACATCACTGTGGGAACGGCTCGGCATCGGCTGCCTCGTGCATTGCCTAGAAGGGTCAGGACTCTTTAACGCTGTTGCGATACACTAAACACAACAAAAGACAATTGGGGTCATTCTGACCCCGGCGGTCATGGACCGCCGGGGCCAGGGTTGGCGGGAGCACCGCCAACAGGCTGGCGGTTCCCCGCAGGGCATTCTGACCGCGGCGGTTTGGCCGCGGTCAGATGTGGAAAACCGGCGGTCTCCCGCCGGTTTTCCGCTGCCCAAATGAATCCTCCATGGCGGCGCAGCTCGCTGCGCCGCCATGGAGGATTCTGACACCCCATACCGCCATCCTGTTCCTGGCGGTTCGCCCGCCAGGAACAGGATGGCGGTATGGGGTGTCGTGGGGCCCCTGGGGACCCCTGCAGTGCCCATGGCATGGGCACTGCAGGGGCCCCCGTAAGAGGGCCCCACTTTGTATTTCAGTGTCTGCTTTGCAGACACTGAAATACGCGACGGGTGCCACTGCACCCGTCGCACCTTCCCACTCCGCCGGCTCCATTCAGAGCCGGCGTCCTCGTGGGAAGGTTGTTTTCCACTGGGCTGGCGGGCGGCCTTTTGGCGGTCTCCCGCCAGCCCAGTGGAAAACCCAGAATCACCGCAGCGGTCTGACGACCGCGGTGCGGTGTTCTGGCGGGGGTACTTTGGCGGGCGGCCTCCGCCGCCCGCCAAGGTAAGAATCACCCCCAATGTTACCTATAGGGTCCCTACTTAGAATCTGTGTCAGTGGTTTACACATCTGGCTCACTTTAGGCCAGTGCGTAGAAATCCACTCTGTGAGTGAAGTTTGTGGAATTCAGGAACTTTGCGCTACACAGTGTAGTGCGGAGTTCCCGCATTCCGCATTCCAGTGCAGAGCAGAGTTCATTCGCACGCATCAGATTGGGTTTTGGTGGTCTCTCATGAGAACCACAGTACTCCTGGACCAGTAGGGCGCACGGACAAGCCTTTGCATTCAATTGCTCTGTTTCCGGGCACGATACTCTGTGTTCACTCGCGCTGCTTCTGGCCATGACAGCAGCAAAAACAGTCCAGCTTGCGAGAGTGAATGCTTTAGATACTCCAATGGACCCTTCAAGTTGTTTTTTTTAGAATGAGAAGCCTTTTTTTCAAACAGGAAGGAAGTGTGCCAGAGACTCAAACTTCCTGTTCCTGTCCAGCAGGCTTCTCCCAGTGCTTTGTCCATCTCCTGGTCACTTTCCACTTGGATTTCAAGGTAGAAGGATCACTCTCTTTGTCTTCTGGATCTAACTTGGGATTTAAGGGCTTTGTTTTTGTGAAATCACACAAGTAAGTTAAAACACTATTGAATAAGGGTGTTGTTTGTTTGCTTGTGCATGCACCAGTATTTATTTGTACTTTAATTTAATTTTACCGTTTTTATAGTGGCGGGTGGGCTGGAGTTTAAGTTTGGGCCTAATTATTCATTTTGCATTTAATTGATTTTTCATCTTTTGTAAAGGAAAATTGTTGCACAGCTAGGTACCTTGTCTACATGTTTGTAACATTTGCAATATTATTTTACTATGTGCCCTATATATCCAAATGGCCAGCTACCCAGTAGGCTCAATACATCAATGCATGACACAAATGTTTCAGTGATATACGTTTTTAAAACTTCATTTAAGGCAGTTATGGCATTAGATTAAATTAAGAATATTGTGTATTTTTTGCATTTCAAATCTTTTGTGCAAAAAGTGTGTTTGTAGTGTGGTAATATTTGATGGCATAGGAGAATGTGTGTACTGCTGTTGTGCAATTGTTATAGCTGATTTAATTTTCATGTTTTGCATTGCTGAATTAATGTTAGTGTTTTCATCAGTGTTACCACCTTGCCTCCTTATGGCCAGTGTCTGTGTGTGGGTGTGTGTGTGTGTTTGTGTGTCATCGTCCACCATTTGTGTTTGTTCTCCAAGCCGTGTGGCCAGGGGTCCTTTTGTGTAGTCTATGACCATAGACTTGCATGTGTTCTTTGTTCTCCATGCCTCCTTGTTGGCAGTTGTTGTTTGACCATGTGGCTGGTGGCCATTTTCTGCATCCAGCCAGTGTACCTTTGCCATAGGCTTGCATGTGTTCTTCTTTGTTCTCCTTGCTCCTTGTTGTTGTTGTTTGACCATGTGGCTGGCAGCAATTGTGTGCATGCAGCCAGTGTTCCTTTATTTGCCATAGGCTTGCATGTGTTCTTTTTTGTTCCCCATGTCGTAGTAGGCCTCTCGCTCCTAGGTGAGACTGCTGGTTTAGGGATGACTGCACTTTTGTTTGTATGTGACTAAGTCATTCCTACAATAATTCGCAACTGTCGGCCCAACCCTACCGGGTCACAAGCAGTACCTCACCCAACCCAAACAGTAAAAGGTGTTTTCTGGCAGCCTTGCTCATGGACTCTAGAGTGCAACATCTCAGGGGAGTCATGGTGGAACAGAACTTACCCTTTTCTCACGTTAGTAATAAGTCTCAGTCACACACAGACAATAAAGGAAACGCAGGAGAGATTTCAATAGGTTTATTAAAAAGACTGCAATCTACTGTAAAATGCATGTGCTGCAATGATTAGGATACTGAACAATAAAAGAAACATGATTGTGAGGATGAGAGTCGTGAGTACAAAGACGCCCACCATCTTGCAATCAGCATGAAGTGTAAAACCCCTAGCATAGAGAACCTAATCCCCAAACCCAATGAGAGCTAGATGTGATAAGCCTAATCTGCCAGTACCATGTCCATGAGAAGCACCCCCCAATCCTCATTACCTTGGAATGAGGTCTCTAGGTCAGACTTCGTGATGACACAAAACTGATTTCTGCAGCAAGGTGACTGCAGCATCGATATCGTAGATGGCATCTGGAAGGAATACCTCTGATAACGTTGTCCATGTGAGATGTAGTTATACAGATCCTGTATGACCCCTGACTCAGGTATGTTCCCAAACAATGAAAAGGAGGCAGACTTGTGGCAGCAATTTTGTAAACAATCCCCAACAAGTGTACATTATGTTCCTGTCACACCTAAGTGAGAAAGGGGTATGATGTGCATACCTACATACATCACTTGATTATGATGCTGATAGTGACGCCTTTACAGACTGGCACAGATAATGCAAATCAAAACATTTTGCTAACTATCAACAATAGCAGTCATCTTTAATTAAATAATACAATAAAAAGGCTATGACAGAGCAAACTAAGTAGGTTAAAAGTCAGTAGGTGGCAGGGCACAGGCCTGCAAGTCAAACGGCTAAGCTACCCTCCTGAGACCCAATAAAAGCTACTATGGATTCACTACACCCATGCCTCCTTGTTGTTGTTGTTTGACCATGTGGCTGGCAGCCACTTTGTCCATCCAGCCAGTGTCCCTTTGCCATAGGCTTGCATGTTCTTTGTTTGCTATGCCTCCTTGCTCCTTGCTGTTGTTTGACCATGTAGCTGGCAGCCATTTTCAGCATGCAGCCAGTGTTCCTTTGTCATAGACGTGCATGTGTTCTTTCTTTGTACCCCATGCTTCCTTGCTCCTTGTTGTTGTTTGACCATGTGCCTGGCAGCCATTTTGTGCTTGCAGCCAGTGTTGCTTTGCCATTGGCTTGCATGTGTTCTTTCTTTGTTTGCCATGCCTCCTTGCTGTTGTTGTTTGACCATGTGCCTGGCAGCCATTTTGTCCATCGAGCCGCTGTCCCCTTGCTGTGGGCTGGCATGTGTTCTTTCTTTGTTCCTCAAGCCTCCTTGCTCCTTGTTGTTGTTGTTTGACCATGTGGCTGGCAGCCATTTTGTCCATGGAGCCACTGTCCCTTTGCCGTAGGCTTGCATGTGTTCTTTTTTTGTTCCCCATGCCTCCTCGCACCTTGTTGTTGTCGTTTGACCATGTGGCTGGCAGCCATTTTGTCCATCCAGCTAGTGTCCCTTTGCCATAGGCGTGCATGCGCTCCTTGTTTGCCATGCCGTCTTGCTCCCTGTTGTTGTTTGACCATGTGGCTGGCAGCCATTTTGTCCTTCCAGCAGGTGTCCTTTTGTCATGGGCTTTTATGTGTTCTTTGTGTGCCATGCCTCCTTGCTTCCTAGTTGTTGTTTGACAACGTGGCTGGCAGCCATTTTGTACTAATTATTTTGTGTTATTTATTGATCATTTCTATTTTAAGTTTCTATTTTAATTTTTTAATTTTTATTTTATATTTTTATTTTTAATTTTTATTTGTATTCTATTTATTAATTCAATTGTTTATTTAGTTTCTTGTTTCAATTTTAATTTTAATTTAATTTTCATATATTTATTTTCATTTTTTATTTTACGTTTTTAATTTCTTCTTTTTTTATTCAAATTTGTATTGTAGTTTTTTAGATTTTTTAAAAACATTTTTTACATTTTTCATTTTAATTTTATTCAATTCTCCATTTTGCCTTGATCCATTCATCCACATCCATTTCTCAATTCATCCACCAAAGGCGCACAGCTGCACTACAGTATTCAGTTTCTTTAGGTGTATAATAATTCCATTTCCTCCTGGGTACCCTGGCTGGGGAGAACTGTGGACAAATGAACAGCATAATTAATTTTGTTAATGATTATTCCTTTTCCCCTGGACTACCTTGCCGCAATGGTTTTTTAAATGATTGTTCTATTTACCCATGCACCTCTCTCTGACTACCCCAGGTGTCCACTTTAAAACAGATGGAGAATAAGCAAAGAGCTATATCTGCATGTTGTGCTGCCTGATTTGAAATTACATTTTTTGGTGTGGTTTGACTTTCAAATGTTTGATTAAATTGATATTTATTTCATAAGTTACCAACTACACTAGGATTGCATTTGTCTGTACTATTTCAACCTGCTACAATGCCACATTTCACTAACTACATGTTGTTCTTGCTTGGTTGCTTTTAGGTGCACAACAGAAGAGACCTCACATCACCCATAGTACTGCCAAAGAGAAGGCCTTATACTTACTTTGGTCCTCCAAACTCTTCTGCTTGTGCACCTTAGTGCCACTGCCAACTTAGAGCTTAACATGGCCCTAAAGAAAGTTGCTTCCAACAAAGTAGCCAGTGAGCAAAAGCAGCTTTCCAACAGTGGCGTGCCAACCACAACCTTTTCCAGGAATCGTGTGCCTGTCACACTGGCCTCCCTCCAGGGAGGAACCTGGGAGCAGCACTCCCTCATCAACAGCACCACCCCAACAGAAGCCCAAGACTATGGCCCTCATTATGAACACAGCGGTAAGCACTGTGGCGACGACGAACAGAAGACCGCCATTGGCGGTGAACAGAATCCTGCCATATAATGATGCAAAAATCAGAAACCGACAAAAATCTCCCTGCCACCAGTCACCGCCAGGACCTTGTTGGCGGAAATGCTGGACCTCCCACCCCACCACCGCCGAGCACACAAACACCCCGCCCTTCAAATAAGGAAGCACAAATCACAGCGACGCTCAGTGGAAGCCGAACGACCATTGGCGGTGCAGACGGCCATGGGCGGCGAGTGGACCCAACAGCAAGAAATGCATACGTTGGTAAGTTTGAAACCCACACACCTGACACACATCCACAACACTATAAAACACTCACAGACACACCCCACAATCCTTTGCAATGAAAGTAGGCCAACTAATAAAAAGAACTCCAGAAGCAGACACTGAACGTCACAGTCCACGATACTTACACCCAACCACACAAGAGCACCATCACCTAGATCCACACAAGACACCATTCACAACAATCACCATGGCACCCCCCAAACACCCACGCTTCACAGAAAGGGAGCTAAGGACCATGGTGGACGAGATCCTGAAGGTCGAGCCACGATAAATAACCATCAAAGCATAAAATCACAACAATCCAAAATTTATATACGTAATAAATAAGTAATTATAATTTTTTTTAAAAACAGCAGTCACTAATAAGAACGTTTTTTAAAAAAACGAGTGCGTATATACCATGCGGCCGAAGGAACTTGCTAACTGCACAAATTAAAACAGGAGAGTTGTCGCTCGTCAACATCCTAAGTGCAACTTTACATTGTCTTATGCCCATGTTCCTACAAACTGGACGAATCCATTTCCATCGAGCATGGGCATAAGCTGAGCAAATAAACATAAAATGTGCTACAGATTCAGATACACAGTTACAACTAGGACATAAATCAAGTGTTGGTGGTAATCGCCAGCTACTGGTAAGGGACTTCAACGGTAAACACCCAAATCTAAAACGGACATACAAACTCTTACATAGTAAATCGGGGATTGAATCCAAGTAAGGTTCAAACTGAGGGTACCATTTAAAATCGAGAAATTGTATTGTCAATCGACCATGAGATGTACATAAGAGATAGTTGCTCCTAACATAGGACCAGTAGACAGATTTCAAATGTGGTTTCTGAGCCTTCCCCAAATTGTGGGGATTCTTCCAAAAAGTCCCAAGATGTAAAGCCACTTCGACACATGCATGAGCCAGGGAATAGAAGCTGCATCAGGTCTGTCTAGACTATCTAGAAGGGAGTCCCTATAAACAGTGAGCTCTGGAGTGGTCCAAATTCGTGCCCAGAAGAGTAAAGGTCTTAGAGCTATCACATAAGAAATGCGATAAAACCTGAGGTCCAGGAAAACCGGAATCAAGGGTGTACTGCGAGCCACAACTATTCGGGGCACAGGTCCAGCACACACCCATTGCCAGGAAGATGGAGCTATGGTAGACCATAGTCAACAAGGTCAATGCAGTGGGACAAATCCACGCTCCCTGGATGACATCCGCAAGAGATGGAACGACCTGCGTGAGAAGGTCAGGTCCATGGCATCCAGGCACCACATTGCAGTCCAGAAGACTGGGGGAGGACCTCCAACAACACCACCTGACTACACTGACTGTGAGGAAAAGGTAGTGGCCATCCTGCACCCTGAGGGACTCACTGGACTCACTGGAGGAATGGGTTTGGGTAAGTCATCTACAATTACCCCATATCCATCACACCTGAAATGCATGCACCACCCCACCCCTCCAACTACCACCAGGACCACAACACCACCCAGGCCACAATCACTTATTCCAGTCCCCCTGCATGCCCACAAACCCACTAACAGGCCCACATCCCTCCCCCTGCAAGGAATTACAATGGCCTACAGCACCCACAATGCACCTCCACATCCTAAGCAAAAAGCAATGCTAACCTCACAGAAGCATCCTGCATGGCCCCAAAGTGTGAAACCTGCACAAAACTGCCCAGGCCTGTGCACCCCATCCGATCATGCTAATGTAACAGACATGTCCATTCCTTCCAACAGGCACCACCACCCATGCCACCCTGACGGACAGGACAAGGAGTGGCAGTGCCCCACAGGGAGACAGAGGCACCTCCCAGGACACTGGGGATGGAACCCTGGACACTGATGATCACCCTGGCCCCTCACACAGTCCTGGACTGTCACCATCCAGCAGCGCCACCCAGGATACCACTGACACCCCTACCACCCAGCCAACAAGATCAGCCCAGGGCAACCGTTCCACACCTGTGTATCCAGGCTACAGACTGGTGGAACACAGGTACAGAGGCCACAGTCACTACCTACCAACAGGCAGGAAGACGGTGCCCCCAGTACAAGTGGTACCGCCAGGCCTGTGCATGGGACACAGGCACAGGGGACTAGTCCCAGTGGGAGGGCATCAGTGGTCCAGGGGGGAGGCCACAGGATGGATCCAGCAGCCCATGACCTGATCTCTGAGGTTCTGGGAGCATATCACCATACCCAGGACAGATTGGCCCAGATAGTATCCACCCTGGAGCAGAGTCAAAGGATGCAGCTAGCACACCACCAAGAGGCCATGGAGCAGTGGAAACTGCACAATGCCACAATGGCCAGCATAGCAGGTGCGCTGCTGCAGCTTGTCCCAACACAGCCTGAGGCCCACACAGACCAGGAAGCCCCTACTACAGGCCAGAATGCAGACCGGACAACAACAGCATCAGCAGCAACTGCACATGTACCACCCTCTCAGGACACACAGGGGACATCCATCTCAACCAGTACTGGCCAACACCAGGCACCCAAACGGACCCTCAGGCCCAGATATGGCACAGGAACACCTGCCAAGAACAAGGCCCTCTCAAAGAAGTGACTCTGCCAAAAACTGTCCTCCAAGTGTCCCACTGAATCAACCACCAAACCGTGTGAAAAATACAACAAACTCTTGTAAGCACGGCTGGGCCTACCATACTGCCAACAATGCTACGACCATGTTGCCATATTGTACAACCACCAGTAGCCCACTACCATCGCTGTAATCTGCACGATTTAATCCCTGCACCAAATTAAACACCTTTTCACCTGTTACAATGTCCCTTGTCATTAAGTTTAAACAAAGTGAAGTATGGATGCAACTGTATGATAACTCTTTTATTGTTATTTGAGTAGCAGGAAATGCACCACATGCCTTACATGTTGTTGTGCCTACAGATGTGTTGACATATTAGACTAAATTGTAATCTGTCCTATGCAGACCTGGTCACAGTGGCAATTAGTATTGACCCAACACCCCCCTAGATGACAAGGCACACTAACAGTATGATGCACAGTCAGCAATCTCATCCAATTGTCCCACAATGTAACTGGAAGTAGAGTTGTATCAGTTGGGTCCTGGTATTTACATCTTCCCCCTCCTTATCATCACCATCACTCTCATCCCCTCTCTGAGGAAGCTGGTCTGGATATACAGCACCCTCCTCCTCTAAGAGGGGGATAGAATTCCTCACAGCCACGTTGTGCAGCATGCAGCAGGCCACCACTATTCTATACACCTTTTCAGGGCCATAGGCCAGGGACCCGCCAGAGATATGTAGGCAACAAAATCTAGCCTTCAGGAGACCTATTGTGCGCTCTATCACCCTCCCAGTACATCCTTGGGCCTCATTGTAATTCCTCTCTGCATCTGTTCCAGGATTCCTCACTGGTGTCAAGAGCCAACGCAAGTTGGGATAGCCAGAATCACCTAGAAAAAGGTGCCAGACAGGACTTTCATTGACAACCCTCAGAGGCAGACAGCCTGGCTGTCTGCTATGTGTCAATAAGTGTCAGAAACACCTACTTATGATCCACCCTCTGCCCTCTTGTAGTTGTTCCATCGTGTGTGGCACACTACTGTTCCTCAGCACAAAGGAATCATGGACTGAACCAGGGAACATGGGATTCACATGTGAGATGTACTGGTCTGTAGTACACACCAATTGAATGTTCATGGAATGAAAGTTCTTCCGGTTTCTGTACACCTGTTCACTGACTCTTGGGGGGATGATAGCTATGAGGGTGCCATCAATGGCACCTATCACATGGGGTATGTTGGCAAAGGCGCAAAGGCATAGAAGTCCGACTTGATGCAGGAAGGTCAGCACTTTGGGGAAACCTCACATAAGACTGTAGGTGTCGTACAAATGCATTCCGGAATCTTGACAGTATAATGCTAAACATTGGCTGTGAAAAACCTGCACCCATGCCCACTGTCACTTGAAATGAGTCTGTGGCCAGGAAATGAGTGCAGAGAGCACCTGCACTTCAGTAAGGATGGCATGCTGATTACAATTTGCCGGTGTCAGTGCTGGATCAAGTAATGCACAAAGTTCAAGAATAGTTGCAGGAGTGAGTCTGTAATTGACAATGATGTCACGCTCCACCATGGTCCGCAAATCAACAAGTGGTCTGTACACCAATGGGGCCCTTCCTCGCCACAAGGGTGTGTACCTAGGAGGAGTTGAAAACATGTGTGAGGAGCACACATACATCTGCACACATTGTTTCTCATTCAGCACTGCTGGCATGATTGTCGACGACAGAAATGTGTGTGACATTACAGCAACATGACCACAATGATGTATCAGGGCTGGTCAGGTGAGGTAATGTATATTGTTCATGCCTATGGGTGTTTAGGGGACAATAGGGCCTGCATTGTGCAGATGAGAGTTTTGCAACTGCGTAGTTAAGGCCAAAATGTCTGCCCACTGTAATCCAGAAGTGTCATGGTGGAAGTGACCTCATACCGCTAGCGGTTAACGTAATAGCGTAAGGCGGTGTTTACCGCCGTGTGAAAATTCATTGCTTAACATGGTTGTCAATGGGGATTCTTAGTGTATCATGATCGCTGCCGGCGGTGACGGTGCACACCACCAAGGTGCGTACGCGAACTCATCACCCCAACTTCACTTGACTCCCTGATCTCGTGCATGCAGGTACTCCACTGAGTGTACTGCTGTGTCCTGCCTCTGGTCATGGAAATGGCACGTGTTGCAGGGGAAAGGGCCCCGGCCTTCACCAACGAGGAATTGGAAACGCTCCTGCCCCTGTACGCCAAGCTCTACGGTCGGCCAGAGGTACAGGTGAGTAGGAGGATTGGGGGGCATGGATGTGTGTGGTGGTGGTTGTTGGCTGCATACATGTGTTCACTTGTGACACTGTATGGTCCAGGGTTCCTGACATGCTGCATGTGTGTGTGCTGTTTTGCGGTTTGAAATGTCCGTCCCTTAGTGGACGTATAGCTAGCTGTACATGATTGGCCAGTGTCTGACCTCAGCGTTATTTTTCTGTGTGTCTCTTATAGGTAAGCGCCCACCAGAAGAGGGGACTTTGGCATGCCATCGCCAAAGGAAGTGCGGACCCTGTGGGTCTACAACCGGCGGAGCACCCACTGCAGGAAGAGGTGGGAGGACCTGCGGCACTGGGCGAGGAAGATCTCCGAGGCCCAGCTGGGGAAGTCATCCCAATGGGGAAGGGGTGCCCTTCAGGCACTGACCCCCCCTTATGCAACGCATCCTGGCAGTGGCGTACCCAGACCTGGATGGGCGCTTAAAGGCTGCACAGCAGTCACAAGGGGTCACAAGGGGGTGAGTACACATACCATATCCATATGATGGATGTGTGTGTGTGCATTCCTATTTATGCTGTCTAGTGGCATGGACTGTGACTGATGTCCATCTACATAATGGCCCCGTGGGGAGTAGGGGTGTTTGGGTCAAGTCTGCAATACGTCAGGTCCTTAAGATATTTGGGGAATCGCTGTAGAGCAGGGGTCTGACCACTAGTCAGGGGCATAACCATGTTTATAGCGTTAGGTGCTGCCTGTTGGAGGGTTTTCTGGGTGAGTGTATGTATGAACCAGTAATGTATCTCCATTCAGCTATTTACAATTTCTCTCCTGTTTTGTCTCCCCATCGCTGTTCTCTTGTGTTGTCTGTGTACATCAGCATCATCTGGCGAGGGAGCTGAGGCACCGGCGAGTGGAGATGCAGCGGTCCATGGATCCTCAGAGGCAGAGTCGTCCGATGCCAAGGGGAAGAGTGGGTTGGAGGGAGAGGGGAGTACCACGGGGGAGGCAACTACCACTGGAGGTAGTGACTCCGATACCTCCTCTGATGGGAGGTCCCTGGCGGTGGCGGACCCTAGTGGGCCCACCCCTACTGTGTCATCTTCTGCCACCCCATACCATCACCGCCCTCCTAGTTGCTCCCCACCGAGTTGCCTGTACCCGCTCACCCAGAAGGGTGGGGGTCTCCTTTGCCCCAGGCACCTCCTCCCCTGCCCCAGTCAGCCCCGCTGCCCTCACGGAGGAGGCTATTGACCTCCTGAGAACCATCTCTGTAGAGCAGTCAACCATTGTCAATGCCATCCAGGGGCTAGCATCAGAGGTGCAGCAGACCAATGCCTATCTGGATGGCATTCACGGTGCTGTGTCTGGCCTACAGAGATCTTTTCAGGCTCCGGCCTCCTCTTGGACGGCAGCTAGTGTCCCTGGTCATTCCATCCACCCTCCAACCACCTCTACCTGTTCCAGCACCCCACTCCCTTCACCCGTCCAAAGCACACATTCTTACACGCAGGCACACACCTCAATACACAAGAAGCACACTTCAAAACACAAGCACCACACCTCCCACCACAAGCATACACACAGCTAACATACACCTGCACACACACTAACATCCACTTCCCCCAGTGTGCCCACCTCTTCCACCTCCCTGTCTGTCCCCTGTACATGCACACCCACAGGCACTGCACCCTCATTCAATGTTGCTGACCCTGTTCCTGCAGTCAGCACAATAACAGACATCCATTCATGCATCCCAGACACCACACCTGCACTCACCACAACGACTTTAGTTGACACATGCAGCACACTCACAAGACTAGCAGACACCCAGACAACATCCATTTACACTGTCCTACTGTGTCCAGCCCCCCTCCTCCCAAGACACTCAAATGCACCAAAACACACACCCAACACACATCCACCACACCTCAGCATACTGTCCAGTCACCTGCACCCACATCACGCACACCTACACCTGTTACGACCACTCCCTCTACCTCCACTCCCACGCCTTCCTCCAGGTCCACCCCAATTGAACCTAAGAAACGTTTCCTCTCCTGTGTTGACCTATTCCAACCCACTGGCTCACCCTGTCTCATTGCCCTGTCCACTCCTCCCACGTCACAGCCAGCCCCTGTCCGCCCTTCCCATTCCCGTGCCCCTTCCCCAGAGAGGAAGAAGCCCCGTGCTGAACCAAGTCCATCTGCCACCCCGGGTCCAAGCCCACTCCCCCACCTTCCAAGGGCAAAACCAAACCCACTCCACCTGCCAAACAAAAACCTAAGCCCCCCAGTCGTAAATCCCCACTAAACCCTGCCCCTGTTCCTTGAGGTGCCTGGATGCCCCATTGTTGCCCCTATGAGGTGGAGTACCGTAGCACTTGTGGGAGTCAAGTTGGGGCCATTGTGGCCCATCAGACTTATTTTACAATGGACTGGCCATTGGCCTTCCATGCACTTCTGTTGCTCAGTGAGCATAATAAAGGTTAATGTGCGGCCTGTGTTGTTAGAGGCACACTCTGGAGCTGTGGTCTCTCGTTTCATTGTTTGTGGGTGTGGGGCACATGTCTGTACTTTGGGCAGGTTGGATTTGCCTTGTGTCGGGTAAGCACGTCTTGCTGTGGGGTGTATGGCTTGTGCTGCTGTGAATGGTTTTGGGAGTGTTGCAGGGTGGGTATTTAACTGTGCCTTTTCTTCCCTTGTTTTGTAGGTTGCGGTACTTCGACGTCGTCTTCGTCGGCGGTCTCGGTCGTGGAGGTATTTGGCAAGGAGTAGGGCTGGCATGATCTGCAACTCTCTCTCCATGTCTGCTTCGGCATGTTGTGTGAGCATCCGGTGAGTGTTTCGTTATATTTGGTTTGTTTCCACCTGGCTTTGCGTGGCGGTGGTTCCCACCCCGGAACTGACGGCAGTCTAGTGCTTCATTATTTGATGGGCGGGTAGGGCCTTTCCGTCGGCCTGTGTGTGGACTCTGCCGTCGTTGTCGGCACTCCTCTGCTGGCAGTGAGTGGTTTTCAGGATGCCTATGTTTCAGTTGGTTCATTATTTGGCGGTTCGGACCGCACGTCTGTTGGCGGTTGTTACTGCCACCGCCGGCGGTGCGGTGTTTACCGCCATGTTCATAATGAGGGCCTATGTCTGTCAGTGAAGCAGCCATTGCAATCATGGCGTCGCCAACGAGTATTGATGTTGAATTGGATTTGTCCTTTTCACAAAGTAGTACCCAATCATTTCAGGAAACAGAGCAAAGTGAACAGCAGCCGCAGCCAGCAATTGTAGATCTTCCCAAAGCTGGAGCAGAACAGGAGGGAGAGCTTGCTGCTGAGCAAGAACATCCTCTTTTAGAATAAATGGCTCCCAGATCTCCAGCAAAAAAGGAAGGATATTACATCACCATCTTCTCCAAACACCACTTCTGATGACAATGATAGGGACATGGAGTGGACCCTAGCAGATTCCGGGAGACGCCAGGAGAGGCAGGGAAAATAAAAGTTCCAGTAAGACTTAGAATCCTAGAAGGGGATGATGATGAGGAGGATGATGACAAGGAGCCAGTCATTGAGGAAGCTGGCACAGAGGAGTGTGACATTACTAACCAACCTGCTCCGAGGGATGTGGCACAGGCAGCACTGCCAGCTCCCATATTTGTAAGGCCCCAGCAGAGACCTGCACCAACCCGTACCTCAGTAGAAGTATGCACTGCAGAGAGGCAATCAACACACACTCCTACCTCCACTTCTTCTTCAGGCATTGACAGTGACCCTATAAGAAAGTCCTTCTCCCCAGTTTGGGACTTTTTTACGATTAGCAAGCAGGAGGAGAACATTGCGATATGCTCCATTTCCCGCTCAGGTGCTCGTTGAGGTAAGCCTGGTTCACACTAGGGTACTGGAGGTCAGACGATCCATATGAAAAAAACCTTTTGTAATCCAGTGGAGAAGAACCTTAAAAAAAATGCTGAAAATTGTTGCAGTAGTGAAGTTGAAGAGAGCCAGTAAACATCAGCTACAACTGGTTAGATAACAGTGGAATGTGAGGAAGAAGAGGGTGACATCCTTATGCAAAGCAGCTCGGTCCCCGGCAGTGCACCAGGTCACCCACCTCAGTGACCTCACAGCGGCACAGGAAGCCTCAGAGTCAAATGAAGAGACCATGGCATACAGTGACTGCACAGCAATGCACATTAAGTCTGCCACCACCTGCTTCTCAAAAGTCACCTGCGTCAATGGCCCCACAAAAAAAGACAATCCAGGCTACAATTACAGGCATGTTTAGTCAGGAGGGGCACTACAACCACCCAATGGCACGTTTGTACAATGGGAAGCTGGCAAAAATATTAGGGCTGGACCTCCTCCCATTTTCTAGTGTGAAAGAAGTGGGATTCTTAGAGTTTGTGGCAGCCATCTGCCCAAAATGAAAGGTTCCAAGCCGGCCCTATTTTGTCAGAGTTGCTTTTCCGGCGCTGCATCACGATGTGCTGCAATTGGTTGGACAAGCTTTGCAGCAAAGTGTTGTTCACACTAGCCACCTGACGACAGACATTTGAACCAGTTGTCAGGTGACGGATTACTTGTGCATCACTGCACACTGGATCTCTTCTGCGGGGTTAAAGTAAAAGCTATCTACTGGTCTTGGCCCTGAAGAAAGTTTTAAGAGCATTTGGCGGCATGCAACAGTAGCCATGTTTGCCATGGAGAAATCACACAAAGCTGCAAACATCTTGGAGGAATTTAATAGCACGGTGTCTGAATGGCTACAACCCAGAGGTCCCCGAATTGGATTTTTTGCCACTGAAAATGGCAGTTACAAAGTCAAGGCCATGGCAGACAGTGGCTATTTCAGGGTCCTGTGTTTGGCGCACTGCATCAACCTGGTTGTGCAAGACTTCCTCAAAAAATAAGACATACTCAGCAACATACTGATGACCTGCAGACAAATCTGCACTCATTTCAGACATTCTTTTAAAGCCCAGAAACTGTTGAAGATTATTTAGCGTGGTAACAGAGTACCAGGTAAATCCCTGATACAGGAGGTGCCAAAACATTGGAACTCAACCGATTATATGTTGCAACATCTGTTTGAGCGGTATAGATAGAACAATGATTATTTCATTCTAAGAGGAAGGGATGCAATTGGGAAAGCTATGAACATGGATGTGGACAAATGGGGCCTAGTCAAATGCCTGACACAGGTTTTCACATGGGAAGTTATCAAGGAAGACAGTACAATGGGACAGTTGCATGTGCTACAGGGCCAGCTAAAAAAGGTGTCCGAAAAGATTTGTATTTGGAGGTGTGAAAGAAAACTAAGAAGTGCATGCGCTGGTTGAGAGCCTAAGCTATCGCTTGACTTGTAATACAAGGCTGCAAAATGACATTATCTCATCCAAAGATTACATCTGTGTCACCCAACTTGATCCACGCTGCAAAAAAATTATTTCCTCTTTCATTCCTTTTTCTAAAGGGGATGTTTCAAAATACAAGAGGTGGATTGCTGAGCAAGCTGGAGCACTGGAAGAAGAACGACTGGAACTTAGAGTCCCACACCACAGTCCTGGGGTGCCAGCTTCAACTTCCAGAGAGGGCAGTCTTGTCTCAGAGTAGCCACACTAGCAGCAAGAACACCAGCAACAACAGCATCAGAAGAATCAGACCCAACCTCGGCTTGGTTTCAAGTGGCAGGTTTGAAGTCCAGTGCAGAAGCGAAGGCAAAAGAGGTCAAGCAAGTAGCAGCACCAATGACACTTTAGAGGATGTTCCAGGAGTATCTGGATGACCCAAAAGAGTGGTATGTGGATCAAAAACCATTGGTGTATTGGTATGGGAAGATGCACCAATGGCCAGAGCTCAGCAGGCTAGAAATAAAGTAACTGGCTTGTCCTGTAGCCAGGGTGCCTGCTTGACATGTGTTCAGTGCAGCTGGTACAGTTGTTACAGTGAGAAGGACCAGTGTCTTGCTTGAAAATGTGGAGAGATTAACGAGAAGAGCGGGAAGAGGATGTGGCACAACGGTCAAAGCTGCCGACCCTAGAACTGGGGATCCAGGTTTGAGTCTGGGCCTCAGCTCAACATCCTGTGATTCTGGGCAAATCACTTCATTTCACTGTGCCTCACTGTGCCCAAAGACAGCGTCTCAATACACTCACGGGTGATTAGCCGCCATATACAAATCCAAGTATTATTAACCATGATCAACATGAACCAGCACTTTATACCACCTGATTACACTGTTCCCGAAATACCACAGGAGGAAGAACCGGATGATCGGTCAGAATCAAGTATGTTTGCTGACCCAATTTTGGGTGAACCACCTGAGTTTGAGAATAAACTCTACTTCCCAGACTGAGTATGCAAGTGCCTCCATAGAACCTTTTCATTATTTCTCGCTGAACTTCTTTCTTCCTTTGCAAAATAAAAAAAATAGCCAGAGGAACATTATGTTTGTGTCGGATTTATGCTGCCCTAACATTTTTCAGTCACATATTATTATATGACTGGATTGGACTTGGACCAGTGTGCAGTGAAGTAGCCCCCACATTCCCTTCATGGCATTGGAGATGATGCCTGTCTACCTCACATGCTATTGCCTATTCTTTCTTTTAATATCACCTAGCAGGGTTGCCCCAGAGGATCATTAATAAAAGACTCCCAGTGCCACTGTTAAAGTCTGTGTTGCTACTTGCTACCAATGGAGGAGATAATATTTTGTTCAACAACATGCTTGGATTGAAAGAGTTAAATACTAACTATTGCACCAATGAGTGGTGATATATTGAGTGATGGTGAGTGATGATTGGTGATGTATGTGGTGGCTGACATTGAGGGAGGGAGTTCAACACATCTGTAAACTTTATTCTGATGATTTGCAATGCTTGGGGGCTGATGTTAATTTTTTCCTGAAAGTGATTGGTCTTTCAAACTTAGTGAAATTTACCTGCAGAGTCCACTTTTATCCGGTTCCTAAGACCAAACCAGTCACTTTAGTTATCAAACACAAATCTACACAAAATACTCCAGTTATGTTTCTTTAAGGTCTACTTGCTCGGTTTGGGACTGGTTCAGAGGTCCTCAGAATCAGGAGAAGGAGGATGGAAGGGCTCAGGGCAGGACTAGATCAACAGCTAGAACGTTATCAATGTCAAAGAGAAACCATGATGATGAAGGAGACTCTGAGACCTAGTACTCACGCAGCTCTATGAACTGGAGAGAGGTTCTTCGTTGAGAAATGCTGCTGAGTATGTGTTTTCTGCATTGCTGGCTCAAACGTCAAACTTCTCTTATGTTTTTTATTTGCCTCTGAGTCTTCCTGGTACCCTCCTGACTCCTCATGAAGCTTACCTTGCTTCCTTTTGTCCTTCTCATTTAATCTATGATACAGTTACAGTTTTTTTCAATATGCAGGCCTTCTTCTAGTCCTCTCCTGCACAAACAAAACTTGGTGAAAGCTCAAGACTCCAGGTTTCCTACCGGACAGGTTCAACCAGACACCCAAGAGTGACTGACATTCCAAGAACAATGGAGATGCACCGCCTAATTTGGCAATACAGTATCATTTACCTTTTGACAATCATAATTTTTAGAACTACGTAGGTTAACTTCAGACCTCCATAATTTGTATTTTTCAAACCTAGAAGACATAACATTTAGAGATATACTATCTTGGGTCTCTGGGGGGCAGAAGAAGGATGGTTTGCAATGCATGTAACTGAACTGTATCATATCTATCCCCTCATCGTTTCCTTCGACAACAGATTGATGATGGTGTGCTGCTTAGTGCCCCGATGAATATTGTCATGGTTTCTTTTGTGTAGTGTTTGTCTTTGTCACACATTTACCCAAATCTCCTTTCTCATCCATTCATTGAGCCACCTAACCTTCTTCCCCCAGGGTGTGAGATTTATTGAGGTGTGACTTAATTTTACACCATAAATGGATCACACACTTGCTGGGCGGATGTGATGAAAGTGACACCAACTCACAGCATGACCTACTGCTACCTGAGCAATATGCCAAACCTGCTGCATAAACATCAACATTAAGGCCTGCTGTGCTGTGTGTTACATAAAAGTTTAACCATGTCCTACCACTTTTGACTCTGAGCCAACGTCTCCTGACTCCATGATTTCATTTCCTGAGTTAAGTTTTTAAATACTATTTCCTCACCATTGCTCAGAAGAAGTTGATAATGCTAGTTTTTATTATCATGTCAGGTATTCTCTGTTGTGTGTCAAATACTGTCATTGTGGTAGTCAGTCTTCTTAAAGTTATGATATAATATGACCCACTAATTCATAATAATGACAGTGATGGATAACCCTTTGAATAATCCTGCAGTTGGAGTTCACCCAGGTGGGAGTGGTACCTTCTTTCTTTCCTGTTAGCGTGCTAGTCTACTGCTATTTCTACCTACCACCCCCTTAAGATGCCACCTTGGGAAAAACCCTGCAGTAAGAAGAGTCCCTCACTTCATCTATTCAGGTAAGAGAAGAATTATGGTATGAAGTTAACCTGTTTAGTTAGTAATTAACTCCTACTGAAGATGTCTGTGTATATCTAGGTTTTTGTAGGCAAACTAGGCAATGGCAATCATCCCCTAGTGGTCAATATAGTTGCAGAGGTCAGTAGTGCAAGGGTATAAGTAAATGCCATACACCCTTTTCTTAGCAGATTTAGAGAGCAGAGTACATTTAAGGACAGCAGTGCAAACTAAAGCACCAAAATAAACATTTGGGGCATAATTCAAGTACAATAAATTATCCCCTTTTTATTTTTAACAAATACAAAAACCCACCCTTTTAACCCTCAGCAGGCCCACCCCTCTCCCCAAATAGCACCGTCCCCGAAAAGTCCAACTAAAGTCCAAGGTGAAGTCCAGTCCCTAGTCCCTCCCCACCCTCTTCACCCACAACAAGTCCCTCCCACCAAAACAAAAAATTAAACAAGGGGCTTAGAAGAGGGCATTGTCCATACGTGTCTGGAGCTGGTCCAGGCTCTGCTTTATGCTCCCTACCCGGCTTTCAATGCCATTGAGCCACTGCACTATGTGGACCTGGAATAGCCTGTCTGAGTGGGAGGGGGTAGCGGCAGTGATAGTCAGGGACCCTGACCCCTAGAGGTGGTGCTGGCGATGTAGTGGCCGGGAGGCTGGAGATTGGTGTTGGCATGGAGCTGGGCTGGGTCCTGGGTCTGAGGCAGCTATTCAGCTTCTTCCTCACGCAGGACCCCCACCCACTGGAATTCCGCCTGGATGTTCTCCAACCCCTGCTGTTGCAGATGGGACGCTATCTCCTGCCTGGTTGGTGGTCGTCCAGCAGGAGTAGCTATATCGATAAAAACAAAAATAAAAATGACAAATTATAAACAATGCTCTGAACAAACACTTCTTCAAAAGTAGGTAGTGGGTGGCACATTAGCACTACATGCTGGTGCCCTATGGACACTGGAATTTGATGTGATTATGATTAGAAGAATCACAGGGCCAATTTTATTTGTTTTCAACACATGGCTCACATAAAAAGTAATGACTGTCTGGTAGAAAAGAATTAAGGCAGAATAACACCAGATTAAAAAAACAGTGATTTCACCTTTTTTTCTTTTAAAGGCTTTTCTAGTAACTAAACAAACACGTTAAGTGGAAAAATAAAAATGAATAACCTCTCTTTTATGAGTAAGTCACTTTGCACTATGGAGTACAAGTTTGTGCCAAATTAATGGAGGTATGTTAGCCAGTGCTTTGAGTACTTTGCTACTGCCTGCAGCGAGGGCAGTTGTAGTTGACAAATATCTATCTTTAATTTCAATGGCCCTGCTGTTCCCTAAATGCATTCCCCTTAGTTTCCACTCTGACTCCAAAGGAGCACATGAATAAATGAGATATGTCACTCGTGTCATGTATAAAATGCATATATATTATTTATCCTATCTGCCATAAGTAGACGGTGGAGAAAACGATGCACTGCACTAAAAGGAAAGGAACGGGCTATATTGATTGTATATGGCACCTTCGTCACAGAGTATCCCTTATGCCAAACTTGAATAAAGTTGAGCACTTGCTAGTCCCACTTTATTCACTGGCCTCGCCCACCACCACAAATCCTTCCCAACAAATTTGTTCCCTGGGCAGTAAGGAAAGGAAACTTAACTAACTCTACTGCAGAGTATGGCAGAGGGATTAGGTGGGTAGGTAGAGCTTTGCGGTAGAATAGAGTGGTGTCAACGATCATCAATCCATCATGTGTCTAGGCTTTGGCTTATTCAGTCACCTTGTAGACGAAAATGTAAAGGTAGAAATCTGAACTTGCGTAAAATAAATCTGTTTTGGGAAACCATTAAATATATTTTGAAAACACTTCACATAGCCATAAAAATGTGGCATATGCCAAGAATGGATTTTTCAATTTGTTTAGTTGGCTGGGACAGAAGAACTTAGTAAAGAATAAAGGAGTAAAGTACTAAGAGGTGACTAAGTGGGCGAAGGGAAAACAACACACCTTATGAGTTTTGTTTGCAGTGCACTGAAAACTCTGTAAATGCTGCATTAACTGAAGCAGATGCACATGCACAGCCAACACTGCAGGCACGAATTGAACCATACTGCACTTCTCCGGTCATGGGTGACAAAATATCATGGGCAGGGAGGGGGTTGATGAATGATGATGATGGGTGGGATAAATATCTGCCTCGTTTAACAAATACAGTGAGTCAAGGGATAGAACACAAATTAAAATCCCAGCATTTTGAACCATAGCTTTGATAACTTTATAACATAAAGTAAGCGAAGTAGGTGAGCAGCATGCCCCTCTCCAGAAGAGCTCCCTTGTATATTCATCCAAGCAATTACTCAATCATCTTTTCATTCTTCCTACTATATTCAACCATAGCCATGATGTTTTAAATTTTACTTTCTCTCATCCAATCTTTCACCAAATTGACAATCCCTTATCCATCCATTCAGTATCCACTATCCACCCATTCTTTCAATCATCCTTTCACTCATCCATTCATTTGCCCAATACTCACCCATGCATCCTTTCACCCAACCACCCACTCACACATACTTTCCTTTAGCTAATTTCACCCATCCTTTCTTTTAACCTTCTGTTCTTTCCCATTTCTATCAAGCCATCATTTTGGGGGCTTTTCCTGAGTTGCAGATAGAAGAGGCCATAAGTAACCCAGCCAACAATATAGGTGTAACACAGGCTTCTCAATCACGATGATGCCTGTGTAGCTAGTGAGTAATAGTAAATGTCAATAAACAAGCAATTTGACTTACCACAGCCCATCCCTGCTGTCGCTTCTCCCCCTGCTCCATCTGGTCCTGCAGCAGAAATTGAGCTGGCTCCACTGATGGTCGGGGTGGCTAAAAGAAACACATTATACAGTTTTTAGATGCAAAATATACCTCCCTTTAATTTTTGTTAATAAAAAAATGCAACCACAATACATTGTTACAGTTCGGTAGAACTGCAAAATCTTCTATCAAAAATATCACTCTGGGTATTTTGTTGGTTCACAATGTTAGAAAGGCCAGGTAGTCAAGCCAAACAAAAACCGTGTGTAATGGAAAGGCAGAGCTATAGCCTATGATGATGATGACTGGGAATCATTGAAGCCCAGTGAAGGGGTAGAATAAAAATTGTCAATGGAAGACAGAAAAAAAAGATAATGAAGGGATAAGAGAAACTAAACAAATGTTGGATAGGGGATTGGAAAAAAATGAGACAGTATAAAATAAGTAAACAAGGCAAAATTAAAAGTAGTATAATAGTGAGCAGAGGTAAAAGTTAGGAAAATAATAATATTAAATAATATGATTTACTGGGATGAGCAGAGCCTGCAGCATCTGCGCTGGTGGTCGACGCGTCCCCAGCTCCTGCCGAACCTGTCTTTGTGGTGCCGCTCTTCTTTCCCTTGCTGATGTAAGAAATAAAGAAGATAAAAAAATGGATTAGTGGTACAGTTACTATCCACAAACTTATTATAAGAGACTAACGCAGTAACATTGCACTTATCTAAATCAGATCACCTGTGGTACTAGTATGATTGGCTATGGTTGAGTTAGTGGTACTCCTAAAATCCCTATTCCAAATTTCCTTAACAAAAACATCATTTGGAACTAATACATTGCATAGAATGATCTTTGATTCTTTTCTCAGTTCTCAACCCCCTTGATGGACCAACTCAGTCTCCCTTTTTTACAATGTATAGATGTATACTAGTATTAGACATCACTGTGAAATTTCTTGGGACTCTATGAGCTCGATAAAGAAAGTCACAGAGAATGTTAACTCACTGATATCATTAATTCACTATGATGACCGGTCGACAGAGAAGTATGCATTGCAATGGCTTCTTAAATATTCAGCCAAAGCAAGCGCCAACAAATACGATTAGGTAGCACCAAGCACCTGCCTATCTCAAACTGAATCACATAATAATATTCTTAATGTAAACTAAACGTAATTTACCTCTGAGTGTAAGCAGCATGCTATGCGGAAATAAAGTTAGCACTGTAGAACACAAACACAACAAATAATATAATTAATACTCACCGAGCCCCAGAATTTCAGTCCTAGGAGGTCGAGCAGGTCCTGCTCTCTGTCGATGATGTCCGCCCAGTGGTTCATCAGCTGCTGGTTGGGGTGCTGGACATGGGTGGTACGTCGAACACAGCCGACACTCTTACAGGAGGTAACCACTCTCAGGCCTGCATCCTGCTGCCAGCATGGAGGGGATGTGGCCCTGAACATAAAAAAACAGTGCTGCCACCTCCTTCTCACTAAAGATGGGCCGAGGCTGCACCCCTTGGCGGTGATGCAGTCCACAAGGTAAACAGCTGCTGCTGGCTGTGCGGTGGGAGGTGCTGGGGGGTAGGGTGAAGAAGAAAGGAAACAGGAGGAGAAGGAAGGAAGAACATAAATAAGGGAAAAATAAACAAAAACACAAAAGGTCACAAAAAGCAGGAACATTTTTAAAAAAACATAAAAATAGGCACAAAAAGACACAGTAATATAATTTAAAAAAATGAGGGGTAGATTCATTAGAAGGGTGGAGGTTTGAAAAGATTAATGAAGGAATGGAAAAAACAGGCAAAAAACAATAAACAGAGTGATAAATAAGATGGCCATGCCCATGTGAACCACGTGGTGCCATTCGGTCGCAATTTTGATTGCAATACCATACTTCACAATGCGTTTGACATAAAACACAAAACGAACGGAAGCAATGGGGAACTCCACCCGCCTGCGGTACTCTGCGTGGTGCAGAACTCAGCCCACTTTGGCCAGGCCTAGTACACTTAGGGGCATCATCAAAAACATTGCATGAAAGAGCAGCAAACTATTCAAGAGTAACTTGTGATTTTCTGGAACTGTTCAGCATACAGAATTCAGATCCCACACAAATACAGCTTCAGACTCCAGGAACTTGCCCGAAGTTACTAGATTGAACATGTCCTGAAACACACGACAAACTTTCAGTATGAGTATAAAGAGTTCAGAGCGCTTCAAAGAAAGAGTCCAAAGTGCTGGGCCAGAAGGGGAGGATTCAGTACTCCAACAAAGTTCAAAATGTAAAACATGCTCACGCCCTCAAGGAATAACCCTAGAAATATTACTAGAATATGGATTAGTGCACACTAATTTGAGATTAAATGACTTAGCTTTCACAGTACTTAAACTGGAATCCGAAGGTGGCAGGAAACTTGATGCACGAAACTCAAGAAGAGGCAGAATCATAGCTCATGACGGAAGACACTTGAAGTGTCACCGGTGCTAGAATCACGGAATCATCAGAAAAGGGTTGGAGGACTAAAAAGCTGGCAACTCAGGAGATGAACTCAGGGAAGAGACTTGAGCAGGACTGGATAGCTGTAACATGAGAGCTGGAAAGATGCTTGGGCATGCCGGGTACAGGTTCGAGGCCAAGAACTGATGCAAGTTAAAAGGGGCTATTTATAGAGGAAACCCATAGTGCTTCGGAAGCGTGGAATATTCTAGTGAACCTGGGGAAAATCACATGTTACATAACAACGGTCATGAGGCCTAGCTTGTTGCAGGTGCAATCAGTAATTGACAAAAGTAACTCTCCCATCTTCTAGAAGTAGGACACCAGGGTATAAAAACAGACCCACATTTCAGTTCACTACTGAATCTGTGGAAGAACTGTCAGAGGCCAGCCCTGCTGTTGAGCCCTGCAACTACACCTTCTCCCAGGACTTCCAGAAGTGACTCCAAGGATTAGTTTGCTGGTGTCCTGTTCAGAGCCACATGGATGTAACAGGCTCCCACCATCTTGAACCCGCCCCTGGACCCAGCCTGTGTGAGTCCTGAACCACCAAGGAGTCTCCATCCACTCATGGACCCTTGGTTGTGGTGCTAAAGGTGACCAGATGGCCACTATCCAAAACTGAGCATGTAGCCTAAACGTGCTCTAAGAACAAGGAAGAGACAGGGACCAACCTGCTTGCCTATCTGCCCAAGGTGCATCACCAGTCAGATTGAGTTTGTGGCTTCTCCCACTTGGTTCTAAGAGCAAATCCATTTCAATGGTCCTTCGCCTGGCCGGTATTCGACCTCGCAGAACTGTCTTCAGCTACAGCATTCCGGTTCATCCCGCTAGAGATTTTCGAGTTCCATTTCAGTGACTAAGTCCGAAGGTACAAACCTTTAGAGCAGCTTTTCTCCACGGCCATCTGACGTCAAAGCTTCTTCCTCAGACACTCCTGTAGCCTTGCTTCTTTCTCAGACACTCCTGTAACCTTCCCAGCTATTTTCTCTTCAATATTTTTCAAAGTTTGAAGGTAAGCACTGACCGGGCTCAATCCACTTCTTCTATCTGAACTGAGCACCATTGTGGTCGGTCTTAACTTTTGTCTTTGCCCTGGTCTAGTGCGACCAGGGGATGTATCACACAAAGTGCCCCAGGGCGTAATGGGCATTTGCTCCAGTTTTGCATGCCCCCAGGGCACTTTGGTATTACAGCAGACGCGTGTGTGCCCATTCTGCGATACAGATAGGGCCAGTACTGATGTGGCACCAGCGATATCATCAGAGGTCATTCCCCCATGCAAATGCTGGAAACGATTTGCCTATGCGTTCTCGCCATATTATTAACGAGGGTGCAAAGCCAAAGAAGCTGTCAGGAGGTGCTCTGTCTGTGGGTACGCTGATTGCAGCCCTCTGGAAGGGGCGAAAAGGGATCCTAAGGACCCCCCAGACATCCCCTTGCAGCCAGGTTCAGTCACTTATCGCACCCACCTGCAAAGGATCTCTATGCGCTCTTAAAAGTGTAGGCGGGTTGCCACCTGCAAAGTGAAACAAGGAGCTGCTGCTTTAAAGCTGCTGCGTATTTCAATTGAATGCACTGCCCTCAGGGCAGCACAAGTTTGCGGCTGCTCTGAGGGGAGCGCATTCAAAATACTAGGGCTCACTAAACCTGTTTGCGCACACTGCACCTGTTTGAAGGTGCGCTGTGGTGCAAACAAGGAAAGTCCAGCCTATATGTAAAAGGGCCCCAGATGTATGCGGCTGGCACTTTTATCTTTTAGGCTCTATTTTGAACCTTAAACTTTAAAAATTCATAACTCCAGTTCCACTGTTTGATGTTTGTTGTTTTGGTGTCAAATAATTCAATAAAATATACTCTGTTTCTAAATTGGTTTGGGATTTTTCTTGTGTTGTGTTTCCACTTTACTACTGTTTGTGTGCTGCATAAATACTTTCCACATTGCCTCTCAGTTAAGCCTGACTGCTTTTTGTGGCA
Source organism: Pleurodeles waltl (assembly GCF_031143425.1). Classification (NCBI taxonomy): domain Eukaryota; kingdom Metazoa; phylum Chordata; class Amphibia; order Caudata; family Salamandridae; genus Pleurodeles; species Pleurodeles waltl. The sequence goes on from NC_090447.1 coordinate 91,623,236, forward strand.
CGCTACCCAGGGTTCAACACAGGTTAATATACTGACTTTTTGTGCTTCATCATGCAAGTGACTGTGCTATTGCTCCCAGTCAACCAAGAACCCAATTTTCTTGTTTTTGAAATATTTTGGCGGTCATTCCAACCGCGGCGGGCGGCGGTAGCCGCCCGCCCTGCGGTTACCGCCGAATGACCGCACCGCGGTCAAAAGACCGCGCCGGCCATTCTGGCTTTCCCGCTGGGCCGGCGGGCGACCGCCAAAAGGCCGCCCGCCGGCCCAGCGGGAAAGGCCCAGCAACGATGAAGCCGGCTCCGAATGGAGCCGGCGGAGTTGCTGGTGTGCGACGGGTGCAGTGGCACCCGTCGCGATTTTCAGTGTCTGCTTTGCAGACACTGAAAATCATTATGGGGCCCTGTGAGGGGGCCCCTGCACAGCCCATGCCAGTGGCATGGGCAGTGCAGGGGCCCCCAGGGGCCCCACGACACCCGTTCTCGCCATCCTGTTCCTGGCGGTATTTACCGCCAGGACCAGGATGGCAGGAAGGGGGTCGGAATCCCCAAGGCGGTGCTGCAAGCAGCGCCGCCATGGCGGATTCCTTGGGCCAGGGGTAAACCGGCGGGAAACCGCCGGTTGCCCTTTTCTGACCGTGGCTTTACCGCTGCGGTCAGAATGGCCCAGGAAGCACCGCCAGCCTGTTGGCGGTGCTTCCGCGGTCCCCGGCCCTGGCGGTCATGGACCGCCAGGGTCGGAATGACCCCCTTTATCTCTAATCTGGTTTGTGTTTTATTCTTTTTTCTGTGTGCTGTGTATTTCAGGAAGTGTCATATTTGTAGAACTGTAATTTGGACAAGAACAATTACCTATACTGGTCCCCACGCTCAAAACGCAATATTCTTCCCAGCTAAAAAGTCTCCTCTTAACAGGCAAATACATTTCCTGAGTCAGTATATAAAAACTTGCCTTAGAATTTAAGGTACATGGACTGGAGTGAGGTAGAATTAAATGCAACTGACAAACGTATGTGAAGATCCCAACTTCATGAAGTTGTTATGCAGTTGTGATGACTGCGAACTTCTTTCAATTTTGCTCATGGGCGAAGCTTTTGTCAGTTTCTTTTTTAAAACCAACTTTTATAAGGGTGGTTTCTCCCACAATTTTAAATCTTTGGCATTTTCATTCAGCTTGCACTGTTTATAAAAGAATAGCATGGCATTTGCAAAATTGAAGTCCTGACATTTCGGTCAAACCTAGTTTGAGTGCAGCAAGCTAGACATTATTCCATTTGTGCTATTAGGTCTACACTACAAATTCAAGGTAGATGAGACATGATAGAGAAGTAAATACATACCAGTACATGAAATTCATTCTGTGTTTAGGATACTTCTGTGCTGGTGGTGTGACATCCCATTCTTTGGTGACCTTCAATTAGTAGCATTGCAATTAAGTAGTATTATGCAGCAGGGTTGACTACATTATGTGATAAAGAAAGGCACATTCTACAGTATACCATCCGATTAAAAGAAAATTGTACAGCACATTTCTCTTACATGGATATCTAGCTATTTTTACATCACATCTCATGAATCCCAAATTGATTTCAATGCTATAAAACACATAGGTAACCCAAGAAGAGGAAAGACACATTCAACAGATAATAATAAAAGTATTTTTAACCAACAAGTTACAATTTTGTATTGCATGGAAGCACTAAAACACCATTGTATTATTATTGCCCATTTTACCTCTGATAGTGACATAGGTATTATAAAAATCAAACAATGGTTCACTTTTCAGAAAACAGGCCAAGTGGGCATGCTTTTGTAACTAAAACATTGGTCCGATAAATTCATAGTATACAGTAAAGTTCTAGAATCTGTCTTCAGTTTAGTGTCTACTCACAGCCTCTGGTATTAAAATAAGGCCAGACAGAAAAGAATAGTATATTTATTTGTACATGTCTGACTAGAACGCAGTTTAAGGGATTGGACCTTAAAAAGAGGTGTAACATGTCTGGGATGCTTCTAAGGTGCAACTACCTTCTTTTAAAATACCTGTGATATTCAGAATAGTGTTTGTGATATAAAACATAATTTACCTGAATTATAACTTAAAATCCTGTTCATTCCAAAGAAGAAATTCTCCTTTAAATTCTGTGAATGGCATTCAAGTATTTAGTGTTATTTCCTATTGACATAAAACCTTTCGTCGGTCCATTAACAGCAGATGTTAGCATGTTGGAAAACGTGTCCTGTATTAGTGCATACATTCAGTCATCAGCAGCTGAACCATTTAAAAGTTGCAAAAGAATAAACCCAGTGGCGTACCTTGTGTTATTATGAGCTAAAACAAGATTAGTTGAGATCAGCTTCTCACCACTGAAATATAAAATGGTCCTGTGGAGAAAGCTAAATCATTGGGATTTATACTTGACAATCACCTTAACCATCAGAACCAAATCTCATTCATGGCCAAGAGTACCATCTATCAACTTAGGCTGTTCTGGAACACCAGGCAGGACCTGAAAACTGAAGTCCAGGCAATGGTACCACCCAGACTGAACTATGGGAACTCTCTTCTCTGGTCTCCCCAAAGCACATCTGGAACCCCTGAGAGCATTTGTTCATGCAGCTGCCACAAAACATGTGAACACATTTCTCCTATTCTTATCCATTGGCTTCCCAATGAAGCAAGAGCCAAATTTAAGATTGCTTGCATCACCACAAAACTCTCTACAACACCACATGTTCCTACCTGACAGGAAAACTGAATATCTCTGGCACTAAGTGAGGACTGAGAAATGCTGGAGCCCTCCTGCTGGAACCTCCAGCATTCCTGCAAGAAAGATTTGTGACATTCCACGTTTTATTAGGATCTTAAAATCCTTCTATATGAGAGACACTTTGGATGAAGCTATGATCACTTCTCTGCAGCCCTTTTTTGACTTATGCTATCTATCCAGATACAAGAATTCTCTGGTTTTGCAGCAAGGATCTGGAATTCCCTCTAACCAGCTCTCCTCATTTTGTAAGGATCTCAAAATCCTCCTATTTCATAAAGACTTTGGATGAAGCTATGCTTGCTTTTCTCCATCCTCTTTCTGACATATGCTATGTATCCAGATACAGTTTGCCTGACTTTACTCCCCTGATTCAGCTGCCGGCTCTATCGGCTTTCTTTGTTGCTTATCTGTTATTTTTTTATTGATTGTTATCCAAAGTCTTAGTTTTGTTCTTATGTAAAGTGCTTTGATGCCCTTGTGACACGTTTGTGCTACTGAATAATATGAGGCAAGTGATTAAATATGCGCCAACAATGACAAATCCATATTTAACCTGAAAAATTAGAAGCAATGGAACAATAGTTTACCAGCAGCCCTTCCTAAGGGCAGAGACAGTTCGTAGTGTGATCAATTGGCCTTCAGTGACAAAAGGGACTCTTTTTTTACAATCAATTGTGTGATTCCAGCTGCTAAATATACTGATGTGAACAAAAATCTTCCATCATTTTCATGTTCGTTCTGATTGCCTGGTGGCATGTGGCTGTGCTGACACTGGAAGGATTCACAGAGTTGAATTGCTTGCTTTGATACAGAGACATAATCAGTGCTGCTGCAGCACATGCGCTGCAGATCAAGCACAAAAAAGCAGTCAACAAAGTGAGTGCCAAAAAGGCACATAAACACAGAGAACTAAGCGAGTTTTATATATCACGGTCAATAGTTTATATCACCTTCTGATGCCTTCCGTTTTCAGACCATTGTACAACCGGGATTTTTAATGTGACACTTGTTACATGTTTTTATCAAGTGTTCTGGTATTACAATCAAGCTCACATGGTGCTGTTCTGCTAGTTCCTTCTGTATTGCAGTCTAGAGAAGAATCAATAATCCTCTATGATCCAGTGAATACAATGTCACATCCTATTGCTTGATGGTGACCTGGACCCCTATTTGGGGTAGCCAGGAGTAGCAGATGCTAATCCTGACTTGCCTCTTGATGCAACTTTTGCTATCCCTTTATGGAGTCAGGAAACCGAAAGTATCAACGTTAAGGTTTCTGTATATTCCACTTCTTGCCTTGATCCTAGCCCCTCTTCAGCAACAGGATTCTTTGGAGGGACTAAGGGCAGATCGAATGGCCATCCCAGGGGTGAGTGCAGGTGCGATTTCCACCCCCCCTGGCATGTTGTTGAATGTATGCTAGGTGGACACTTGGGGCTGGAAAGCTGAGCATGTCTGGAATGCTCACATGAGGCACAACTTGTAATAAATGCATCAACATTTCAGGAATGAGTGGTACATTTTTGTTTGCCTGGCTACTTAGCTTACTTTTTCTTATCAAGTTTGAGTGCGTGTTAGTATTTTCAATCAGCAACGTTTTGTAAAGGTCCCGATTTTGGTCTTTCTCAAAGATTACACAGTTTCTCGGTTTGCCTATAACAGTTTTTTCTGCATTGCGAGATAATTTTCCTTGTATAGCAAGATACTTTCCACTGTAATCGAACCCAGCCAAGCTGCAAAATGTAAGCAGACTATTGCTATGCAAGTTAACCTGCAATTTTTTTCCGCACTTCCGACAAATGTTTGCAGAATTCTCTTAGTTTTTTCATTTGGCCGTGTATTTTTATGCCCAATTGCAAAGTCGTAAACTTACAACCTTTGCAAAGTTGCAAAGCTTTCCTTAGAACTTCGCAAATTTTACAAGAATAATTTTACAGCGTTGGAGCCCTATCCCTCCCTAAGTTTGGATTGATTCTCTTCTCTGTGGTTAGGTGACCTCTTCACTATACATCAGATAGGTGTGCAGATAGGTGTATAGTGAAGAAAGCCATAGCTATAGGTAAGTGTTAGAAATGTGGTTTTTGGTTGGCAGTCAGGTTACCCCCTGTCCAAGCAAGAACCCTCACTCTATTCAGGGTAAGTCACACACAATCCAAATTATCTTGTGCCCACCCTGTGGTAGCTTGGCACTGAGCAGTCAGGCTTAATTTAGAAGGCAATGTGTAAAGCGTTTGTGCAATAAATAATACAATAAAACAATCTAGCACCACAAAAATACACCACAGTGTTTAGAAAAATATATAATATTTATCTGGGTATTTGCATGTCAAAACGATAAAAGATGCAATATGAATTTGTAAAGATATCACTGAAAAGTGATATAATGGGGGTTATTACAACTTTGGAGGAGGTGTTAATCCGTCCCAAAAGTGACAATAAAGTGACGGATATACCATCAGCCGTATTACGAGTCCATTATATCCTATGGAACTCGTAATACGGCTGGTGGTATATCCGTCACATTTGGGACGGATTAACACCTCCTCCAAAGTTGTAATAACCCCCAAAGTGTCTTAAGTCTTTAAAAAGCAAACGAAGTCTCTTTCAAGCACAAAGTACCTGGTTTGGAGTGGAAAATCTCCGCAGAGGGCCACAGAGGAGAAGATGCGTGGAAAAATAGTGTGTGCGTCGGTTACGCCCCTTCACACACAGACTTGCGTCGTTATTTTCCACGCGGGGAGACGTACGTCGTTCTACGGGAAGAAAAATGGTGTGTGCGTCGGTTTCGCCCCTTCACACACGGACTTGCGTCGTTATTTTTTACTCGGGGAAGACGTGCGCCGTTTCCGGCACGCGGACCGTCTCCTTCTGTGGGTCATGGGATTACCAGATGTCCCAGTGTCTGTGCGTGAAATCCTAGGCTTGTTATCCGGCTGCGTGTCGTTCCGGTGGGCTGTGCGTGGAATTTTCTTCCTCACGGCAGGCGTCGCGTCGATTTCCTCTCTGGAAGTCGGGCAGCATTGTCCAGGCGGGGCCGTGCGTCGAAGTTCCGGTCGCACCGCAGGCGTCACGTCGAGCAGCATCTTTCTGGATTGGCGTGCAGTGAATTTTTCACTGCGGAGCAAGCTGTGCATCGAATTGTTCGGCGCACAAGGAGTCCAGTTGAAAAAGAGAAGTCTTTTTGGTCCTGAGACTTCAGGGAACAGGAGGCAAGCACTATCCAAGCCCTTAGAGAGCACTTTTGCAGCAAGTCAAGAGTTCAGCAAGGCAGCAGGCCAACAGCAAGGCAGCAGTCCTTTGTAGAAAGCAGTCAGGTGAGTCCTTTGAGCAGCCAGGCAGTTCTTCTTGGCAGGATGCAGGTTCTGGTTCAGGTTTCTTCTCCAGCAAGTGTCTGATGTGGTAGGGCAGAGGCCCTGTTTTATACTAAATTGTGCCTTTGAAGTGGGGGTGACTTCAAAGAGTGCCTAAGAAGTGCACCAGGTCCCCTTTCAGTTCAATCCAGTCTGCCAGGGTCCCAGTAGGGGGTGTGGCAGTCCTTTGTGTGAGGGCAGGCCCTCCACCCTCCCAGCCCAGAAATACCCTTTCAAAATGCAGATGTATGCAAGTGAGGCTGAGTACCCTGTGTTTGGGGTGTGTCTGAGTGAAAGCACAAGGAGCTGTCAACTAAACCTAGCCAGACGTGGATTGTAAGGCACAGAAAGATTTAAGTGCAAAGAAATGCTCACTTTCTAAAAGTGGCATTTCTAGAATAGTAATATTAAATCCGACTTCACCAGTGAGCAGGATTTTGTATTACCATTCTGGCCATACTAAATATGACCTTCCTGCTCCTTTCAGATCAAAAGCTGCCACTTCAACAATGTATGAGGGCAGCCCCAATGTTAGCCTATGAAGGGAGCAGGCCTCACAGTAGTGTAAAAACGAATTTAAGAGTTTTACACTACCAGGACATATAAACTACACAGGTACATGTCCTGCCTTTAACCCACACAGCACCCTGCTCTAGGGGTTACCTAGGGCACACATTAGGGGTGACTTATATGTAGAAAAAGGGGAGTTTTAGGCTTGGCAAGTACTTTTAAATGCCAAGTCGAAGTGGCAGTGAAACTGCACACACATGCCTTGCAATGGCAGGCCTGAGACAAGGTGAAGGGACTACTTAAGTGGGTGGCACAACCAGTGCTGGCAGGATTTTGCATTACCATTCTGGCCATACTAAATAAGGTGTTGCATGCGAGGTGACCTCTCATTTCATTTTCCTCCATGTTGCACAGAAGGAAAATAGCCAATCAGGTGTATGGAAGTGACTTCTGCCGAAAGGAAGTGGTCACTTAGTGGGTGTAGCCACCCTAAGGTAGATGGCCCATTGCTCACTACTAGGTCCTCCCTAAAACGTCCACTAAATATAGTATTTAGTGGGCATCCCTAGACCAAGAAATCAGATTCTAAGGACAAAAGAAGCCCAACAACAAATAAGACCCAAGCTCAAGAACTGAAGTCTTGCTGCACCAAGAAAAGGTGCCAAACGCTGCCTTTTGCACCCAGGACTCAACAATCTCCACTGAGCGGTTGCATGGATGTCGGATGGACTCTACAAACCCCCAGAGTACCTCTGGTCTTCGAAAATTGCCAAAGAGCTCCCTCCAGAGTGAAGGCATCAGTCCGCAACCCAAAGGAACCAAAGATCCAGTGAAGGCCACATCACTGACTGTCTGCTGACCAAGGAACCAGATGCCACAGCCAAACCAAACTTCACTTATTGGCCCAAGAGGACAAAACCTGCCAGTGAGCCTGGTTTGTTGGCATTGCGACCTCCAGTCGCCAGACCGTGCAATAGCCCCAGGTACTGGTCACCTCACATTGGACACCCAAAAGGACAGTCCATTCCGGACTGAAAAAGGACCAAGAGGAAGCTCCAGTTGAGGGACTAAAGGAACCACCTGGACCTCCCATCAGAGTGCTGACCTGCAAGCGACTCTCAAAGTGACCTACCTCCTGCTTCCAAGGGCATCTTTGCTCACAGCTACTGGCTCACCGATTTGATCTGCACCCGGACACCCTATGCCCTGCACCAAAGATCCAGCTGTACCCTAAGGGTCCCACACCCGTTGCAACCTCGAGGGGACCCACGGTACTAACCTTTAAGTCCACCCGCAATGATTTTCCAAGTGGTCCCCCCCCCCAGTGGCCTGGCACCAGCTCCATCAACTTTCTGCAGCTACTTCCACAAAAAACGGGAGTAACCCGATCTTGTCCATCTGGCCCAACAATGACCTCCACCTACCTGCAAAAGGAGAGATTGGTAAACGCATTGCCTCAGTTACTGTGTATTTTTCTACTGATTCCTATGGTGTGTAATTACGTACAAAAAGACTAACTTTATTAAAACTTTAAAAATTCATAAAAAGTGCTTACCTAATTTGGATAATTTTTGTCTTCAAAATGTTAGAAAAATCTGAAGTATTTTGTAAATTGGTCTTGAGTTATTCTTTTAAGTATGGGCCTCGATTTATTGCTACTGTGAGTACAACAAATGCTTTGCACTTCTCCAGGATTGGCCTAACTGCCCGACCGAGCCACCATAAAAATTAGAGCATTAGGTGGTCTAGTTTTTACCTCTGTAAACCAATATGTGGTTGCCTGGACCCCCTGCACAGTTTGTCTAGCGTTGTACACTACATAGAGGCCCACCCTACTACATACTACCGCTTGGCAGTCTGTCTCTACTCTTCTGTCTTTCCTCAGCAGGTCTGTTTCTCTTTTGATAAACATTCTCCCTTGTGTCTGTCTCTAGGGCATATCTTGACTGTCCATCGACCCTTTGGTCCCTTCAGATGCCCCCTCTATCAACTCTTGTTGGCATTCATTCCTCTCTGCAGCTTGTAACACTGACGCTTCTCTATTATACTTCTTCTCGCTGCCTCTCTATCCTGTGTTCATCTTCTTGTATGAAGTTTATCTCTCTGTGCTACTTTGTCAATATTTCTAACTGTAGCCTCTCTCTTTGTCTCTCTCTCTCCTTCCCTAATCTTCTTCACTGCATCTATTTTCATTCTCTACTCTTTTAATACCCCCCTTATGTCTGTCATCTCCTGTCCTTTATTTATTCAGTGTGTCTATCCATGCTGCTCTGCTAACCTTTCTTTCTAAACGGCCCAACTGTTCCTAATTTTTTTCTCTGCAGTCCGTCTGGCGATCTTTTATTTGTTTACTTTTTTCTCTGTCTGTCTACAGTCAGCTGCCCTTCCTAGATGAGTCAGTCTCTTCAGTGATAGCAGTTCTCTCTGTGCCTCTTGTATGAGGTCTGTCCATCTGTGCTGCTCTGCTAATGTTTCTCCCTGAGGTATCTCAAGTCATGTCATAACCTTCCCCTCTGCAGTCTCTCTTTCTGTCCCTACTCTGCTATCCTTCTTTCACTGCCTTTCTCTGCTCACCTTCCTTCATCTGTGCACCCCTTCATTCTGAGATACTCTGCAGCCCTCTTTCCTGCAGCCTCTCTTTGACGTTGTAATTCCTCTGATAACATTTCTCCCAGCAGTCTCTTAATTCCCTCTCTCTCTCTCTCTCTCTCTGTCATCTGTTTCTTTCCCTCTCTCTATAACGTCACTGTCTCTTACTATCCTTTTGCTCCTCCACTTATAACCTTTCTCTCAGCAGCCTCTTAACATCCCCCTCTCTCGCTGTCATCTGTTTCTATCAGACTTACTATAACTCCACTAATATTTCTCTCAGCAGTCTCTTTCTATCCCTCTCTCTCTCACTCCTCTGATCATTTTTCTCTCAGTAGTCACGTTGTAGCTCTCTATCTGTCACTCCAGTCTCTTTATATCCCTCTCTCCGTCACTCCACTGATATGCCACTGATAACCTGTCCTGAAGCATTCTCTTTCTATCCCTCTCTCTCACACTCCTCCAATAACCTGTCTCTCTGCAGTCTCTTTCTGTCCCTCTTTCACTCTACTGATAACCTGTCTCTCTGCAGTTTCTTTCTATCCCTCTCTCTGTCACTCCTCTGATAACCTTTCTCCCAGCAGTCTCTTTCTATCCCTCTTTCTGTCACTCCTCTGATAACCTGTCTGCCAGTAGTCTCTTTCTATCCCTCTCTCTGTCACTCCACTGATAACCTTTCTCTCTGCAGTCTCTTTCTTACTCCCTCTCCTTCTATAATTCCTCTCTTCAGTCGGGGCCTTTGTCTTTCCTCTCCCTTCTGCCAGCCCCTCTTCTTCTCTGCAGTCTGCCTCCTCAGCCCTCCACTTCTCACCCATCTCTCTGCACCTGTCACTCTAGCCCTGCTCCTCGGTGCTGGCATCAGCCTCACAGGCGCTAACACACAGTCAGTACTAACTGTAACTGTTGCCTGCTGTGTGATTTTGTGAGATGATAAGGAGAGGCTGCAGACATACACTGAAATGTTCATGCATTTATTCTGTAGTCCTGCAAATAACTAAGATTCTGTCTACTTCCCTAGTTAGTGTTCCTCTGAGTTCAGCCCACCTAGCATGGGCCCATCTTTCTCCTGGAGTATGTGACCTCACACATGTGGTTCCACTGCATATTTATTGCAGATATTTTCATTTATGACCCTTACAAATGTACAACCAATAGCTGACATGCTCTCCATGCCACATGCAGTGCAGCATTTGGGAGCTAAGGATGCAGCTTTGGCAAAGTTGCCCCTTTGCCCCTCTCCATGGCTTGCAGGAGGTAGGCTGAGACTGCCCACTCTTCTGCCCTGTAGTCATCTGGAACGAGCCTGATGCATAGAAGTGCAGCACAGACAGCACCTTGGCTAATGTTGATAACCAGGGTTGGGAGTTATACATTAATTTGCTGCAGCATAATTACACAAAATTACAACAAAATTGCGAGAGATTATGCAGATTTACAAAAGGAGCAAAAGCCTTAATTTAGCACTACGTTCTTAGCTGAGAATGCAAATGTATGCTCCTTTTGTAATTCTGAATAATCTTAGCCCAAAATTTACTGCTACATAATTAGAATAAACGCAGACGTCTGCTCCTTTTGTAATTTCACATAATCATAGGTCAAAACGTAACCGAGGCTGTGTTTTGCGCTCAGAAAATAATGCTAAATCTCTGTTCCTGTGCTCTTGGGGAAGGCATTTTTCACCCAAATTGCATAACTTTAGGAAAGAGGGGGTAATTGTGTGAGTTATGGTAACTTTGCATCAGGTGAGTAATGTGAAATTGATAACGCGTCCAGCCCTTATAAATTACCTGTACCTGGACACGTTGGAGGTCGGTGGATCTTTTAACCGAGTTGGGCTCTCCTCATCCTAGAATAGTCGGGTCACTCAGATCAATAATCAATAACTATTGTAATCGGTAATCAATACTCAATTAATAGATCAATATAACACATCAGAAATCAATAACAGTTGGAATTTCGGCGCACCATGACCTTTCAGTCATGAATAACCACACCAGTTTATTAAAAGTTAGTGAATTTATTTCCCTATATTAACAAAGCTAACACAATGTATATAAGTCTCAAAACCAAATGATATATGTATATGAACATTACTGGCTGTCCATAACGGCGGAAGAAACGCAATCTACGCAAAATCTGGATAATGATACTCTCAGTTATGGCAATACAAATCACTAATATGACTAACTGTATTTGACTAATTTCATACATTGGTCAGCATAACAAGATTTCAATTTAGCATGATACATTGAATGAATACCTCGACTAACCTCTAATTAGCATTGGCATGTGGGGCTTCATGCAAAACGAATTTAGTCAACACAAATTTGGAAAACTTCTAACTAGGACCCTATAAAAATAGCAGTTGGTACATAAAAGGAAAAACACAATGCATAATACATTTATCCTTTCATATTTACCAAATACAATCAGCATTCAAGAAAAGTCTTCGTCCTTCAGGTACCGGTTGATCAGCATGGGGCAAGTTTCAAAGGGGCAAAGTTAAGGGCAAGCTTCCTTGCAGCGGCAAGGAGAATGGGGCAAAGTTACTGCATAGGCAAGACGGGGCAAATCAAAGTTAAAGTCTCTAGGTTGAGAATTCTTAAAGTCTCTTTCTCTCAGATAGAGAAAAGGGCATCAGGGTGTCGTCCAAAATGGAGTCTGGCATCTGGCTTCAAACTGGCATCGAGGAAAAATGGCTGACCTCTCTTTGTCCAGTGGGTTTAAGTAAGAAACATTCCAAATTCTGCAGGGTCTTCCATTGGAGGGTTCATAGGTTGGCTTCAAATTGTCCAATGAAAATTGTCTTTTACTAGCGCTCATTTATGCATACACTGTTCTTGGAGCCTTGGAACACAAGTTGTAACATGGGTTGCCAATTATTTTACTATCTGTACCTTCATTGTCTGCACCTGCAGACTGACCTTGTATCAAAGGGGATGAAACCAGCCTAGTACGAAACCTTGGAGATAAGTGTATCCATCAGCTCTACTGGAAAAATACAACTTCAAGCAAGAATATATGTTTCATTAGTTCAAGGAAAAAGCCACGCAGTTAAAATTTGAGACCAGGCAACTAGGCCAAAGCCTGTACTAAATTTAAGCTAAGCAAAACAGTTTTCAAACAAGAAATCATGGCATACATTTGCAATTATGACGGATTACTACATTTTCAATACTTCATGATTAATAAAGCTCGTTTACAATGATGGCGAACTACCCGAGGGCACAATTTCCCTCGTACATTATTGTCTTTACTAAAATCACATTTCATTATATGTTTTGATTACACGATATGTATGAATATATGTTGGACCTTCTTTTTCTGCGTCATCAAAATGACCAAAATTACTCAGATTACTCAAGCATAATTAAGATTTCTCCCAGTTCTAGTGATAACACAGTCATGATAGCTACTTGAGACCTGACGGATGATTGTACATTGACTCTCACTTCACACATTGTGGAATGATCCAGTCTCTAAATGTTCATAATGTCATCTCTGGTATGTCAAGATCTGTACAGGCGAGATGTGCACACCTGCCTTGCATTTTCGTGAACATTGATATTCCTGGATACCAGATGCATGCTGCTGCTTGTTTTCAGAACACTTAAACTAGTGACAGATCACATTCCTCAGCATGCACACAGCAATCATTGTCACATCTCATAGAGGGCATGGCATGATCTTTGTGATGAAACTTTCAGTGTCCCTGCAAGAAAGATCCCTTGAAGGATGTTTGTCTAACCACATGAAATAGTTTGGTTCATGTATATAATAGCAGTGTCTTGTAGAACTACTGTAACACAGTCACAGAATATCAGTCACCACCAGGACAAACAAGCTGGTCTTCACCTGTGACATTATACGCACCCATAGACATTGCTTGAAGAACCAAAAATGTTGTTTTTTGTTATGTATTGACCGCGACTTACGAAATAGTACCTTTCTGGCATTATGACATAGCTGACTACATTTTGCCCTGGACACCCGGTCTCAATGGCCCAAACACCATGGATATCTGCCATGGCAGACACTCCCTCAAGACTGACTGTCATTTTCTTCCAATTAGTAATTTTGTACATGGCAGGCAGTGATTTAGGATCTTCCACTGTGTACAGTGTCCATTCTACTTTTGTTGCACAAGCACCTTTCTTGGCAATTGAACTTGTGTAATGTCCAGGAATTTGCACATTTTGGCATCTCTTAGCAGAAATGCCCATTAATTCATTGCTGAACACTCACCCAAAGTGCGAGGACCGGTCTCTGGACCTGCAGTGTCAGTTACTTTGCTTGTCAGTGAAAATAGCTTGGGGTGGCTACAACAAGGCTCCTAACTTTACTCAGTCACAGGTTCAGGTGTAGGCAGAGTGTGCCCTACAGCATCACTCTCAGATGTATGGGAGGCGGCCAACAGAATGACTGCCATGCAAAGCATGGCCATCTGCAGAGAGGTGTGGGAGAAGGGCGTCTGTGACTAGCACAGCCGACAGTGTCACAAACCATGGAAGAACCTGCACAGCTGGACACATGTGAAGGGCTTAGACTTGCTGTGGAAGTCCACCCAGCAAAGGAAAAAGGTGCGGTGCCAGATGGTCCCACAGTTGAGATGGATCCTGGAGGTGGCCTTCTCTGAGATAGCACAGAGGTTCAAGAAAAGCAGCACCTATGGGGAGGAGATTAGCAAATTTGTATCAAATTAGTGTTTCTTTTGTATGGTTATTCCAGAGGTAAAAGGTTTCACTGAGAGACAATTATATTTGACACATACTCATTACATGAATTTATCAAAACAGCTGTGTCAGACACATTTTCCCATGCATCCGTTTTCATTTCAGGTGTGAATTTGACATTGCCACATTTGCAGCTCAATGGGTACACCAGTGAACATCTTCACATGTTCTGTGTAACACACTTCACCACATTTGTGTGATTAGATGATTCATGCTTGATGACAATTATCGTTTTTATGGTCAAGTGTGCTTTGTAGGGTGAAAGAGGTCACGGGGTCATCAAACTATGTCACAGTTCAAACCTCATCCAAAATGTGGTATGGGGTGGTACCTATCGCTGAAAATACCTGTGATGGAACTAGCGAGGTCCTACCAGCAGCATGAATAGTTCGGTCTCCACATGTCTGTCTCATGCATTACATTTTTGTGTATGTTTTGGATGTATCTATAGGTCTTAATTTAAATTACAGTATCCATGTGGATACACCAGGGATTGTTGTATATATTCTACATTCAGTAACACACCGTGGACAAGAGGAAGAGTCTCTTGGCAATGTCAGAGACATGGAGTTTGTGCCACCTGAGTCAGAAGATGCCTGAAGTGTGACAGCATCTCCTGAGTGGAGCAGAGAAAGAGGAGGCTGGTATGGAAGTGCAGGCCCAGACAACACTTAAGATTCCAAATCTGCTGCACCTGGTCGGACCCCAGTGTTGGTGGCAGAGTCAATTCCACCTGCTCCAGAAGGCACTTCCTCTCCAATACCACATCCCTCATCAAAAATCAAGCCCCCAACCTAAGGGGCTTGTGCTGAGACCTCCTCTACAAGTGACATCTCAAGGCATGTTTCAAGTCCTCCTTGCACCCAGAAAGTTCTGTCCAAACTGGGGACACTCTGCTGGACAGACCGCAGAGATGATGACCTTGCAGGAGTATCGTTGTGTGGATCTCCAGGAGGGCATGTATTCACTGCTAGCTGTGCAGCACAGAGGAGGGTGTAGTGCTGGAACCTCCGGGATGAAAGGACTTCCCACCTCTGGTGTTGTTGCCAACAAACCATTGATTATCGCCCTTCTCCCCCAAAACTTTACTTTCATTTTCCTCCCCAAACATTCCTTAGGTCTTGGGGCTCCCAGGCCATTACAACAGCTCCACTGGTGAAGAGGGGGCCCTGAGGCTGTTACGACTCTGTCATCCCATTTCTAGGGGCGCTGTACGGGGACTGTCGGAAGCCTGGGAATCACCCTGAGCAGTTATTTAGAGTCCCTTGCTGACTTCTGTGTGTTTCTCTTTTCTCCATGGTACACTTGTGTAGTACTACACTTGCTTCCTGGGACTGCAAATTCCATAATACACAGCCTGGTAGTCAGGAAAGCCTGGATTCTGTTTCCCATTGTTTTGTATGGTAGAAGTCCAGTTGCTCTTTTTCACCGGATCCTCTCCTCCAGGACTTGCAAGTGTCTGAAATTACACACACCTTAAACCTCTCCTGTGCAGCCCAGCTTGGAGCTGCTTATAGGCTGCCATTTCCTCAAGATCCCCATCGTGCATTGGAGTTCGATTCCTTTGTGTTACAGACCCTTTATCGGATGGTGTTCCAGTTTTGTTCCTGTTCCTGATCTGTTCCAGGTTGAACCTGTTTCCTGTTTCTCTGCCCTGCTCCTGATTGTTCCAGCCAGTGCCTGCTCCCTATCTCTTAGCCTTGTACCTGTTTGTTTCCTCCAGAGCCTGCTCCCTGTTTCTCTGTCCTGCTCTTGCCTTGTTTTAGCCTGATCCTGCTCTCTGTTTCTCAGTCCTGTTTACTGCTTTTTCCTACTCCCTGTATTCCAGCCCTGTCCTTGCCTGTTCCAGCCAGACCCGGCTCTCAGTTCACTGTCCTATCTCTGTTTGTTCCAGCCAGAAGTTTGCACCCTGTTTTCCAGTCCTAGTCCTGCCTTTGCTTTAGCCTGAGCCTGTTCCTAGTTCCAGCTTTTGTCTCTTAGCTTGTCCCTTCTGTTTCTGTTTCCTCTCGGTATTTGTGTCTGGTAAGTGTTCTATCAGTCTTCACCAGTGTATAAGTGCCCTCCTTTGTACTGAGGTTGGCTCCTAGTTTCCAGGAGGCAATTCCAGCCCCATCCTTGTCTAGTGTTATACTTTGTCTTTTGTGCCTAACAGTGACAGTGTGCTATTGCTGTTCCAGGAATCGCCACTGTGTTTCCAGCTGGACCTACAAGAGCTTGTCGTGTGTATGTAAGTACTATCCTTGGTTGTGCTCTAGGGTCCAGAGACAGAATCATTTCTGCTGCCTCCTTTCTATGGGGCTGGCAGGGTGACTATCTGTAAGAGCCAACTGCACAAAGGCATTGACATTCTCTGTCACTGTGGGAGGTTCTGCGCCTTACTCTGTGTACAACCCCAGCGTGTTTGTCCACTAGTAATCTGTTTCCTGTTTGTTTACACAACGGTTGCTCTGCTTTTACTTTCCTGTTTCCTGTGCCTGTCTATAGCTGTCCTTTCTGTGTACGCCTCTAGCTGCTCTTCTGCCCCAGCACACTACCTCTTCAGGATATTCAGTGACCTCAAAGGGTGTCCCAACCAAAGTCCTGATCAGAACCGCCCGAAACCGTGACAGAGGCTGATCATTGATCACAAGACTGATGGCCAGGAAGGCAACAGTGCCCACGAAGACCTAGGACAAAAAATCTCCTGCCGTGTATATGGTTTCTATTTAATGAGCACTCACATCACATTTTGCCTCCCCATTATTTTTACATTTATTCTCATGCTTCTTGTTGGTGTTGTCGCTTTTCTCCTTCTTGTATCATTATTATCATTATTACTATTAGTAGTAGTAGTAGTAGTAGGTGATTTGTTTAGAAGAAAACAAATAAAATAAAGTAAAAAGAAAAAAGGAAAAAATGATAAAAATAAATGAATAAATATTGTGGTGCTGGGATTGCTTTCATTTTTTAACCTAAAACTGTGTGGTCGCGTGACCTCTTATAAACTGCTTTCTTCATCTCATCCTCAACTTTATACACAGTGGTCACATCAGATGTTGCAATTTGAGATACTGCTGCACTGAGGGGCAGTGTCATTTATCGACAGTTCAAGTGACATTTATTGCACTTCATGTCATGTACATTCTGTTTTTTAGTTATACCTTGTCTGTCTTTGCATGTGAAAATCTCACACCACATCTAGGTTTCTGCTACATTCGATGCGTGACCTTCATAACCGACAATGTTTAAAACTTGAATTTCTGTTGTGCATGTTTTACACTATGCACACACTGTTTAAACTGTGTATAATGTAGGGTTTGTGTAGGTGTATGCAGTTGTGTTGTGTGTGCCTAAACGTTCTTTGTTAACAAAGCAGCCAGTAGATCAACTCTCTTCCTCTGTTTCAGTCTAATTCTGTGCAGAGTTACGGCCATGCTGCTATTGGGGTGTGCTTGTGGCCTGTGTCTTGCTACTAATGTTTTATTATGTAATTTCTACTGGCTATCTGTGAGAGGACCATCAGTCTACATGGAGAAGGAGACTCAGGAGACTGTCACCACTTTGGCCATTTGTTCACCAAGCCCCAGCAAGATGTCTAAAAAGTATTGGTGGACACTGTGGACTAACTGGGGCTTATGTTCTGCCACAAACGTTAGCTCTAAATGTGGCAGACAGATTGCTAAGGTAGGAGTTGGAATATCTCCCGTTTTTTTTATAGCTTCTGTACACCCAGATAAGACTTACAGTGTGTGTGTGTGTATGTGATTTTGAATATAATGTACCATCTTTCCAATACCTGCTTTCGTGGGAAGCACAGAATAGAAGATTGCAATGAAAGAATATGTACTTCCTCTTGAATGGAGTTTTTATTTGTATGTTGTATGCATGCATGCTAGTTTGCAAGTGCCCATAAAAATGGATAAATACTTTCCTTTACACCCAGGCCAGGACTTTGTAAATTGAATTTATAAATCTTCTCGACAAATTGGAGACTGTGCATCAGATCAGAAAGGACATCTGCTACAGCTGGGCCTTTTTGGGTAGCTCTTTCCCTCTTCCTGGAACATGGCTAGGAGTTGACTTAATTGGAAGAAAGTGAAGCTGTACCACCGAGCAGAGGAGAGATGCTGGCCTCTAACTCGAATGAAGACTAGCGCATGGTCCAGAGGCCTGAGTCTCTGAATGGAGAATAACTATAGAGCGTGAGCCACCCATGAGTGGGGAGAACATTTGAGGCCTGAGGCTCTTAATGGAGAGTGACTATAGAGTGTAAGCCACCCACGAGCGGGGAGAACATTGCAGCCAGAAGGCTAGTATGCAGAGATGCTTTTGAAGACTGCACAGCATGCTGAGCCTGCAGTGACCCAGTCAGAACTATCACTGACATTAGTGGAGCTCACATCTCCTCCAATTCAACCTCATGAGGACACACAGTTTTCTTCCCCCTATCTCGGGTATTGGGATTGTGTCATTGGTTTCTTCTGTTCACATTCAGAAAGGATGCGTTCTAACAGAACAAGCTGTACCCACCCCCTTAGGGAGACTTAGTAAAACAAGTAGTGGAAGTATGGAGTAGTTTGGGCCTCAGTCTTGATATGAGCTGTGTCTGAGCTCCTACACAGTTAAAACAATCTTGCACAGAGAAGTAACAGCTTTCTCCTTGCAAGATGAGAAACAGAGCAGCATCCCTTTAAATCACAATAAAATTCCGGCACAGCTCTCTCCTATCTTAATTATCGATTTGTGGTACTTACGGCAACCCCACAAGGACTCAATACACAGTTTGCCAAAATGGCAATGGAAATACTTGACTCAAAGGAGCCGATTTAAGGAAAGTGGTGCTACATCCAGTGCAGAGCCACTTTCCTTGCGCACCTTAGCGCTCCCTACCGCCACCATTTGTGCACCGTATCTAAGATACGGCACACCATGGCGCAGGGTATGGCCAATATCGTCAACATTTTTTACTCTATTGATGTACTATTCCCTGAACAGTACATAGGGGCCCATTGTAAAAAATTGTGTGCCCCCTTTTAACAGCTACTCTTAGCAGGCATTAAAAGTGCAGAAAAAATGACGCAAAGAAATCTCTTAGATTTCTTTGAGCCATTTTTATTGGCCCCCTAACGGAGGAACGTCCCATTTGTATACATTATGCCTGGTGGAGGCATAATGTAGCACAAAGGGTTACAAAGTCAGCGATGCACGCATTGCGCCACTTTGTGAATCTGGCCCAGTGAAAAAGCCACCTTAGTGCTGCCTTAGCCTAAAAAACAAATGATGCTAAGGTGGTGCTAAATTGGCGCTGGGCCCTCTTAAATCAGGGACAAAGTTTCTCATTATTTCTCAGAAGCTGTGATGTCTCTGGATATCTGTGTGATCCCATTACTATAAAAGAACTCACTGATGCTGTTCTCTTTTGGCATGTTGTTGAAAAGCCAAAGACAGGTGTTCATTATGTGGGCTGGGATTTTAGATAGCTTTTCAGTCCTTTGTGTACTCAGTCCGGTCATTGGTGACTTCTGACTTCACATTCAATGATCACAGGTGAAAATGCTAAGTTATAGAAACCTCATTGCTCCAGCAGAGGCCCATATGCACTTCCTTACATCCTTTCTTTCTCTGACAGAAGAATGTATGACAAATTGCATGCATGCCTTTTCCACACAGCCATTACCACTCAGCTGTTTTTATCATGTCTGCCTTTATCAGACATGGTAAGTATATGTAAGGTAAGTATATATATAATCTTTTTTTTTAAAACTTTTTTTTTTGGGTGGGGGGGCATAGGAAATTGATTTTTTGATTTGCTATTAGCGGTGGCACAGTTTGAAAAATCTTCATGAAACTTTCCCAAAAAAGTCTCAACCACCTGAAACAATCAACCAACCAATCATTTGTAGAGTGCAACGCTATCACCCCTAGGACTATCTGGGTGCTTAGGTTGCTGTGTCTGCGTCAAAAAGCCAAGTTTTCAGTTGCTTTCTGAAGTTTGACAGAGAGGGTTCAGCTGTCTTTCATCCAATTGGCCACATCGGTTAAGGCATTGGCAAAAGTTGGTTTTGGTCTTAGAGGGGTCTTAGGTGAGTGAGAGGATGAGCTGGGTGTTGTCGGTGTAGAAGATGATGTTGAGTCTGTGGGCTCTGATATTGTCCGTGAGGGGGGTCATGTAGATGTTGGACAGAGTGGGGCTGAGTGATGATACTTGGGGCATGCCGCATATGATGTTCTTGGGGGCGGAGGAGAATGGAGGAAGGTGGGCACTCTGGGTGTGTCCTGAGAGGAATGAGGTGATCCACTTCAGGGCGTGTTGTTGAATTCCGATGTTGTGGAGTCTAATGATGAGGATGTGGTTGGCGGCGGTGTTGGATGCTGCCGACAGGTCGAGGAAAATAAGAGCCACTCTTTCTCCTTGGTCGAGGAGGGTTCTGATGTCATCTGTTGCAGTGATGATGCAGTCTTGATGGTATGGTTGGCCTGGAAACCTGATTGTGATGCGTTAAGTAAGTGGTTCCATCCTAGGTAGATGGTGACCTGTCAGTTGATGGCCTTCTTGAGTACTTTGGCTGGGTATGCGAGCAGGAAGATTGGCCAATAGTTCTTCAAGTCACTGGTGTTGGCTGAGGGCTTCTTTACGATGGGTCTGATGTCTGCGTGCTTTCATCCATCTGGGAAGGATGCTGTTGAAATGGAAATGTTGAGGAGGTTGGTTAGTTCAGTGCTGATTATGTCGGATTACGAACTTCCTGGAAAGTTTCAGGGTGATTCACGAAGCATGAGCTGAGAAAAAGGGGGGTCCGAAAATGTTTTTTTCCCCATGCAATTTTCTACAGGCTAATTGTACCGCCATACTGCAAAACAGCTGAACTGAATTAGACAACATTTTTCAGAAAACTAGATCTTGATCCAGAAAGTGTGCTTTTCATGATTTGGTGTATATCCATTCTGTGGGTTTTGACAAATGAAGGATCAATTTGTATGTATATTTCACCCTGTGGTACCTTTGTAAGTCTCTTGTGGAGGATCCACAGAACCACAAGCTCAAACAATGCTTTGTGATTGCCTGGCTGCAACCTGAGGGAAATGTTGTAGACGACATCTTAGTACTCGGTCCACATGTCCTAAAGATATAAAGTTAATATAACATAACGGGGCAGGAAATGGGGTACTCTGATCCCCTTGGACGGTATTGGGGAGGTCAAAGTGAGACCCCCTTCTGGCGAAAACATATTAAAATTTTCTTTTTTGGCAATGTGGCAGGTCTGCAGATTTGTTCCAGGCCTCAGTGAGTCTCCCAACTGAAACTATGCGATGGATTTGCATTCCCCAGACACAGTTTTACAAAAAAATAGATACACATACATAACTACACCCCCAGACCCACACAATGAGTCACACACACACCCAGACACACACTTATACAAATCTGCACACATATTCCTTCATGAACACACACAAACACAAAACTACACCCACACACATACTCCACACACACAGTCATCCACCCCCAAACACTCAGTCACACACATTCCCAAACATGCGCCTACATACTATCACACACATCTCTTGCACACACACACAAATACACCCACCCACACACACACAAAACATGCTCCTACACATACCTTCACCCACATAAACACACACATAGACACAAAACTATACCCGCACACATCCCCACAAACTCAGTCACATTCAGGCCCACTCACCTCAACATACATGTCCTTGCGATGACACACACACATACACATACACACACACAACTACACTCATACACCCACAGAATCTTAAACACACTTACACACAACTCCATACACATCACTACGCCAAGAAACACACTCTCACACTCAGTCACATACACACCCAAATTCATACCTACATACACCTCCACATACATTCCCTCCCACATACACACAGAACCACACACAAACACCCCCACAAACTCATTTACACACAGCCAGAAACACGTCACTACATACATTCCCTCCCACACACAGAACTACACCCAAACACACACACGCCCACAGACTCAGTCATGGACATACACACGTTTCCACACACATTTACTGATGTGTGCACATAAACACACACACACACACAAACCCATACAGAATAACACTTATAAACAGTCACTCCTGCACACAAACACAGTCATACCATCTCAAATATATTTACACGCACAGACTTCTACTCCCACGCAGTAAAATTCCCAAACAAAAACAATTATGGTCACACAGATTAAAACAGTAACAAACATTTTTATTTTTCTAACCAAAATAGGCGATTGTGAAAAGTGCATTTTAGGTTAATTTTGAAAGTTTTGTATATTTGTTGGATACTATTTTGTCATTACAATAACAGGGTTAACAAAAATTGAAACAATGGTAATGTAACTTTGAAATTTTAGGTGCAAAAGAAACAAGCATTTGCAATGCAATAGGTCTCACATTTGCTTGATTTAGAGCTTTAGCATTGTAAACTCCTAACCGGACTTTTCTTGCCACATAAATTGAAAATGATAAGTAATACAGTTTCACATAAGCAAGCTGATTCACAGCGCCATGCCATGAGCATGAAGGAGATACACAAAAGGAAAAAGAAGTTCGCTCACAGTCAAACGTGTCGGCAAAAGTGCAATTAGCCATGTAACAGGGTCAGTGTCCAAGGCGGTAACCAAACCAGCCCAAGGAGGGACAAATGTAAAGCATTTACCATTGATAATAGAGGATTTTTGAAGGGCAAGTCCATGAAAGAGCAATAGTGATGGGCAGGAGGTGGGCCTGGTTAAAAGCCCAAATAGATAAGAACACGTCAGAAAAGCAGCGCTCAACATAACAAAAACGGTTTTAGCACCTGTCATCAGTGACTGCCTTAATAATGATAGGCACAGGCTGCTCCCCAATACTGACCACTTTACGGCACACTGATCAGTGGGTGATCATTTTTCGGGTACATTGGCAGGAAGTCTCTGGGTCATCTCAGTTGGAACAATGTCTCCAGAGGCTAATGATGGTCCAGCAGAAAATGTAGATGCGTTTAGTCCATCTTGTTCCTTCTTTACCTTTTCCAGCTGTTTAGGATTGATTGTTCAACTGTGTTTCCACATACTGTATGCTCCATGGGACTATTTCTTCCCTGTCGCCCAAGTGAGATTTCTACTGCAACTACTGCATTGCCCAACTTTAGCAATTATTCTTTTTTTAACCTGACGCCAAGGTGAAAAAACTGCCATGCAAAATATATTCCTTGTTACTGTATGTTAAAACACACATAGACGGTCACTGAAAAAAACAAAAGGGATGTTACAGTTAGGTGCAATGTACATATTACACTATAACTTTAAAAAACAACTCCAGAAATTCAGAAAACTAAATCTATAGGTTAAAGGGATGTTACCGTTTGCTAACAATGTCTGTCCTAGTGTTATTCTTTAGGCATGAAAAACCACTGAAATTTGCCAGTTAGTTTATTGAGCTAAGTATAACGTGCACCCCTGCCATGCACTGCTGATGACCTCACATATTACATCATCCATGACATGTTCATTGACATTATTGATGAAATCACTGATGACATCATCAAACAAGTGTGACATTTTGCTATACGCTTTTGATACTGTGCGGTATTTAATGAGCTACATGTTGGGAAAATTTTCTATACACTTTCTATTGCTAAGAAGTGTAAGTATTTTCAACATTCTAGGCGTCCTAAAGAGGATTAGGTGTGTTGAGAATGGGATTTCATCATAAAAAGCTATGCACAGGGAAAAACCTCTACCTAATAGGGGCTTGCTAACATAATTGGCCATTGGGTATTGGCGAAACTGGCCTCTTGAGCACAGTAGTTGCTTCCCTAAGAAATGGTCATACATGGAGGACAATCCTGTCCTCTGTTTTTTTAATGTGTGTCCAAAGTATTATTGGACGTATTTATGATTTAACTGACTCCTCTCTAAGCATAGTAAGGAAGGGCGCGTTTCGGCCCTTCCTTACTATGGGCCTCCTCAAGACTGTGGAAGAATAAAGAACCTATCAATTGGATAAAACAAACATTACAAAAAAATAAAAACAAGGTGTTTTTCCTACTTTAGCACCATATAATTAAAAAAACCCAGACCAGGGACAAAAAGACCTAGACATGCAGAGCCAATCAAAAAAAACCTCTTAAGTGCAGCATTTTAAACTTGTAAGATTGTCTTGTGTGTTTGTACCATGGGGGCCCAGCTGTCATGCACACCTGGTGTCCAAGTAAAGGGAGAGGAGTGTCACTGTAAGTGTCTATAAAGCCTTGTGTGATAGTGACATGCACATTGTCAGATATTTGCTATTCGTGTGGGAGTACATCTACTCATTGTACCTTCCACGCACACTAACTAAGTAGAGACGGGCTTCTGCAATCGAGCTGGATGGCAGAAGCATGGCTCTACTTGATTAGTAATCGTTAGTGAGCACTTTATGAGAGGGCACACCCTCTTATGTTGATACAAGTTATATTAGCTCTGGGCAGAGGCAGCTGATATATACAAAATGAGTAGTGGATGCTCATTTGAAAGAATTGTCAAAACTATTTTGGGCAACAAAATAATGCACCTCTCCAATATCGAATGACATATTGTGGGGCTTGCCAACAAGACAGATGGCCTTTTCAGCCCACGCATTACTTACCATTGGTTGTCTTTGCTGTCACTCTCATTTGCCTGTTTTCTTTTTAATGGCTTTCCTTGTCCATGGTGTGTCTGTGTAGTGTTCGAAAATACACACACTGGAGTAAGGTGTATATTTTCCCTTTATTCTTCTTTTCTAGTACAGTGACCTGAGATGAAACAGCCTCCAGAGAATGGCTTCTCATTCTCGTTCCAGCATTCCATGTTCTCACATACATACACAGACCCACCCTCCAATTTTAGGTTCTATATTTCAATTTCCTATTTACCCCATAAACGTACAAACACAACACATCTTCTCCCCTTTTTTTGAACAAAAAGGACTCGAAAGGTAAAAATAACTAAAATACCATTTACATATCAAATTGGTAATCTAGTAACCATTTCGGTGGTTTTGTAACTCTTCTTTTATACTTGCCTCTTTGATCCACCTTGTTCATTTTTAGAATCATCAGGTTTAACTACTCCACACTGCACACAACCATTCAAACTCTCATTCACTAATTCATCCACATTCTCAATTCTTGCTGGGGATACACAGTTTCCATTTCTAAAGGTACACTAACATAGGATTTCCACCCCCCATTCACGATCCTCAGTTCCAAAATGTCCCTCTCTTATGCATACTTTTGGCTTTTTCAAAGTGAGCTCCTTCCAAACTGTCTTGCTCAATATCTCCACTTCTCACTCCACCTTCTTCAACTACATCATCAAACCAATATTTAGATTTTACCAATTTAGTATTTTTTTTCTTTCTTCATTTCACCATGGATAGTAATGCAACTCATATGCCAACATCCTCCAGATGCACAGAATTCTCCCTTTCCAAATCACTTTTGAAAGGATAATAAAGTGTACTCACTTCTTTAGGCACTTTGCCAGGTTTCTTTACTTTCACCCATTGGCCAACTTCAATGCAAGGTTTTGGACACTTACGGGCCAATTACAAGTTTGGCAGACGGGAGCACCTGTGCTGCAAACTGCCAACGTAGTGGTCGCCACCATGCTGACGACCTTCCTGCCAGCCTGATTATGACTTTCCCATTAGGCTGACCGGTGGAAACCAAAGCCTTCATCTGCGACTATATGGACTTCATAGGGAAAAATAGAAGACTCCCCATCAAGCACCAACAGACTTTTTCTTAGAACTTGCAACGCTTTTTCTGAAAAAGAACTTCTTTTTGTTCAAGCAGGAGCTGTTTCTGCAGATAAAAAGAGTAGCAATGGGATGTGCATTTGCACAAGAAATAGCGAATATTTACCTGTCTTATTTCTAAGACCTGTAGGTATATGGGCTAAACAATATCAATAAAGAATATATCAGAACATGGCATAGATACATTAAAACGTTTTTTAAACTGCAATACAAGAAACGTTGTATGTGTCCTTGCAAAAAGATATATAGAGGCCAGTGCAAAATTGGACTCTGCAGCACAGATCTTCCACCAAATGCAAAACACAGGGGGCTCCTTTGGTGCAGCATTATATTGTGGCAGGACACTGTGAGAATTATATGGAATGGACTGTCCTATATCGAATACCCAAAGCAGTTCATAAATCACAGATAGAGATTAATCTTTTGAGAATTTAACCAAGACTAATAGCAAGATTCCATGCAGTCTCACAGGGATTGAATGATCATGAGGAAGTCTAGGCATTGTTGAACGTATGAGAATTAGGGGCAGATGTATCAAGCTCCCAGTTTGCATTTCTCAAATAGCGAATTTTGAGAAAATCGCTATTTAAGAAATGCAAAATGGGATGTATGAAAATTGCGATTCGGTAATAGCGATTTCTTAAAAATCGCAATCGATATTACCGAATCGCAATTAGGGAATGGGACCCCATTCATCCCTATAGGTGCAAATGGTTTTGCATTTCCAAATTTGCGAATTCCTGTTAGGAATTTGCAAATTAGGTAATGCAAACCCCAGGGTGCTGGGGGCCTAAGGCCCCCTTTCGATGCCCCCCCAAAAAATATTTGTAGACATGTGAAGGCATGTGTGCGCTACATGTCATTTTTACAAATGCATTTATAATGCATTTTTTAAAAGTGCACATGCTTACCAACAAATTGGATTTGGCGGTAATTGCATTTCCTAAAAGCCCAATTTGCATTTAGGAAATGCTTGATACATGTGCGTTGGAAATCGCAAATAGGAATTCCCTGTTTGCGATTTCCTATTTAGAGAATCACAATTCGCGATTCCCTAAATGGAGTCGCAATTTCAGGGAATTGCAATTTTTGCGATTCCTTGAAATTGCACTGCAAATGCCTTTCATAAATCTTGAAAGGCATTTTTGTATTCACAAACAGCCGAATTTTGCGATTCCCACCATTTGAGAATGCAAAAATGTTTGATACATCTGGCCCTTAGATCTTCAAATCTCTGTTAGTGCATCTTATTTTGTCCCTTTGCTCAATATTGATTATCAATTCAATATTAGTGTATTTGAATTTTTCAAAATGTCCAATCAGCTGGTATACATGTTTTTAATATGCAAATGATGATGTATACCGTAAAGTTAAGATTCTGAAGGCAATGTGCGTGGTCTAGTCTACTTTTTACTTATTGGTGCATCCCGAATTATGAGGCAAATAGATCGCTTTCTCTCATTAGCTGGGTGAGGCTAGGTAAGAGTAGCCCCACCAAATTCGTATCTTTGCCCTCTCGCACACTTGTGATTTCAAATCAGGTGCATCTTTTGCCCCATTTAGAGCGTACACCATAATGTGGCAGTGACATTAAGCTTCGTGCAAACCTACTTTTTGAGTGCACCAGTGTTACATTGCTATGGGAATCCATTGTTTCAGCCTGAGCATACACCGCAATACGGAGGCAGTAGTACTCCTTTTATAAATACATAACAGAGTACACCAAGGTTTTGTATCGCAGAACACTATGGGAATCCATTGTTTCAGCCTGAGTGCACAGTGCAATATGATGGAGTAATGAGCCTTTTAGAAATACATGAAAGAACAGACCGGCAATTTGTACGTGGCCACATAACGTCAGACCTAGAATACAGGAAGTAGGTGTTGTCAGCAGCGCATTCATGAAGCACTGCAGCACACTAGAGTGTACTTGTTTAGACACAATTACAACAACATTATCATAACGCCCAGATAGTATGGAGCTGTAAACTGCGCCCAGTCTAATGCAGACTAATCTTGGCTACAATTAAGAGCCTGTCCCTAAAGGGATGGGGTGATAGATGCCCCTTAGTTTCTATTCCTACTTTGTGTTTTCATGCTATATGCTTTTGTTCTTGCTCCCAGGGAATGGGGTCACTGGGGCCAAGATCGGTGTGGGAAGGGAGGCTGCGTGACCTCCCTTCCCCAAAAAAATTAAATGTTTAGGCCGGGTTCCAGGGGATGGGATCCCTGGGGCAGGGGTCAGCCTTGGGGGTGCGCGAGCACCCTCCCGAGAAAAAAATTAAATGTTTAGTCTGATGGATGGGGTCCCCTGGACCGAAATCGGCCTGGGGAGGAGGGGCCATGCGGAGTTCAGTTGGTATAGGGGTTGGCCATAAGCCCTGCAGCCATCCACCGCTGTGCATGGCCAAAGGCTGTGGACAGCATGGGGTTTGGTTGTTATAGGTGTTGGCCGCAGGCTATGCGGCCAACCGCTGCCGTGCAAGACCAAAGGCCATGCATGGTGGTGGTTGGATTAACGTATAGTAATGAAAATTACTTTCACAAAAAAACACAGAAATTCACTTAAAAAAAACAAAGGTTACAGTGACGTTATAGTTATGAAATAAACTTGAAAGACCCATAGAAATTCACTTTAAAAAAAACAAAGGTTACAGGCAAGTTATAGTTAGGTTTACATTTTTAACGTACAAAACCATAGAAATTCACCTGTTATAGTTAGAGTTATCTCAAGTAACTATAACTCATGCCCAAGGTAACTACAACTCACGCCCTTGCCATGCACTGTTAATTGCCCCACAAATTATGCTTTGATAACATCATTGATAATATCAATGTAATATTTGCAGTCCAACTTTTGGCAAAAAAACTGTGAATGGCTGGAGTTATAGTTACCTTAGGGTGCGAGCTATAGTTACTTAAGATAACTCTAACTATAACTATGACAGGTGAATATATATATATCAAACAACAAACATCCGAACACCCGGGCGAGCCGTATTGATTTACCCCGGACGTAAAAATGAGTCTCCATCACAATTTGGAATATAGACATAGAGAAGCTATTAAATCTCTACAGAATAACAAAAGTATAGTGATAAAAAAATCAGACAATGGAAGTAATGTGGTGATTTTGCCTATTACCAAATATTTGAATGAAGGATTGAGACAGCTTAATGATGTCAGTAGCTATGAAAGATCCAATATGGAGGTTGTTAAAAAGGCCAATTAAACTTATTGGATGAAATTGGAGGAACGGAGAGATAGGGGACTTCTTGAATTAGAAGAATACCAATTTTTGAGTGTAGATTTCCCCAGAATGTCAGCTATGTATTTTCTTCCCAAACTACACAAACATCCGACTAACCCTCCTGGTCGACCAATTGTTTCTTCTAATGGCAGCCTCTTGGAAAACACTTCTAAATATGTTGACTTTTTTCTGCAATCCTTTGTCACATCTCTCCCCTCATACATCAGCGATACTACTGATTTTCCAAGGATTATCAATGATATTCCTTGGGAGGAGGATTTTCTATTTATGTGTCTTGATGTGAACAGCCTATATACTTGTATCCCCCATGGTTTAGGGTTAAAGGCTGTTAGACATTTTTTGAGAGCTAGATCTTTATCATACCTTCTACATACTGAAATGTTGTTAGATATGATCTCGATATATCTCATGAATAATTTTTTCATCTTTGATAAAGTGATCTACAGGCAAAAACAGGGGACGGCCATGGGAACTTGCTTTGCTCCCTGTTATGCGGGCCTTTTTCTAGGCTGGTGGGAGGAACAAATAGTTGGAAATATTGATCTGTTTGAGACCCATGTGATTCTTTGGGTTAGATTTATTGACAACATTTTCTGTATCTGTCAAGGTGATATCAATACGGCTCAAAAGTTTGTGGATATTCTAAATGATAACTCATTGAACTTAACCCCTTCTGTGCCTTGGAGGAGATGATCTCGTCCAAGGCTACAGTTCCCCTGTGCCTTGGACGAGATCATCTCGTCCTAGGCACAGGGGAACTTGGGGGCGTGCTAGCGCGCCCCCCGTGCACCCCCCTTCCCCCTCCAGGCGGGGATGGAAGGGGAAGACCTTCCCCTTCCACCCCGCCCCCCCCACGGCAATCCGATGACGTCAGCGCGCGCGCAGCGCGCTGACGTCATCTAGTGTTGCCGGCGCGCTGGAAGCCATTTGCTTCCAGCGCGTCTTCGGAGCAGGAGCTCAAAGGTGAGTCCTCTCCGTTTTTGGGGGGCGGGGGGGTTGAGAAAACAGACACGGTGGGAAAGGAAAGGGTTTTTCCTTTCCCCCTGTGTCTGTTTTCTCAAGATTCCTGCTCCACGATCGCGGGCAGGGCCCGCGATCGTGGAGCAGGAATCTCCACTAGCCACCAGGGATTTTCTTTGTGGCTAAATTTGGGGGCGACCCCTTGGGCAAGGGTCGCCCCCCCCGGGGGCAATTTTTATTTGGATTTCGCCCCCCCCCCTGGGGGCAGATCGGCCGTTTTTTCGGCGGATCTGCCCCCGGGGGGGGCGAAAACCACTAGACACCAGGGATATATTTTTTTATGTTTGTTTTTGGGGGCGACCCCTTGGGCAAGGGTCGCCCCCCCCGGGGGCACTTTTTATTTGTATTTCGCCCCCCCCCGGGGGCAGATCCGCCGATTTTTCGGCGGATCTGCCCCCAGGGGTGACGTAAACCACTAGACACCAGGGATATCTTTTTTTATGTTTGTTTTTGGGGGCGACCCCTTGGGCAAGGGTCGCCCCTCCCCGGGGGCAATTTTTATTTGTATTTCGCCCCCCCCGGGGGCAGATCCGCTGTTTTTTCGGCGGATCTGCCCCCAGGGGGGGGCGAAAACCACTAGACACCAGGGATATCTTTGTTTATGTGTGTTTTTGGGGGCAACGCCTTGGGCAAGGGTCGCCCCCCCCGGGGGCAATTTTTATTTGTATTTCGCCCCCCCCCCGGGGGGCAGATCTGCCGATTTTTCGGCGGATCTGCCCCCAGGGGGGGGGGGGGCGAAAACCACTAGACACCAGGGATATCTTTTTTTATGTTTGTTTTTGGGGGCGACCCCTTGGGCAAGGGTCGCCCCTCCCCGGGGGCAATTTTTATTTGTATTTCGCCCCCCCCTGGGGGCAGATCCGCCATTTTTTCAGTGGATCTGCCCCCGGGGGGGGGGGTGAAAACCACTAGACACCAGGGATATCTTTGTTTATGTGTGTTTTTGGGGGCGACCCCTTGGGCAAGGGTCGCCTTCCCCCCGGGGGCAATTTTTATTTGTATTTTGCCCCCCCCGGGGGCAGATCAGCCGATTTTTGGGCTGATCTGCCCCCGGGGGGGGGGGGCCAAAACCACTAGACACCAGGGATTTTGTTTTTATTGTTTATTTTGGGGGCAACTCCTGTGGCAAGGGTCGCTCCCCTGGGGAGCTTTTTTTTTTCTGTTTCGCCCCCCCCCCCGACGGCAGACCAGCCATTTTTTGGACGATCTGGCCCGGGGGGGTGGTGGAAGCACACTAGGTGCCAGGGATTGTGTTTGGTGTGTGTTTGGGGGCACCCTTGGGCAACGGTCGCCCCCCTAAGGTGGGGAAAATTTGTATTGCCCATCTCTGCCCGTAATTTTGTAGGGCCATCTGCCCCCAAGGAGGGCAGGGATTTTTTTTGTTTTGTGTTGTGCTGGGGGTGCCCCCTTGGGGAAGGGTCGCCACCTGAAAGGGGGCACAGAGGTGTTGCCCATTTCTGCCCCCCTTGGGGTCAGATTGGCCAAATCTTTTACGCCCATCTACCCCGAGGGGGGCAGGATCCACTTAGGTACCAGGGACAACTGCTAAGTTCTTGGTGGTGGGGTGTTTGTCAACTGGCAAAGTATTTGTATTTGTGATTATAACAATTTATTTCTTCTTTTTCTTCTAGTTCAACGCTTTTGCTTCCTTTGCTGTGGATCTTTGCGGTTTTGGCAGTAGTTGTCCTGCGGTTTGCATAGTTGCATGTTTTAGGTAAGTGAATGCAATTTACTCCAAAGGAGTATTGTTGACATGTTTGTAGGTGGTGTACTAAATGCAGTATTGTGTGTTTGACATTGTCCTTAGATTTGAGCACAGTGGTGTTTGTGTTGTCATATGTCTAAATTGCTTTTTTCTTTTTTCTTTTTAGTGGGATATCATTGGTGATTGCAGAGTAGTTGCTTGGTGAGTAGCTATTTCAGGCAACTGTGTGGTATTGTTTTTTGTAGTACATAACTCTTTGTGATAAAGCTACACTTTGTTTATTACTTATTTTAGTGCTAGTTGTTGTTGGCAATCCATTTGTTGTTAGGATCATGGCTAGCCGCAAAGTGACCGCTCAGCAGGTTGTTCGCATGCTCTTTGAGTCGTCTTCAGACCATGATAACGACACTGACTCTGCATCTGAGGCAGAGGAGGAAGCAGGAGATTCTGGAAGTGAGTTTTCTGTCCGAGAGTATTCTTCTGATGAGGAAGCTACTCTCAGTGCAGATGAAGGGCCTGTGTTAGAGGAGGACATTGATGTGCCAAGAGTGCAGCAGCCTGGGGCTGCAGGGTTTCCCATTGGAAGACCTGACACCTGGATTGCCCCAAACATGGAGCAGCCACAGTTACCTGCATTTACTGGTCTCTCAGGGTGTAGAGTTAATACCGAAACTTTCTGCCTGTCCATTTCTTTCACTTGTTTATGGACGATGTATTTTTGGAAGAGATTGTGGGGCAGACAAATGTGTATGCAGAGCAATATTTGCGGGACAACGCTGCCAGACTTAAACCTCAGTCTAGAGCTACTCATTGGGTTCCCACATATCTGGAAGAGATGAAAAGGTTTTTAGGTTTGTCTTTTTTGATGGGGTTGATCAGGAAGCCGTCACTGGCTTCTTATTGGTCTACTAGTCCCTTGATGGCAACTGCTATATTTCCTGCAACTATGACACGTAATCGGTATTTGCTTCTTCTTCGTATGCTGCATTTTGTAGACAATGCTTTAGCCTTGCCACAAGATCACCCTGATTGTGACCGCCTTTTTAAGATTAGGCCTGTCCTTGATCATTTTGTGGATCGGTTTTCAGAGGTCTATGTCCCAGGCAAAGAGATAAGTGTGGACGAGTCTTTGGTCCTTTTCAAGGGGCGTTTAGTTTTTAAGCAGTACATTCCTAGTAAGAGGGCACGGTATGGGATTAAATTGTATCTGCTGTCAGAAAGCATTACAGGATATGTGTATAATTTCCGGGTCTACACTGGTAGGGATTCCAGTATTGACCCTCCTGGTTGTCCGGCCACTTTTGGAGTTAGCGAAAAAATTGTGTGGGAACTTGCTAGACGGCTGTTTAACAAAGGTCACCATTTGTATGTAGATAATTTCTACACTGGAGTGCAGTTGTTCAAGGAGTTGTTTAGGGTGGACACTGTTGCTTGTGGCACAATCCGTTCTAACCGGAAAGGCTATCCAAGGGAGCTTGTCTGTAAAAAACTTGAGAGGGGACAGTGCAGTGCCTTGCGGAATAATGAGCTGCTAGCTCTGAAATTTTCAGACAGGAGGGATGTGTACATGCTATCGACCATCCATGATGAGAGTACTTCCCCTGTGGCTGTTTGGGGTCAGGTTGCGGAAGTGCGCAAACCTGCGTGCATTTTGGACTACAATAGGCACATGGGTGGTGTTGATAGAGTAGATCAGAGGTTAGAACCTTACACTGCTCTTCGTAAGTCATATGTGTGGTATAAAAAGTTGGCCCTACATTTATTTCATTTGGCAACTTTTAATGCCTTTATTGTATACAAGGATTGTTCACCCGAGTCAAGGATGACATTTGTTAAATTTCAGGAGTCGGTGATAGAAAGCCTTATTGTGGTGGAACCGGCAAGAGTTCCTAGAGTAGAAGTGGTGGAGGATGTGGCTAGATTGAAAGATCGGCACTTTCCAGATCACATTCCTCCCACTCCCAAAAAAGACATGCCCACAAAGAAATGTAGAGTATGTGCCCGGAGGGAGAGCCGGATGTACTGCCCCGAATGCCCTTCAAAGCCTGGGCTGTGTGTTCCCGGCTGTTACAGAAGTTACCATACCCCAAAAAAAATCTGGGAAATACCTTGAGCGTAAGCTGTCTGTTTTATATTTTCATCTGTTTCACGGTTGGCATCTGTTGTGTATTTAGTTAGAGCTTTTGTGTTTGTAGTTTTGTGCTTATTTTATAATTAGTAGTTTCTTTGTTGTTTATAAATAAAAAAAAGTGATTGCGGTGTGCGTGGGGTGGCGCATGGCTGGCGGTGTGCGTGGGGTGGCGCTTGGCTGGCGGTGCCAGCCGAACGGCAGTCCACACTCCCATCAGCTGGTGTGATTCTTGTATCAGGCATGTGGGCGTATGTAAGTGATGGGCCCTTGAGTGGCGCGGTCTGTCGATGTGAGTGTTGTAATGTGCTGGGCCCGTGGCTGGCGGTGTGAATGGTCTTGTGCGTGTCATGTATGAAAGGTGTGTGAATGGCCTGTAAAGCGGTTGGTGCCTTGTCGCGGCTTTACAGCTCACGAGCTGTGAGTCATTGGTTCACTTTTTTGCCTTTCAGTTATTAGCAGTGCATTTCATTTTTGTGAAATCTCTTGTTAATAAAATTTGATTCACTGAACCATCACTCACCCTCGTGCCAAATCCAACCAGTATGTGTTGTAAAAAAAGACAAAACCTGCTCCGCTGTAATCAGGCGTCGCAGCACACCTGTGACACGCTAGGTGCCTCGGGTGGGACCCCGATGATGAAGCATGCCACCAACTTGGTTGGTGGGTGAGGGGTCTTCTTCACATAACCTAAGTGTGTTTCTTTTCACAATTTTAGTGTTTGGCACATCACGGACGTATGTGCACACATCAAAGTGATATATTCCAAAAATGCCTGTGTTTGGGGGGGGAGGGCCCACCTATGTTTTTGGTCCAGGGTGCGGCTGTCATGTAGGGAAACCTACAAAACCCAGAAATTTTTTAAAAATAGGCACCCCAAGGAGTCCAGGGAGGTGTGGCTTGCGTGGCTCCCCCAACTATCCCTTCTATCCCTTCAGGTTTTGGGCCTTATTCTGTTCCAGGCACCTGGCCCACCCACACAAGTGAGGTATCATTTTTATCAGGAGACTTGGGGGAACGCTGGGTGGAAGGAAATTTGTGGCTCCTCTCAGATTCCAGAACTTTCTGCCACAGAAATGTGAGGAACATGTGTTTTTTTAGCCACATTTTGAGGTTTGAAAAGGATTCTGGGTAACAGAACCTGGTCCGAGCCCCGCAAGTCACCCCATCTTGGATTCCCCTAGGTCTCTAGTTTTCAGAAATGCACAGGTTTGGTAGGTTTCCCTAGGTGCCAGGTGAGCTACAGGCCAAAATCCACAGGTAGGCACTGTTTTCTTTAAAAAAATGGTATGTGTCCACGTTGCGTTTTGGGGCGTTTCCTGTCGCGGGCGCTAGGCCTACCCACGCAAGTGAGGTATCATTTTTATCGGGAGACTTGGGGGAACGCTGGGTGGAAGGAAATTTGTAGCTCCTCTCAGATTCCAGAACTTTCTGCCACCGAAATGTGAGGGACATGTGTTTTTTTAGCCAAATTTTGAGGTTTGCAAAGGATTCTGGGTAACAGAACCTGGTCCGAGCCCCGCAAGTCAGCCCTCTTTGGATTCCCCTAGGTCTCTAGTTTTCAGAAATGCACAGGTTTGGTAGGTTTCCCTAGGTGCCGGCTGAGCTAGAGGCCAAAATCTACAGGTAGGCACTTCGCAAAAAACACCTCTGTTTTTTCCCAAAATTTAGGATGTGTCCACGTTGCGCTTTGGGGTATTTCCTGTCGCCGGCGCTAGGCCTACCCACGCAAGTGAGGTATCATTTTTATCGGGAGACTTGGGGGAACGCTGGGTGGAAGGAAATTTTTAGCTCCTCTCAGATTCCAGAACTTTCTGCCACAGAAATGTGAGGGACATGTGTTTTTTTAGCCAAATTTTGAGGTTTGCAAAGGATTCTGGGTAACAGAACCTGGTCCGAGCCCCGCAAGTCAGCCCTCCTTGGATTCCCCTAGGTCTCTAGTTTTCAGAAATGGACAGGTTTGGTAGGTTTCCCTAGGTGCCGGCTGAGCTAGAGGCCAAAATCTACAGGTAGGCACTTCGCAAAAAACACCTCTGTTTTTTTCCAAAATTTAGGATGTGTCCACGTTGCGCTTTGGGGTGTTTCCTGTCGCCGGCGCTAGGCCTACCCATGCAAGTGAGGTATCATTTTTATCGGGAGACTTGGGGGAACGCTGGGTGGAAGGAAATTTGTAGCTCCTCTCAGATTCCAGAACTTTCTGCCACACAAATGTGAGGGACATGTGTTTTTTTAGCCAAATTTTGAGGTTTGCAAAGGATTCTGGGTAACAGAACCTGGTCCGAGCCCCGCAAGTCAGCCCTCCTTGGATTCCCCTAGGTCTCTAGTTTTCAGAAATGCACAGGTTTGGTAGGTTTCCCTAGGTGCCGGCTGAGCTAGAGGCCAAAATCTACAGGTAGGCACTTCGCAAAAAACACCTCTGTTTTTTTCCAATATTTAGGATTTGTCCACGTTGCGCGTTGGGGTGTTTCCTGTCGCCGGCGCTAGGCCTACCCACGCAAGTGAGGTATCATTTTTATCGGGAGACTTGGGGGAACGCTGGGTGGAAGGAAATTTGTAGCTCCTCTCAGATTCCAGAACTTTCTGCCACAGAAATGTGAGGGACATGTGTTTTTTTAGCCAAATTTTGAGGTTTGCAAAGGATTCTGGGTAACAGAACCTGGTCCGAGCCCCGCAAGTCAGCCCTCCTTGGATTCCCCTAGGTCTCTAGTTTTCAGAAATGCACATGTTTGGTAGGTTTTCCTAGGTGCCGGCTGAGCTAGAGGCCAAAATCTACAGGTAGGCACTTCGCAAAAAACACCTCTGTTTTTTTCCAAAATTTAGTATGTGTCCATGTTGCACTTTGGGGTGTTTCCTGTCGCCGGCGC
The DNA here is from genome assembly GCF_031143425.1 of Pleurodeles waltl. Taxonomy (NCBI): domain Eukaryota; kingdom Metazoa; phylum Chordata; class Amphibia; order Caudata; family Salamandridae; genus Pleurodeles; species Pleurodeles waltl. The sequence goes on from NC_090447.1 coordinate 91,659,971, forward strand.
TAGGCCTACCCACGCAAGTGAGGTATCATTTTTATCGGGAGACTTGGGGGAACGCTGGGTGGAAGGAAATTTGTAGCTCCTCTCAGATTCCAGAACTTTCTGCCACAGAAATGTGAGTGACATGTGTTTTTTTAGCCAAATTTTGAGGTTTGCAAAGGATTCTGGGTAACAGAACCTGGTCCGAGCCCCGCAAGTCAGCCCTCCTTGGATTCCCCTAGGTCTCTAGTTTTCAGAAATGCACAGGTTTGGTAGGTTTCCCTAGGTGCCGGCTGAGCTAGAGGCCAAAATCTACAGGTAGGCACTTCGCAAAAAACACCTCTGTTTTTTTCCAAAATTTAGGATGTGTCCACGTTGCGCTTTGGGGTGTTTCCTGTCGCCGGCGCTAGGCCTACCCACGCAAGTGAGGTATCATTTTTATCGGGAGACTTGGGGGAACGCTGGGTGGAAGGAAATTTGTAGCTCCTCTCAGATTCCAGAACTTTCTGCCACAGAAATGTGAGGGACATGTGTTTTTTTAGCCAAATTTTGAGGTTTGCAAAGGATTCTGGGTAACAGAACCTGGTCCGAGCCCCGCAAGTCAGCCCTCCTTGGATTCCCCTAGGTCTCTAGTTTTCAGAAATGCACAGGTTTGGTAGGTTTCCCTAGGTGCCGGCTGAGCTACAGGCCAAAATCTACAGGTAGGCACTTCGCAAAAAACACCTCTGTTTTTTTCCAAAATTTAGGATGTGTCCACGTTGCGCTTTGGGGTGTTTCCTGTCGCCGGCGCTAGGCCTACCCACGCAAGTGAGGTATCATTTTTATCGGGAGACTTGGGGGAACGCTGGGTGGAAGGAAATTTGTAGCTCCTCTCAGATTCCAGAACTTTCTGCCACAGAAATGTGAGGGACATGTGTTTTTTTAGCCAAATTTTGAGGTTTGCAAAGGATTCTGGGTAACAGAACCTGGTCCGAGCCCCGCAAGTCAGCCCTCCTTGGATTCCCCTAGGTCTCTAGTTTTCAGAAATGCACAGGTTTGGTAGGTTTTCCTAGGTGCCGGCTGAGCTAGAGGCCAAAATCTACAGGTAGGCACTTCGCAAAAAACACCTCTGTTTTTTTCCAAAATTTAGTATATGTCCACGTTGCACTTTGGGGTGTTTCCTGTCGCCGGCGCTAGGCCTACCCACGCAAGTGAGGTATCATTTTTATCGGGAGACTTGGGGGAACGCTGGGTGGAAGGAAATTTGTAGCTCCTCTCAGATTCCAGAACTTTCTGCCACAGAAATGAGAGGGACATGTGTTTTTTCAGCCAAATTTTGAGGTTTGCAAAGGATTCTGGGTAACAGAACCTGGTCCGAGCCCCGCAAGTCAGCCCTCCTTGGATTCCCCTAGGTCTCTAGTTTTCAGAAATGCACAGGTTTGGTAGGTTTCCCTAGGTGCCGGCTGAGCTAGAGGCCAAAATCTACAGGTAGGCACTTCGCAAAAAACACCTCTGTTTTTTTCCAAAATTTAGGATGTGTCCACTTTGCGCTTTGGGGTGTTTCCTGTCGCCGGCGCTAGGCCTACCCACGCAAGTGAGGTATCATTTTTATCGGGAGACTTGGGGGAACGCTGGGTGGAAGGAAATTTGTAGCTCCTCTCAGATTCCAGAACTTTCTGCCACAGAAATGTGAGGGACATGTGTTTTTTTAGCCAAATTTTGAGGTTTGCAAAGGATTCTGGGTAACAGAACCTGGTCCGAGCCCCGCAAGTCAGCCCTCCTTGGATTCCCCTAGGTCTCTAGTTTTCAGAAATGCACAGGTTTGGTAGGTTTCCCTAGGTGCCGGCTGAGCTAGAGGCCAAAATCTACAGGTAGGCACTTCGCAAAAAACACCTCTGTTTTTTTCCAAAATTTAGGATGTGTCCACGTTGCGCTTTGGGGTGTTTCCTGTCGCCGGCGCTAGGCCTACCCACGCAAGTGAGGTATCATTTTTATCGGGAGACTTGGGGGAACGCTGGGTGGAAGGAAATTTGTAGCTCCTCTCAGATTCCAGAACTTTCTGCCACAGAAATGTGAGGGACATGTGTTTTTTTAGCCAAATTTTGAGGTTTGCAAAGGATACTGGGTAACAGAACCTGGTCCGAGCCCCGCAAGTCAGCCCTCCTTGGATTCCCCTAGGTCTCTAGTTTTCAGAAATGCACAGGTTTGGTAGGTTTCCCTAGGTGCCGGCTGAGCTACAGGCCAAAATCTACAGGTAGGCACTTCGCAAAAAACACCTCTGTTTTTTTCCAAAATTTAGGATGTGTCCACGTTGCGCTTTGGGGTGTTTCCTGTCGCCGGCGCTAGGCCTACCCACGCAAGTGAGGTATCATTTTTATCGGGAGACTTGGGGGAACGCTGGGTGGAAGGAAATTTGTAGCTCCTCTCAGATTCCAGAACTTTCTGCCACAGAAATGTGAGGGACATGTGTTTTTTTAGCCAAATTTTGAGGTTTGCAAAGGATTCTGGGTAACAGAACCTGGTCCGAGCCCCGCAAGTCAGCCCTCCTTGGATTCCCCTAGGTCTCTAGTTTTCAGAAATGCACAGGTTTGGTAGGTTTTCCTAGGTGCCGGCTGAGCTAGAGGCCAAAATCTACAGGTAGGCACTTCGCAAAAAACACCTCTGTTTTTTTCCAAAATTTAGTATGTGTCCACGTTGCACTTTGGGGTGTTTCCTGTCGCCGGCGCTAGGCCTACCCACGCAAGTGAGGTATCATTTTTATCGGGAGACTTGGGGGAACGCTGGGTGGAAGGAAATTTGTAGCTCCTCTCAGATTCCAGAACTTTCTGCCACAGAAATGTGAGGGACATGTGTTTTTTTAGCCAAATTTTGAGGTTTGCAAAGGATTCTGGGTAACAGAACCTGGTCCGAGCCCCGCAAGTCAGCCCTCCTTGGATTCCCCTAGGTCTCTAGTTTTCAGAAATGCACAGGTTTGGTAGGTTTCCCTAGGTGCCGGCTGAGCTAGAGGCCAAAATCTACAGGTAGGCACTTCGCAAAAAACACCTCTGTTTTTTTCCAAAATTTAGGATGTGTCCACGTTGCGCTTTGGGGTGTTTCCTGTCGCCGGCGCTAGGCCTACCCACGCAAGTGAGGTATCATTTTTATCGGGAGACTTGGGGGAACGCTGGGTGGAAGGAAATTTGTAGCTCCTCTCAGATTCCAGAACTTTCTGCCACAGAAATGTGAGGGACATGTGTTTTTTTAGCCAAATTTTGAGGTTTGCAAAGGATTCTGGGTAACAGAACCTGGTCCGAGCCCCGCAAGTCAGCCCTCCTTGGATTCCCCTAGGTCTCTAGTTTTCAGAAATGCACAGGTTTGGTAGGTTTCCCTAGGTGCCGGCTGAGCTACAGGCCAAAATCTACAGGTAGGCACTTCGCAAAAAACACCTCTGTTTTTTTCCAAAATTTAGGATGTGTCCACGTTGCGCTTTGGGGTGTTTCCTGTCGCCGGCGCTAGGCCTACCCACGCAAGTGAGGTATCATTTTTATCGGGAGACTTGGGGGAACGCTGGGTGGAAGGAAATTTGTAGCTCCTCTCAGATTCCAGAACTTTCTGCCACAGAAATGTGAGGGACATGTGTTTTTTTAGCCAAATTTTGAGGTTTGCAAAGGATTCTGGGTAACAGAACCTGGTCCGAGCCCCGCAAGTCAGCCCTCCTTGGATTCCCCTAGGTCTCTAGTTTTCAGAAATGCACAGGTTTGGTAGGTTTTCCTAGGTGCCGGCTGAGCTAGAGGCCAAAATCTACAGGTAGGCACTTCGCAAAAAACACCTCTGTTTTTTTCCAAAATTTAGTATGTGTCCACGTTGCACTTTGGGGTGTTTCCTGTCGCCGGCGCTAGGCCTACCCACGCAAGTGAGGTATCATTTTTATCGGGAGACTTGGGGGAACGCTGGGTGGAAGGAAATTTGTAGCTCCTCTCAGATTCCAGAACTTTCTGCCACAGAAATGTGAGGGACATGTGTTTTTTTAGCCAAATTTTGAGGTTTGCAAAGGATTCTGGGTAACAGAACCTGGTCCGAGCCCCGCAAGTCAGCCCTCCTTGGATTCCCCTAGGTCTCTAGTTTTCAGAAATGCACAGGTTTGGTAGGTTTCCCTAGGTGCCGGCTGAGCTAGAGGCCAAAATCTACAGGTAGGCACTTCGCAAAAAACACCTCTGTTTTTTTCCAAAATTTAGGATGTGTCCACTTTGCGCTTTGGGGTGTTTCCTGTCGCCGGCGCTAGGCCTACCCACGCAAGTGAGGTATCATTTTTATCGGGAGACTTGGGGGAACGCTGGGTGGAAGAAAATTTGTAGCTCCTCTCAGATTCCAGAACTTTCCGCCACCGAAATGTGAGGGACATGTGTTTTTTTAGCCAAATTTTGAGGTTTGCAAAGGATTCTGGGTAACAGAACCTGGTCCGAGCCCCGCAAGTCAGCCCTCCTTGGATTCCCCTAGGCCTCTAGTTTTCAGAAATGCACAGGTTTGGTAGGTTTCCCTAGGTGCCGGCTGAGCTAGAGGCCAAAATCTACAGGTAGGCACTTCGCAAAAAACACCTCTGTTTTTTCCCAAAATTTAGGATTTGTCCACGTTGCGCTTTGGGGTGTTTCCTGTCGCCGGCGCTAGGCCTACCCACGCAAGTGAGGTATCATTTTTATCGGAAGACTTGGGGGAACGCTGGGTGGAAGGAAATTTGTAGCTCCTCTCAGATTCCAGAACTTTCTGCCACAGAAATGTGAGGGACATGTGTTTTTTTAGCCAAATTTTGAGGTTTGCAAAGGAGTCTGGGTAACAGAACCTGGTCCGAGCCCCGCAAGTCAGCCCTCCTTGGATTCCCCTAGGTCTCTAGTTTTCAGAAATGCACAGGTTTGGTAGGTTTCCCTAGGTGCCGGCTGAGCTAGAGGCCAAAATCTACAGGTAGGCACTTCGCAAAAAACACCTCTGTTTTTCCCCAAAATTTAGGATGTGTCCACGTTGCGCTTTGGGGTGTTTCCTGTCGCCTGCGCTAGGCCTACCCACGCAAGTGAGGTATCATTTTTAGCGGGAGACTTGGGGGAACGCTGGGTGGAAGGAAATTTGTAGCTCCTCTCAGATTCCAGAACTTTCTGCCACAGAAATGTGAGGGACATGTGTTTTTTTAGCCAAATTTTGAGGTTTGCAAAGGATTCTGGGTAACAGAACCTGGTCCGAGCCCCGCAAGTCAGCCCTCCTTGGATTCCCCTAGGTCTCTAGTTTTCAGAAATGCACAGGTTTGGTAGGTTTTCCTAGGTGCCGGCTGAGCTAGAGGCCAAAATCTACAGGTAGGCACTTCGCAAAAAACACCTGTTTTTTTCCAAAATTTAGGATGTGTCCACGGTGCGCTTTGGGGTGTTTCCTGTCGCCGGCGCTAGGCCTACCCACGCAAGTGAGGTATCATTTTTATCGTGAGACTTGGGGGAACGCTGAGTGGAAGGAAATTTGTAGCTCCTCTCAGATTCCAGAACTTTCTGCCACAGAAATGTGAGGGACATGTGTTTTTTTAGCCAAATTTTGAGGTTTGCAAAGGATTCTGGGTAACAGAACCTGGTCCGAGCCCCGCAAGTCAGCCCTCCTTGGATTCCCCTAGGTCTCTAGTTTTCAGAAATGCACAGGTTTGGTAGGTTTCCCTAGGTGCCGGCTGAGCTAGAGGCCAAAATCTACAGGTAGGCACTTCGCAAAAAAACACCTCTGTTTTCTCCCAAAATTTTGGATGTGTCCACGTTGCGCTTTGGGGCGTTTCCTGTCGCGGGCGCTAGGCCTACCCACACAAGTGAGGTATCATTTTTATCGGGAGACTTGGGGGAACATAGATTAGCAAAACAAGTGCTATTGCCCTTGTCTTTCTCTACATTTTTTCCTTCCAAATATAGGAGAGTGTGTAAAAAAGACATCTATTTGAGAAATTCCCTATAATTCACATGCTTGTATGGTCACCCCGGAATTCAGAGATGTGCAAATAACCACTGCTCCTCAGCACCTTATCTTGTGCCCTTTTTGGAAATGCAAAGGTTTTCTTGATAGCAATTTTTTACTCTTTATATTTCAGCAAATGAATTGCTGTATACCCGGTATAGAATGAAAACGCACTGCAGAGTGCAGCTCATTTATTGGCTCTGGGTTCCTCGGGTTCTTGATGAACCTACAAGCCCTATATATCCCCGCAACCAGAGGAGTCCAGCAGACGTAACGGTATATTGCTTTCCATAATCTGACATTGCAGGGAAAAGTTACAGAGTAAAACGTAGAGAAAAATTGGTGTTTTTTTCACCTCAATTTCATTATTTTTCTTTTTCAGCTGTTATTTTCTGTAGGAAACCCTTGTAGGATCTACACAAATGACCCCTTGCTGAATTCAGAATTTTGTCTACTTTTCAGAAATGGTTAGGTTTCTGGGATCCAGCATTGGTTTCATGCCCATTCCTGTCACTGACTGGAAGGAGGGTGAAAGCACAAAAAATTGCAAAAATGGGGTATGCCCAAGTAAAATGCCAACATTTTGTTGAAAAATTGGGTTTTCTGATTCAAGTCTGCCTGTTCCTGAAAGCTAGGAAGCTGCTGAGTTTAGCACTACAAACCCTTTGTTGATGCCATTTTCAGGGGGAAATCCACAAGCCTTCTTCTGCAGCCACTTTTTCCAATTTTTTTGAAAAAAACGAAATGTTCACTGTATTTTGGCCAATTTCTTGGCCTCCTTCAAGGGAACCCACAAAGTCTGGGTACCTCTAGAATCCCTAGGATGTTGGAAAAAAAGGACGCAAATTTGGCTTGGTTAGCTTATGTGGACAAAAAGTTATGAGGGCCTAAGCGCGAACTGCCCCAAATAGGCAAAAAAAGGCCTGGCACAGGAGGGGGAAAAGGCCTGGCAGCGAAGGGGTTAAAATTCTCGAGCCAGATTGATTCCAGTTCTATTGATTTTTTTGTATGTTCGGATCAGTAAAGAGGATAACAAATTGACTAGTACTCTTTACCGTAAGGATACTGCTGGTAGCAGTTTACTCCCTGCGAGCAGCAGTCATTCTAAGAATTTGATACAATGCGCTCCATACGGTGAACTATTACGGGCTCGCCACAATTGTAGTTCTGATGCGGCTTTTCTTTGTGAAATTAGGATCATGACTCAAAGATTCCTTCAAAGAGGTTACAAGAGGTGTGCCATTGATAAAGTCATTGCGAGGGTGTCTCAAATTAGCAGACCCAATTTATTGATAAAGAAAAATTTGAGCCCACAAGCGAAACAACCCATTAGATTTATCACTACATATAACAGTAGTAGTAATGAGGTGAGAAAGATATTTAGAAAATATTGGCCTGTTTAAAAACAGATGAAACTTTCTCTAAAACATTAGATGAGTTCCTGCGTTTTACCTTTAGAAGAAATGCTTCTTTGAATGATTTCCTTAGCAAGTGTTTGACACCGCAACCTCAAGTTAAGAATCCAGTCCAGGGATTCTATGTCTGTGGCAGGTGCAAGGCTTGCAGACATAGTAGCAATACTAAGAAAGTTTAATTTCCTAATATTTCCACACCTTTTGTAATCAAGAACATTATAGTGTATGTCAGATCATTGCATTTACACCTTAATTTGTCCTTGCAACTAATCTTATATAGACAGCACCATTCATGCTGCAAAAAAATGGGCTTTTTAAACACATGAGGGCCATTTGTCAAAGTGACAAAAGTTATCCAGTGGCCAGACATTTTAGGGACTTCCATGGCCAAAGGGCTGACTTGTTAAAATTTGTTGTTTTGGATCAAGTTCCAGTAAAGGAAAGAGGTGGAGTATTGGAATTGAGGAGACTTGAATCTAGATTAATAATAGGCATGAATACTTTCCAACCTGTAGGCCTTAATATGGACGAGGAATTGGCAATACATATAGGTGATTAAGGGCCTTAAACATTGTTTCATCTTTTGTCAACTATTGTTTGATGCGGTATATTTTAAATCTTTTTAGTGTATAGCAGTATTTGTAGTGCAAATCTTTTTTTAATCGTGATTTCATTTTTATTCACATTTCATAGGTGTATTTAATGGGGGTGTATTGAATACTGAAGATTAATAAGAACTTTTAGTCCCATGTTCAGAAGAGGCAAAAGAGCTATTATACCCTTTTATAAATATAAAAATCATTGTAACATTGGTCATCGTGGTTGGTGACTGAACTTTGCTGGAACACTTTGTTATTAGCCCATTGCAACTTATTTCATACTGGGGAGAGAAATATATGAAATATGAATACATTTATATGATTATAAAATGTACATGATCAGATTTTGTTATGCTTCACATCTATGTAGTGGGTAATAGACAACTGTCTCATTATAATCTCTTTTTTCATGTATTTAATTGAGTATAGAGGCCTTATTGGGGCTTGGTGACATGTTGAGTGGATTCTTATGAATAGTTATATAAAGATATTTACTATAAGGATGTTTGCCATAATTTTGTTGTCAAATATTTTGCTTCCGAACAGGGATTGTGTTTTTAGTTATTTGTTTAAGTCACTTTAAGATGGCCAACATGTTTCAGGTTAAACCTATTGTTGTTGTGCTTTAGTCTGTTTTCAGTGCAATTGAATGTCTTTGGGGTTTTGCACTTTACACTTGGTGTATTTAAATGTTTGAATGAATGGTTCTATTACCCGTGAACAAGAAAACTTTGTTTCCGAATCGCGTTGGGTTTTACCACACCAATAAATTCCCAATTTCAGCTTACCTTTGTGACGGAGACTCATTTTTACGTCCGGGGGGAGTCAACACGGCTCACCCGGGTGTTCAAATGTTTGTTCCTTGATTTATTGGGGGTCGTGACTCCGTCTCTGTGTGCCACGCTGCTGGAAAAGACATGGCAACTTTCATATATATATATATATATGTATATATATATATATATATATATTTAGAACCACCCTACAATACATTCTAAGTTCTCTAGTACCATTTCCTATTTACTATAGAAATATACAAACTCAGTTGTCTGTCCTTGCCCTGGAGCATTACCAATTTAAATGTGTCCCTCCACTGCTCACTTTTATGGAACCACCTGTTTTTTGTCTTACATAGTCCAGGAGGGTGCATATGTTTTTTAGCTGTCTCTCTAGCTTATCTGTCTTCCCCCCTCTGCCCTCTCTGTTGCTGTCTCTGCCCAAGTTCTCCTTCCCACCCCCACCATGAAGAACTGCCCTAGTGTTCTTTCTCCCCTGCGCTGCCTTCTCCCCTCTATGATTTCCCCCAGTTCCATATTGCTTGACTCCTTTGACCCTCTGCCTCACCCTTTGTTGGTTCCTCCTTCTTATATTTTTTCTGTCCCCTCTTGTTGGTACTGCCTCCCCATGTTGCTTCCCTCCATGTGCTTTCACAAAAATACAAAATGTTTGTGTTATTTTTTCTTTTTATTTACCAATCTAACTAGGATCCGTAAATAGAAGGAGAAAAAAACACGTTTTATTTTGTAGGAGCTAGCATCCGTGGTGCACATGCCTAAAAAACAGAAGTGGGTGGGTACATCATAGGCTTTACGTTTAGTTTTCTTTGGCCATGCTTCACAGTAACGTGGATACTGTACTGCATTGGTAAAAAGCATTTACAACACATGGCAAAATAAAATAAAATATTTTGATCAGTCCTAAGTCATCCACAATTGTGTATGAGTAACATAAATTAGAAATGGAAGAGAAATCCAAACATTTAACAGTTTTATGGAATGTGAATGATTTCTAGTTCAACTCTTGACATTTGATACATGTAATGCTGTCTCCCTAATTTCTGGGACTTGCTGAATAGTATGCAAAGTTTTATGGTCTGGCTTGATAACAAATCTGTCTCCAGACAATATGTAAGTATCAGTAGAGAGGGGCTTTAGGTCTACCCACATGTTGGGAATGTGAAGTACTAGCTTTGATTGGACAGAAATTGTGTGCTTCCACAAAAAAGTGCTTACCCTCCACACTGCTAAGATTATGTATTTACTAATGCAGCTTCCTAAGCTTTAACTTTCAGGGGCACACACATGGCATTGGAATGCTTTTAAAGTACCTAAGGTAACTAAGGGGCAGATGCACACAACTTTTTCTTGGTTACAAATGGCCCAATTCCCACAATCAAGCCATTTGTGACAAAAAAAGCGTTTTCCAATGTACAAACCGCATTTTACAATTCAGTAATCTATTTACTGAATCACAAAATGGGTTTGGGAGTCGCTGTGAGAAGGGGCGTGCCAAGGGAGTCCCTTCCTAATAGTGAGTCGCAGTGGTAAGTATGATTGTCTTGCGACTGTGACAATGACTTGCCCAGTGTCAGGGACCCACAGACCTGCCAAAGACTCCCATGCTTACCCGGGACAAGAAGTTATGACCAGGCCCAAGGTCAGAACTCCTGCAGGTCTGGGGGGAGGCTCCCTGCTCTTCGCCAGAATGCCATGTGGCAAAAATGCAGGATGGGTTCCAGCTCGAACCATGAGGTCTCCTCTGCTTGTCTGTTCAGAACTCTGGCTAACACAGGAGTGGAGGTTCACGGCCCTGGGCTCCATTCTCCAGCCTGTGAGTCTCAAGGTGAATGGGCTATAGACCTGCAGACCAAAGAAGGCCTCCTCTGCTTGTCTGGAATAAAAAGCTCTGACAGGGACCTGGGTCAAAGCTCCTGCTTGCCTGGGGGTGGAAACTCACAGCTCTGGGTTCCCTTCTCCAGCCTGCAATATGGCAAAGTGTGGGACAGGGCCCTGCAGGCACCTGGAGGTATTCCCCTTTTGTCCAGGTTCAGAAGCTCTGATCAGGCCTTGGGTTAAAGCTCCAGCTGGCAGCAGGGTTGGAAGGTCAAGCCCTTGGCGTCCCTTCTCTGGCTTTATGTGTCACAAAGTACCCAGGGATGGGTCCCACAGGCCCAGGGGAGTCTCGCTGGTTGTTTGAGTTCAGATGCACTGACGGGCTCCTGGTAAGTCCTCCAGCTAATCCGGAAGTAGAACTGATTCCATCCTGGGTTCTGATCCTCAGCCCATTGGTCTCAAAGTGCCTAGGATGGAGATCCAGAAGCTCAGGAAGGTGTCACTTCTTGCCCAGGATAAGAAGCTATGACTGGGCCCCAGGGTCAGAGTTCCCACTTGCCCTGGGGTGGAAGCCCCTGGCCCTGGGCTCCCTTCTCTGGCCTACAGTGCTGCAAAGAGCGGGATGGCCTTCCGGGGAAGCTCTGATCAGGCCCCGACTCAGAGCCTGGGCTGGTCTGGAGGTTGAAGTCACCAACCTTTGGCTCCCTTCTCTAGCCTACCATGTCACAAAGTTCCCAGAACAAGGTACTGCTGGCTCAGAGAGGGCTCCTCTGTTTATTATGGTTCACTGGGTTCAGACGCTCTGATGAGGCCACAGGTCAGAGCTCTGGTTGTCCTGGGGGTAGAAACCCCTCATCCCGAGAAGGCCCACCTGCTTGGCACGAATAAGAAGCTCTGACTAGGCACCAATTAGATCTCCAGTAGGCACGGGGAAGGAAGCCACCTGAACTGGACTTCATTCCATGGCCCGCCATGTTACTTGGAGACCAGGACAGGGATCTGCAGGTCCGGGGAGGCCTCCTGCATGTCCAGGATAAGAAGTTCAACCCGGGCCCTGGGTACGAGCTCTGGCTTACCCTGTGGTGTGAAGCTCTGGCCATGGGCTCCCTTTTCTCACTCATGATGTCACAAAGTGCCCAGGATAGCATCTCACAGGCAATGGGAGGCATCCCCTACCTGTCTGGGTTTGGAAGCTCTGATCAGGCTTTAGGACAGTCCTCTGGCTTACCTGAGAGTGGACGCCCATGGCCCTGAGCTCCCTTCTCCAGGCTGCCATTTTGAAAAATTTCTGGGATAGGGTCCTGCAAGTACTGGTATGCCTTCCCTGTGTCTGGTTCAAGAAGCTGAGACCAGACCCTGGGTTACAGTTCTTGCTGAACCTGGGATGGAAGCCACCATAGGCAATGCCATGTCACAAAATGCCTGGGAGGGGGTCCTGCAGGCACCGGGCAGTCTTCACCAGAGTGTCTGGATTGAGAAGCTGTGACTGGGCCATGGATCAGAGCCCTAGCTGGCCCTGCAGTCAGAGATCCGAAAGGCCCCCCTAAAGCCTCTTGATGATCCAGCATGAGTGCTGAGATGCTGGGCCTCAGAATCCCAGTCTCCTTTAAGGACAAAATGAATCCTATTTCATAAGACATGGTGCAGCCCGATGGCCTTCTGCCAGGTCCAGGCATCTGGTTCCTCCGAGCCCTGGATACCTGAGTGTGCCCCATGCATTCCTATGGCATACCCAGACTGGCCTGCCCTGGAAGTCCCAAAGAGGGCTCAATTGATTCTTTGAGCTTGAGGGTGTACCCTGATTGCAATGGTCAGGCTGACCTGGAAGTCCAGATGAAGGTTCATTTGACTCTCTAAGCCCAGCTAGGGCTCCAGAATGCTGTTTGTGTTCGTTCCAATGGACTATTTTCACTCAGTGTGCATAGATAACAAGAAAGGCAGTTAGCCTTCCTCTGGATTATTAAAGACAAGGTGTGAGGGACACCTTTTTCCTCTGGTCTTTCTCTCGGGTGCGGTAAGGGCCTGGGACCACCCAACTCAGTGTCCCAGGGACCTGGGTCTGTTGCTGCCTTCTCGTCATGTCTGATGGGCCCTTCCTGGAGAGCAGGCAGGGATGCAAAGGTGACACCTCCGTGTAGAGCAATCTGCTCAAGGGAGTTTAAACCAGCACAACACTCTGATCGTTTTGGCACACTTGGGCCCCTATTTATACTTTTTTAGTGCCGCATTTGCGTCATTTTTTGACGTAAAATCACCGCAAACGTACAAAATACCATTGTATTTTGTAAGTTTGCGCCGATTTTGCGTCAAAAAATGAGGCAAATGCGGTGCTAAAAAAGTATACATATGGGCCTTGGTCTATTAAAGGATAGACTGCTTGGCCAGCCTTGCATGTTGTTTCAAACACTGAGCTTTTACTCCCCTGGCAGCTTGTGAAGTGATCTTACCAGAGTTGACAGGGTTGTGTGCTGCTTGTCCTGGTGCCTGCCTGGTGTTCTGCGTTCCTTGTGCCTGCCCATTGCCCTTCTTCATCCAGTGCGTTTCCAGTAGTTTGGAACGACTTGTTCCCTGGGGTGGCCCCAGTTGCCCTTGCACCCCTGTGTATTGCTCAGGCTACTCCTTGGCCTGTCTCTCCCTTCTGTTGATATGGACTAGGCAAAGCCCGACGGTGCAGGCAAGCAGGGGCCCCCAAAGCAGGCTCTCAGGAGGTTTGAACAACAGTCCAAGATGGGCACAAAACTCCTTGTCCCATTCAGCAGGTGCCGCTATCTGGTTTATCATGCCAGTAGCATCAGCTTGTCTCAAAGATTAAGCCATGCATGTGCAAGTACACATAGCCGGTACAATGTAACTGTGAATGGCTCATTAAATCAGTTATGGTTCCTTCGATATCTCCCTCTGTTACTTATGGAACTCTTTTGAGGTACAATAATTTGATTGAGTACACTTTAAATCCTTTAATGAGGATCCATTTCTGAGCAAGGCCGATGCCAGCAGCCACGGTAATTCTAGCTCCAATAGTGTATATCAAAGTTGCTTCAGCTTGTAGTTGGACCTTGGGATCAAAATAGTGGTCTGCCCTAGGGTGTGTATCACCTGCCCCTGCCTCTCAGTGCCTCTTTGATGTTCTTGACTGAGTGTGCTGAGAGTCAGAAGCGGTTACTGTGAAAAACAGGGTGGTTGTTTGAATACTTCAGCTAAGAATAATGAAATAAGACTCGGTTCTATTCTGTTGATTTATAGAACTTATGCCATGATTAAGAGGAACACTCAAACAGGAGGGGGTCTACCCCAATTACCCTACCAGACCTGGGTAAAATCAAACCATTATCAATAAAGATGGTCAATTGGTAGGAAAAAATAATATCTCTACTTCACATACAATGCGACTGTACATTTGTCATTGGTGATGCAACTTAATTGCTAATAATTCAATCACTTATGTCATTCCCAACAGTTACGATAATCTATACAATAAAAATAAAGAAATACACACATTGCTATCAACATTGAGCAAAACAAACAAAACCTATTCCACATTGCACATAAATTAGTAGTCCCTTAGTATTCATAGGTTGGTAGTCCAACATTCCTCTCCTTTATTCATGAAACCATGCAGTGCCAAATTATAACTCAACCGAGAATCCGCATATCAAAGATGGTTGTCTAACTTATCCCAGTCCTCAATCGATTTTACTTGTATCCCTACTTCAAGGGAAAGAAAGAGAACTGTACTAGAAAATCCTTAAAGGATGAATTCACTTTTCATTGCAACCTCTTGATGTAAAGGCAGTCGGCGCGTTTTGGCCCCTTTCACCTATGGGCCTCTTCAGGACTAATGGAGAGAGCCAAACCTATTAGATACAAACAATCCTGTTACTCTAAACTATCGAGTCCAGACTCTGATAGTACCCTTCACCTCAAAGTAGACATCAAGTGCACAAGAGTTTGGTGCAACAATTTAAAACAAGCGAAAAACGGTGCAACTGTTTTTTAAAACACCAAAAGAAAGAACACTCTATGACATATATTTAAATTGGTGACTTAGGAGAAAGATTCCATGCTCCCACACCGTTCTCAGAATTCAATGTGGACTCAAACTGTGCATGGCTGCCAGTGAATATTAAAGAATAGCGGAAGTATTGGGGCGTGGTTAAGATGGCGGCCGGAGCGGATGCTTAGTTCGAGCTCCGCTTGCGGCCCATCACTAATTTGCCCAAATCTCCGTCCCTGAGGTCTTCTGGACGCTCACCTCGGTGGCGCGGAGCCCCCGGGAGTCACCAACGCTACCGGTGTCACTCCCGACATATGAAAAGACCCGAAAGAGGAGTTTCGAACCCCCGCTAGGTCCGAGCGTCGGACGCGGGCAGATCTGCCTCCCCCCTCACCAGAGACCGCAGAATCCGCCAGAGAGGAGATCGCTGAGCCCTCAGACAACCTGCGGCCGGAGGGAAAGGAACAAGACTGGGCTGCAGCCGGGGCAGGTCCGGAACCCCGGGAGACTTGCTGAAAATAGAAGCGGACCCCGCGCGCCGGCGCTGCAGAGCTCGCACGAGTGACTGAGGTCAGATCGCCCGACCGAATAGAGGAGCAGAGGAGCAGGTGAGCAGCCTTGCTAATGGAATGCCCTGTGGGTGTTCCCCCCCTGGATAACTGAGCACCCAAAGGGACTGCAAGAGGCAGGAAAAATCGAGTCTGGTCCCGGGGGAAACCAGCAGAGCAGTCAGGATCAACCGCGGAGAAACATAGTAAGCAAGAACATCCCCAAGTAAGCTAAATGGGGCCCTCTCTCTGATGGCGAAGAGGGGTTGAGATCTCTCACCTCCCCCCCTTCTTGTTCTACCTGTGCTCTGCTGAACGCGGCCCCACTGGAAGAGACCTTGATTCTGCCCCTGCCCCCCCAGTACCTCAATCAAACACCAGTGGGCAGGACTGGGGGGCCCAACGACACCAGCTCTTGAGCGAGCGGTTAGCCTCGGACCGCACAGCGGCATGAAGGGACGCCGGACAAGCTGCAGATCGGCCCAAGCACTAATAAACCTAAAATGCAACAGGCATAGCAGTCCCCCCGGCCATTGCCATCTAATAATGCTGGAATTATCACCCCCACTCTCTCCACGGGGGCAGCCGCGTTGGTGACTGGCATGCATGGAGCCCCAGTGGGGCGGGAGAGGAGGGGAGGACAGACACCGCAGGAACGGGTTAGGAAGAAAACGCCCGGGGAGGGCCCTGCGCCCTGCCGTGAAACCTGGGCGGACTGCAACATACGACAGGAACTGGCCAGCTGGCGCTTTACTCAGCAGTCAAGGCAGATACGTCACGAGCAATTATGGTTAAACCAAAGCCACTGAGGGCACACACCATCACAGGGACCCCTCCCTCTGAGGAGGAACCGGGATTTAAAGCTTGCGCTCTACACAGGATGTCCGAAACTTTGGCCACTCAGTCAGCGTAATTCAACAAGGTGCTGCAGGTGGTACTGGACACTAAGACCTCATTAGAAGGGAAAATAGACTTGGTGGTGCTGGAAGTTAATCTCCTCCGTGCGGATCATCGGAAACTGGCGGGCAGAGTCACCATCACTGAATGGACACTCGAAACGACCCAACCTGATATATCTGAAATGAAAGCTCAAATCAGACGAATGGAAACTGAAATAACGCTACTACAACGCAGAGCTGAGGATGCAGAAGGCAGATCACGCAGGAACAATGTCAGGTTCCTGGGTATACCTGAACGAGCGGAGCTTCCCAATGCTGAACTCTTCCTGGAGCGATGGCTAAAGGACACAGTGTTACTCCAAAGCGTATAACAGATGCTGGTAGTAGAATGAGCTCACCGGATCCCGGGCGGACTGCCCTGGCCTGGTGCTCCGCCCCAACCGCTGATTGCAAGATTCTTAAATTATCGTGACAGAGATCAAGTTTTACAAGGCTTCCGGACTCAGTGTCCTGTCCGCATGGAGAACAACGAGGTCACAGCATATCCAGATTACACAGTGGAAGTCCAGCGCAAGCGTGCCACTTTTGCCAAAGTGAAACAAGTGCTTCGAGACAAGAACATGACTTACTCCCTCTTGTTACCGGCCCGATTAAGAGTGGTGGACGGAGATAGAACCCTCTTTTTCCCATCAGCGGAAGATGTATTGGACATGGTTACACGCCAAGGGCCTAGTGGACCCAGTAGAAGAGGCTGATGGAAATGGGGACTGGCTGGAACAACGTCCTTGACGGAAGAAAAAAACGCCCATCAAAATCACAGGCCGCGGACAAACAGGCACAAGCCTTAAAAGAGGCAAATATATTCACGCCAGCGCAAACACTGTCCAGAAATGAAATCAGGGACACAGATTTGGCACTTATATTTGGCCCCGCCCTGACACCACGCACAGCTGATGACATTTGTAACAACGCATGTAGACTCGGAAATACCGAAGTCTTGAGCTCTCAGTAACATAAAGGAATACTATGAGACATAAATGGCTCCGAAAAGACCAGCGCTGCAGTGGCTACCTGAGAACAGCGACTTGAATATGCTACACCCCCCTGGTCAGGTTGGGGCCAGACCAGGACCCGGAAATGGAAACTGGTTCAGTTCTCACTCTAAGGGGCCGGACGCGGCCGGGAGGCTGGGCGACCGAGGCTGTCAGGGAAACATGACTATTCATATGGTCCACGATCACTCCTCGACCCAGATTCTCCCCGACCATGCCTCTACACACACATGGGTTACGGAATGGACCTTGACTGGATTAACGTATTTGTTGGCACCGGTTGTGCTACACAGTTCAATGTTGTTTTGGTTATTGTAAGTTTTATTGCACCCTTATGCCTTTTCTACACACGCCATATCATGCTCGGATGGGGGGAAGACCGGGGGAGGCCCGAGACGTGGGGGGTTCATGTCTGACAGGGGGTACTAAGGCGCAAAGTAAATCTAATGCCATGGCTATATATAATATTTTAACTTGGAATGTGAAAGGAATGGCTAATACCGCCAAATGCTGCAGAATATGCAATTACCTTAAGCGCCATGTAATACACATAGCAATACTCCAAGAGACCCACCTCAAAGCTGATGAACTGGGTAGCATTGGCAGGAAGAGGTCGTGAAGGATATATGGCACTAAAACATCGGCATACGCAAGAGGGGTGTTGGTATGGATAGCCCCTGGGGTCCCCTATACAGTTAAGCACACACAAATAGACATGGATGACAGATACGTTCACTTGATAGGAGAATTATATGGTAAAAAACTGGCTATAACGGGAATATGTGCACCCAATACTAAACAGGGAGATTTCTTACTGTCCACTTACGCAGCTCTGTCATGGGATCCGTCAATACCCAGCATCTGGGGAGGGGATTTCCATTGCGTGTCAGACGTAACCATAGATAGATCCCACCCTCCGCTTGAGGGCGCCCATAGTAGAAGACTCTCCCAAGCGCTGCGATCCTGGCTGATAGAGAGGAGACTCCACGATGTATGGAGGAGCCTACACCCCACAGACAGAGAATACTCCTTCTTCTCCCCGGTGCACCAACTTCACACCCGGATAGATTTGTTACTATGCTCAAGCGAACTTACTCAATTCCTGGACAGGGCATCATACCTGGCTAAAACTACATCAGACCACTGCCCGATGGTTGCCGCAGTGCGATGGGGTAGGTTGATTACACGCACTCGTACCTGGCGCTTGCAGCTTTCCCTGCTGCGAGATTCCCCCTTCCGAGCCGAGTTGGCAGATGGAATAGACTCATACTTTAAAATAAATACAAAGTCGCCATCACTGCGGGCGGTTGAGTGGGACAGACACAAAGTGGTAGTACCAGGTTTGTGTATGTCGGCGTCTGGCGGAGTCCGACGCACGTTGACCGCGGAGCTGCACAGTATTGAGGATGAGTTGCGGGAGGTGGTGAGGAGGGTGGAGACGGGCAGAGAAGACATGAGTGATATGACTGGATTAAAAAAACAATGGGTCGAGACTGATGCGCTTAAGGAAATTTGGCTACCGACACTACGCGGTGCGAATTCATGCCGAGGGGGACCGCTCCAGCAGATTATTATCCTGGCTGGTGAAAGGCAAACAACAACCCTCCACCATAAACACCATCCGCTTAGATGCAGGAAACATAGTCAATACACAGCTGGAGATAAATGAGGCCTTTAGACAATACTATGCCATTCTGTACAAGGCGGGCCCACCCGCCCGTGGATCAGATGAGGGAATTTTTCCAGACATCTCAATTAACTAGTTTGACGGAAACACAATTAACCGATTTGGAGAAACCCATAGCAATGGACGAGATCCAGCAAGCCCTGAGACAAATGGCCCATAATAAAGCCCCGGGGGGGACGGTCTCCCGGCAGAGTATTATCAAACTTTCTCAGCACAGACGTTAACGCCATACCTGGAAATGCTACAAGAGGCATATGGACGGGGTTGTCTCCCGGAATCACAACTTGAAGCAATAATAGTAACCCTCCATAAAAAAGGTCGCGACCCCATAAATGTCCGGTCCTACCGGCCCCTGTCTTTGTTAAATTCCAACTGCAAATTGTTGGGGAAGGTGCTAGCAAATCGTCTCCTTCCACTGATGCCGATATTAGTTCACCCGGATCAATCCGGTTTCATACCCGGCCGCAGCACCTTCACAAATATCAGGTGCCTCCTAAGGATTATAGCTGAGACCCCAGAATTAGACCATTCACTAACGGCGGTCTCACTAGATGTAGAAAAAGCATTTGACACGCTGGGCTTGCCATTCTTGATGGAAGCCCTGAAACACATGAGATTCGGAAATACATTTATGCGATGGGTAGCAACTCTTTATGCAGACCCGAAAGCAAGAGTGAAGACAGGCGGGATTATTTCTGAGGGGTTCGCAATAGGCAGAGGCACCAGACAAGGTTGCCCCCTATCACCACTCCTGTTTGTACTGGCAATTGAACTACTCGCGGCGCGATTGCGATTCGCGGCTCCGCACTGGGGTATTCTTGACGGAAGTGAATACAAAATTATCTCCCTATATGCGGATGACGCACTAATAGACTTACGCAATCGTTCTGAATCTCTACCGGACTTACTACGACTACTAGATACATTTGGGGGCCTATCTGACCTAAGAGTAAACTGGTTGAAATCATGTCTGTTTCCGATGCAACTGATCCCGAGCCCCCAGAGAGAAACACTCTCCATGCACAACTTACAGTGGTGTCACACCACCTTCAAATATTTAGGGGTGCAAATATACCACGACGAACTGGATCTCAGAGAGGGGAACTTAGACCGGACGATTAGATCTATAAGAGGCTCAATGCCCTTCTGGTGCTCACTTCCACTCTCACTTTGGGAGAGTAGCAATAGCTAAAATGATCATACTACCTCGAGTCTTGTATTATTTCTCGGCTTTGCCACTTAAGCTCCCAAGGAATTACTTTGCACCCCTATCCAGCCTGCTGATAGACTTGATATGGAGCGGGGGGCGCCGCCGAGTGGCCCTAGCCAAGACTTATCTGCCACTGGAAAGGGGGGGATGGGTGCGCCGCAGTTTGAATTGTACTATGCAGCGGCACAGATACACTGGATTATGGACTGGATGTGTAACCCAAATGGTTCGGAGGGACAAGGGGTAAATACCTAGCTGGGACACTCTGAAGTATTAAGTTGGCTCATCGGCCGAGAAAGCCCACCGTCCCACAGCAACATCCTGATGGGAGTGGCGGAATGGGTGTGGCGCCGATATGTGATGACGAATGGACAGACCCCCCTGTACTCACCTCGAATCCCATTGCTCGCCACCCCCGGAACAAACAGAATAAAAAGGGCAGTTTAAATTAACCGCCTGGGTCGCAAAGGGTGTGCAAACAATCAGAGGTATATTTGGGGAAGGACACCTCCTACCATACGAGACACTGACAAACACGTTCGATTTGGGCAGGGGCGAATTTCTCACACACAGGGCACTGCAACAGATGGTGCGCAATACATGGGGGAACGGCAATAATGAGCCACACACACCAACGGTCCTCCATGATCTACTGCTGGGTCCGGGTGCGCAATCCGATATTTCCTGGATATATAAGATATTACAAGGCCACCCAGAGGAGGCCCAGACACTGGCAAAGACCAGGTGGCCTGGCTTTCACCTTTCCCTGCGCAAACTTGGAACACAGCGCTCGCAACTACACGAGAAGTGTCACAAAATGGCCATTTTCGTTGCACTCAATTTAATTACCTACACCAGACATATCTTACTCCAGCTAGGATAAAGCGTATGTTCCCATAATCTACCCCCACCTCCCTCCTTGTCACTCCCCTTCACACCCCCGGACATGTGTTGGGACTACCGGCGAGCAACTATTCTTTTAAATGGCGTTTCATTGTTAGTCCTTTTCTTTTGAATGTTGATCAAGAGATCTGTTGATGCATCATGAAGACAGAAGTGGTGTCCTAGATGTAAGCTGACTCGGCATAATAATTTGCTGTTATGTTTACCCCACTGTAAAGCATTTGACAAAAACAATAAACAGATTTTTTTTAAAAAAGAACAGCGGAAGTATTTAACTATTACCACGGGCTGCGAGGAAGAAATAATGCCTCTTACAGTACTCACCCCGGGCCACAAAGATGCTTCTCTATATTCCATTTCATCTTTATAGTATGTTGATTTTTTTATATACATAATGATCCTGAACCTGCTGGTGCCAAAAAATGAAGAATACCACACATCATTTTGCCGGTGCATCAAATCTGTGTAAAAAGTTACATTTACACTTGCTACCTACTTACTTAGTGCAAGTGCGGTCTGCCCGATATGGATTGTCCTCTTTCGTCCGCCCAGGACGCCAAATCCTCATGTTACCGAGGAGATGGTGAAACACGGAAGTTAAACTGTTTCCTTTCTGTGTCGGCCATCTTAGAATGAATAAAGTAATCTCTTCATGGCGGCCATCTTTCAGTGGATATTATTAAGATAAATAATTAAATTGCATCACCAATGACAGATGTACAGTCTCATTGTATGTGAAGTAGAGATAATATTTTTTCCTACCAATTGACCATCTTTATTGATAATGGTATGATTAAGAGGGACGGCAGGGAGCATTTACATTGTTCTTCCAGAGGTGAAATTTGCGGACCAGTGTAAGACGAACCAAAATAAAAGCATTTGTCAAAAATGTATTGATTAACCAAGAGTGAAAGTCGTAGGTTCAAAGGCGATCAGATACCACTGTAGCTCTTACCATAAATTATGCCAACTATCAATCCAACAGAGTTATTCCCATGACCTGCTAAGCAGCTTCCGGGAAATCAAAGTATTTGAGTTCTGTTGGAAGTATGGTTGCAAAGCTGAAACTTAGAGGAATTGATAGAAGGGCATCACCTGGTGTGGAGCTTGGGGCTTAGTTTGACTAAACACGGGAAACATAACCTGGAAAGGATTGATAGTGCTTTCTTCATTCTGTGGCAGTGGTGCATGCCCATTCTTAGTTAGTGGAGTGGTTTGTTTAGTTAATTTGAATAACAAACGTGAATCCTCCTTGCTAACTAGTTAAGTGACTCCCCCAGTGGTTGGCGTTCAACTTTTCAGAGGGACAAGTGGCATTCAGGCACAAGAGACTGAGCACAGGTCTGAGGTGCCCTTAGATGTATGGGCTGGCACATGTGTTACACTGAATGGATCAGCTTGTGTCTACCCTGTGCCAACAGTTATGAGGAGTCGGCTGAACCCCGTTTGTTTTTGGGAATGTGATTATTTCCTATGAATGAGGAATTCTAAGTAAACAAGGGTGATAAGCTTGAGTTGATTTAGGCCGTGCCCTTTGTACACGTCGCCCGTCTCTACAACCAGTTGGATGCCTTAGTAAGGTCCTCACATCAGTTCTGTCGGGATTGGCTACAGCTCTGACAGAGTGCAAAGACAATCAAACTTGACTATCTAGAAGAAGTGAAAGTCATAGTGAAGTTTCCATAGATCAGGGGTCTTCAAACTGGGGGGCAGCCCCCCTATGGGGGCCTCAAGTAGTCCCGGGGGGGTGCACCAGGCTCTCGCCAAAAGAAGCATTATGCTGAAAAGAGGGTACTGTTTTAAGATGAAAAAAATTAGCATCAGTACACTGCCCTGCAATGGGACATCACTAACATGTTTTGTCATGTATATTCATGCTGGGAGTGTCAAACGAGAAGGGATGCCAAATACTCTTGAAAACCCCCACTTCTAATAATCACACTGTGGATATTTTTACACGTCAGTAAGGCCTGCCTGACCTGAATAGTATGTTTGACATCTTGTATTTGATTGCTGAGCCCCGTTTGTTTTGGGGATTGTAATTATTTCCTATGAATGAGGAATTCTAAGTAAGCAAGGGTGATAAGCTTGAGTTGATTAAAGCCGTGCCCTTTTTACACATCGCCCGTCTCTATTACCAGTTGGATGCCTTAGTGAGGTCCTCACATCAGCTCCGTCAGGGTTGGCTACATGTGAGAGAACAGGGCTGATTGCAGAGGACCCCTAACTTTTTGCCCCCATTTTCCACTTTTTGCTGGTGTTTTCCTGACTCCGATGGTGCCCTGGGTATTGCTAACCAGTCCCAGGGCCTGTGCTCTTTGTAAATTCAGTATGCAAATTAGGCTAATTATAATTGGCTAAGTCAACCTACCTATAAGTCCCTAGTATATGGTAGGGCATGTAGGTTTAGGGACCCCAGAATAGGTAGTGCACCCACTGCTGAGGTGCCCAGTGTCATTTTAAAGGCAGGCCTGCCTTGTTGGCTGCTTTTAAATTAAAGTTATATGCAAATTCGACTTTGGAATTAAAAGTAGTTCCAAAGTCTTAAACTACCTTATTTCTACATGTAAGTCACCCCTAAGGTGTGCCCTATGTGCCCCTAGGGCTGGGTGCCATGGAACTATAAGCAGGGACCCTATAAAAATAGTTGTATAAGCCCTGGTGAGGTAAAACAGCCAAATTAGTTTTTTCCTCGTTGTAGTGAATGGCCTCCATAGGCTAGAATTTATTTTAATGTTAAAAGTCCCCTTAAGTAACAGATACCAAAAGTTTGGTATCAAATTAATTGTTATAATAAACCCCACAACTTCCTGTTGTTGAATTTAATATAACTTGTTCAGGTAAAGAATTTTAAACTTTACCTGAAAAGTTGCCAACTTCAGCCCTGCAGTGTTTTTGCTGCTGTGCTCTGATTGGCCAGCCTCTGGCAGCCTGGCCAGGCTTCCTTGATGAGGTGTGAAGTGGCCTGGCTTCACACAAAGAGATGTGCCTGTGGTAGGAGATCTCCCCTCAGCAGATGGTGAGGCAGGAAGGGGAGGGCTGCCAAACTGGTCTTCAAAGGCAGAGAAGGACATTTGGAGCAAACCAGCAACATCCCCACATCCTGCAAGCCCAGACAATTAGGTGCCCCCTTGATTAGATTAGGAGAGGGCAAGAGAGGGGTGTGTTTAGGAATTTTAGCCACACCAGTGGGTGGGCTCAGCCAGATTTAACCTCCAAAAATCACTTTCAGCCATGATGGATTTTTGAGGAATGTTGCTCCCTGGGATTTATTTTTGCCACACTTCCCAGGAAGTGGTCATCACAGGGGGAAGGACCCTGCACCTGATTGGAGAACCAGGACCCCCCTGTTTTTCACCCAGGAGCAGGGATAAAACTGGCAGACCAGCACCCACACCTCAGTTCCCTACCAGATCCCTACCAGGAAGAACTACAGAAGAAGAAGGACTGCCCTGCTGGACCCCTGGCCTGCACCTGGACCCTGCACTCTGAAGGACTGCACCAGCTGCACACTTGGGCTTCACCACAAGAAGGACTTTGCCTGACTTCAACTGGTTCAAGGAGGGACTCCCTGTTTGCTACAGGTGAAAAATTGCTAACCAGAGTCCCTGCACCAACTCCTGAAGAAACCAACCAGCTGACCACTGTCCATTGACCAAAAACGAGTTTGCGCCAGGTGCATTCTAGGAGTTGTAGTCCACACCCCCAAGGAGCATCTCAGAGCTCCTGGAACCTTGGGGTGAGCTGTGGACCCCAAAAGAGCCTTAAAAGAACATCTGGAAGAAGATCCAGAAGTTTGGAGAAACTTTTGGGAAAAAGCTCCATAGAGGGACCGACCCGCCACAGCAACTCTAGCCAGCTTGCCTCAACTGCTGCGACCCGGCCTGACTTGCAGGTTCGTCCCGGTGAAGAAAATCTCAAAAAAAAAAAAATACGTCCGAACGTAGGAAGTTGACCGGGACCTCCTAGCCAGCGTATCCGAGGAGGGCTCCAAGGACGTCGGATCAAGATCCAGGTTTGTCCCGGTCGAAGGATTTTCACCTCGAAAAAACGACTACATCCGAAGGTCTTTACGAGGACTCCTGCGATCCGTATCCGAGGAAGAGTTCCAGGAGGTCGGATTGGACTGGCAGGTTTGTCCCGCTGAAGAAAATGTTCAGAAAAACGACTAAGCCCGAAGGTAAACTTTTGACCAAGGCCTCCCGCGGGCTGTAGCCGAGCCGGGCTCCATCGTGGTCAGCGTTAAACTTCGACTTTGTCCCGGTCGAAGTGCGACCAGATGACCCGATTGGCGCTTTTTGTTTCTAGACGCTAGAAAATAATAATTCTTTAAAAATTCATATCTCCGGTTCCCCTTATCCGATTGTATTCGTTTTGGTGTCATTTTAAAGATAAAAATATAATCTATTGTTATAAATTGATTTAGGATTTTTAAACTGTTTCCTGTGTTTTATTTAATTGCTGTTTTGTGATATTTTAATGCTTTACACTCGGTCTCCTAAGTTAAGTCGCTCGTTGCCAAGCTACCAAGGGTTGAGCTGGGTTTAATTTACTGAGACCTAACTGGACCTAAGTGGAGGTTAGTGGCCTATTGCTAAGTGTAGGTACTTACCTGCCCTTACCAATAACCCATTTTCCAACACTACAGCTCTGACAGAGTGCAAAGACAATCAAACTTGACTATCTAGAAGAAGTGAAAGTCATAACGTGGTTTCCATAGGTCAGGGGTCTTCAAACTGGGGGTCAGCCCCCCATGAGATCCTCAAGTAATCCCTGGGTGGGGGGCGCCAGGCTCTGGGCAAAAGAAGCATTATGCTGATAAGAGGGCATTGTTTTAAGATGAACAAAATGAGCATCAGTAAACTGCCCTGCAATGGGACATCACTAACATGTTTTGTCATGTATATTCAAGCTGGGAGTATATGTGTCAAAAGAGAAGGGATGCCAAATACTCTTGAAAACCCCCACGTCTAATAATCACACTGTGGATATTTTTACACATAAGTAAGGCCTGCCTGACCTGAATAGTATGTTTGGCATCAGGTATTTGATTGCATTTTTAAAACAGTAACATAACTCAACCGCAATGTTTGGATGTGTCAACATATATTTAAACATTGCCAATTTATCAGAACAATTGTGAAAAATTGGTAGGGGGTGGCGATACTTTTTTTTCCACTGGGGTTGGGGGTAGGGCATTAAAAAGTTTGAAGACCACTGCCATAGATGAACCTGAGGAAGGATCATTAATGGTGGCGTGGCTGGAGCGACTGACATAGACAGCCTGAACAGTTGGCCACCTCTCAAGCACAAGGCCCTGCCCTTCCCTCATGCATACTGCCCAGTGGAGTGGTCTGTGGCTGCTGGGCACTGGAACAGGCTCTTCCACCTGGGAGGACCCAACTGACACATGAGAGACGGATGGGTGATGCCCTGGGATCTCTGGGAGGTATGTGATGTGCAAGACATCCCTCCTGAGATGGAATCCATAGTCATCCAACATGTACCTAGGGGGTTAACGAATTGCAGTGCCTCCCCAGTTTGGCATGCCAAAAGACCCAGCCACCTAGGCCATCTCATATCTGATCCTGGCCCACCTTGATTTTGAGTAATTGAGGAGTGACCTGTCTTGCGTGGCAGTGTATGATCCTAGAGATTCAGCAGCACTCCTGAACAGTCTACTTTTATTCAGTAATTCAGATGAGTCCAATTCAGATCAGTCCAATTAGAGTAAGGTAATACTTCCCACTAATCCTCTCAGTTCTATTACAAACATCATCAGTAAGAAATTGATGCATTGGAGAGACTTATGCATTATTTTCAATTTGGAATATAGGTATATGTTGAACACAACAACATGTGCACAGTGTATCTACATTTTACCTAAAATACATAAACCAGGCCAATTTCAACCAGGGAAGCCATTTATCTCTTGTATAGGTTCACCAACAGAACACATTTCAGAATTAATTGACATATATTTGCAGCCCTTTGTACAGAATTTGCCTTCATAGATCCGTGATACCAAGGACTTACTGTGTCAGCTGGAGGATGTTGAATGGGCAACTGACTGCAGTTTTGTTACACTAGATGTTAACTCTCTCTATACTTGTGAGATGTATATGTCCGTTCTTGCTTCCACTCCTTCCTACAGAGAGCTACACTCTTTGAACATACAGAGATGCTCATTGACCTAACCAGACTGGTTTTAAAGAACAATGGGGGTCATTACAACATTGGCGGTAAAAGCCACTTACCGCCCTGCAGAAGACCGCCAAACACCGCTGCGGCCGCGGAATTCCCCCTCAGTCATTATGACCCACAGCTTGGAATCCGCCAAAATCCAGACACCCATACAAGTCTGCCACACCAAAGGTCAGTGATAAACTGGCGATAACAAAACCTCCACCGTCACGCCAACAGGAATACGCCCACACTATCACGACCCACGAATCCACGTGGCAGTCTTTCAACTGCGGTATTCCATTGGCGGTACACACCGCCGCGCTCAAAATACACACACATTTACAAAACACATCCACATTGGACAATTCGAAATACACACACCTGATACACATACACACACCACTCCCACACATCCAATACAATATAAAACACACACCCACATCACCCACAAACCCTTCTGTCAACAATTGTGACAGAAGGCCAGAGAGAGACACCACCAGAAAGAACAATAGCATCCAAAAGCACCCTACACCATCACTCACACAACATCCATGCACCTCACACAACACACCTCTAAATATCACCCCACACATCACAACACACACCACCCCACACATCACCCACACCACCCCATGGCCCCGCAAAGACACTCCAGGTTCTCTGAGGAGGAACTCAGTGTCACGGTGGAGGAAATCATCTGGGTAGAGCCACAGCTATTCGGATCACAGGTGCAACACACCACCATAGCTAGGAAGATGGAGCTATGTCAAAGAATCGTGGACAGGGTCAACACAGTGGGATAGCACCCAAGAACACGGGATGACATCAGGAAGAGGTGGAACGACCTACGGGGGAAGGTGCGTTCCGTGGTCTCAAGACACCACCTTGCGGTTCAGATGACTGGCGGAGGACCCCCACCTCCTCCCCCAGAACTCACTACATGGGAGGAGCAGGTCTTGGCTATACTGCAACATGAGGGCCTCACAGGAGTAGCTGGAGGAATGGACTCTGGTAAGGCAAATCTTTCACTACTTCATCCCCCACCCACCTGCATGCTATCACATACCCCCACCCTCGCCCTCACCCCCATCACTCCAACTCCTCACGTATGTCCCAATATCACAAACCACACATCCCAAACCCAAGCTCTGCATGTAACACCAAAGCATGGACACCCATCACCAAAGCATGTCTACTGCGCATACCCATACACCCCCCTAAACCATTATCACCCAAGGTCCTACACAGGAATGCAAGTACTGGGGTACAGGGTCACCCACCCATTGCACACCATGGCACACACAGATGCAATAATCATGCCTTTACACCCCTGCAGGACCCCTACCCAACGTCACCGGACAGGAGGGTCCAGACATGTCCACTCCACCCACAGAACAGGCCAACAGTGATGACAGCAGCTCTGTACAACTGGATCTAGATGACCAGCCCGGCCCATCTGGGACCTCGGGACAGTCAGTTCCCCTCACACTGGCACAGGCCACTACAGAGCTTCCCCCCTCTGGAAACACCAGCACAGCACCCACCCAGCGTGCCCATCCCTCTGTCCCCAAGACACGTCAATCAGCAGTGTGTCCACCACTACAGAGAACCCAGGCTAACCCACCACCCCAACAGCACCAGGGACCTGGGGCAGTGGCAGTGGGCACACGGTTCAGGGGACAGAGGCCCAGGCACACAGGGGAGCTGGGAGGGCTGCTGTGCGACAGGGGGAGGACAGGCCCAGGGAACCCACTCTCCACGAGGCCCTCTCCAACATCATGGGAGCCTACCCCATTCCCAGGAGACTATGTCAACGGTACTGGCCAAATTTCAGGAGACCCAGCGGCTGCAGGAGGAACCGTATCTGGGCTTCAGGGAGGAACTAAAATCCATCAATTCCACCCTGGGCACCTTTGTAGGGATGCTGAAGGAACTCATCAACACCAGGACGGACACTGTGGCACAACAAGGGCCCCCTGACACTAGCCTGGACGATGAACTTCCCACCACCTCCGCCGGCGCTAATGGACAGTAGGCACCGCCACAGGACCACGACACCAGCACCCCACCCCCTGCAGATGGAGAACCACCCCACAAGCGGTCCCTGAGATCCAGGACAAAGGCAGAGAACAATGCCATGACCCCCGCCAAGAAATGAGACCCCCCTGAATGTCATCCTTCTGTCCCACTTTGTCACCCTATCCATCCTTAAACTGCCCCAGCTCCACTTCCTATGCCCCTTTGGACAATGCACCTGTGAGACTAATAGACTGGACTCTGCCATGGACATTCCTCCACCCTCACCCCTGACCATTTTACAACCCCCTCCACTATTTAGCACTTAAATAAACACCCTTAAATCACAAAACAATCTGGAGTCAGTCTGTGCTTTCACAATTGTGTATTTGCAATAACTAAGGAAAATAGCAATGTCCATTGTACTGTCAACATACCTATGTCACACAGCTCTAGTCCATGCAGAAACAAAGCAGATGTCACACAGTGGGACCCACATCTGTGAAATCGTAAGGGAAAGTGAAAACTCAGTGACCATACACTGGGTGAAAATGACAGACAGATGAGAGGTAGTAGAATTAAATCAGATGTAGCAGGCAGTGTTGTCTTCTTACCTGTGTCTCACTGGAAGAATTGGTGGATCACCGTGTTCCCGTTGTCTATGACCTCTTCTTCTGCTTCCTCGTCTTCACTGTCCACAGGCTCCACAGCTGCCACAACACCTCCATCTGGACCATCCTCCTGCAGAAAAGGCACCTGTCGTCGCAAAGCCAAGCTGTGAAGCATACAGCAGGCCACGATGATCTGGCACACCTTCTTTTGTGAGTAGAATAGGGAACTACCTGTCATATGGAGGCACCGGAACCTGGCCTTCAGGAGGCCAAAGGTCCTCTCTATAAGCCTCTTAGTTCACCCATGGGCCTCATTGTAGCGTTACTCTGCCCTTGTCCTGGGATTCCTCACAGGGGTCAGTTGCCATGACAGGTTGGGGTAACCAGAGTCACCTGCAAATGGTGAGGGACAACTGTTAGACACACACTAACTCATAGGGACATCCCCAGACCCAGACACCTATTCACACTGTATAGGGTCCATCTCCTCACCTAATAGCCACACATGGTGCCTCTGGAGTTGCCCCATCACATAAGGGGTGCTGCTATTCCTTAGAATGTAAGTGTCATGCACTGAGCCAGGGAATTTGGCATTCACATGGGAGATGTACTAGTTGGCCAAACACACCATACACACCGCATTCATCGAATGGTAACTCTTCCGGTTTCTGAACACCTGTTAACCCCTGCGTGGGGGGACCAAGGTCACATGTGTCCCATCAATGGCACCTTTGATGTTAGGGATATGTCCCAGGCCATAGAAGTCACCTTTCACTGTAGGCAAATCCTCCACCTGAGGGAAAACTATGTAGCTCTGCATGTGTTTCAGAAGGGCAGACAACACTCTGGACAACATGTTGGAAAACATAGGCTGGGACATCCCTGATACTATGGCCACTGTTGTTTGAAAAGACCCACTTGCTAGGAAATGGAGTACTGACAGCACCTGCACTAGAGGGGGGATTCCTGTGGGATAGCGGATAGCTGACATCAGGTCTGGCTCCAACTGGGCACACAGTTCCAGGATTGTGGTACGATCAAGTCTGTAGGTGATGATCACATGTCGCTCCTCCATTGTTGACAGGTCCACCAGCGGTCTGTACACCGGAGGATGCCGCCATCTCCTCACCTGCCCCAGCAGACGTTGCCTTCAGCGAGCAGAGAGTCAACCAACTCTGAGGTATGTAAACACAACTTAATCGGAAAATGTTTGCAAATCAACATATGGCTGTATTAGTGTTTAAGCAAGTCCCAGATATGTGTGACGTAGTCCAAAATAATGCCATGTGGGCCCCTGAAATGGCAGCTGCCTGACCTGTAAAGTGGGACAAGGGGATATGAGGTAACTGCACTGGCGTTGTACACCGTTGCGGTAGGCGGTCGAAGACCGCGGCGCAATCCTGCATTGGTTAACATTCGACCCTATGGGTCCCAGGAGCCAATGACGATGTATGCCGGCGGTGACGGTACACACCGCCGCAGACGTGACTGCCATTTTCTCTCTGTTCAATCACTTGATACCTGATCTTCGACAGGAGATGACCTACACTGCAAGTGCTGCTGGGACCTCAGTCTGGAAGAGACAATGGCTCGTGTGTCTGGGGAAAGGGCCCCTGCCTTCAGCAAGGAGGAGTTGGAGAAACTAGTGGATGGGGTCCTCCCCCAGTACACGCTACTCTACGGTCCTCCAGACAAACAGGTGAGTACACTGTGAGCATGCTGTATGGGCAATGGCTGTTTGGAGTGGTGTGGATGAAAGATAGGGGGGGGGAATGAGGAGTGCATGAAACGACGGTGAGTGCATGTGCGTCAATGGCAAGGGTAGGGATGCGGGCCAATGACTGTGACGGTGCAGACGGTTATATCTTCTCCTTTTCCCCTGTACTATTCCTGTAGGTCAGCGCCCACCAGAAGAATGACATTTGGCGTGCCATCGCCAAGGAAGTCCGGACCCTGGGGGTCTACCACAGACGGAGCACCCACTGCTGGAAAAGATGGGAGGACATTTGCCGCTGGAGCAAGAAGACGGCAGAGGCCTAGCTGGGGATGGCCTCCCAACGTGGGAGGGGTGCCCGTCGCACCATGACCCCCATGATGTTCCGGATCCTGGTGGTGGCGTACCCAGAGTTGGATGGGCGCTTGAGGGCATCACAGCAGCCACAAGGGGGTGAGTACACTCTTATTCAGCTGATTCAGCGTGCATTGTAAGTGTCTGGGTGGGGGAGGTGGGCTGTGGGTTCCCCTAGGCCAGGGCGAGTTTAGTAGGCAAGGTCTCTTCTGAAGGCAGGCCCTGTGGCACCCCACCCCACCCCACCCCACCTGTGTACAGAGCCACTACACCTAGTCAGGCTCTTGTGACATCCATGTGTGCAGCAATCGGGCATACCCTTGCAACCCATGTCCCTGTGATTGATTAGGGAACTCCAAGTGCACGGCGTAGTGCAGGGGGGTTCTGTGTCTGTAGTGTCTGCCAACTGTAGCAGTATTGCATGCACTCAACATGTCTTTCTTCTGTCTCCCCCCCCTTTTTGGGGTCTCCCTGTTCTTGTGTGCATTATCATCATCAGGTGGAGGAGCAGTGGCACCGGAGCAGGAGGGAGTCGCATCCCACATGGCCCTGGAGGGCGACACAACGGAGTCTGAATTCACCAGTGGGGCGGAGGGCGAGGGGAGCTCCACTGCGGGGACAGGAGCTGAGACCAGAGATATGGACTCCTCCTCTGATGGGAGCTCCCTTGTGGTGGTGGGCCCATCTGTGCCCTCTGCATCTACAGGTACAGCGGCCACCCCCCCTACCAGCACCGCCCTTCCAGCAGCCCCTCAGCGTTTGCCCTCTGGCCGCTCACCAAGGAGGGTGGGCATCTCCTTCGCCCCAGGCACCGCAGGCTCTGCCCCTGTCAGCCCTGCTGCCCTCAGTGAGGAGGCCATTGACCTCCTCAGGTCCCTCACTGTTGGGCAGTCCACCATTTTGAATGCCATCCAGGGTGTAGAGAGGCAGTTGCAGCAAACCAATGTATACCTGGAGGGCATTCATTCTGGTCAGGCAGCCCAACAGCGAGCTTTTCAGACTCTGGCCTCAGCACTGATGGCAGCCATTGTCCCTGTCTCTAGCCTCCCCCTCCAACTTCCTCCACCCAGACCCAAACCCCTGTACCTCAGCCTATCCCAAGCACACCATCAGACCAGCATGCACACACGTCAACACACAAGGGAAGCTCAGGCAAACATTAGCACCACACATCCCACAGGCACTCACGCAAGCATCATACACATGCAGACATACCAAAATCCACTGCCTCCACTGTGTCCCCCTCTTCCTCTTCTCCCTCCTCCCTCCCTGTCTCATCTCCACTCACACCTGCATGCACTACATCGTCAGCCACTACCTCCATCACCAGCACACCCACCACCACACCCAGCTCATGTGCACTCACCACCCCCACTACCATTCATACATCCCCTGTGTCCTCTCCTAGTGTGTCTGTGAGCCCACCTCCCAAGGTACACAAACGCAGACAAGCACCCACCCAACAGCCATCCACCTCATGACAGCCTCCAGCCCATGCAACTTCACCCAAAGTCAGCAAACGTACACCTCCTACAACCACTACCTCTTCCTCCGCTCCCAAACCCCCTCCATCTACCCGTCCCAGTGGGCCCAAAAACTTTTCCTGTCCAACTTTGACCTCTTTCCCTCACCTCCCCCACCCCTTCAGTCTCCTAGGGCCCGCCTCTCCAGGTCCCAACTCAGCGCCTCAGCCACAACATCTGCGGGAACAGTGATGCC
Organism: Pleurodeles waltl; assembly: GCF_031143425.1. NCBI lineage: Eukaryota > Metazoa > Chordata > Amphibia > Caudata > Salamandridae > Pleurodeles > Pleurodeles waltl. Next base: position 91,693,394 of record NC_090447.1, read on the forward strand.
AGTAGTAACTGGCTTCTGGAGTGCGCCAGGCAGCAGGGCAGCCAGTGTGGCAAGGAGCCAGAGCATGGACAGTCCCCCACCTCAAAAGCATAAAAAGTTGGCCAGTGCCCGGCGGGAGAGAGGAAAAAATCTGCCACCAAAACCGCTCCCAGGGGTACAGTTGGGAGTGTGGAGACAGCTGCACCACCATCCAAGGTGGGGAAGGGGCGCAGTAAAACCGGCAAGTCTGGGAAAACCTGCACGGCGGACAAGACCGCAACAAGCACCGCTGCCAAGGACACCGCCGCCCCCAACACCGCTGCCAAGGACACCGCCGGCACCAGCAACACTGCCAAGGACACGCAGCCACGAGCACCTCTGAACAGGACACCGCCGCCACCAGCACCGCTGAACAGGACACCGCCGCCACCAGCACCGCTGCCAAGGACACCGCCGCCACCAGCACTGTTGAACAGGACACTGCCGCAACAAGCACCGCAGGCCAGTGAGCGACAAAGATTCCGACGCTACGGAGGCCGCCACAAGCAGGATGAAGCACTCTGGGCACAAAGCCCCCTCCAGAACCAGTGGAGAGATCCATCCACTACTTCAGTCCTTGGCAGGATGAAGCACTCTGGGCACAAAGCCCCCTCCAGAACCAGTGGAGAATGACATCCACTACCTCAGTCCTTGGCAGGATGAAGCACTCTGGGCACAAAGCCCCCTCCAGAACCAGTGGAGAGATCCATCCACTACCTCAGTCCTTGGCAGGATGAAGCACTCTGGGCACAAAACCCCCTCCAGAACCAGTGGAGACTGTTATCCACTCGAGAGACTGTGGCTTTGCACTCCCCAGGATAAAGCAGTGGGCAAACCACCCACTGGAGAGACTTGAGAAACTGTGGCTGTGCACTCCACAGGATAAAGCAGTGGGCAAACCACCCACTGGAGAGACTAGAGAGACTGTGGCTTTGCACTCCCCAGGATGCAGCAGTGGCCAACCCACCCACTGTAGAGACTTGAGAGACTGTGGCTTTGCACTCCCCTGGATAAAGCAGTGGGCAACCGACCCACTGTAGAGATTTGAGAGACTGTGGCTTTGCACTCCCCATGATAAAGCAGTAATAAAGCCACCCACTGGAGAGACTTGAGAGACTGTGGCTTTGCACTCCCCTGGATAAAGCAGTGGGCAAACCACCCAATGGAGAGACTTGAGAGACTGTGGCGTTGCACTCCCCACGATAAAGCAGTGGGCAACCCACCCACTGAAGAGACTTGAGAGACTGTGGCTTTGCACTCCCCAGGATAAAGCAGTGGGCATGGAGCCGCCTTGTGCATCTGGCGTCGTGCACTCATCCGGCTGAGGTGCTCCCCCTTCCCTGCCCCGTGAGGTGCCTGTTTTATTTCTATCTGATGCCCCAGCAGTGTTCTCTCTGTCTTGTTCGGGTATTGAGTGTGGGCCTCGCCCATGCATTTTGGGCCCGGTGCTCCACAGACTATGATGGTGGAATCTCTTGGACTTGTATTCTTGGTGTATATATTTGTTTATAGTGTGAATATCTTTATATATGTATATATTTTTGATTCATCTATTTGAATATATTGCAATCATTCACCTCATTTCCTTTTGTCCTTGCATTCTTCCAGGGGGGTTGTGGGTGTAACTGTAATGTATCATGATGTATTAGTGTGTGTGTTGTCGTGGGTGAGGGTGGGGGTGTTGAGAGTTGAGTGTGTGTGTCACTCTCTTTTCCCTCCCCCTCTCCTGTATCGTAGGTGCAGTACTCACCGTGGTCTTCGCCGCCGTCTTTGTTGTTCCTGGTAGAGAATCAGGAAGATAAAGGCTGGCAGTATCTGGAGCTCAGGTTCCATGGCATCCTGATTCCTCGTGGGGTGTGTAGAGGTGAGCGTTTTCCCTTCCAAGTCCTGTTTCCGCCGTGTTTTTGTTCACGGTGAATCCGCCCAGGAAAAGGTGGCGGATTGGACTGTTGCAATTCTGTGGGCGGTACATTGTCCTTCACCTGTCTGTTGGTGGTTACCGCCACGTTGTTTGTTTGTACCGCCTTGGCGGTTGGAGTGTTAAAGTGGCTGTCTATGTTGGCAGTTTCCGCCACTGTTGTGATTCCAATTTTTGTCTGCCGACCTGTTGGCGGTTTTACCGCCGCTTTAACACCGACCGCCAGGGTTGTAATGACCACCAATGTGTTTTTACATAATGGGAAATGGTACAAACAGATACAGGGCGTTGCTATGGTAGCCACATTTTCACCGTTATATGCTATTTTATACATGGGTCACTTTGAAAAGCATCATCCTTAGTCGTCATATCCCTATGAACTATCAGAACACATTTTGTATTGGGGCAGATATATTGATGACATAATAGTCATCCGGACAGGGGGCTCAATGAAATTGGAGTGTTTGTTTAATAATTTCAATGACAACCAATACAACATTAGTTTCCCCCAACATGTGAATTTGAAATAAAATGAGTTCCTTGATCTTGTCTTGTACAATGAGGGTTCCCAAATTATGTCCAGACTCCTACAGGATGTCTACGGCATGTAATTCTGTTCTACATGCTCACGGTGCACATCCTTCTACTCAGATCAATGCTGTCCCATTGGGGAGATAATCAGGATACGTCACAACTGTAGTGACAATCTCTTTTTTGCCCAGGAGTTGGCCGTATTGCAACAATGATTCCATCAGAGGGGGTACACTGACCTCGTTCTATCCAAAGCCAAAAACAGGATCACAAACACCTCACCGGAATCTTTTCTGACCCATAAGACTGGCAAACAGTCCAAAGATAATTGTATGACACTTATTACAAGATTCAATGCACTGAGTTCTGCTATATATCGTATTCTAAAATGTCATTGGCACCTGCTCTTACTATACAAAACTTTGCGCAAATGTGTAAATGACAAATCCCAGATTACCTACAGTGGTGGGGTGACTTTAAGAAATAGGCTATGTCCCAGTTATATTGGTTCCACAACACAGGAACAGACCACTAATAATTCCTGCCCCAACTTGCAGGCTTTTACAAATGCATGTGTTGTCATGTTTGTCAATTTGCTATGGATAAGACAGTTGATTTTTCTTACAACTTTGCACATGTGTTTTCCATACAACAGTTTATCAATTGTAACAGCAAATTTACAGTATACTGTTTTGTATGTAAATGTGGTTTGATCTATGTAGGAGCACTATCCATCCTTTTAAGGAATGCATTCAAGAAAATGTCAGAGCTATAAAAAATAACAATTCCAACTACCCCTTGGTAACCCACTACAACTCTGTGCATACAAGTTCAGAAGTCATTGGGATTGGGTTCCACGGAATATCACGTGTTACCAATGATGCGAGGGAGGAGACATAGTTGATAGTTGATAAAGGTCTCAACACTGATAGGGAGTTACATGTTTTTCCGTGAATCAATTTTGTCATTATCTTAAATGCTCTGCTAAATATATTTTTTTTTTAAATGGTCCAATAATGTTCGGTGATTACATACTGTACGATTACTTTGATCTGTCAATAAAGTGTGTATCTGGTTTTCTTGACCATTCAGTACAACAACAAATAGGTTTAAAAATGCCTATTCCAATCAGTTTTTATTTATTGTCATAATTTTGTCTTATTTTACAACTTGGTGGTGGCTCTTGCTTCTTTACTTTATCACAATATTTTCTTTACACACATATTACATCTTTAATCAAACGTTGTCTTGAGTCCTAGTCCATGTGATGGCAGGGCAGGGCAGGGCAGCAACTCCAAGCTCCTCTGGTACCCCTCTAGTGCTCCTCTCGTGCTCTGGGACTCCGGTACTCCTCTGGTGCTCCTTTCTGGCTTACTGGCTTACTTAGTGTCCAGACCACGCCGTAGTCCGCACCGTGACAGCGTGACGGCGCTGGTGAAAAACAGGCAGCAGCCCTGGTCGCACCCGCCTGCTCGCGGAAGCTGCTCCCCCCTGCCAGCAGCTTCTGCCCCCCGGACCGTGCTCACTCGGCTTCTCAGCTTCCCGGCTTCCCGCGGCTGTTTCTCCTGCTAACACGGGGAGCGGCTAGCAGCCCCCAGACCGTGTGTGCTGGACGCCGGACGCCGCGCACCTCGCGCTCACACTTGCACTCGCGGTGAGCCAACCGCGACGCGAGCCACCCGGCACCAGCGCCGTACGCCTGAGCTCCTCTCTCGTCTCTCGTCTCTCTCGTCTCTCTCTCGTCTCTCTCGTGTGTCCGGAAGTTGCAGGACATTGAGCCAGTTCTGTCTAGTGTCTTACATGACTTTCGACTTTACACACCAGTTTGTGAATATGTGATGGCTCAAGATATCTTGACACAACTATAGTTTATTACCTAAAGCCGGCCGACAGTGCACTGTGTCACTACAAACATAGTAGTCATTTACACTGGATTTTTTGTTTTCAACCCATTAATTAGATGGAGCTTTAATCATCATTTATTTCTTTTGATGGATTTTAATTTCAGATTATATGTCCAGATCTCATATACTACTAATCTGTTTTAGTCTTTTGATGACATTCACTACTTTCAATGTCTAACGTGTTAAGATGGCCTCTACAGTTACGGAATACTATGATTTATGGATACATTTGTCTGTTTTCAATAACAGTGATTCCTATACATATTTGACGGACGATCTCGGCGTCTTTCCACATTTAAGACACCACCTCATTTCCATACTGTTGTTTAAGCTCACTTTTACATATAAATGAAGAGTCATGTATTTAGACATGGAGGCATTGATTTAGGTTTATTTAGGAGAGGTTTATGTTTTATAACACTGACTACTCTCATGTCTAATATGTGTCAAGATGGCCACCACATTTATGTAGGACTATGTTCCACGGGCACAGTTGTCCGTTGTCTATGATAATGATACATATACATATTGGATGGAGGATCCCGGCGTCTTTCCACACTTAGAACGGCACCTAGTTTGCTGGTACTGTTGGATAAGCCAGGTTTTACTTATAAATTCAGAGTCTTGTATTTAGCCATGCAGGCATTGATTTAGATTAGTCTAGGAGAGGTTTGCATTATTTCTACAAACTGATTATTTCTGTTTCACCAAGCAATTGGTGTGGTTTTCTTCCTTCATGGCGATTTAAGATGGAGCTTTGTCCGTCAGTGGGGCCATCAGTACAGCATGTCCTTTTGTTTGGGTGTCAAATTGACGCATTTACCTATTTAATATGCCAACATTTGAAGAATTTAGTTGAACCAATCGGAAATATAACTTAATAAGTCGACTTACCATATTACCTCTGTACTGTATTTCCAGGAACTTAGGGCCTGATTTATACCTTTTTTGCGCCGCATTAGCACCATTTTTTGACACAAAAGCAGCGCAAGCAGTGTTGCCTATGGCTGTGAAACTAGCTTCACCTTTCTAAATTGGTTGGCAGGGTAACCTGGATGAAAAGGTGCTGACACCACAAGGGTACCCTGGCTTCCCTTGTTAGAGATGCCATGCCCCTTGAGGCCAGTGTGAACTGCTTCAAGGGGTGGGAGGAGAAAATGCCCCTGGCCTGACCTGCTGAATTTAAGCATATAAGTAAGCAGAGGAAAAGAAACAAACCAGGGTCCCTTCAGTAACTGTGAGTGAGGAGGGATGAGCCCAGCACCGAATCTCTGCCTGGCAGTAGGGTTAGGAAATGTGGTATAGAGCAGAATGACTATTTGGTGTTACTTAAGGGGCCAAAATCATTCTGATTGAGGCTCTCTCCATGAACACTAGTAGCCCCCGGAAATGGTTCTCCTTGGAGTCAGGTTGCTTGGAAATGCAGCCCGAAGTGAATGATAAACTCCATCTAAGGCTAAATATAGGCACAAGACCGATATCCAATAAGAACTGCAAGTGAAGAAAGAGTTCAAGAGAGAGCCAAACCATCAAGAGATAAACAGGCTATGGTCTGTGCAGTCTGCCCTGGAAATTAAACAGAGTGGGAAGGTTGGTTGCCCAGGAGGGTGGATCCCCTCTGTGGACTGCCTTCTGGGTGTTCCCCATGCCCACAGGACACACTTCCTCCTGGCTGTGCACCATGATCAGCTCTGGGTCAGCTGGGAATCTTCAGAATGGGAAGTGGCTTACCACTCCAGCGGAGAGTGTTACACCCCCCTGCAGCTTATCCATGGTTGTGGGGCTTTATACCTTCCCCTGTCAACTGCCCCAGTCCCTCTCAGGGTGCATTGGGATAAAGAAGGGGGGACCCTCTAATGTGTGATCTTTAGAAAGATTACATGGGCTCTACCTTTAGCTCAGATGGACTTATTGAACAAATTATAGCTGTATCCTTTGCAAATAACATACCAGTACTCAGTAACACATGAGATGGCATGAGAACTAACTTGAAGATCGTTAAAAAATTCAGCAAATTAACTAGTCCAAAATTATTATCAAAAAGAAACAAGGCTTCTTCATTTGATGCCACAAAAACAAAATTCTGGTGCATAATTGCAAACTATAGGAATTTGAAAAACCTAACACCAATAACATACACTCAGGTGACAGTGAGAGATACCTTGTACTGAACTTTGTTCTTCACACAGGCCATACTAAGAACAACAAAATAAATGAAATGCTAACAGAACGAGCAAACAAGCTGGACATTCTACCCCTCAGGCCTACACAAAAGGCTGAAATACTGTGTCAATATTTGGTTCCTAAACTGTCATTCAGATTGGAAATGAGAGGGTCAGAAGCAAAGACTCTCGCTGAACTAGCCCAGACAATAAAGAAATATGTCAAGAAATATCTCCACCTAAACGCATACACATGCGATGATCAGTTGTATTCAAAAAGGTCAAACAGTGGCCTAGTTATAGCAAAATGTTTACAACTATAGGAGTCAATAGAGTGAACAATCTATTATATCTCAGAAAAGCTCCAGATATGTACATTGCTAATGCTAATATGTACACAGGAATTAATTACAATATCAAACTCACAATCTAAAACAATCAGACAGCAGATTCCTGGACTATTCTTTGCAATTACTGGCATCCTGTGACAGGAGAAAGGAAGAATCTGAGAAATGGAAAATTCCCTCTGCTCAAGGAGATGGCATAAAATACTTTGAAAAAATTCCAAACCCAAATGTTTGACCTTAAAGTGCATTAAACTAAAGGAAATGTTTCCCTGAGGGCAACTTTAAGTTAGTTGTGAGGTGTTGGCTCTCATTGTACTAATGAGATTGCTAGATTTGGGTGGCAGCACCAGCAGGCTGTGGGGAATTTAATCCAATTCCACACCTTGTGATAACTATCGGCCTAACCCTTTTGGCCAGCTAGCAGTACCTCACCTTCACCTGGAAGTGGTGGTGATTTGTAGCAGCCATGCACATGACATTCTGACTTCTCAGGGGATTCGTGGTGCAACAGATCTCATCCTTTTCTCCCAGTTACATTTGTCTTACACATGCAAAGACAAATAGAAGCAAAGATTGGTCCAATATACTTTATTGAATCAATTGTGCTCTAGACAAAATAGCATGTACTTCAATGATTAGGATGATAAAACATAATCAAAATAATGCAGTGGCAAAGAGAGTGAAACATAAGAAAAGTCACACCAAAGGGTCAAAGTAGTGTCATAGTGTTTGAATTCCTATGTACTATATTAGAGCACAGCAGTGTTAGTCCTAATCTGCCCTTCAAAATCCCTAGTAAGGCATCATCTTCCATACCTGGATTTGGTAGTAGCGAAGAGGGCTGTTAGTCTACTAAGCATCCTCTCTCATTAAGACAGAGAAAAAAATCAAGTCTCAGCAGACAGCTGCAATGGAGCGACAGCATGCGTCGGCAATGGTTTTGGCTTGAAATTTCCCTCTAACATATAGGGGCACAGAGATCTTTTCTATTAAAATTGCTAATATTCTAAGAAAACTGCCTTAATGTAAAACACGCATGTTTCTGTGAAATGGCAGAGACTGCGGTGCCCCACTTTGTGCCGGCAACGTATTGGAGACAGCCTTGAACAGAGCACAGAAGTGCAAAAAATGAAAACCGTTTCTGTGCTAGAAGTATACAAGATAAAGGAAAATAAAACATCACCGAAGAAGAGAGCTACCGCTCAGAAAATTAAAATGTATACAATTATTTGCAACTAGGCTAAAGGGCAGAGGCTGCAGGTCTATGACGAAAATAACATTCCCATAAAAAGCTGCTAAGGTACCCTCACAACAGTTGCACTTCATGACAATTGCTGAGTTGTGAAGTAAGACTGATTTGATGCTGATGTGCAGTAATAATAATCCAAAATAGACAAATGCTTTATAATCTAATTAGTTATTTGTATGAATGGATGAACAAGATTTTCACTGCCCCTGTCTACTATCTAGTGAAATCACAGCCAATGAAATAGGCTTGGCAGAGTAAAGAAGGTCCTGTTGAGATCGACTCTTATCTAGTACTGTGAAGAAACTTGAGAAGTGTATAGTAAATGGGAGGCCTTTGGGCTGGGGGTAAAATGCCACAGCTCCAATTATTTTTTTCACTTACGAGGTGAGGTGGGGGCTATCTCCGTGGTGCTCTTGCTTCTGGCTCCAAGTGCCTGGTGCCTGCTGCAGACAGTGGCAGGTGTAGAGTTTGACTGGGGCGGTACACCTGTCAAACGATAAGGCAGGTGTCCTACAAAGAGCACTGAGAGGACAGACACCTCCAGCAGAGTAAAAGAGCAAAAGCTTCCTTGGTCTTGATTTTCAGTATGAATACTCTTAGGCCTGACAGCCTTAGTATGGTCTTCCCCCGACGTTTTGAACCTTGTTTTTGCTGGTATTGGGCATCTGTGCACTTTACCACTTCTAATCTGTGCTAAAGTATGTGTGCTTTCTCTCCTATACAATGGCAATGTTGGATCATCCCCAAATGGCATACTTAATTTACTAGTAAAGTGTGCTTCATGTGCCCAGGGCCTGTAAATTAAATGCTTCTAGTGGGCCTGTATCATTGGTTGTGCCACCCACTTAAGTAGCCATTTAACCCTGTCTCAGGCCTACTATTTCAGAGGTTGTGTGTGCAGTTTACACTGCCATTTCGACCTGGCAAAATAAGTCTTTTGTCAGGCCTCAAATTTAAATATGTATACATATAGGTCAACCCTAATTTGGGCCCTGGACAACCTAGAGGACAGGCTGCGATGTATTTAAAAGGCAGGACATGTACTCATAATTTATACATGTCACTCAAAGTCTTGTTTCACTACAGCAAGGCCTATCTTTCCCATCTGAAATCTTTGGGATTACCTTTTTAAATGTTAACAAGTGTAATTTCCATTGGGGAAGAGATAAAGGGGGTCATTCTGACCTCGGCGGTAAAAGGTGCTTACCGCCGGTCAGTAGACCGCCATAACACAGCCGCGGTAAACCGCCACGGTCATTCTGACCCGCAACTGGCAAACCGCCAAAAACCCGACATCAACAAAATTCCGCCACAGCAACGGCCAGCGAAAAACTGGCGATGCCAACAGAAATACGCCCATGCCATTCCGACCCACAAATCCCGCAGCGGTCTTTCAACCGCGGTATTCCAATGGCGGTACACACTGCCGCGGTCAAAATACACACACCTTTACAAAACACTACCACATTGGACAATTCAAAATACACACACCTGAGACACATACACACACCACTCCCACACACCCAATACAATATAAAACACACACCCACATCACCCACAAACCCTTACGACCACAATTGCGACTGAAGGACAGAGAGAGACAGCACAGAATAGAGTAGACCACCACACAGAGGCAAATCACAACATCATCCACACAATATCCAAGCACAAAACACCATACACCACCACACTCACCACACTCTACAACACATACACCACCCCTCACCTCATCCACACCACCCCATGGCACCCCAAAGACACCCCAGGTTCTCTGACGCAGAACTCAGGGTCATGGTGGAGGAAATAGTTCGGGTAGAGCCCCAGCTCTTCGGGACACAGGTGCAGCACACCACCATTGCCAGGAAGATGGAGCTATGGCAAAGAATAGTGGACAGGGTCAACGCTGTGGGACAGCATCCACGAAATCGGAACGACATCAGGAAGCGGTGGAACGACCTACGGGGGAAGGTGCGTTCCATGGTATCAAGGCACAACATTGCGGTACAGCGGACTGGCGGCGGACCCCCACTTACTCCCCCAGAATTCACAGCATGGGAGGAGGAAGTCTTGCACATCCTGCATCCTGAGGGCCTCGCAGGAGTAGGCGGAGGAATGGACTCCGGTAAGTCAAATCTTTACTACTTCATTCCCCCCACCACACCTGCATGCCAAATCATACCCCCACCCTCACCCCCACCCTCATCACACCAACTCCTTGCAAATGGCTCACCATCACAACCCACCCATCCCAAAACCTAGCCCTGCATGCGTCCCCAAAGCATGGACACCCATCACCAAAGCATGCCCACTGCACATACCCATCTCCCCCACAAGCCACCGTCACAAAAGCCCCCACAAGGGAATGCCAGCACTGGGGTACACGGCCACCCACCCATTACACGAAATGGCACACACCGAAGCAATAACCATACTCTTATACCCCTGCAGGACCCGAACGCCACCACACTGCCCAGGAGGGTCCAGAGATGTCCCACCCCCAGAAGAGGCCCCCAGGGATGACAGCAGCTCTGTCTCCCTGGACCCAGATGACCAGCCCGAACCATCGGGGACCTCGGGACAGTCGGTTCCCCATAGACAGCCACAGGCTACAGCAGACCTAACCCCCTCTGGGAACACCAGCAAAGCTCCCACCCAGCGGACCCATGCCTCTGTCTCCAGGACACGTCAATCAGCGGTGTGTCCACCACTACAGGGCACCCAGGTTGACCCACCACCCCAACAACAACAGGGACCTGGGGGCAGTGGTAGTGGGCACACAGTCCAGGGGACAGAGGCCCAGGGAAACAGGGGAACTGGGAGGGCTGCTGTGCGACAGGGGGGGGACAGGCCCAGGGAACCGACTCTCCAAGAGGCCCTCTCCTCCATCATGGGAGCATACCACCGCTCCCAGGAGACGATGGCTACGGTACTGGCCAGGTTCCAGGAGATCCAGGTACTGCAGGAGGAACAGTACATGGGGTTCAGAGAGGAACTGAGAAACATTAGTTCCGCAATGGGGACCATCGTCGTGGCCCTTAACCAGATAGTCACCACATTGCGGGACCATGTGGCACCACAAAGGGCCCCTGTCACTAGCATGGACCCAGACCAGGCTACCACCTCCGCCGGCGCTAGTGGACAGGAGGCCCCCACACAACGACAGGCCACCAGAACCCCACCTCCTGCAGAAGAAGAACCACCCCGCAAGCGGTACCTGAGATCTCAGAAGAAGACAGAGTAGGATGCCAAGACCCCCGCCAGCAAACGATACCCCTGATGTCATCCCACTGTCCCACATTGTCACCCTGTCCAAACTTAAACTGCCCCTGCTCCATCCTTCCACAGGCATATGGACAATGCACCTGTGAGACTAAAAACTGGACTCTGCCATCGACATTACTCCACCATCACCCATCACCGTTTTACAATCATGTCCCTAAATTTTGCACTTTAATAAAATCACTTATTGCACTTAAAAAATCTGGAGTCTGCTTGTATTTTGAACAAATGTATTAGACATAACGGTGCCAAAATGTTCAGTTACATTGTGATGACAACATACCACTGTCACACAGCTGTAGTCCATGGGCAAACAAAGCAGAGGTCACGCAGTGGGGCCCACAGCTCTGAAAACGGAAGGGAAAGTCACAACTCAGTTAACAGGAACTGGGGGGAAACACAGACAGTAGAGAGGCAGGAGACTTTAAGTAAATGTAAAATGGCGGGGTTGATTCGTACCTGTGTGCTACTGAAAATACTGTTGTATCACTGTGTCCCTGTTGTCTGTGACGTCCCCGTCGTCTTCCTCCTCTTCACTCTCCACAGGCTCCACAGCTGCTACAACACCACCATCTGGACCATCCTCCTGCAGGAAAGGCACCTGGCGTCGCAAAGCCAGGTTGTGAAGCATACAGCAGGCCACGATGATATGGCACACCTTCTTTGGTGAGTACATTAGGGATCCACCTGTCATATGCAGGCACCTAAACCTGGCCTTCAGGAGGCCGAAGGTCCGCTCGACCACCCTCCTAGTACGCCCATGGGCCTCATTGTACCGTTCATCTGCCCTTGTCCTGGGATTCCTCACTGGGGTCAGTAGCCACGACAGGTTGGGGTAACCAGAGTCACCAATTAGCCACACACGGTGTCTCTGTAGCTGTTCCATCACATAAGGGATGCTGCTATTTCACATGATGTACGCGTCATGCACTGACCCAGGGAACTTGGCATTTACATGGGAGATGTACTGGTCAGCCAAACAGACCACCTGGACATTCATCGAATGCTAACTTTTTCTCTTCCTGTACACCTGCTCACTTTCACTGGGGGGAACCAAAGCCACATGGGTCCCATCAATGGCACCAATGATGTTGGGGATATGGCCAAGGGCATAGAAATCACCCTTCACTGTAGCCAAATCGCCCACCTCAGGGAAAACAATGTAGCTCCGCATGTATTTCATCAGGGCAGACAACACTCTGGACAAAACCTTAGAAAACATAGGCTGAGACATCCCTGATGATATGGCCACTGTTGTTTGGAATGATCCACTGACAGAACCTGCACCAGAGGGGGAATCCCTGTGGGTTGGCGAATGGGGGACATCAGGTCTGGCTCCAGCTGGGCACACAGTTCCTGTATAGTGGCTCGGCAAGTCTGTATGTCAGTATGACATGTCTTTCTTCCATTGTCGACAGGTCCACCAGCGGTCTGTACACGGAAACATTCCTCCATCTCCTCGCAAGTCCCAGCGGACGGTGCCTAGGAAGGACAACATGGAGCACAGAGTCAAGCAACCCACAGGTACGTAACCACAGCTTGCACAGAACACGATTCGCTATGCATTGAATGGCTTGTATGAGTGGCAATGCAAGCCCTAGGCCTGTGTGACGCAGTAGAAATTAAGCCATGTGGGCCCTTGAAATGGCGGCTGCCTGACCTGTGAAGTGTGACAATGGGATGTGAGGTCAATGCGCTGGCGTGGCACACCGTGGCGGTAGGCGGTCGAAGACCGTGGCGCAAAGCAGCATTGGTTAACATTGAACCCTATGGGTCTCAGGAGCCAATGACGATGTGCGCCGGCGGTCGCAGTACGCACCGCCGCGGTACGCACCGCCGCGGGCGTGACTGCCATTTTCTATCTGCTTAATCACTCGAGACCTGATCATCCACAGGAGAGGATCTATACTGCAAGTGCTGCTGTGACCTCGGTCTGGAAGATACAATGGCTGCTGCGACTGGGGAAAGGGCCCCTGCCTTCACATCTGAGGAATTGGAGAAACTTGTTGATGGGGTCCTCCCCCAGTATGCGCTACTCTACGGTCCTCCAGACCAACAGGTAAGTACACTGGGACCATGCTTTGTGGGCAATGCCTGTGTTGAGTGGGGTGGATGAAAGATGGTGGGGAGGGGAGCGAATGAGGCATGCATCGCACGACAGATGAGAGCATGTGCCATATGGCAAGGTTGGGGAGGGGGGCCACTCACATCGACCATGCAGAAAATGATGATATTTATTTTCCCACCCTGTCCATGTCACATAGGTCAGCGCCCATCAGAAGATCGACATTTGGCGTGCCATCGCCAAGGACGTCCGGACCCTGGGGGTCCACAACAGACCGGGCACCCACTGCCGCAAGAGGTGGGAGGACATCCGCCGCGGGAGCAGGAAGACCGCGGAGGCTCTGCTGGGGATGGCCTCCCAACATAGGAGGGGTGGCTCCCGTCAATTGACCCCCCTGATGTCCCGGATCCTGGCGGTGGCCTACCCCAATTTGGATGGGCGCGTGAGGACATCACAGCAGACACAAGGGGGTGAGTACCAGCACATTCTGCTATGTTAGCGCACAGTGGAGGTGTCTGGGTGGGGGAGGAGGGCTGTGGGTATCTCTAGGCCAGGGCGATTTCTGTAGGCTGGGCCCCTCCGTAAGGCATGGCCCTGTGCCCCCGCCCCCCACCTCTGTAAGGTGCTAAGTACAGCTATCCATGGCCCTGGGTCACCTATGTGTGCAGTTGTCGTCCATAGGCTTGTAGGCCAAGTCACAATAATTGAGTGGTGTACACCGAGAGCGCGGCGTAGTGCAGGGGGCTTCTGTGTCTGTCCTCTCCGCCAACGGTGTCGCCAATGCATGCACTCAACATGTCATTTTTTCTCCCCCCCCCTTTCTTTTGGTCTTCCTGTTCATGTGTGCATTAGCATCATCAGGCGGAGGAGAAGTGGCATCGGAGCACGAGGGAGCTGCATCTCACATGGCCCCGGAGGGCCATGCAACCGACTCCGAGTTCACCAGTGAGACGGAGGGCGAGGGGAGCTCCACAACGGGGACCCGTGGAGACGTCAGCGACACAGACACGTCCTCGGAAGGGAGCTCCCTTGTGGTGACGGCAACATCCGTGCCCACCGCTCCAACAGGTACAGCCGCCACCCAGCGCACCAGCTCCGACCTCCAAGCAGCCCCTCAGCGTTCGCCCCGTGCCCGCTCGGCCAGGAAGGCGGGCATCTCCTTCGCCCCAGGCACCTCAGGCCCTGCCCCAGTTACCCCTGCTGCCCTCAGTGAGGAGATCATTGACCTCCTCCAGACGCTCATTGTTGGGTAGTCTACCCTTTTGAATGCCATCCAGGGTGTAGAAAGGGAGGTGCACCGGAGCAATGCATACCAGGCTGCCCATCAGCGATCGTTCAATGCTCTGGCCTCAGCACTGACGGCAGCCATTGTCCCTGTCTCCTGCCTCCCCCCTCCAATTTCCTCATCCCAGTCCCACTCCCCTGTTCCTCTGCCTATCCCAGCCACACCTACAGACCAGCCTGCACACACATCAACACCCAAGGGCAGCTCATCCAGACATAAGCACCACAGATCACACAAGCATTCACACATGCAACATCCACATGCAGACATGTCAACAGCCACTGCCTCCTCTGTGTCCCCCTCCTCCTCGTCTCCCTCCGCCCTCCCTGTGACGTCTCCACTCACACCTGCATGCACACCACCATCAGCCAGTACGTCCATCACCAGCACACCCACCAGAACACTCCGCACACGTGCAGTCACCACCCCCACTGCCATTTACACGTCCCCTGTGTCCTCTCCCAGTGTGTCTGTCACCCCCTCTTCCAAACCACACAAACGCAGGCAGCCACCCACCCAACAGCCATCCACCTCACGACAGCCTCCGTCACAAGCACCTGCACCCAAAGACAGCACACTTGACTCTCCTACAACCACATCCTCTTCCTCCACTCCCATACCCACTGCACCTACCCTTCCCACTGCTCCTAAAAAGTTTTTCCTCTCCAAAATTAACCTCTTTGCATCACCTGACCCACCTCCTCCATCTCGTAAGAGTCCAAACAGCACCTCAGCCACCACAAGCCCTGCACCTACAAGGACCATAGTCCAGTGCTATTGGAGTCCACCAGCTTCTAGGGCAGCAACATCGGCCAGCAGCAAGGGGACAGCCAGCCCACCCCCTGGGAAAAAAACTAAAAAAGGGAAGGGCCGGTGCGAGAGGCCAGAGACGTCAGCCCCCAAAGGCACTACCCTGGCACCGTCACCTGGCACATCCACAAAGGGAGGCAAGGGCCCCAGAGAATCGTCGAAGGAGGGCAAGGGCAGCAGGGCGGACAAGTCCGGCAGCAGGCGAGCTGCCCAGGAGGGCCCCACCAGCCCCATTTCGGGTGTGAAGGAGGACACCCACGGGCCCAGGACTCCAGCACAGGAGGGCCCCGCAAGCGAAAGGTCGGATGGCGACTGAGCGGAAAATATTGGCCCGATCTGGTTCCCTGGGAACACATGTCAAGCACCGCTGAACAGGGCCCCGCCGTGACAAGCACCGCTGAACAGGGCCCCGCCGTGACAAGCACCGCTGAACAGGGCCCGCCGTGACAAGCACCGCTGAACAGTGCCCTTCAAGACAAGCACCGCTGAACAGGGCCCCGCCGTGACAAGCACCGCTGAACAGGGCCCCGGCGTGACAAGCACCGCTGAACAGGGCCCCGCCGTGACAAGCACCGCTGAACAGGGCCCCGCTGTGACAAGCACCGCCGAACTGGGCCCCGCCGTGACAAGCACCGCTGAACAGGGCCCGCCGTGACAAGCACCGCTGAACAGGGCCCCGCCGTGACAAGCACCGCTGAACAGGGCCCTTCAAGACAAGCACCGCTGAACAGGGCCCCGCCGTGACAAGCACCGCTGAACAGGGCCCCGCCGTGACAAGCACCGCTGAACAGGGCCCGCCGTGACAAGCACCGCCGAACTGGGCCCCGCCGTGACAAGCACCGCTGAACAGGGCCCCGCCGTGACAAACACCGCTGAACAGGGCCTCGCCGTGACAAGCACCGCTGAACAGGGCCCTTCAAGACAAGCACCGCTGAACAGGGCCCCGCCGTGACAAGCACCGCTGAACAGGGCCCTGCTGTGACAAGCACCGCTGAACAGGGCCCCGCCGTGACAAGCACCGCCGAACTGGGACCCGCCGTGACAAGCACCGCTGAACAGGGCCCCACCGTGACAAGCACCGCCGAACAGGGCCCGCCGTGACAAGCACCGCTGAACAGGGCCCCGCCGTGACAAGCACCGCCGAACAGGGCCCCGCCGTGACAAGCACCGCCGAACAGGGCCCCGCCGTGACAAGCACCGCTGAACAGGGCCCCGCCGTGACAAGCACCGCTGAACAGGGCCCTTCAAGACAAGCACCGCTGAACAGGGCCCTTCCTGTCAAGCACCGCTCCGCTGGGCCCTTCATCTCAAGCACCTCTCCGCTTGGCCCTTCCTGTCAAGCACCGCTCCGCTGGGCCCTTCCTGTCAAGCACCGCTCCGCTGGGCCCTTCCTGTCAGGCACCGCTCCGCTGGGCCCTTCCTGTCAAGCACCACTCCGCTGGGCCCTTCCTGTCAAGCACCGCTCCGCTGGGCCCTTCCTGTCAAGCACCGCTCCGCTGGGCCCTTCCTGTCAGGCACCGCTCCGCTGGGCCCTTCCTGTCAAGCACCGCTCCGCTGGGCCCTTCATCTCAAGCACCGCTCCGCTGGGCCCTTCCTGTCAAGCACCGCTCTGCTGGGCCCTTCCTGTCAAGCACCGCTCCGCTGGGCACCGCCGTCTCTGAACTGCTCCGCTGGGCCCTTCCTGTCAAGCACCGCTCCGCTGGGCCCTTCCTGTCAAGCACCGCTCCACTGGGCCCTTCATCTGGCGTCGTGGACTCAACTGGCTGAGGTGCCCCCCCCCCTTCCCTTCCCCCTGAGGTGCCTGTAGTTTTACTATCTGATGCCCCTGCAGTGTTCTCTCCAATGGAATCGGGTCTCGTGTGTGGGCTTGGCCCATGTGTTTAGGCCCATTGGCCCACGAACAATGGATGATAGCCAATATGGGCCGGACTTTTGACCTATGTATATATTGTTCATGATGTAATATATTTTATTTATATATTTCATATTTCACTTAACTTCAATTATGCTATAATATACTTCATTTTTAATGATCATTTTATTTTGTCTTTGCATTCTTCCGGGGGGGTTGGGGGGTGTCACTCTGACTTGTTGCTCTGCATTGATGTGTGTGTTGTAGTGGGTGAGGGTGGGGGTGGGTGTGTGGCGTATGTGTGTCCCCGTAATTTTTTGCCTCCCCCCTCCCCTGTGTCGTAGGTGCAGTACTCACCGTTGTCTTCTGCGCCGGCGTTCGTGCTCCTGGTAGAGGAGCAGGTAGACAATAGCTGGTAGGATGTGTAGTTCTGGTTCCATGCTGTCCAGATTCCTCGTGGAGTGTGTAGAGGTGAGCGTTTTCCCGTTCGTAGTCTGTTTCCGCCGTGTTTTTATCGGCGGGGCTCCCGCCCCGGAAAAGGTGGCGGATTGGTGAGTTGTGATAGGATGGGCGGTACATTGTCTGCCGCCTGTCTGTTGGCGGTGACCGCCGCGCTGCTTGTCTGTACCGCCGTGGCGGTCGGAGTGTTAAAGTGCCGGGCTGTGTTGGCGGTTCCCGCCAGGGTCGGAATTCCATTTTTTTGGCCGCCTGCCTGTTTGCGGGTTGGCCGCCGCTTTTACACCGACCGCCAGGGTTGGAATGACCCCCAAAATCCCAAAGTCTGATGTCTCTGGAATCCTAATTTAAAATTCTAAATTATTGTGAATTCGAATTTTAAATTACAATTCTGGAAATGCCATTTTCTTACTTTAGCCATTTGGTGCCTGCTTGCTGTCTCTGATCACTTGTATGGGCCATTTCCATCACACATAAAGTACTATGTGCTTATGGGGCACCTGGTGCTCAGTCATTTGTAGATGACCTGATTCTGGGTCAGAGCTTCATAAGTAACAGAGCAGCTACCTCGCTGTGATCTATTGAAAGTCATCCTTAGAGCCAAGCTTATGTATTTATACATGGGCAGTGTGTCAAGGGGGTCTCACACCTAGGCCTGCACAATGGGAGTGCGGGGATGTGGGCATGATCCCTCGCAGGTCAGCAGGATGTCCTGATGGCCAAAGCAGGCACCAGCAGAGTCACCTGGAGGTAAGAAGCTGGTCAGTAGTTCCAGGAGGGGTCCTCCTTAGCACAGACCTTGTTGTCGGCTGCTGCCCAGACAATCTGGTCACCAGGTCAACCCAAGCCATCTGGTAACTGGGTTGTCCAACCAGATGACCAGCTGAAGGCTGACTGACCAGATGAAGAGCTGGTGGCTGGCTGAAAAGATGACTGGCAGGCTGGAGGGTAGGACATGTTACTACAGATGTTTCAGATTGAAGTTTTAGAGGCCATATTTTGTTATGAAGGGATAGGCCAAGCCTTATTTTCTGACAGTGATGTCCAAATTGTTTATTATTATATTATGCTGAAGGGAATGGTCAAATATGCTAGTTCGTTGCAATGAGGAATGAATGCACTGATTTATTGCACAAATACTTAACACATTGCCTTCTAAGTTAAGCCTGACTGCTCAGTGCCAAGCTACCTGAGGGTGGGCACAGGAACATTTGGATTGAGTGTGACTTACCCTGACTAGAGTGAGGGTCCTTGCTTTGACAGATGGTAACCTGACTGCCAACCAAATAACCAATTTTTAACATAAAGCATTAATGGGTCTGTTAAAATACAATAGCATGTTCTTCCACCTTTTGTAAGGTAGAAAGCACATCACCCTGAGGTGATCAGTGACTCTTGTCATGTGATACATAGTGAAAGAATGTTTATTATATAAAAGTCTAATGCTCTTTTTATTTACATTTCTCAGGAAAGTATAAACATGCAAACCATATTCTCTGCTGATCATAAACATGGAGACGTCTGTACTTCTATCTCATGACATAACCCAGAGCCCCTTTTCCGGTCAACCCTCTGTGAAAAACACTAGCTATTACGCTCTCTATTTTTGAGAATTTTCCTTTTTTTCCTAGTGCTGTTGCTGCATGCCTTCTTCACCATCGCCCACACGAGGGAAGAAACTATGCTACATCCTCTTCATGCACATTCTAGTCAACAACACCATCAACCTTCTCACATGTGTGCTTCTGTTTTTTTAACCCTATTTGCATTCAAGATACCATCAGGTGGCTGCTGCTTTGTTGTTGTAGTGGGATCTTCTATTTTCAATAATTCTCCCATTGGCTTAGCAGCCATGGATATAGAGTGCTATGTTGCAATCTGTTTCCGACTCCGTTACTCACTGATCTGCCGGACGGAGATGTCCTGGGTGGTTGTCCTTTACTTTCAGGCATCAGAATCTTTCCATCCTTCCTTGATATTTTTATCCTGAGCTCCTCTGTGGACTACACTTCAGTCCTTAAAAGAGTGTGATGTTTCAGTGAGACTGTCTTCATTGGTCCCCAGCAGGCAATGATGTGATTTTCAACTGACGCTCTCATCTTTACAGTGGTTGCTTTGATCATTCTGTACATATATCTTAAAATCATGCGGGAGGCAAAAAGATCGGTGGAGACAAAGCTTCATCTTTAAAGGCCAGCAGAACAGTATTGCTCCACACCATACAACTTTTGCTGAGTTTATCGGCAGCAATCAGAGCTGTTAACCACCGACCCCAGCCATACCCAGTTTTCCAGCATACATGCGCAGGCAAAACAGACGTTGTTTATATTATCAGCGGTCCAAACCCAATGGAATTGCAGACCGGCAACCTGTGGTTTAACCTTGATCCATTTGGCGTTAACACTGATGTTACTTCTGTATGATGTCATTGATTTTCTGTTACAGAGTGGAGGGAGGAGTGGTCACTTACACCTGAGTGAGGTGTGCCTGCGCTCACACAATGTAGTCTCCAATCCCCTGATGAGAGTCTGGGGCCAGGCCTGGGCAAGGCTGGATCTTGTGAACAACAGAGACTTCCCTTTGAAGTTTGCCTACTTCAAAGGCTGAAAGGGGTATAAGTAGTGGATCCAAAAACTCCAGATTTTCAGATTACTTCTGGAACCAAGAGGAACCCCTGCCAAGGAGAACAGCTGAAGAGCTGGAGGAGGAGTACTGCCCCTTTGCCTGTGACTGTGCTTTGCTGAGTTAGCCTCCAGTTGCTGCTTCTGCCTGAAATAGGACAAAGACTGGACTTTGTGGTATATTCCTGCTTGTGAAGTGTCTCCAAGAGCTTGGCCTGAGCTTGCCTCCTGTTTTGAAGTCTCAGGGCCATCAAAGATTCAATCTGCCAGCAACTCAGCTGAGACTCCTAACCTGTCAAGTGGTGCCCTATCCAGTCCCTGGGCCCTTGAAAAGTGAAGCTGGTAGAGCAAGGACTGAAATCCACACACAGGAAGCCGTGCAGGGAAAACTTTTGCGCACCACAATTGAGATTGACGCACCACCTGCACCGCAGTTGGGAAATCAAAGCATCACCTGCATCACAGCTAAAGAACAGATGCAACACTTGCTTCCGGCTGCTGAAAGCAATGCAAACCCCCACACAGCGTGGTTTTCCATCACTGTACGGCTCGATTTCGCACACATCATCTCTGGATGTCAAAATCATTGTGAACCTGCGCGGACCCGAGGTGTCCTGTCTGGAAATAGACGCATTGCTTCCTTTCGGGAGAGAAAAACAATGCATCGCTGGCTTTTTTTTGCAGCTCTATTTCTTACAGAAACCAGGTACTTTGTGTAACAGCAACATTCCCATTGTGTTCTATGGAGTAATAATCTATTATTTTAAAAATTCATAACTTAACTTGTGTATGTTGGATTTTTGTTGGTTTGTCCTAGTTTGATTTAGATAAATATTGGCTATTTTTCTAAACTGGTGTGGTGTCCATTTTGTAGTGTTTTTACTGTGTTGCTGTGTGTTTTGGTACAAATACTTTACACATTGCCTTTGAGATAAGCCTGATTGCTTATGCCAAGCTACCAAGGGGGTGAGCAGGGGTTGTCTTAGGAGTGTAACTCCCTTACCCTGACCTGCGTGGCGGTTCCTGCTTGGACAGAGTACATACTGGCTGCCAACCAGAGACCCCACTTCTAAAAATGAGACTTTCGGAAAGAGCTGCAGTGAAGGAGGTTAAACTCAACAACAGTAGCTTTTATTTGTTTTTTAAACTTCATTTTTATTTTATTGTGTCGTAAAACAATTTAACAGGCATACAAAATTGGCTGAGCATGTTCATGATCTGTCATGTAACAGAAAATCAATGACATCATACAGATGTAACATCAGGATATGCAGGCTACACCCCAGCTCACTGTCACTGTCTAGTGGAGATTCACAAACAGGCCAAATGTCAGTCTGACCCAAACAGGGAATACACAAGCAGGCAGAGTCACAGAATGGATTAAGCAAGAAAACAACCACAATTTTCTAAAAGTGGCATTTTCAAACTGACAATCTAAAAATCAGCTTTACCGAAAGATGTATTTTTAAATTGTGAGTTCCGAGACCCCAAACTCCTGATCTCTAGCTGGCCCCATGGGGAAACTGCACTAAAGGAAGCCCCCATGTTAACCTATGAGAAAGATAGGCCTTGCAACAGTGAAAAACGAATTTGGCAGTATTTCACTGTTTGGACATGTAAAACACATCAGCACATGTCCCACATTTAACAAACACTGCACCCTGCCCATGGGGCTACGAGGTGCCTTACATGCATAAAAGGGAAGTTTTGGGTCAGGTAAGTGGGTACAATTGCCAGGTCGAATTGGCAGGTTGAAACTGTGCACACAGACATTGCAGTGGCAGTTCTGAGCCATGTTTACAGGGCAACTCATGTGGGTGGCATAACCAGTGCTGCAGACCCACTAGTAGCATTTGATTTATACGCCCTGGGAACCTCTAGGGCACTTTACTAAGGACTTACTGGTAAATAAAATATCCCAATCATAGAAAAGTCAATTACACATACAATTTACACAGGGAGCACTTGCACTTTAGCACTGGTCAGCAGTGGTAAAGTGCCCAGAGTACCAAAACCAACAAAAACAGAGTCCAGCACACAGTCAAAACATGGGAAGCAGAGGCAAAAAAGACAGGGGAGACCATGCCAAGGATGTCAGGTCTAACAATCATAGAACGGAAAAGTTTCTACATCAGTTTTTTAATTTGTTTATGTTTAGGGCGTTGCCAATTGTTTTGAGCCAGTTGATTTATGTAGCGCAGGATGAGGTTTACAGAAATGATATTAAAATGTTTTTCAAACGTCCTCATCATAGATGCCACCCTGGAGGCCATTAAGGATAATGCTGAATATTCTCACTGGCATCTTAATTTTGTTATAATTCTGCTAGTGGATTCTTCACCTGGGGAGACTTCTTCAATGGAAGATTTTTAGTTTACGCTTCAGAGACCACTAATCTGACTTGTTCACATCAGTATTTTTTCTTCATGGTAGCTGTATTAATATTTAATTTCCATATGCTGAAGGCGGTGACATTTTAGAAAATCCCAGGACAAATTCCTAATTGTTAAAAAGTGATTTGGTGATGACTATGCACTGTTCTCCACTGCCTTTCGGTTTGCGCTATGTAAATATCACATGCATACAAACCTACATACTTGAATTACTTATTGACAGATGCATTTGGTAGAGTTGTTATTGTGAGACACAGAGGGATCATGCTAATAAACCTATGCAACTAAAAATATCAAAGTAACATCCTGAAGATATTTCAGAAAAAGTCAAAATTGTGAGAGATGTTAAATACGGAAAACTTGCCAAGTGGATAGTTTTCTTTTCGGTCAATTGGGTGACTGATTCTTACATAGAGAGTGCAAAATAGGCGACTACTAAATGACTTCAAGCATAGGGCATGTCACTTGACTTTATGTAAAATGTAAAATAGGTATTGTAACTTTTGTAATTCACTCAATAATGAGACTCAGTGCTTTCATTACACTTATTCAGATAGAGACTCATATATGAATTATAAAATCAGTGTTGGCTTGACCTAAATAATACCAGGGCACGTTGCTTTCTTAAGGGATTTACTCCATTACTCTGAGATTACCATAAGTAGACAATAGATACACCCGGCACACCCCTCCAGAAAAAGGATAAATCCCTATTCACCGTATCAATGTATACTGACCAAAAATGCACCCTCCATGTAAAAGCCACTATGTTACAAAACAGTGTTGGAGAAGGGGCACAGTGGTGTAACAAAGGCCACCACATCCCCCATGGAGCGGGCCCTTAAGCTCCATGGGGCTCCCCCTCAGCACAGTACCCAGGCCTGAGAGCTCCTGCATGAGTCCGGTGGGGGGGCTCCATGTACTTTCCAGGGGGAGGGGCTCAGGTTTCATTACTGAAGGGACACCCTATGTCTGGACAGCAGGACACAACACGCTTCCCTTATTTCATTAGAATGGTGTGGCCCTCATTACAAGTTAAGGGCTGAATTCTGATACCTGTGCAAACAAGAAACTGTACATTGATTGGAACTAATAGTTGTCTGACGATCATCACACCATCAGGGATTTTCCTTTATAGATTCCAGTACGCCAAACCACCTTAAATTTATCAGGAAACAAGGCCTGGGAAAAAAGGCAAAACATGAAATATAGGGGCATATTTATGAGCCCCTAGCACCACTGGAGCGTCACTTTATGTGACACTCCAGAGGCGCTAACCTCTGCTCCATATGTACAAGGAGGTGTTACGCCACTTTTTGTGGCGTTACAACTCCTTGTAAATATGGGCCCCTCTGACGCAGTTCTCTGTGTCACAGAGGCAGGCAATGGGTGTTTTTGTGGGCGTGCCACATCAAAACCCATTGCATTTTGACGCTGCCTTAGATTTATGAGATTTTGTAAACCTGAGGCAGTGCCAAAATCTAATGCCACCCCTGGGGTGGCGTTAGCAAGGCACAACAAGGAGGAATACTTTTATTCCTCCTTGTTTTTTGCTTTTTCAATGCGTGCTGCATCCTGCAGCACACATAAGAAGAGCAAAATGACAGAAATTATTGTTTATGTACGGGAAGATGTCCCTTCCTCCACATAAACAATCATTTGAAAATGACGCATTCTGCAGCACACACAGAAGTGCTAAAGCGCCTTTAGTGATTGTTTATGTGCACGAAGGGACGCCTTCCCCCACATAAATAACAACACCCCTCAACACAGAAATCCTTGCACGATTTTGCAAGGGTGCTTGTGTTGGCGCTGGCAGCAAAATTTAGCGCCAGTGCAGGGGACAACACAGGAGCGCGCCATATTCACTTAAGTACAGAGCATCCATGCATTGTGAAAATGACAGAGCGTGGCACTGCCAATTTTGGCGCAGCGTCGTGCTCCGTCATTTTCCGATAGATATGGGCCATAGTGTTTTAAAACCGATTCTGCATTTTGGACCTCATTTACATGTGGAGAACTCGGAATAGGCGTTTTTCACCATGAGATAAATGCCTCAAACTGGGATAATCGCATTTACCACATGTAATGAATACCCCATGTTCGGACTGAACTTGCAAGGAGTGCCTGTATGATGCCATGGGGTATATTTATACTTTCTGTTGCAAAACTGCACTAACGCAGTTTTACATCAAAAGGTTTAGCACCAGCTTGCTCCGTTCCTGAGCGCCAACCGGGTGCCATATTTAAGAAATGGTGCAAGCCGGTGCAAAGGGTGGGCTAGTGTAAAATAAATGATGTTAGCCGGATAGGGGTGGCGATAAGGGTGAAGGGGGTTTTGCCTCAAAAAATTACGCTAGGTTAAATAGAGGCAAAAAAAAAAAAAAAATTCTGATGCTAGCCCAACCTGAGCGCCGGCTTTTGACATTCCATAAATTTGGCGACCCCGCTGGCACTTTGGAATGAAGCAAGCTGGCGCTATACTTTTTGCCGCAAAACTGCATTTGCACAGTTTTGCAGCAAGAAATATAAATATGGGGGCTAGTGCCTAGTACTACCACAGTGATAAACCACACTGTGGCACACAGCACATTGTGACATGTACAACCCTTGCTCAGCATACAGTAGTACTCTTCTATAAATCCAGATAGTGTCCAGTAACAGCTATTAATGGCTCCACTGAGATAAATAGGACACTTGCAACAAAGTCCTCATTTGTTGTCCTTGGAACATCAATTATACAACATGCTGAGAATGCACAGAATCCACATAAAATGGCAGTTTTGTTTCGTAAATCAGTTTGGCTGTGTTACATATGCCAGGTTTATTGGAGCATGAGCCACACACCATAGTTTGTGCACTCATTTTTGAGCCCAGTGTCATACACCACCAAAGGAATTGCCATAAAAATAAAATACCTGCAACTTTGAACGATGTCCAAAATAGCTCTGAGCAAGTGAATGAGGCACGCAAACCTGGCAGCCAATCAGGGAATTGCTTCTCCAGAAAGAAGACTGTGGTTCCTAAATTCCCTTCTGTTCTTCTATTCATTCTTCTTTCACTCGTGCATCCTTCTTTCTGCCCATCCTTCTTTTCATCTTTTTACATCTTGCTTTCCTTCTTTCCTCCATCCTTTTTATACTTTTATCCACCTGTCCGTTCTTTCTTTTGCCTTCATTCCCTTTCCATCTCTAGATCTTTTTACCCATCCTTCCTTTTCTCCATCCTTCTTTTTCCTTCCTTCCTTTTTATCCATCATCCATCACTCTTTCTTTATAAACACTCATGCATCCATCCATCCTCCATCTTCATTCTTTCTTCCCATTAATCACTACCTGTTCTCTACTTTCATCCCTCTCTCATGCAATCATAATCTATTCTTCTCTCCATCCACCCTTTTAACCACTCATTGCTCCATCCTCATCTCGCCCATGTCTGCATTCATCCAATCCTCCATCCATCCTCTCGCCATCCTTTCTTTTCTCCATCCATCCATCCATCCTTTCACCATCTTTCTCACTATCCCACCTTCTCTTCGTCCCTCTGCAAGAGATAGAGTTTGACTTTTTGTAGTCCAAAGACTTTAATCAAATTCAAAGGAGCTATACAAAACCTAACATGTTTCATGGTACGCAGAACTGCCAGGTGACACCCTCCATCCACTCAAGCTGTTACAACGGGTGGTTAATGGCACCAGTGTACATCAGCTGTAGTGCAGCAGCATTTATGAACCACGGGTCTTATGCCACAGTTTGTGCAACAGTTTTTGTGAGCTAAGACTTGATAGAGCGGTCCGTACTAATAATTTTACCTGTTTTGGACGCTCTTTAGGCCGATGAATCTTTTGACTTAGTGGGAACCCTCTGTACTCTTATATCGATCAGTCGCATCAAATCAATAATCAATAACGAACATAAGCAACACCTTGAACAACATAACACTTAACAATTAATCCAGAATACATTTCGGCGAACCCTGACCTTTCAGTCAGGAAGAACGACACCAGTTTAATGCAAAGTTAGTGAATTTATTTCCCTATATTAACAAAGCTAGCACAATATAAATGTTTCTCAACACCAAATGATAAACATATATGAACATTAATAGCTGTCCATAACGTCGAAACAAGTGTAATCTATGAAGCATTTGAATCACAAGGCATTCGATAATGGCAATGCAAATCACTAATACTATAATCTGTAACGAACTAATGGCATACATTTAGTCAGCATAACAAGATCTCAAATTGCATCGGGTGACATATGGAATCCTCGTCTAACCTCAAATTAGCATCAGCATGTGGGACTTCATGCAAAACAATTTAGCAACATTAATTTAGAAAAACTCTTAACTAGGGATCTCACCAAAAATCAGCAGTTGGTTACCTAAAAGAAACACAATGCAATTTTACAATTTCCTTTCATATTTACCAATTACGATCAGCATACAAGGAAGTCTTCGTCTCACAGGTACCGTTCTTCGGTCATCATGGGTACCGTTTCTCGATCAGCATGGGACGGGGCAAAGGGGCAGGGGTGAACGGGGCAATTGCCTCACGGCGACAAGGTAAAACTATTACTTCATGCAAAGGGATCAAATCAAAGTTAAAGTCTCTATGGCAAGAATCATTTAAAGTCTCTTTCTCTCCATTAGAGAAAGAATCAAAGTCTCTCAAAATGGCGTCGCAGCAAAGTGGGCCATAATAGCTACGAAGTCTGCAAAATGGCGGGTATCGAGCTGGTAATGGCTACCTTCTCCTCGTGCACCTGGGTTTTATAGACAACAGTTCAAGTCCTGTAGGGTCCCCATTGGAGGGTTCATAGGTTAGCTTCAAATTGACCAATCAAAAACGACAGTTCTCAAGCTTTTACTTAAGCATACATTATCCTTGGAGATGGGTAAGCAAATCGCAACATTGTCTCCCAATTAGCTTACTCTCAGAGCCTCCATTGTCCGCACCTGCAAGTCGACCTTGAATTAAAGAGAAAATATGCCAGGCTGGCACTAACTTTAAGATAAGCATGTGAACGGTTTCTGTGGAAAAGTACAGCTTCAAGCAAGAATACACGTTTATTAGCACAGTGGAAAAATACGAGCATCTAAACCGTGAGACCAGGCAACTAGGCCAAAGCCTCCGCTAAAGTAATGCTAAGCTAAAACATTTCAAACAAGCAAATCGTAGCACACGTTTATGATTATGTCGGATTAGTGCAATTCTAATTCACCACGTTATATAAAGCACGCATATAAATGATGGCAAACTACTCTGAGGGCACATTTTGTCCCCGTACAATCTTTATTAGTTCGGTTAATGTCACACATGATTATTTCAGCACTACGTTTAAGCGTTAAAAAATCAAAACCTTCATTTTCTGCTTCATCAGACTCATGTGCCAAAGTTCACCCATCTTAGCTTCAAATGGCAGAAGTCAAGAACATCCATTCGACCTAGATGCTCACAACAAACACAAAGAATGATACAGAAAACAGAGGTCCTATCAAAACCAGGAACCTCAGCTCAAAAAAGAGACACATCAAATGAGCAGAAACATGGAGGAAAGTCCAGGAGAGACTCACATGCCACAAGGTGATTGAGTAGTCTGCAGCTAACCGTGCTCGATTCCAGCCACCTCGCTGAGCCCTAGCACTCCTGCCTTACATGGAGCTGGCATTGCTGCTGGTGCAAAAACCACCAGGGCCAGCTATAGAGCTTGTGGTGCCCAGTGCGACAATCATTTTTGCCACATAGATTTCATTTGTTTTAAAACACTGGTAAAGGCTGGCTTTTAGTAAGAATGTGGATATACCCACATTAACCATGTTTAGCAACATTAGCAATAGATAATGAAAGACTGGGGAAAAAACATACGGCCTGATTTAAGAGGCCCTAGCCCCACTATAGCTTCATTTTTTTACACTAAGGCAGCGTTAAAGTGGCTTTGCACATGTGCCATATTTACAAAGTTATTTGTGCCACTTTGTAAACCCTTGTGCCACATTAAGCCTGCATCAGACATAATGTATGCAAGGGGGGTGTTCCCCCATTAGTGGGGCCGAAAAGATGGCTAAAGGAAATCTAAGAGATTTCCTTGCATTTTTTATGCACTTTTAAAGCCTGCTCAGAGCAGGCGTTAAAAGGGGGCATGCCATTGAATACAGTGGGCCCCTATGTACTCTGCAGGAGTAGTGCCAACATTTTGGTGCTACTCCTGAAGAATACATCAATAGCATCAGGAATTCTGATGCTATCACCCCCTACCCTGCGTCATGGTGCACTGTAGTTTAAATATGGCACAGACATGGTGGCAGTAGGGAGGTGCTAAGGAGAGCAAGGGAAGTGGTGTTGCACTGGGTGCAGCACCACATTTCTGAAATCAGCCACCATAATGTCCTAACCTATTTTATGCAGTTTGGGTGCAGCTCTTTGACGACAGTTCTTAGCTGTCACTGTTATACATTAGGGTTGTATCTTACGAACTGCGGTAAGGAAGGGATCTTTGTGACAAAAGCAGCAATCCACTTAGCTAACCATATAAAATACAGATCTGTGATCCGCATGGTATGTGTTCTTTGCAGCAGGCATATTAACCCTCTGCACCACTTTATTGTGAGTCAAAACTGCCACTAGACAAAACTCTGATCTCTCTCTCTAGCAGGAGCGTGTAATCACAAGAGTTATCTTGACATTTTTATTGCTGCCTGAAAGCTGGAGGAGGAACTGTCCAGAAGGTGTTTTTAACTCTAAGATTTTGCTAAACACAGCACCGCTGAGGTCAGTACCTCCCTCCCCTGGCCAGAGCCAGTGCAGCCGCACGAGTTGCACTGCCATAAAGGCAGCCTTGCAAACCACATTGGGAGCATCCTTTCACACTGGTCCCTTCAGAGGATTGAAAATCCTTGACTCATGTGAACACCGAATAGCAAATTACATGACTCACTATGCAAAACTCCCAAAGATGCCAGTTTATTTGATTGGCATTTCACCAAAAGCTGAAAGTTTCTATTCAAGGGTAAAGGATATAATTTGGAAAGATGGAGTGATTAATTGCCAATATAAATTATGAACATGGTAGAATACAATGTTAAAGTCTAACTAATTGATTAAAATTGCATATGGGAGTTGCAGGTACAATAAAAAGTATTGCAGGTATGCAAATGTAGGACAAAGGACTGTGGGTATGTAAATGTCCTGCTCAGCTATCATGTATCCTCTTTTGATGTGTTTCACATCTGAGGTTTTTTTACTCTGTATTCCAAGTGCCACTTCAATAGATGATGTTGAGCCACCACCATGTAAGGCAAATTCAGAACTTAACTATAAGGTCCCTATAACCTTTGTTTTTTAAGCGAATTTCTATGTTTTTTAAAATTCTATTTCCTAACTTTAGAGACCCCACCGTTGTTTTTTTCAGGGAATTTCTATGTTTCTTTAATGTACGTTATATTTTTAAGTGCCTCCTGTTGAGGTTTAATTTCTGTGAAAACAGCATCTAGGCCAGAATAGTCTAGCCTTTTAATACTTTCTTTTTGGGGGTTAGGAGGGCTGTGCGGCAACCCTCCCCCAACTGATTTCAGCGCTGGGGACCTCATTCCCAGGAGCCCGGCTTCCCATACACTGTTTTTTAGAAGGAGGATGGGCCACGCGGCCCCTCCTCCCCCGCTTGATTTCAGCCCAGGGGCCCAATCTCCTGGGCTGGCCATCAATCCTGGGCACAGGGCACCCAGTGTGCATTGAGGACCGCGGGTGAGCCGGTAGGCCCCGTGGTCCTATCCAGCTCTGGTCTCCTATGGGAGCCAGCACTGCTTTTGCACATAGAGAGATGCTAAAGATGCAGCTCACAACAAAATTGTATGGAAAATCTTACAAATCTTTCAAAGCCGATGGTCATAAACACTACACTCTGACAAACACCATCCCAATTAATAATCCTTCCTACAGGCGCAAGTGTGCATACTGTAGTCTATTCAAAGATCACCTACTCTTTTCTACTGTTCACGATCCCACAGGAGTTTCATCAAATCATAACTTTCTTGGAAAACAGGAGTTAACCATCTACTCATCATAGTACTTATCTCTTAAACACTTCCTCTCAAAAACAATAACCAAAATATGCATTCCCACTAATGGAGTGCATTCAGAACTCCTCTACTCCTTTTTACAATTCACAATCACGTGTGAGTCCCGCAAGATTAGCGCTGAAAAGAATATACATTTATTTAGACACCTGCTTTCTAAATCTAGAGGGACAGCATGCCCGTTATATAGATTTTTACTTCATTTACAAAACACTTTGAATTTTTCAAAGTGAACAGTAATTCCTGCCATTTCATTTCTAACATTATTGTGAGACTCACGTGAGCCTCTTTCTCCAGCAAGAACGTGAAGAGTCATGGGAAAAATGGGCTTCTCAGCAAATCACAGGGCCCTATTTTTCAAACAATGCTCTTGCGTGAGGTGTCCAGGACTCTCTTGAGCCCAACCGTCCAAATATACAATAATTTTTTACCCTTAATTTGTTCAAAAACTACTGAACAGATTTACACCAAATCACAAACAGCACAATCTGTGGTCCAAGATCTAGCTTCCTGGCGAATTTGGTGTAATTGCTCTCCGCAGTTTTTGCTGTAGAAATGTCTAAAGAAGTCTATGGAAAATGCATGGGTATTTTAAGTTTTGCCCCCCCCTTTTTCACCACTATTTGAAGATCACCCTAAAACTGTCCAGGAAGGAGCTGAGGCAGATGAAAGTTATCTGAAGATTCGTCAAACAGGGCCAAAGTTATTAGCAAACCAAAAAAGGCTCTGTTTATGGAAAAGAGGCAGACATAACTATGACTACCTACTTGCGACTGCCAGTAAGTAATATATATGTGTCTTTATATATATATATATATATATATATATATATATATATATATAAAATAACAATTCATTATCAGTTGTAAATTCTGCAATCACAATTAAAGTGAGAGCGAGAGGAGTGATCCAGCACCATATTCCAATTGTCCATACGTGTATGCCGTTTTGACCCTAAGCTATTAGGTCATCATCAGGACTTTAAAAATAGATGAGACAAGGAGCCAGGTGCTCTCAAAAGAAGGTTACATGAAATTACAATGGAAGTGCTTACAACAGATTAATTGTTATTGTTCCACTGGGCTTTTTAACATGCCCACTGTATTGCTTTTCATTATTTACTGTGTGACCACTGAGCACTTTTTGGAGCAGTAAATAATTTGTACCAGCTTTTGCTTGTCTACATTTATGATGTTTTTAAACGTTACTGGCATATATTGATGTGTTCAAAGTAATTGACCCTGTTTGGAAGCTACGTTTTTTGCTTGTGTTAAATACAGTAATCAGCAACTGAAGCATTTAGGGTCAAGCACAGCATTCCACACTGTGTGCATCGATTGTAATAACTTTTGGTCATTTTTGACCTAAAACAATTTTTCTTGCGATCTGCTACTCTCCACTAAGCTGAACAAGCAGTTCTTGTGGAGAAAGCTAAATCATTATTGATCCTTGACAATCATTTAAGCCTTCAGAAGCAAACCTCATCCATGCCAGAGAGCCTTCCCACCAACCTAAACTGTTCAGGGCCATCAGACAGTTCCTTCCCCAGCAGGGCCTGAAAACTGTACTCCAGGTGTTGGTACTCTCCAGACTGCAATGTAGGAACTCTCTCCTCTCTGGTTCCCCAAAGCACATCTGCCACCCCTGAGAGCAGTGCTTCATGCAAGTGCTCACTTTCTGACAGATTACAACCAATGTCATCACATTTCTCCTATTCATCGCACCTCACAACAATTCCTACTGAAGCAAGAGCACAAGCTATGGGTGCAAGTATCACTCGCAATGCACTTGACAAAACAACGCCTCCTACCTGGTTGGAAAACTCAAAATCTCTGTTGGTTAGTGGAGACTGGAAAATGCTGAAGCCCTCCTGCTGAACCTCCAACATTCAGACAAGAAAATGTTATGACACAGGCATTCTCTGGCACTGCAACAAGGATCTGGAACTCTCTCTAACCAGCTCTCTGCACAACCTCACAGATCTTAAAACCCTTCTATTTGAGAGACACTTTGGATGAAGCTATGATCACTTCTCTGCATCCCCTTTTTAGAGGCGAGCACAAAGCGCTCCGTCCCCTGTAGTAATCTCTCTTTGGGCTTTCCAACCACGCCCATGTCACGTCAGTCACTTTCATTAGTTTGTGGGCCGCCTTTTAAAATACGCTTGCTTTCATTCGTGAAAGGCATGCATACGTCATGCCTTTTCTGGTGTTTTGCCCACCTACACAGCACCGGTAAACTACTGAAAACATACAAGACTCCATGTTTTCAGCATGGTTTCTGGACAACTTTATCTTTTTATTTTCCACGCATCGCGATTGTGCTGGGCTTTACATAGCACGATCGCACTCTGTTTTTCCGTTTCCAATTTCAGAGCGATTGTGCTGTATTTTACATAGCGCGATTGTGCTTCGTTTTTTTCTTTTAATTTGTGTGGCAAGAAACGTCCGATTAGGAGTTGACAACGCTAATAGCTCTAACTCAGGCAAATGAGAGCCCTGTTGCATTCCAAATGCTTGTTGATTTATGCTATCTGTCCAGATACAATCTGCCTGATCCACCTGCTGGGTCTATGGGTTTCCTCTGTTGCATATCTCTTATTTTTATATTGATTGTTATCCTGATTGTTCTTGTTCTGGTGTAAAGTGCTCTGATTCCCTTGGGGACAAATCCGTGCTATATAAAACGGTAAAAATAATAAAATAACAATTATGAAGCAGGTGATAGAATATGTATCATCAGTGAAACATTCATATTTATTCAGCAATATTAGGGGCAATGGAATTATGTTTTCTCAGCAGCCCTTCCTAAGGTCAGATACTCTTGGGTATCTGATAAACTGGACTCCAGTGTGAAGAAGGTTTCTTTCACACAATCTGTTTTGTTTTTCCAGCTGCTAAATATACTGATGTGACAAAATCTTCCATCATTTTCATGTTCGTTCTGATTGCCTGGTGGCATGTGGCTGTGCTGACACTGGCAGGATTCACAGAGTTGAATTGGTTGTTTTGATACAGAGATATAATCAGTGCTGCTTCAGCACATGCCCTGCAAATCAAGCACAAAAAAGCAGTCAACAAAGTGAGTGCCAGAAAGGCACATAAACACAGAGAACTAAGCGATTTTTTATATTATGGTGGATACACTGTTTATATCGAGTTGCATTTTGTTGCCTCCAGTTTTCATGCATTTGTAAAATGAAATATTTTTTATTTCCATTTTTTAAATTATTTATTTTTGCTAGGTAGTATACATTATTTATTTCTGCTATGTGGTATATTACTGATACAACCGCTGATTTTCACACAGAAAGTCAATAAATAGGCAATGTGGATAATATTTCCAATACAGTTTAAAAAGACATTCCATGTAGCCGTACATGCTAGTCTCGCCAAATCCCTTGACAATCTTGCCCCAAGCAAACAAAGGTATCTACATATAGTGAGTATCCAATAATATGGAAACAGATTGGAAACTGACACAGTAGCAATCAACAATGATATTTACATGGGTAAAACTATGGGAAGCCGTTCATGTCAAAATTACAGCTCCCCATATTGGACACCTCCTGAAATGCATAGCGTGCTGCAAAATGAATATGACACACACCAGAATGAATGTACTATGTGACAAAATAATTATGATACCTGGCAGAGTGAATCTGAATTGAACCAAAACAAATATGACACCTGGCAGAATGAATATGCTACTTAGTGATTAATATGAATAACACACACACCAAATTGAATAAGAAATATACTGATATATATATGAATCATACTGAAATTAGTATGGCCCTCACTGTAAACAATAAAGCAATCACTGAAATGAATACAATATTCACCAAAAAGAATGAGGCATTTCTTGAAATGAGTGACTTATGCCAAGAGAAATATGACATACATTAAAATTAATATGGCCGAGTGAAAATAATATATAGTATTGAAATGAATATATTATATTCTGAAAAGAAAACAATGCACATTGAAATTAATACAATGTACATTGAAATGAACATTAACCATGATGTAATGAATTTGAATTGTGTTGAAATGAATATTACAGAGATGGCCATGAATATGAGACACACAGAAATGAATAGGCGATGATTAAAAATGAATATGGCTTGTGTTGAAATTAATGCTACCCCATTGAATTGAAGCTGACATGTCTTCAAATAAGTATGACCACAGCTGAAATTCACATGAGATTTGTTAAAACGAATATGGCACACCTTGAAATTAATATGACACATATTCAACCTAATATGATACATATTCAAATTAATATGATATATGTTAAAATTGATACGTTGCATCTTAAAATTAATATGACAAGTGTTAATATGAATATGAAATCCATTGAAATAAACTTAACATTGATTGAAAAGAATATAACACATGTTAAAATGAATATGACCTACGTTGAAATGAATATGACCCTCATTGAAATAAATTTGACATGTTTTAAAATTAATACGAGTAACGTTAAAATGATCATGACATTTATCACATTGAATATGGCTTGCATTGAAAGCGATATGATATACATTGACATGATTATGATATATGTTGCAATGGATATGATTCATGTTAAAATTAAGATGTGTTAATATGAATGAAGCATCCAGTGAAAGAAATATGACACATGCTAAGATGAATATGAAATGCATTGAAACAAATATGAGCTCCGCCGAAATGAATTCAACATGTCTTAAACTGAATATGACCAATGCTGAAATTAAAATGAAACCTGTCAAAATGAATATGTTGTGCTTTGAAATTGATATGATACACAGCAAATTAAATACTGCATATATTGAAATTAATATGACCTATGTTGAAATGGATATGACCCGTGTTAAAATTATTATGACAGGTGTTAAGGTGAATATGACATCCATTGAAATGAATGACATTCATAGAAAGGAACATGACACATGTTAAGATGAATATGAGCCACTTTGAAATGAATATGACACCTGATGAAATTAATATGGCCCACATCAAAAGTTATATGACATTCTGTAACATGAATATCACACTTTTTGAAATGAAAATGAAACTGTGAGATAAATGTAACATGCTTTGAAATTAGTTAGCCAAATATTGAAATGAACACAAGCCATGTTTAAATTAATATGACTCCAGTTTCAATGAATATGGCTTGCTCTGAACTTAAGTGGATTTGCTTTAAAATGAATATTACATATTGAAATTAATGTTACATATTCTCAAAGTGTCACGTTACGAGTTTGGTAGTTTGTGCACCACCATGGCGGCGGTGTGACCGCCATCTGCTTGGCAGTCAGACCACAGTATTACGATGCTGGCAGTCCCATAAGCAAAGACTACCGTAGTCCCACCAGCACCACCAGGCAGCGCAGACCACCGCGGTGGCGAGGCATGCCAAAAAGGCCGACGGAGCTGG
This sequence comes from Pleurodeles waltl, assembly GCF_031143425.1. NCBI lineage: Eukaryota > Metazoa > Chordata > Amphibia > Caudata > Salamandridae > Pleurodeles > Pleurodeles waltl. Next base: position 91,729,790 of record NC_090447.1, read on the forward strand.
TGTTTCGGATGGAAACATGATGTTGCCTATCGCCATCGTGACCGTGGCAGTCCAACCACCACATCCCAGCAGGTGGAAACGGAAAGCATAAAGGAAGCAACTCACCTGCAGGCAGTGTTACATGACCTGTGCCGCCATGGAGCCCATCACACACACGTCCTGCCGCAGGTGCTGCTCATCGATGGACGCACACAGCACCCACATTGCAACACAAAGGAAGGTCAATGGGATGCACAATAGGTTGTGAAATGACTATCCAAGGCTCACAATGCAAACAATACCTACATATTAGTGATGGCGACATCAGGAGCATTCATGGACACATTTCACTTTGCACATACCCCTAAAACAGCATTTGCATAGGAACTGATCCTTCATGTATCTCAGGGACAAACAATATTTGAGCCAAGTGATATGCCTAGCTGCCAAAAGTGTAAGTGCAAGTCAAGAAAGCACACACAACGGCAACAGCATGGTCCAGACATCTAGATGATGTAGCTGTAAGGTACACACATCAAAGTGGACACATGGTCAGTCCAATCCAAAGGAAGCTACCACAATTTAACACCCTCCATGTGTGGACAAACAAAACTCTAGCTCCCGCACATGAGACAAAAGTACAATCTATATAAGGGGACAAATCTACACCATACATGCTGACATTGGCCAACACAAGATGAAATACTTACCCTAGTAAACATAACACAATGCAATGACACCCCAATTGGATCAACACCCACATATCCATACAGTGAACATCTACCCTTGTCTTGGGTGACCAACACTTCCCACAAAGTCAGATATTGAAAAACAACAGCAAATGTGGTGGATGTGTCTGTGGGTGCTGTGCTGTGGTGGTGTCTGGGTGTCTGGTGACTGAGGTGTGTGGGGCTGTGGGTTGTGAGCTGGCCTGGCTTGTAGCAGGTACCTTAGGTATGTACACCTTATACCAGGTCCAGTTATCCCTTATTAGTGAAATGTAGTAGTGTTCTAGCAGCTTAGGCTGATATAGGTAGCTGTAGCAGAGCAGCTTAGGCTGAACTAGGAGACATACAAAGTTCCTGCAATACCACTTATAGTTACACAGTACTTTTACACAATAAAAGACAATACTCAGTGTTACCAAAAATAACGGTACTTTATGTTAGTGACAAAAGACCAAAACTATCTTAGAGGCAATACTCCTTCTGGAGGTCAGCATTATACACAATATATACACTGGACACCAACATCAGGTAAGTAAATAGTCATAGGTTAGTGTAAACAATAGAAAATACCATAGAATGCAATAGGAAGAAATAGGCCTTGGGGCAAAACAAACCATATACTAAGAAAGTGAATGGGAATCACAAATTCCCCCCTAGGCAAGTGTAGTGTGTAGAGGGGCACTGGGAGTGTAAGAAAACCATAAAGGTTGATAAAATACCCCACCCCAGAGACCAGGAAAGTAGGAGTAAAGTACTGCAAATTTCTTTAGGATACACTAAAAGTCGTGAATAGAGTTATTGCAAGAACCAAGCAAGACTGCAGGAAACAAATGGTGGATTCCTGGACCTGAAGACCTGTAAAGAGAGGAGACGAAGTCCAGAAGTCGCAGAAGATTCCAGGAAGGACAGGAGCCCCTGTCAACCTAGAAGATGGTGCAAAAGAGGATTCTCCGGTTTGAAGAAGTCTGCAGAAGAGCACCAAAGAAGATGACTGTGGGTTCCTGCATGATGCAAAGGATGTCCCACGTGGAGATGTTGGATGCAGGTGAGTTGTAGCGCTGGATTAGTCCAACAAGCCTTGGTTCAAGCAATGTCGCGGATTGTGTCAAAATGGCGCTGCCTGGACCCAGAAGGCACCTGGGTGCCTCAACTTAGACTGAGGAGGCAGAGGGAGCTCCCAACACTGGAGGGAACCCACAGATGACCAGGCAGCACCCACAGAGGTCCCAGGACACGGAGACAAAGAAGGGGCAAATTCCGGTTGTTGCAGCACTACAAAAGAAGGTCCCACGACGCCGGAGAACAACTCAGTGAGTTGAGCATCACTGGATAGAGTGATGGGGACCTGGGCCAGGCTGTGCATGGAGGATTCTTGCAAATAGTGCACAGAGGCCTCAGGAGGTGAAGATGACGTGGTGCACAGGGGTACTGTCGCAAACGGGGATGGCAAGCTCTTACCTCCTACAAATTTGGACAGCTGGACCTTAGGACAGTCTGCGTCGAAGGGGTCCACCACCTGTGTTCTAAGGAGCATGCTCGTCATCGGGAGAGGAGTCCCAGAGAACCTGTTGTCATCTTAGAAGGTGCCTGCTGGAGCAGGGAAGTGACTCTGTTACTCCACAATAGAGTTCTTCGGTCCTTCTGGTGCAGGGTGGAGACAGGGAGTCCCCAGAGTGTGCATGTCATGGAAACTGTTGCAGTTGCTGGCTGGAGCTGAAGTTGTAGAGTCGCAGTAGCCATTCTGGATACTTTGTTGCAGTTATAGCGGTTCCTGGAGCGGTCTGCGGTTGATCCGAGGTCAGAGGATGAAGCAGGAGTTGGAGAGGATTCCTGGTGGAAGCTTGCAAGCCAAATCTGAAGAGGAACCCACAGGAGCGACCCTAAGTAGCCCTGAGAGGGGGATTGGCTACCTACCCAGGTGTGCACCTATCAGGAGGGGTCTCTGACGTCAGCTGTTGGCACTGGCCACTCAGAGATCTCCTGAGTGTCCCCACACCTTGGAAAACAAGATGGCTAATGCAAGGGACACAATGCAGGAGCTCTGGGCACCACCCCTGGAGTGGTGATTGACAGGGGAGTGGTCACTCCCCTTCCCATTTTCCAGTTTTGCGCCAGACAGGGACAGGGGGCCCCTGAACTGGTGTAGACTGGCATATGCAAGGAGGGCACCATCTGTGCCCTGTAAAGCATTTCCAGAGGCTCTGGAAGGCTACCCCTCCCAAACCTATAACACCTATTTCCAAAGGAAGAGGGTGTAACACCCTCCTACCAAAGGAAATACTCTGTTCTGCCTTCCTGGAACTGGGCTTCTCAGACCCCAGGAGGGCGGAACCCTGCCTGTGAGGTGGCAGCAGGTGTAGCTGCAGTGCAAGCCTCAGAGAGCTGGTTTGGCAGTACTGGGGGTCCATGATGGAGCCCACAGGATGCATGGGATTGGCCCACCAATACCAGATTTGGAATGGGGGGACAATTCCATGATCCTAGACACCTTACATGGCCATATTCAGAGTTACCATTGTGAAGCTACATATAGGTATTGACCTATATGTAGTGCACGTGTGTAATGGTGGCCCCGCACTCATGAAGTCTGGGGATTTAGCCCTGGACTGCATGGGGGCACCTTTGCTAGTGCAAGGGTGCCCTAACACTTAGTAACTTTGCACCTAGCCTGCAGTAAATGAAGGTTAGACATATAGGTGACTGAGAAGTTACTTAAGTGCAGTGACAATGGCTGTGAAATAGCGTGTGCACTATTTTATTCAGGCTGCAATGGCAGTCCTGTAAAATGGTTTGTCTGAGCTCCTTATGGGTGGCAAAATAAATGCTGCTGCCCATAAGGATCTCCTGGAACCCCAATGCCCTGGGTACCTACGTACCATATACTAGGGACTTATAAGGGGGGGGATCCAGTGTGCCAATTGGAATTGGCGTATGAAGTCACTAAACTATATTGACTAATTTGGAAGCAGAAAAAGCATAAGCACTGAAGTTCTGGTTAGCAGAACTTTAGTGACACAGCTAAGCACTAATGACAACACACACAGTAGGCCACAAACTATGAGCACTGGGGTCCTGGCTAGCAGGATCCCAGTGAGACAGTAAAAACACACTGACATACAATCACAAACAAGCCAAAAGTGGGGGTAACCATGCTACAATGAGGCTACTTTCTCACAGATGTTGTCTGGGTGTATGGTGGGTGGGATGGATGTGTCACTGGGTGTTGTGGTGGTGTCTGTGGGAATGGTGGATATGGTGTGTGGGTCGGTGGGAGTGTCTGTTGAAATGGTGGCTGATGTGGTGGCTGTGGGTGAATGTTGAGTGCCTGCATGCCGGTGTGCCTGGTAGAGTTTGTGTCGCTGTGTGCTGCTTGTGTGTGTTGAGGATGGTGCATTGATCTGCTTTCCTTCATATCTCGTATCAGAGCTTACAGAACACATCAAGAATGCACTTCTGAGTTCAAAGAAGACCTTTATTGTTGTTAATTCTTCCCCACCCACAAGTTCTTGAGGGACGAGTTATTAGATTTCAAGCACAAAAGTAGTCACAGCATTAAAACAAAATATATCTCAGTACTTCTCAGTTGCAATGTACACAGCAGGTTATATATATAATGCAAAGCAAAACAAATACTTCACCGTGTGAGAAACTATTTACAGCTTCATCTTTCTGGGGTCTGCAAGTTGATGACTCCGGTCAACTGCGAGAAAGAGATTATCTACCCACACGGGAGACTGGACACTGGCACCAAGTTCCAGCCCGAAGTCAGGCAGATTCAAATCTAATTCTCTGAAGCCCGAGCCATCCTTACAAAAGCGTGCCCCCTCCTCTCAGACTCGGGAAAACTACGCAAGCCTTTGGAGACTGGCCAGATCTCCTAGACTTCTCCTCTTCCCAAGCCTGAGCAGAAAGGAAAACACCAAATGTACTCTCTCTTATCTTGTCTAGTCTGGTGTGAGAAAAACAGTTTGGTTCATCTTGTGGAAAAAACACAGCTTGGCAAAATACAGCTTGGATTCTCAACTGCAATGTCTAACTGCACGTTAAAGGCAATAGGCAGCTAACCTAAATATCAAATATAATGTCTAATGTCATGTCAAAGCCAATAGGCAGCTAAGCTGAATACAAAATGCAATGTCTAATATTATGTCAAAGCCAATAGGCAGCTGAACTGAATACAAAATGTAGTGTCTAATATCATGTCAAGCCAATAGGCAGCTAAACTGAATACAGCATGCCAAAGCCAATAGGCAGAGTACAGAATGTAATGGCTAATGCAATGTCAAAGCCAATAGGCGGCTAAACTGAATACAGAAAATAATGGCTAATGCCATGTCAAAGCCAATAGGCGGCTAGGCTGAACAAAACATACAATGTGCTAATGGTGAACATTGAGCAACTAATATGCGCAGTGGTCAAACCCAATTATTAGCATCACATGCATGCAGATGTGTCTATGTGCTTTGGACAAGTAGGGGAATAGGGAATTTGGATAGGGAAGAGAGAGGATGTGAAAGGGAGGATTGGGGATAGATTGCTGTGATCATTGAGGAGACCAGAGCCTGAAAAGATTTCTGTAGGCCAGACACCATCGAAATCATGAAAACCATCCACTCCGGCTCTCTATATGACCCCTTCACTCACCACATCCTCAACAAAGCAAGCTCTGTCATTGCACCCCAACTACGGAAGGTCATCAACAGCTCCTTCGAGTCTGCCACCTTCCCGGAGAGCTGGAAAAATGCCGAGATCAACGGCTTCCTCAAAAAATCCAAGGTGGACCGAAAGGACCTCAAGAACTCCCGGCCTATCACCCTGCTCCACTTCCCGGCAAAATTCATAGAGAATGCTGTCAACAGACAACTAACCCGCTTCCTCGAGGAAAACTGCTCCCTGGACCCTTCCCAATCCGAATTCCGCAGCAACCACAGTACCGAAATCGGCCTCATCGCCACCACCGACGACATCAGAGCCATACTGGACAAAGGCGAAACCGCGGCCCTCATCCTCCTGGGCCTCTCGGCCGCGTTCGACACCATCTGCTACCACACCCTACGCTCACACCTCAGCTATGCAGGAATCTGCGACAGAGCCCTGGACTGGGTCACCTCCTTTCTTACCGGCAGAACCCAGACAGTCCGCCTCCCCCATTCCGCTCGAATGCCACCAATATAATTTGCGCCGTACCCCACGGTTCGTCCCTCAACCCGACCCTCTTCAACATCTACATGGTCCTGCTTGCTAACATCACCCAATCCCACAACCTCAACATCGTCTCATACGCCGACGACACCCAGCTGATCCTGTCCCTCACCAAAGACTCCGCCAAGACCAACCTCCACGAAGGAATGAAGGCCATCGCTGAATGGATGCCTCAAACTCAATTCTGACAAGACAGAAGTCCTCATCTTTGGCTCCACCCCCTCTGCATGGGATGACTCCTGGTGGCCTGCCACTCTCGGAGCTGCTCCGACTCCCACTGACAACGCATGCAACCTAGGATTCATCTTGAACTCCCCATTATCCATGACCCAACAAGTCAACGCCATCTCCTCCTCCTGCTTCAACACCCTCCGCATGCCCTGAAAGTTCTACAAATGGATACCCACTGAAACCAGAAGAACAGCCACCCAAACCCTCGTAAGCAGCAAACTGGACTACAGCAATGCCCTCTACAAAGGGAACCACGGCCAAACTCCAGAAGAGGCTGCTCTCTGCACGCCTCATCTTGGACATCCCCCACCACTGCCACATCACAGACCACCTGAGAAACCTGCACTGGCTCCCAGTCAACAAAAGAATCACCTTTAAACTTCTCACCCACGCTCACAAAGCACTGCACAAGACCCGACCAGAATACCTCAACAGACGGCTCTCCTTCTACACCCCGACCCGGCATCTCCGCTCCGCCAACCTCGCCCTCGAAAGCAGCGTTCCACGCATCCACTGAACTACAACCAGCGGTAGATCATTCTCGCACCTCGCCCCCAAAACCTGAAACACTCTTCCAACCCACCTGCCCCAGACCAAAGAACACCTTACCTTCAGGAAACTTCTCAAGACCTGGCTGTTTGAGCAGTAGGAATACTCCCCCTTTCTCATCCCCCCTCCTCAGCGCCTTGAGACCCTCACGGGTGAGTAGTGTGCTTTACAAATTCCTGATTGATTGATTGATTGATTGACATGTCACTATGAATGTCTTCGAGGAAACCATTTGTCTGAAGTTGGCTTACCAACTCCTGGATGGTATTCACAATGGCAATCAGCTCCACAGAAGGCTATTGACCTCCTGATACTCCTCAGGAGGTCAATAGCCTTCTCACTCAGGGCAGCAGGAGTAACAGGGGCTGGCACTGAGGTACCTAGGGCAAAGGAGACGCCCACCCTCCTAGGTGAGTGGGCATGGCCAACCGGGTGGGGAGCAAAGAGGAAGGGTGGTGCTAGTACTGGGGGTGGCAGACAAGGATGGTACAGGAACAGGTCTTGATGGGTCCCCCACCACTAGGGAGTGGCCACTGGAGGTAGAATCTAAAGATGATGAGGTTGATCCTGTGTCGTCGTTGGCACTCCCCTCGCCTTCCAGGCCACTGGTTGCCTCCGTGTCCGTGGTGTCATGACTGGAGGTACCGTGGCCAGATGCTTCCCCACTTGGTTTCGCCCTGTCTCCTTCACTTGCCTGGGATGATGCTCCAAATACAAAGGGGAAAAGGGTCTCCACATGTTCCTGATCACACCTGAACAAAAGCTGTGATTTACAAACAGTACCATGATGTCAAGTAGGCCCCAGCAACAAACTACTTCAAGGTGGCTTCAACACGAATCATACATATGCATGTATGTCATATGAACTGTCAACAGTTGCCCACAGAAAAATCAGGTTTCAGATCTCCAATTGCATGGGTGAATTTGTGCGGTCATAATAACTATTGAACAATTAGAAGACCACATCACCTTCAACACTTTGCCTCATGGAGCATACCCGTTACCTGTTGTCTTACAATAGTAGGCCAATGCCAAGTTCATTCCAACAGATCCCATACAAGGTCATGCAAACATCTATTTGTCACATACTCAATAACACAACAATAAGAAATGATGCTCCAAATCCTGCCATGTTGCTGAAAGCAGTACAGTATCCTGAAGAAGGTGACATGGTAATGCTCACGTCACACTGGAAACATGTCAACAATGCACACTTCACCATGTGTAAATTGTCCTAATTGAGTCATGGAGGTAGTACTAATGTTGATCAGATATACTACATAATTGGCATGGAAACGCACACTGTAGTAAAAATGTGCAAATTGACAGGGAGATATGTTGCTAAAATACATACCACAATGAAACAGCTAGCCCCTGGAAAATAACCACTACTATATGGCACCCCTTGCAATGACAAACTCTGATTGCATCAGTAGAAGCCATTAGTTCTTTGCATATTGGAGAGGCCCAGGGATTTACATGAACTTGTAGAAAGCCCTCGACATGTTGCTCAATGGGAAGCTACATCACTGTCTCCATTTTGGGCCTGCAAACCCAGTTGTCCGTGGATGAATGGTTCTACCCAACCACATGTGATTCCAACAAAACTGTAAGTCACTCCATGATGTGTGCCAACAGTGAGGCAACAAATCTTTCCCATTTAACATGTGCAGTGCACTTTGCCCCTTGATGCCACATCAATGGCATGGAAATGGGCATTGTGTGTAAAAACTCTAGCCCTACATGTCATATCTCTCATTGCTACTGAAGTTGTACATGCCAAATGACATGCAATGACGGGTGAGAGTATGTGTGAGCCAACAATCAATGGTGACACACTCCTGTCTGTGGCACCACATAAAATGTAGCCCCATTACATATGTCCAATTCCAAAGACAGGTTGGCATGCAACTATATGTGAGGTTTGGCCGCCCACGTTGGGAGGACAGCCCTATCTGAATCTCTGAGATCTTCTGGCCCAGCACCTCAAGTCCTTCCACCTCTTGCAACAGTGGGCACTTTGCCGGCTATGGAACCCCAGATCTGCACCTCCTGGGCGATGGCTCTCCAAATCTCCTTCTTTCGATGGGTGTTTACCTATATGGATGCAAGAGACAAATCAAGCGATTACAAACACAAGTTTTTGCTCAAATGGTTGTGTGACACACATCAGAAACACCAAGCATAAAATGGGCAATTTGTCAAAACACCACAAGTGTGAAGCACATGCCAATAAGTACAGGGACATGACTACACACTTTTGGATTAATCTGCAGACTAACCTACTACCCTGCTCAAGGCCTACAATGACTAAGCAAGCCTAAAGACATCAGGTATTCGCTGCCCCAGCAACATGTACTGTGATGTGAGCCATAATGAAACACCACACAGCAATGTGGTTTCTGAAGGGTAAACTCGTTAGGCCTGACTGGACAAACACATTTACACGCTGCAACACTGACTCAATGCATACAGTGCCTACAGGCAACTATCATAGTACAGACTTCACCCTTACACTTGAGTGACAATATAAGGGCTGGCATGGTGGGCACGGAAAGTATCTTCCCTGTGCATGTGTGGACATGTGGCCTAGCAAATGCAGACTCATGTCACTTCAGAGTAGGTTTCGGTGGAATGTACTTGTACCACAAAACACTCCTTTAAACATATGTTTCTAACCTACAAAGAGAACAACTCAGCGAGTTGAGCATCACAGGTTGGAGTGCTGGGGACCTGGGCCAGGCTGTGCACGAAGGAATTCTGCAAATAGTGCACAGAGGCCTCAGGAGATGAAGAAGACGCTGCACACAGGGTTACCGTTACTCTCAGGAAAGGCAAGGTCCTACCTCCTCCAAATTGCGTCAGCAGGACCTCAGGACAACCTATGTCGATAGGGTCCACCCTCTGTGTCCTTAGGAGCATGCTCGTCGCTGTGAGAGGAGTCCAAGGGTACCGGTTGTCATCTTGGAAGGTGCCTGTGTGAGCAGGGGAGTGACTCTGTCATCCCACGGGAGATTTCTTCGGTTCTTGTGCAGGATGAAGACAGGAAGTTGCCCAGAGCGTACACACCGTGGAAATTGTTGCAGTTGCTGGCTGGAGCCAAAGTTGCAGAAGAAAAGTATCCCTTGTGGATACTTTGTTGCTGTTACAGCGGTTCCTGGAGCAGGCTGTGGTTGATCCGAGGTCAGAGGGTGAAGTAGTAGTTGCATAGGATTGCTGGAGAAAACTTGCAAGCAGAATCTGAAGAGAACCGAGAGGAGAGACCATAAATAGCCCTTATAGGGGGATTGGCTACCTCGTCAGGTAAGGACCTATCAGGAGGGGTCTCTGATATCACCTGCGGCACTGGATACACTACCATCCAGAGTGCCCCCACACCTTCCAAAGCAAGATGGCTGAAGTCTGGGACACACTTGAGGAGCTCTGGGCACCACCCCTGGGGTGGTGATGGACAGGGTAGTGGTCACTCCTTTTCCTTTGTCCAGTTTTGCACCAGAGCAGGGGACAAAGGGTCCCTGAACCGGTGTAGACTGGTTCATACAAGGAGGGCACCATCTGTGCCCTTTAAGGCTTTTCCAGAGGCTTGGGGAGGCTACCCCTCCCCAGCCTGTAACACCTATTTCAAAAGGGAGAGGGTGTAACACCATGCTCTCAGAGGAAATGCTTTGTTCTGCCTTCCTGGCACTGAGCTGCTCAGACCCCAGGAGGGCAGAACCCTGTCTGTGAGGTGGCAGCAGCTGCAGCTGCAGGGCAAGTCTCAGAGAGTTGGTTTGGCAATGCTGGAACCCCCAGGATGCATGGAATTGGCTCCCCAATACCAGATTTGGAATGGAGGGACAATTCCATGATCTTAGACATGTTACATGGCCATATATGGAGTTACCATTGTGAAACTGCATATAGGTATTGACCTATATGTAGTGCACCTATGTAATGGTGTCCCCGCACTCACAAAGTCCCAGGAAATGGCCCTGAACTATGTGGGGGAATCTTTGCTATTGCAAGGGTTCGCTCACACTTAGTAACTTTGCACCTAACCTTCAGCAAGTGAGGGTTAGACATATTGGTGACTTATAAGTTACTTAAGTGCAGTGAAAATGGCTGTGAAATAGTGTGTGCACTATTTCACACAGGCTACAATGTCAGGCCTGTGCAAGAGTTTGTCTGAGCTCCCTATGGGTGGCAAAAGAAATGCTTCAGCCCATATGGATTTCCTGGAACCCCAATGCCCTGGGTACCTAGGTACCATATACTAGGGACTTATTAGGGGGGTCCAGTGTGCCAATTGAAATTGGTAAATGACGTCACTAGCCTACAGTGACAAATTTAAAAGCAGAGAGAGCATTAGCACTGAGGTTCTGGTTAGCAGAGCCTCAGTGACACAGTCAAGCACTATATAGACACACACATTAGGCCATAAACTATGAGCACTGGGGTCCAGACCAGCAGGATCCCAGTGAGACAGGCAAAAACATACTGACATACAGGTAAAGATGGGGATAACATGACAAGGAAGATGGTACTTTCATACAGCAGTATTTCATTATCAGGACATGTAAAATACCCCAGTATATGTCCTACCTTTTAAATAAACTGCACGCCTGCCCACGGGGCTGCCTTGGGCCTACCTTAGGGGTACCTTACATGTAGTAAAAGGGAAGCTTTAGGCCTGGCAAGTGGGTGCACTTGCCAGGTTGAAATGGCAGTTTAAAACTGCACACATAGACACTGCAGTAGCAGGTCTGAAACATGTTGACAGGGCTACTCATGTGGGTGGCACAATCAGTGCTGCAGGCCCAATAGTAGCATTTGATTTACAGGTCCTGGGCACACATGTTGCACTATACTAGGGACTTACGGGTAACACAACTATGCCAATCATGGATAAACCAATTATCAGGTCACTTTAGACAGAGAGCACTTGCACTTTAGCACTGGTCAGCAGTGGTAAAGTGCTCAGGGTCCAAAAGCCGGCAAAAACTAAATGCAGCACATAGTCGAAAACATATATTTATTTTAGTTAATTAGTTTGTGTTCATACCATATCCTTTGAGAATATGTAAAATTAATTTCAATATGTATTGTTAATTTTAAAGCAAATCAACATCGATTCAAGGCAAGCCATATTTAAACAGTGAGCATTTTAATTTACACATGGCTTGTGTTCATTTCGATATGTGCTTTATTCATTTCAAAGCATGCTATATTTATCTCATATAGTTTCATATCTATTTCAATAACTGTCATATTAATTTTAATGAATGTCATAATAATTTTGATATGGGTCAAATCAACTTCATCAGATATCATATTCATTTGAAAATGGTTCATATAAATCTTAACATGTGTCATACTGTTTAAATGAATGGCGTTTTCGTGTCAGTGGATGTCATATTCATCTCAACACCTGACATTATAATTTTAATATAGGTCATATCCATTTCAACATAGATCAAATACATTTCAATATATGCAATATTCATCTCGCTGTGTATCATACTGATTTCAAAGCATAACAATCATTTTGACAAGTTTCATTTTAATGTCAGCATTGGTCATATTCAGTTTAAGGCATGTTGAATTAATTTCAAAAGGGCTCATATTCATTTCATGTCATATTCATCTTAGCATGTGTCATATTCCTTTCAATAGATGTCTCATTCATATTAATGCATGATATGGATGTTAACATGACTCATACCAATTGCAACACATATTACAATCATGTCAATGTGTATCATATTACTTTCAATGCAAACCATATTCATTTTTTTATAAATGTAATGTTCATTGCACATTATATTCCATACAGAATAATGCATTTTCATTTCAGTACCTCATATTCATTTCAAGCTGTCATATTCATTCCAATGTGTGTCATATTCCTCTCGGCATGTGTCAGTCATTTCAAGAAATGTCTCATTCTTTTTGACAAATATTGTATGTGTTTCAGTGATTGCTTTATTATTTACAGTGAGGGCCATATTTATTTCAGTATGATTGATATATATTTCAGTATATCTCTTATTCAATTCTGAGTGTGAGTTATTCATAATAATCACTAAGTAGCATATTCACTTTGCCTGGTTTCATATTTGTTTTGGTTCAAGTTAGATTCAATCTGCCAGGTATCATATTTATTTTGACACATAGTACATTCATTCTGGTGTATGTCATGTTCATTTTGCAACACGCTATGCATTCCAGGAGGTGTCCTATATAGGGAGCTGTAATTTTGACATGAACGGCTTCCCATATAAAACAAACAAATCGAGATACTTGCAATCTGGTTATACTATTGAAAGTCCAAAGTGCACAAATACAATCATACATAGAGCAAAAAGGCATGTCATTAAAGTGTAATGTTTGCAAACGAGAATGCGTAAAGCGAATTTAAAGTGCAAAGTGGGCAAGAGCTATCATACACAGTGCAAAAAAATATGAGTAAACCATTCACCTAATCAACCCTAATCTAAGCATAATCAGAGCATATGATTTAAAGTTCAGAGTGCAATTTCACATTGTGTAATAATATCAATAACTTGCAAAGATCAGTGTGCAAACCAGCAATTCTAAGAGTACAGAAAAAAAGATTCCAAAGTGCAAATGCATATTCTGACCTTTCTCATATACTGTAATCTCCTCACCCCAAATTCGGCGAGGAAAATTGCCAGAAATGTTCATATTTATCAATGTGATTATTCCTCTTGGAAAACATGCTTGCCAGCTGTCATACCATTTTAGGTTCCCATTCACCAAATGATGGGCATCTAGGAGTATTCCAACATTGAAAAATAAGTGATCTAGCAAGTGAGAGAGCTAGGAAAATCAACTTCTGCTCAAGAGCCTCGTTATTGCCCAGCACCCTAAAAAGAGCTAAGAAGAAGCCTGTATCCACTCATCATCATCATCAAACAAGCTTTCTTCGGTCATAAATAAACAATCAAAGCGTACAAGATAAAACATACTTAAACATAATAAAAATGTAAAAATGTAAAATTTATCATAAAGACAAATCTATAAAAATCATTCAAATAGCTAGCTAAATACATACAATTCTATGGTAATTCATTCAGATGAATATCAATCATTCCCTAGAAAGAGCTTCCGTCTAAACCAGACAGGCTCAAGAAATTTGGTAACAGCAATTACGATAACATTTGAAGTGTCACTCTTCAGAATCCTGGAGACTACCTTATTCTGCTTCACTCCCAAATTCAAACAGTTTGGACAAATCCACTTATCACGGGGGACAGTGTATTCCGGACAGAAGAACAAAACATGCTCGATAGTCACAGATGCTGAACTACAAGCACGACAACTATCAGACATTGAGCCATTTCCCCAATGATTAGTAAAAGACATTAAGGGCAGACTACCCAGGCAAAACCTTACATAGAGACTTCTAAGACAGGGCTTTGAAATAAAATCCAAAAAAGTCCCAGAACTGGGAGACAGCTTTAATTAAAAAAACTGTTTAGTAAGATGCCCATGATTAACACATGAAACATAGTTTTCTCATGCTGCTGCCCAGTATCGAGTCTTTAGCGTGACTACTAATGCTTTAGTTATACCATTAGGACTATCCCAACAGCACCTTAGCCCTAGCTTGTCTAGCCGCAGAAAAATGTGCCTCAGCCCAGGAACTGTTACTGCATTATGTCTTCCCAGCAAATCCTTGAGACAATCTCTGTATTGGGCTAACGCAGCAGTGGACCAAAGATGGATCCAAAATGCCAATGGTCTCAAGGCAGCCAATTCAGAAATCCTATTTAAACCTCAATGGAAATAAATAGGGGTCAATGGTGTATTGACTGTGCAAGCAAGCAGCGATCTAAAAAAAAGAGTTTGCTGCTGACACTCTCTGAGTATTATAGTATCCCCATTTTTCAGCTCCAAATATTGCTGCTTTCTGGACTTCAGCCTGGTAAACTTTCCAAGTAGGAGAAACAACTCTTGAGCTTGTACCTCTGAAAAAGCACAGAATAGCATGGTCCTATGATGAATAAGAAGGGAACTCTTAGAAAGTTGGTTATCTCAGCAAATTCTATCAGATACCCTAACACCCAAATAATCAAAGGAGCAGACGCTTTCAAGGGGATCATTGTTCACAGTAATAGAACAGTTTTTAACATGAACTAAACTCAAAACCATAAACTTAGTTTTAGCAATATTGCCCTCTGGTCCAACAAAACATTAGGGGCCAGATGTATCAAAGATTTTTGCATTCGCAAGCGGTGCAAATGCCCGTTTGCGGATGCAAAAAGCCATTTCAGAATGTATCAAAGGCATTCTGTAAGCAATTTTAAGGAATCGCTAAGATACCGATTCCTTAAAATTGCGACCCTGTTTAGAGAGTCGCAAATTGCGATTCTCTAAATAAGAAATCGCAAATAAGGAATCCTTATTTGGATTTCTAAAGCACATGTAAGAAGCAATTCCTTAATGCGAATTGGGAATTAAGGAATCGCTATTTACCACTAAGTTGAACTTGGTGGTAACCATCTGCAACTTTTAAAAATGAATTTGAAATGCATTTTTAAAATTTACATGTAAAGCACACATGCCCTTTTGGCATGTGTGCACCTTACATGTTGTAAAAAAATATTTTGGGGTGCAGCAGAGGGGGCCTAAGGCCCCCAGCACCCTGGACTTTGCATTTCCAAAAATTATGCATTCCAGTTAGGCATTCGCAATTTGGGACATGCAAAATATTTGCAAATATGGTCTGACAGGCCCATAGGTGCGAATGGGGGCTGGTATCGCAATTTGCGATTCGGTAATAGCATTTGCTGGCTTTGGGTTTGGCAAGTTGCGATTTTGTGATACATTGCATTTTGCAAATCAGAAATAGCGATTTCTTAAAAATCGCTATTTCCGATTCGCAAAAGGCATTCTTGATACATCTGGCCCTAAGACACTATCTAAAAGAGTCTGAAGGCCACTGGGTGTTTAAAAAATCAAAAGAGAATCATCGACAAGAAGCAGAATGGGGATCTTCCTATTATTTAAGATGGGAGCATCATTCTGACAAGTAAGTAAAAATTGGACCACCTCATCAATGTATAATGTAAGTACACAGGACACATTTTTGTCTGATGCCACGTTGAATGGGAATACAATCAGTAGTTCTTCCTTGCTGCCCCACCTAACTTGAGCATAAATGTCCTTGTGTAACCGTGCTAGTAAACGCACAGAATTTCTCCCATACTACATAAGACCTCCCACAGCTTCTCCCTAGGGACAAAATTGAACGCAGCCTGTAAATCCACAAAAGTCACATATAACTTCTGTTTAAAGAGAAACACATATTTGCAGTAAAGATCCACGATATATTATTGGTCAGAAGTGCTGGTCTTAGGTCTAAAACCAGCCTGGAAGGGAGATATTACAAGATTAGAGTCGACCCAGGATAACAGCTTGTAAAAAACCTGCTGCACCCAAAAACATTTTGCAGGTTGTTGATCTATAATTTGAGGGAATACTTGGGTCGCCTTCTTGCAAATAGGGATAATTTGTGCACCTCTTCAAGTAACAGGGATGGCACTTCCCGCAGCTACAGCATTAGACGCCATGTTAATATAACTGACCCAGATTGGTGGTTCAGACTTGTACAAATTGCTGGGGATTTTATCAGGCCCAGGAGCCTTAGATTGTTTAATATGACTGTATTCTTACTGGTATTCTCGAGTGAGAAAAACACAGGATCCGCTGTAGCTACCTCTCCAGCTCCATCATCTAATTCACTACATCTCAGCAGAGAGGAGGAAAAACAAGGGTCAACAGAATCATCTATGAGGCAAGACTTAGCATATGGATTTGCAAAATGGTCAACCCATTTTTCAGGTTGAATATGATAGGAATAGGTTTTTACATAATCACATGTACCGTGGGAAACAATCTTCCAAAATGACTCATCATCGTTATGCCAAATAGCCCCCAGAAACTCCTGCTAGATTGCATCCTCCCAGACCGTCCTGGCCAGAGCTAGATAATCTTTTTATTTTATTCTGGCGTCTCTAATCAAATTCTGTGAGGAGGCCCCAATATTATTTTTCAAAGACAGTTTTGTCACGGAGCAGTCAGAATTGAACCACTTCTTGTGCTTCCTAATTGCACACGGTTTACTAGTCAGCTTTTTATAAAAAATATCTTGTAACTTTTCTATAAAGTGACCATGGATCATAAAAATCGGAATATCCCTTGTGTCAATTTTTTTGAAGTTAGAGAACACAGCCGCAAATAAATTCATAGATCCTCCTATACAGAGTCACCTCAGACATAACCCTAGGCTAGGAGACATGCTGAAAATTGCAAGCCAACATAGGCTCAGGTACAACAGTAATGTACTTATTGTTCAGCCTGTGAAACATTTCACTTTTTAGAGATAGCAACAGGAAATTATGATCACTAGCTTGTCAATTATCCACTCTCATGTCAACCATTATTGGCTACAGCCTGATGTCTATTAAAAAATAATAAATAGCACTGGTGTAAATACTACGTTTAAAGGTTGGAGCCCTATTCTGGTCTGATAGAAACCTACCATTGCAGGCTCTCAGACCTGGTCCCTGACAAAGTGCAATTAACTGAAGGGCAACACGACAACTGAGAGACTGGATTTTCTCCAACATCCTGGGTATGCCCCAAATCTCATCCTTGGAATTACTGAGGTCTTTACTATAGAAAAGGAGTTCAAATGACCAATCAAAATCACTGCCACTATGACGTAGCTACTCCGGTGTAAAGCGATTACTTGTCCATCCATCCAAAAAAGAGTAGAAGACTCCATTCCAGAGGAGACCGATCTGGTGTACACATTAATCACTGATAGTTTAAAACCCCTTGGGAAGATGAGCTGAATACTCAAGATATTGGAAGAGTGGATTTATTATTTAATAAAAATAATAGTCTCCCCTTAGCACAACCATCACTTCCCGTAAATTGGGCCTCAACACTATGGGGGTCATTCTGACCCTGGCGGCCGGTGGCCGCCAGGGCCACCGACCACGGGAGCACCGCCAACAGGCTGGCGGTGCTCCCACGAGCATTCTGACCGCGGCGGTTCAGCCGCGGTCAGAAGCGGCAAGTCGGCGGGCTCCCGCCGACTTACCGCTGCTCGGGGGAATCCTTCATGGCGGCGGAGCGCGCTCCGCCGCCATGAGGATTCTGACCCCCCCTACCGCCATCCTGTTCATGGCGGGAAAGCCGCCATGAACAGGATGGCGGTAGGGGGGGTCGCGGGGCCCCTGGGGGCCCCTGCCGTGCCCATGCCAATGGCATGGGCACGGCAGGGGCCCCCGTAAGAGGGCCCCGCAAAGTATTTCAGTGTCTGCCTTGCAGACACTGAAATACGCGACGGGTGCCACTGCACCCGTCGCACCTTCCCACTCCGCCGGCTCGATTACGAGCCGGCATCCTCGTGGGAAGGGAGTTTTTCCCTGGGCTGGCGGGCGGTCTTTTGGAGACCGCCCGCCAGCCCAGGGAAAAACTCATAATACCCTCCGCGGTCTTCTGACCGCAGAGCGGTATAATGGGGGCGGAATTCTGGCGGGCGGCCTCCGCCGCCCGCCAGAATCAGAATCACCCCCTAAATATCTTCTACAAAAATCCTCCGACCACGGGAGCACCGCCAACAGGCTGGCGGTGCTCCCACGAGCATTCTGACCGCGGCGGTTCAGCGGTCAGAAGCGGCAAGTCGGCGGGCTCCCGCCGACTTACCGCTGCTCGGGGGAATCCTTCATGGCGGCGGAGCGCGCTCCGCCGCCATGAGGATTCTGACCCCCCCTACCGCCATCCTGTTCATGGCGGGAAAGGCGCCATGAACAGGATGGCGGCAGGGGGGGGGTCGCGGGGCCCCTGGGGGCCCCTGCCGTGCCCATGCCAATGGCATGGGCACGGCAGGGGCCCCCGTAAGAGGGCCCCGCAAAGTATTTCAGTGTCTGCCTTGCAGACACTGAAATACGCGACGGGTGCCACTGCACCCGTCGCACCTTCCCACTCCGCCGGCTCGATTACGAGCCGGCATCCTCGTGGGAAGGGAGTTTTTCCCTGGGCTGGCGGGCGGTCTTTTGGAGACCGCCCGCCAGCCCAGGGAAAAACTCATAATACCCTCCGCGGTCTTCTGACCGCAGAGCGGTATAATGGGGGCGGAATTCTGGCGGGCGGCCTCCGCCGCCCGCCAGAATCAGAATCACCCCCTAAATATCTTCTACAAAAATCCTCCTAGTAGCCCAACTCTCTGGGAACTGTCAGATCTCAAAAGAATTACTTTAAGAGACCCATTCAGGGTCTTATAACTTGTTACCTACACCGCAATTCCAAGAGATAATCCTCAAGCAGGGCAGAACATCAGCCCCACTACACCCAAGGCTAGCAGTAGACGGCTGCTGACATCTACTGAATGTGGGATCAGTAAAACCTAAGTCAATAGCCCTCAAGTTCATTGCCTCACAGTCCTGCCTGGTTCCACTCTTTTTGAGAATTTTTGAGTTATAAACATGAATATCTGTTGCCAGAACAATTACAGAGCAGGGCAAGTAAATAAATGCCCTGCACCAGTGTAGTGCCTTCACAATACCTAATTGAAACACTGGGGAAATATTTATTTTTAAAAATGAGTAGTATAATAAAGTGCCCATCTTGGAAAGAAGCTCATTCTTTTAAAATGTGCTGCCCTGAACCGTTTGTGACCAAAAACGGAAATATCCACACATTGGTTTGGAGAGATGGCACACCCTTTAACAGATGCTAACTTCTGGAGACATTTTAGGATAGTATTCTGCTGAATTCTTTGGTGTAACACCTTATACAAGTTCCCAATTGCAACCATAATATATTCATAAAATAATTTTAAGAAATTCTCTGTAAACTAATCCATATCTAGATTAAGGTGCCACAAAAAGCTAAACATTTGTGCAAAACTAAGCCATAGAGAAGAAGTGTTCTCATAGTCCCGAAGAACTAGCGTCTGCTAGGTACTCAATCTATTGTTTATGATAAAATCAGATAATAGATGAATCCCCAGGCTATTTCAGAGTGCAATTGAGGATTCCAGGGGCCAGATGTACTAACATTAGGAATACTAATTTCCTAATTGCAATTCTCTCGGACTCGCAATTAGGAAATCAGTATTCCTAATGTATGAAACTCCTCAGAGTTTTACTGGCAATTCCTAGTGGGTTGCAAATAGACCTATCTCATAAATATTAATGAAGTAGGTCTCGGTTTGCAAAACCTTTAGGAATGACAGCCATCACAGGGATGGTGGCCTGCTGGGCTTAGTGGACCACCATGCCTGTGATTAGTTGTTATTAGAGCAATCATTTTTTTTTTTAATGCAGCCCATTTTCTTTAAAGGAAAATGGAATGCATTTCAAAACAGAAAAATTAAAAATTTTCTTTTATTTTTTTTACGAGTAGGCAGTGGTCCATAGTACAGCTGCCTGCTCTTAAAAATGTTTCATAAACATTCAGAAAGGGGAAGGGGTCCTTTGGGAACCCCTTCCTGTTTGTGAATGGGTTACCACCTACTTGAAGTAGTTGGTAAAATGAGAATGTTTTGCGACTGTATTTTGGTCGCAAAACATTCTTACATATCCATGTGATTCGGCATTAGGAAGGAACACCCTAAATATGCCCCTTCCTAATACCAAATTGATATGTATTCACAATTCCAAACTGGAAATTTGGAATACACACATATCAAAATGCATTATTCTACTAATTGGGCTGTTTGTGACAGAAAAATGGTTGCTACGTCTTGCCCTGGGACCCTTAACACAAGACTATTACAATCCTGTAGGGAAAAAATGCATGGCGATCAAATATGTTATTTTTCAACCCCAATTCATTCTTACACAAAAGCATTGTTTTTAAAGTTTTATGTCTAGTTTTTTGAGGCATTTCCACATTTTCAAAAAGAACGAGAGCTGCAATCCTGACTCCAGTACCATTTCTCTTAAAAAAAAGAATTAGGAGATAATGGATTGGTATAGAGACAAGCGTGATAATCTACAAAAGCTGCCTGATATTAGTAATAGAAATCAGATCGAGCTAACCCTCCCTGCACTTTGCTTAACTGGATGACAGACAAATTAATACATGGATGCTGTTTCCTAGTTAAGTAACCTACGTCCTTAAAATATTTTTTAGGCTTAATAGAAACATTGGAGAACAAAAATAAAAAAAAAGGTTGGATAAAGATTTTAACTATGGCAACTCGACCTGTAAATGACAAGGGTAAAAAACTCCAGCCCTCCAACAATCTCTTAACCTTATAGGGTATTGTGTGATAATTTAGCTCTTACAGATCGAGAATACTGGAAGTTACATGTATCCCAAGTTACCTAATAGGCCAAGTAGACGCCCACTGATCCCTACTTTTAATGAGAAGGTCCCCCTTCAAGCAAATTTCTGATTTATTAAAGTAAAATGCTATAAACTGTACTTTGAATATTAACTTCTGCGGCGTTCAAGTATGCTATGTCTTAAATTTATTTATAAATAGATCAGAAAAACAAACTTCTTCATAATTTGAAATAGAACTGTCCAGCTGACCAGGTCAAAGGCTTTCTCTGCATCAACCATAATTATGGCCGCTCTGGTCTTATTGGTCGAAAAATAGTCTATGGCTTTGATCAGATAGTTGGTATTATTTACCATCAACCTGTGAGGAAGAAAACCATTCTTATCACCATGAATACATTTCAGGCAGCAGGAAATAAACAATTTGTTAACATTTTCATCAGAAGTTTATAGTCTGCAGTTAGCAGACTAATCAGCCTATAAGAGTTAGGATTGAGGGGTGGTGCACTCCCGTCATACACTGTTGAGACTGCCTTCACTTCGCTTTGCTCTCCCTCACTTGCATGCCGAAATGGTGTCTTGTGCAGAGTTGAGTAATGCCTTCCAAAATGTACTGGCCAGCTGGTGTATGCAGTAGAAGTTGCTGGCACGAATGCACCTGGCCAAGGATATCGACAAGGCCGGTAGTCTGATAAAGACACAGAAGCAAGTTGTAGTGAAATATGTGTTTTTGCCCACTGACTTTGGGGGTCATTATGACCCTGGCGGTCTTTGACCACCAGGGCCAAAACGACGGGAGCATCGCCAACAGGCTGGCGGTGCCTCCCAGCGTATTTGGACTGCGGCGGTAGCGCCGCAGTCGCACCGCCGGGGCCGGCGGTATACCGCCATTTTAGCCCCGGCAGTGATAATCCGCCAGGGCAGCGCTGCAAGCAGCGCTGCCCTGGGGATTATGACTCCCCTACCGCCAGCCTGTTTCTGGCGGTTTGCGCCGCCAGGAAGAGGCTGGCGGTAAGGGGACTCAGGGGGCCCCCAGGCAGAGCCCCGTCGCACGTTTCACTGCCCAAATTTCGGGCAGTGAAATGCGCGACGGGTGCTACTGCACCCGCTGCACATCAGCATTGCCGCCGGCTCAATTATGAGCCGGCGGCAATGTTGATGTGACTTTTCCACTGGGCCAGCGGAAATGTCAAAATAGGGAGCCAGCCATACCGCCAGCAATGGCGGTATTCTGGCGCCCGCAACCTCGGCGGTCTGCCATGCAGACCGCCGAGGTTGTAATGACCCCCTTTGTGTTGCACCACTTTGCACCTGGTTTAGCTATCCAGTATTCACCAGCTGCAGACTACATAATTTATTCAGTTTAGCTGCCTATTGACTTTATCGTAGCTTTAGATACTGCCATGTTAAATCTGCTTGTACTTTTCCTAATTGTAAACTGTGCATTCTGTTTTGTTTTCATGTTTTTTCTCACCAAGGGTTTTGGTCGATAAGGATGTACTCAAACGGCAGGGAACAGCCTTGTTCTGATTTGACAACTTAGGATTGTAGCAAAAACCCCAATGTCTTAATTTCAAAGTATACCTAAACTAGCCAGCATGTTTGAACTGCGAAATGAGGTTTTTTTTCCAGAAAGCTCCTTTTGGGTTTTTAAGATATAAGAAGACCCAGTGCGACAGTGAGAAAGTGAAAGTGGCCTCAATCAGGATCCTAGACGTCGGATGCCTGATATATGTCCTGTGAGGGTGGAGATCTCTTTCTCGCAATCGAACGGGGTCATCATCTTGCTGGCATGATAAAGATGAAGAGCTTGGCAGGCCCTATGGTGATTCATTTTTACTTCATTATTTGCTTTGCAGTATAAAATAAATACATATATATTTGTATCTATATAGGACTAGAAGAGGAGGAAAGAAACACAAAAGCAGGAGTACAGACTCGACAACAGGCCAAGAGCACAAGAGGGGGGAAAGTATAAGTTCCAAATTGAAAATTAGCGGTGGTACAGAGGTTGTCACATGCAATGATGAAAATACGAACGATTTAAAGATCATTAATCTGTCTACAAGAGTATTAAGTCAAGAAGAAATACAAGTACTGAACAAAGGATTAAGTTTTTGTCCATGTGTAAAGTGTGAATTTGTGGGCTTACATGTTGACTTATTCAAATTTGTGAGAAACCTTGAACTAAAAACGTTTTTTGAGGAACATCCCAAGAAAAGAAGCAGACAAGGGTGGAAATATTATACTCATCAATAAAGTGGATTATCTGAAAGAAATTGAAAGACAACTGTCTAATAAGAACTGTTATGAAAAATTTGAAAATAATCCAACTGCAGTGATGCAACAACATATTAATGCCAAACAACGCCTTGACAACAACTCTCAAAACAGCAAAGAACTCTTCACAATCATCAGTGAACTTGCCAAACCCAAAGCCAGCAACATAGACCCCACACACACACACACAGCCCCTATGTGACGCCCTTCCCAACCACTTCCTCCACAAAATCCTGGACATCCACAACAGCTTCATACCACACACACCCACCACACACACCCCTCACTCACCCATCCCAACCCCCACTCATGACCCCCCCACCACACTCTCCACCTGGACCGCAACCACACACGAAGAAACTGAAAAAAACATGAACTCCATCCACTCCGGTTCCCCCTCTGAGCCCTGCCCACATCGCATCTACAACAAAGCTAGCCCAACCATCGCCCCCATACTCTACAACATAATCAACTCCTCTTTGACTCCGCCACCTACCCAGACCCCTGGAAGGACACGGAAATCACCGCTCTCCTAAAAAAAAAACAAGCCGACCCGGAGATCCTCTCCAACTACCGCCCCATCTCCCTTCTCCCTTTCCCCGCCAAGGTTGCAGAGAAATTAGTCAACGCCCACCTATCCCACTTCCTTGAATCAAACAACACTCTTGACCCCTCACAATCCAGGTTCCGCAAAAACCAAAGCACGGAAACCGCCCTCATCGCATGCACTGATGACATCAGGACCAAAGTTGACAAAGGCGAGACCGTCGCACTCATCCTCCTAGACCTCTCCACAGCCTTTGACACCGTCTGCCACCACACACTCCGCACACACCTCCACAACATAGGAATTTGCCACAAAGCCTTAGACTGGATCACCTCCTTCCTCACCGACCGGACCCAGAGAGTCCGCCTTCCACCCTTCCACTCCAACACTACCAAGATCACCTGCGGAGTCCCCCAAGGGTCCTCCCTCAGCCCCACACTCTTCAAAATCCACATGATCCCCCTAGCCAACATCCTCCGAGCACACGGAATCACTATCATCTCCTATGCAGATGACACCCAACTCATCCTCTCCCTCACCCGCAACCCCACCACAGCCAAACCAACCTACACGCTGCTCTCCTCGACACCGCCAACTGGATGACCACTAACCACCTCAAGCTCAACTCAAACAAAACCGAGATCATCTTCTTCGGCCCCAACAAAACCACATGGGACGACTCCTGGTGGTCCACCACCCTAGGCCCTGCACCCACCCCCGCAAACCACGCACGCAACCTCGGCATCATCCTAGACCCCTTCCTCTTCATGACACAGCAAATCAAATGCTCTAACCTCCTCCTGCTTCCACACACTCTGCACTCTAAAAACATCCTTCAAATGGATTCCCCCAGAAACCAGGAAGACAGTCACCCACGCACTCATCAGCAGAAGAGTGGACTACGGTAACGCCCTCTATGCTGGCACCACACTCAACCTCAAACGCAAACTCCAGAGAATCCAGAACACAGCTGCACGCCTCGTCCTTGGCCTCCCCCCCACGAACGAATCTCACCACACCTCAAATCCCTTCACTGGCTCCCCATAGACAAGAGAATCACATTCAAGATCCTCATCCAAGCACACAAATCCCTCCACAACACCGGCCCAACCTACTTCAATGAAAGAGTGAACTTCCACACTCCCACACGCAACCTCCGATCAGCCGACCTCGCCCTAGCCACAGTCCCCCGCATCCAACGCGCTACCACAGGAGGCAGGTCCTTCTCCTACCTCGCCCCCAAAACCTGGAACTCCCTCCCCACCGACCTTCGCAAAACCAAAGACCTCCTGGTCTTCAGAAAGAACCTCAAGACATGGTTGTTCGATCAGTGATTGATTCCCCCCCAGCGCCTTGAGACCCTCACAGGTGAGTAGCGCGCTCTACAAATTATTTTGATTGATTGATTGATTAAAACTTATGGATTGGCAGGAATCTTGTTTACTTACTGATGATGAGTATACATATTTAAAAGTATGTCATCCTAGATATCCTTGTATATATATATATATTACCTAAAATACATAAACAAGGTGATTTTCCACCCGGGAGACCAATTATTTCATGTATTGGATCCCCTACAGAACACATGGCAGAATATGTAGGTGGCTTTTTACAACCTTTTGTGAAAAATTTACCATCTTATTTGAAGGATAGTAAAGATCTATTGAATAAATTGGAAGATTTTGTCTGGGATGATACAGACCTTATCTTCGCAACTATGGATGTAAAGAGTTTATACACATGTATACAAACTAATTGTGGACTGGAAGCCCTAAAATGTTTTCTGTTTAAAAGAAATGCCTGTGCTGTAAAACACACATTAATGTTATTAGATATGGCTAAGATAATTTCGCCTAATAATGCATTTCTCCATAATGGAGTATAGATAAAGTTAAACATGACTTAAAAATGGCCGCCACAATACATGAGCACACTATTGGTTCTTTTTGACAAACCAGGTCGTTGGCATTTTACTGATGAGTGCTTTTGGTAAGAATTTGAAGAACTAAAAAATAAAGAAATAAAATCTATATAATAAACTTAACATTTTAATGAGAATGGACAAGGATTGTTGCCCAAAACATTTATGTGTAAAAGACAAGTAAGAATTAGCATTATAATTGCATTTGATTGACTTCCATGATCGTAATTGTATGGAGTTATATACCACTCCAAAATGGCCGCCATAGATATACCATCGGGAGTGAGTCCCTTAATAGACTCGCCGCGTTTAAGCTGAGGGTGAGAATGGATGAAGATTTATTGTTTAGTATACCAATATGTGAAAGACAAACTAGAATTTACATTAATATTGAATTTAATTGACTTCCATTATTACAATTGTATGGAGTTAAACACCACTCCAACATGGCCGCCATAAATACACCACTGGGAGTCAGTCTTCGAATGAACTCGCCAGGTGTAAGCTGTTATCGTAAGGTATTTAAACGATGCAGGTATATACGATCAGTTTTTGTTGATATACTGGAACGACAGTGTTTTGCTGTGGAGCGTCGTAAGCACATGAATCTCGAGGTATGGTTTGGGGAATTTAAAAGTGAAATTTATGCAACAAACATACTGTTGAGTTGGGAGGACACTGTACATGACCGTTTAGTAATATCTGGAGTGATATAACTTAGTAATAATTATATATTAGGAAAGATGATTTGCAAGGGTGCTAACACAGTAGAAATATACAATTAATATGGGAGGTATATCGCCCAGATTATGTTTCTATGAGGAGCATGTGACCTTAGTTTGAGCACATAAGTGAGGGTTCTAGATGGATGTACTACCCCATATGGCAATAAGAACATGATAGTGAGAATTCATATTGCGTATTCAGAATAATTCTTTCTTCAATGTAATAATCAAATTTATTTAGGCTGCTAGTAGCAAGAGAATAGATATTTTTGCATTAGGATTCTAGCAATTGATCAAAAAAGAAAAAAAGTAAAACAAGTAAAAAAAGTGATTATATTAATAGAAAAAATATAGAAAGGTAAATTCTGTTCTACAACAATAAGAACAATTTGTGATATGAACAATTTGAGAATTGAAAGACCCCCTTTTTTTCTTCTCGAGCTCCAATATATGTGAAAATTATAACATTTGGGATGCTCTGTTTAGATACAACAAATTGCATAGGAATTGTGATATAAATTGAAAATAATTCAAAAGTGGGAGATTTTTTAATTGGAGTAATATAATTATATTATGATGATAATATTTTTATATTTAAAAAAATGTTTTTTCATGGTATTGCACTGTATAGCACTTTTAAATTTAGGCATATTAATATATTGATATGTGATTTTATATATTTACATTTTATAGCCCTGAAGAAGTCCATTAGGACGAAACGCATTGACTATGGATCATGTAATTTTAATTGAATTAATAAAACAACTATGAATTCATCAAACTGGAGAGTGGGACTATGTTATTTTGAATGAAACTTGAAGAGATGGGCCAAGAAGGTTTTCAACACTAGTAAACACTTTGAGGTGCCGGGTCGTTCTCTAAAATGTTTCGAAACCTCTGGTTATTTGAGGCCTATGGGGTTGGTCCTCAAGACCTGAGCACCAATAGTGTGTCTAACCTGGATGTAATTACGGATGAAGGTGCAGCAATAATCACCTCAACCCTGGTGCTATATTGAAACATATATTTGCCCAGTACATTGCAGTGGAGAATCATTTTGGTATATTTTCCTTTCATTTTTAAATGTGTGCTTTCAACATTCTAATCTCCTTTTAGGAACCTTGTGGTGAAATAATAATAAATGTCTTCTTTAAGCTGAGAAGTGCATTACAGAGATTTTTGTCAGCTCGGGCATTAGTGAAAGCAAAACATTTTGGCGTAGATCGGACAGTCTAAAAAAGAGAGGTTGGAGGTTGAGAGTGCACGATTTAAAAGTGTAAATATGTTTTTATTCAGAGAGTGAAAGGAAGCACCGCAAACCATGTTTGAAAATGCATGTGAAATTAAAATGCCTTATGATGTCTTGGCAAATGTGATTTCTTGTTTATCAGGACTTTCTAAGTTTTGGAATGGGTGCCTAGATAAAACAAAAGTACTGAATGTTTTTTAATGTTTAGAAAAGATGCTTTTTGAACTGAATGATATCCCTTTTGTTCTTGATAGGAGAGTTTGGATACTTTTGTCTGCTTACAGAAAAATGCATGAGAGATGTAAACAGTTAGAATATGAAAATAAGAAATTAAGGCCCTCATTATAACTTTGGCGGTAACTGCCGCCTACTGCCACGGGGATGGCGACGGCTGCACACATACCGCTGTTGTGGCTACCAGCACCCACCCGCACTCTGACCGTAGATGGAATTCCGCCAGAAGGCTGGTGGAATACCGTCGCCGGTCATGGTGGCAGACAGCGGTAAGATGGCGCTGCTGCCAGCAGCAGTGCCACGCCAGCGAAACACTGCCGACCGTATCATGAGCCATGAGACGGCCTGGCGGTGTTTTTCTGGCGGATGCTGCTGCTGGCAGCAGCACCGCGTCACGTTTCCTGCCGGAGGACCCCCTGCAAGCAGGTAAGTTGGGTTCTCCAACAGGAGATGGGGGTGAGGGATGGTGTATGTGTGTATGGGGGCGTTGTGTGTGTGTGGGGGTGTCTGCTTTGTATGCGTGCATGTGGGTGTGAGTCGTGTTGAATGTGTGCGTGAATGACTGAATGTGAGTGTATGTGTATGTTGTGTGTTGTGCATGCGTGTGTGCAACATTGTATGTTGGTGTGTGTTGCGGTGTGTGGGTATGTATGTGTGCATGTGTGGGTAGATGTGGGTATGCGTGTGTGTATGATGGTGTATGTGTGGGTGTGTAAATGTGCGGGGGCAGGAAAGGGAGGGGGAGAACTCTGGGGGCGAGGGGATGAGAGACACCCCTATCAGTTTCAGGGAAGGAATTCCCTGGTACTGATAGGGCTTACCGTCATGGTTTACGTGGCGGTATGCTTGCTATGGAAACCATGGTGGCAGGCGGGGTCAAAATCCCAAGGGTGGGATTGTGACGGCCCCCTGGCTGGAGACCGAAGTCTCCAGCCCAGCGTCCGTTACCACCCTGGCAGACGGAGTGGTACACTGGCAGTTTGGCTTGAGCCAAACCGCCAATGTCATAATTTGGGAAAAGGTACCGCCAGCCTGTTGACAGTACCTTTCCACAAGTTACCGCTATCCGCCAGATTCGTAATGAGGGCCTAAGTGAGCAAGTTAGCCAGAACAAGTTATTACAAGACAAAGCTGAAATCTAACAAGCTGCTACAGGGGAATCTGACTTTTCACATTCCAGTAATGAGGAGGTTAAAAAAGGTGGGGGGCAGTGTGAGCTGAATGAGCAGAATGTAGTTTGTGCGCAGAGTAGCCCACAGTTTGTGGCAGGAGTTGAAATGCATTCCTTAAAAGATTACACCCAGCAAGAAGTTGACGATGTTACCGGTATATTCAGACAACTTTTGCAGAGTACGATGTGTACAATTAATTCAGACAAGACACAGATACTGTCGCAAAATGTGCACTTTTTAGGAATTCAGTTGACTCCAGAACATAGAGAAATGTTGTTACAGGTAAAACAAAAGATTTTGGAGTTTGCTACTCTTTGCACTAAGCAAGAGACACAGAGTTTCATGAGATTGTTTGAGTTTTGGAAACAGCATAACCATCATCTGAGTAAAATCTTAACCCTTTGGTATACTATTAACCAGGAAAAAACATGAGTTTGAATAGTGTGAGGAGCAGCAGTATGCTTTTGATTTGGCAAATGAAATAATTCAACAGACTTTAGACTTGTGGCCAGTGCATGAGGGAGACATTGAGTTACATGTAACTGTTCAGGGACAATATGCAAATTGAAATATCTGGCAGAAACAGGGGAGGACGAGGGTACCTCTGGGAATTTGGACTATAAAAATACCTGACTTTGGGGAGCGCTATACTCCTTTTGAAAAACAGTTTTTGGTTTGCTATTGGGCTCTAGTGGATACTGAGCAAATAACACTAGGTCATAATGTAATTCTGAGACCTGAAATACCAATCATGCAGTGGGTGATGAGTTCACCTAAATCTCACTGTAAAGGACATGCACAAGAGGCTAGTATCATACGCTGGAAATGGTACATACATGACAGGGCTAGAGTAGGACCGGCAGGCACTGCAGCCCTACATGAACAGGTGCCAAAAGCCCCTGTACAGGATGAGGAGAGGGTGCAGGAGGTACCACAGGTAAAAGCATCACCAGTGAAATGGAGTGTGCCATTTGACTTCTTGTCCCCTGAGGATAGGAAGCATGTTTGGTTTACTAATGGTTCATTCAAATATGTGGGTACCAAAAGAAATTGGAAAGCAGTGTCATACAATCCAGTTACTGAAAAGTTGTTGACCAGCACAGGAGAAGGAAAAAGTAGCCAATATGCAGAGTTGTACGCTGTGTATCAAGCTGTAAAGCAAGAGCTACTTGGGACTTGTCATTTTTACATTGATTCTTGGTTCACTACTAATGGATTAGCCATTTGGCTTCCCACACGGCATGCACATAACTGGTTCATTCACTCAAAGGAGGTATAGAGCAAAGAGTTGTAGCAGGAAAGTTGGGAAATGTTAGAACAGAGTAAAGTCATAGATGCTCATTGTCCCATTGACGCACTAAATCGCTGGTTTAATTCCCTTGCAGACGACAAAGACAAAAGTTCAGAGGCAGAAGTGTCAACCCAGAATTCTGACTTGGTGGGGATGATTAGGTGGGCGTACCAGAAATGTGACACTTGGGAGACAAGGCACTTACAGGTGGGCAGAGATTAGAGGGATGCACATTCCCCTAGATTTGATAAAACTGTGATTTTTCAATGTCCTATTTGTCAGCACACACAACAGAGATCTGTCCCACAAACAGCCAATGATCAATTGAGGAGAGGATAGTTACCAGGACAGATAGAAATCAAAGCTATTCTGTTAAATAGTGGAAAAGCTGTTTTATTCATACAGTTTGGAGACTGAATTGTCCAACTTGTAATAAGTGCAGTGTATGGAGGATTGGTGAGGAAGGGGACTGCCCCAGCCCTTCTGACAGTGCAAGGAAAGAGAAGTTCAGCTGATAAAAACCTCAGTGCTAAGGTGTGGATTGAATCTCCAAATGGCCCTCCAGAACCTGCAGAAATTATAGCCAAGGGCCCCAATAACGTCCTACAGATTATAAAACAAGGAAAGGAACAATTGGAGCACATTTCAGATGACAAATGCTATTGCAAGAAAAATCATACTTGTTTCTTTTGCAGATCTTACTATGACTTGCCACTTACCATGAGTGTGCTGTGTGGTCTCCTTTCGGGCATTTGCGTGTGGGGTTGTGGGAGAGGGACCGCACCCCCTACTTGAACCTGATTGATCACCATTATGCAACGCTCCTGCTGCTTTTAAAGTACAAAACCTAAGTATCCATTTAGCGCTAATTGTGCTTCACACATTCAAGTTCTAAATGGAAACAATGCAGAGTACCATGGATGTTCTGTCAATATGTTTGATTATTTTCCACTGGAACTAACCCATGCCTTCTTATCATCTGATGACTGTTGCCAGTCTCATTAAGCATGTTTCAATTGCCATTTGGCTGACTATTCTCGTATGGGAACACTTGTCAGGGAGACCAGATCCTCGGGGTCTGCGCACGTTCCCAACATGTCCACCACAAGACAGCTCCAATACTTTGATTAGAATGTCACAGAGTCTAAGAGAATCCAAGTGGGGAAAAGGGGATTAGGTAGGGAACAGCTGGGAAGGAGACCTGTGGGAAGCAAAAGGTTAAACAACACAACATCAGAATAAAATCACATTTAGGTTAATAAAAACTCTCTGTTGAATCTAGGGTTCAATGACACTCAGAACATGAAATAACACTCTGTTGAGTCTAGAGTTCTATGATACTCAGAACATGAAATAACACTCTTTTGAGTTGAGAGTTCTATGATACTCGGAACATGAAGTAACACTCTGTTGAGTCTTGAGTTCAATGATACTCGGAACATGAAATAACACTCTGTTGAGTCTAGAGCTCTATGATACTCGGAACATGAAATAACACTCTCTTGAGTCTAGAGTTCTATGATACTGGGAACATGAAATAACACTCCGTTGAGTCTTGAGTTCAATGATACTCAGAACATGAAATAACACTCTGTTGAGTCTAGAGTTCTATGATACTCGGAACATGAAATAACACTCTGTTGAGTCTTGAGTTCAATGATACTCAGAACATGAAATAACACTCTGTTGAGTCTTGAGTTCAATGATACTCGGAACATGAAATAACACTCTGTTGAATCTAGAGTTCAATGATACTCGGAACATGAAGTAACACTTAGACTGAGGAAACATGAATGGCCTAGAACTAGACTCTAATTAGGCCTCAAGAAATCTAGGTACCTGGAAAAGAATCAAGAATGGTTAGTACAATGTTTCATATGGTCTTTTCATGAGTTGTAACATACTGTCTAGGAATACAAAAACTTTCTAGATCAATGTCCCAGAACAAACACTGCCTCATTACATGAGGACAAAGGGCAATCCAACCATTCCCTGGAAAACAATAGGAATTGTACTAAAGACTTAACATGCACATAGAATGTAACATCTTGAACTTAACACCTCTGCAGAAAATTCAAGGGCCCTGAATAATTGAGTGCACTTCAGGAAACACTACACATCAAAGTTTTGATTGCCACAAAATGATCGCGCACATTATCAGCGATCTGACATCAAGTTTTTAAATGCAGGAAAAGAATCGCGCACACTGCTGATTTCAACAAGAATATGCAAAGGCCATGAAATGATCGCGCACACTGCAAGCGATCTGAAACATTGAGTTTTAATTGCGGGAATGAATTGCGCGTCTTGCCGATTCGAATGCCACCATGTAAATGCCAAGAAATGCTTGCGCACAATGCGTATCAAGAGTTAAATGCAAGGAAATGAATCGTGCGTCTTGCCGATTCGAATGTCACCATGCAAATGTCAAGAAATGGTTGCGCACAATGAATTTCAAGAGTTAAATGCACGGAATGAATTGCGCGTCTTGCTGATTCAAATGTCACCATGCAACTGCCAAGAAATGGTTGCGCACAATGAATATCAAGGGTTAAACACAAGGAATGAATTGCGCGTCTTGCCAATTCGAATGCCACCATGTAACTGCCAAGAAATGGTAGCGGACAATGAATATCAAGAGTTAAATACAAGGAATGAATCGCGTGTCTTGCCTATTCGAATGCCACCATGTAACTTCCAAGAAATGGTAGCGCACAATGAATAGCAAGAGTTAAACACAAGGAAGGAATCGCGCATCTTGCCCATTTCGAATGCCACCATGTAACTGCCAAGAAATGGTAGCGCACAATGAATATCAAGAGTTAAATACAAGGAATGAATCGCGCGTCTTGCCTTTTCGAATGCCACCATGTAACTTCCAAGAAATGGTAGCGCACAATGAATAGCAAGAGTTAAACATGAGGAAGGAATCGCGCGTCTTACCGATTCAAATGTCACCATGTAACTGCCAAGAAATGGTAGCGCACAATGAATATCAAGAGTTAAACACGAGGAATGAATCGCGCGTCTTGCCGATTCGAATATCAACATGTAAATGCCAGAAAAACCAAGAGCATATTCACACGCACAAGGTAAAATCTCTCAACATGAAAAGTAGGCCCAAGAACTCTAATGTCTTCGAAAACGGGATCGGGGGCCCAGCCCAACCTCCGTCTTACCGCCCTGATCAAGGATCACCAATGTAATGAAGGGCAAAGGCCTGGAAGATCAAAGTAGGCCTCTGGAACAGGAGATGAGGAAGTTGCTGCTGCTCTGCACCAGGACCTCTGAATAGTGAGCACGTGGAGCTGGGCTGGCTCCCTTATGTAGAGTCTGGCCCAGCCCACAAACCACACCCAGTCATGCTGCAGAGAAAGCTTCTAGAAGGCCCTGGAAAGGGACCACACCCTGACACACTCTGAAAGCCTGCAGCAATACATTGCAAATGAACAGTATTTACAAGCACCTTGAATATAAGTCTTCAGGATTAAACTCTTCAATGCAAAAGGTTGAACAACAGCATATCAACATAATGCATGAATTACGTTATCTCATAAGTGCTGGGTTTTTGCATTCCAGTCGCCCGTAGAGAGGGCCCTGCCCTGATGTTGACACACTTATATTCCAGCAAACCTTACAGGTGGACAGTGTACCTTTACATGATTAGAACTCATGATGTTTCCATCTAATTCTATACCAACTTGCTATCCTAGAGACAATATTCAATTAGTTATTATCCCAATCAGAATATATAAGCTTCAGTCTTTTCATTGTAGGTGTGTCTGGTTTAACAGTATATAGGATCAATACGTTAATCCACTTCCATTGCTTTATAGTGATTGCTTTTTATCATTTCATTATGTTGCTGTGTACAATGGCTTGTAATGGTTTTTTTAAGAGAAAAAAATAAGAGAGAAGTACACAAAGTCATTGATCAAAGGGCGAAATGTAGGGAAATATGTGTTTTTGACCACTGACTTTGTAGATTGGGAGTCAAGATATTGAGGCCCAGATTCTGACAAGGGGAGAGCACCATATTCGCATAGAAATGGCACTGTGCTCCCCTCTCCCAAGTGTCGGCGATAATTTCAGCTGCCGTGCACCACGCACACACCCTAGCGCCATAGTGCTAGGGTGTGTGCGTGAGACTAGCATTGGTTTTGTACAGGACGGGTGCCCTTCCTGTACAAAATACTATGCCAGGACAAGTATAAATGTTTTTCCTATTTTTTATGTGTGCTTTACAATGCAGCGCACATGCAAAGTCGTAAAAGCAGGGAGAAAAAAAACATTTCTCTACTAAATACTTGCTTTTCAGCTGCATTAATTTTTGGTGCTAAACCCTTTACTCAGATTTTTAGGAATAAGGTTTAGCATCAAAAAGCATGGGTTGTAGAATGGGTGCACACATGCACAAAAAATGACACCATCTGGAGGCCATATGTTTAGCCTAAATTCCAGGAGGTCCCTGGTCATGACGTTGACAAAGTTGTTCGATTAGCTAGCTGAAGTGCTAAAAATTTGTAGGGATCCCTGTTTCACCATTTCATATTCAGCAGCTGATGAATGTTGTAATAGCTGCTCAGAGACTATTACCATAGGAATTGTTCACTGTCAGGCTCTTTGGTGAGTTGCTTTATTGCCCCATGTACTTTGCTAACCCCTTAATACATTTGATGTTCTCCTACTATGAACTAGACACACATTGAGAAAATAGGCCTACACCCTGCATAAGTATGGGGG
Source organism: Pleurodeles waltl (assembly GCF_031143425.1). Taxonomy (NCBI): domain Eukaryota; kingdom Metazoa; phylum Chordata; class Amphibia; order Caudata; family Salamandridae; genus Pleurodeles; species Pleurodeles waltl. The sequence continues at coordinate 91,764,951 of NC_090447.1, forward strand.
TAACAGGACAACATCTGGGGTATGTGCCCTTCCCCATTATGCTAACTTGTTCTCTTACCGTAAGTGCTGGAGAGTGTTCAGCAATGAAACACGCTACGGTGTTCCAGTTGCCTCTCCATGTTTCAGTACCTGTGCACACGGTCATCCTCTGTACCCCTCCCTATTGGGAGCACATTTTGTGCCATCGCCTAGGTGGTACATACCTAGTGTGTTTTCCGGAGACAATTCCTGCTTCACGTTGCGCAGGCACTACATCTGTGCCATGCAATTGCCATTGCCAGTTGGGCCATAATGATGTGTTGGCATCCTCTGTAAAATACCTCGGGTGTTTTCCGGGGTCGCATTATGGATTTGATTGCCTGCAGCACACACTGGCCCGGGACCTGGGTAATGTGTGAATCCACACTGAGAGCAGTGCATTAGTAAAAAACGCAAACCAGCTGTTTGAAGCAGTCTTTCCGAATGCATTAATAGGGGGGCAGAGACCTCCTGCAGGGGTGCTGTAACTAACTGCACCTGCTGCAGGGGAAGCCTGGTAGGTCCCTTGAACCACTGTTCCCCCCTTCAAATGCCACCTTTGGGTGCACAGAATGTGTGATTGACAATAACTTTGCCTCTGCACACACATTTCAAATGCAGCACAGGTACAGAAGCAAAAGATTCCTTCATTTGCATGGGGCCAGGCCCCCACGCAACTAAGGAAACACCCCCTTGAGATCGCGCTGTTTTACATTTACTGGCATTCAATCTGTATTAAAGAAGGGGTTGCCACACATCTATGACCTGTTCTGTAATATGAGAGCTCCCAGGGGTCAGAGGGCTAGAACACAGTAGCAGAAAAAGGAAGTAAACAATGCCCATGGCGTCCTGCATATTTTTAGAGGATTCCACTCTTGCTGTGATGTCATCAAGGTCTACTTTGCTTCTAAAGTCAGTTCAGGTGCTCATTTTGACATCCTTGTGTATGTGTTGACATTCTATTGATATCTATTTGCAGTTTCATATATTGGCTTACCATCTCATATTCCTGATTTATGAAAACTCATACATGGTCAGTGTTGGTACTGGTATTTATTTACAAAATACTGTCTTTTTTTTAAAAATGGGAGCAAAAATCTGTTTTAGGATCCCCAGTCTGTATCTGCCTCTGGGAGCTGTTACACGATGTTGTATTCATACGTCTGAAATGTATATCAAGCAAGAATCCGTTTTAGAACACAATCATATTTAATTTGCAACTTCTTCAAAGTGGCTACCTAAACTTTTGATGAATAGCACTGTAGCCTTAATAATGCAGAAACACCGGATCTGCACTGTTTTACCTGCAGAGTGACCGGAAGACACTGGTGGTTCCAGCCACAGTGAGAAGATTCTTGTTGGAGACCTGGACTGAGAAAGACTTCTTTTCAGCTGGGGGTGCAAAAATACTGCTTCTCCATCAATACCCACTTTGTTCCTAGGGCCACTACCTGATTTTGTAGCCTTTCGATCAACTGCTCCAGTGCTCCGGACCCATACGGAGGATTTTCACTTAAGGCTAATCAAGAACTTCCTCTACTCTACCTCGTCACCACTGGGACCCTCTACACCTATTGCCGTGAGGTTATCACCTCATATATGCACTATATACTACAAGATTTCCACCTACTGCATAAGGCCTACTTACCTTATCAAAAGTTTCTTTTGAGTTTCGTTTCCCTGGCAGGATGGCCCAGCCTTGATGAAGTCACCTGAGTGACGAAACACGTGTTGGCTGTACCTTGAAGACTGCATAATCCTGAGGCAAACTGTGCCTATGATTAAAGACACTGCTCATTACCAACTTGGGATCTTCACGTTTTGTTCTCTTCATCCTCGACAATATTTGAATACGTCTTCGAAAGAGCCTTTGGACCACAATAAAACTGCATGGTTAGGGCTGAAAAACATTTTTTCCAACTGTAAAGTGAAAACAATTGCCTTTTGTGCCCCCATAGGGAATTTGGTAGAAAATACGCAACACCTCTAGATAAACACATCTTTATTGAAGTGGGCCCAGAGATGTTTAATTACATGGTCATTCATGTGACAGCTTCAAAAGAGATCAAGCAGCGTTATCCTGCAGTGTTCGAGGCTGTCGGGAGGTTTATTGGCACAGGGCTCACCTGATACCTTGGGAATGCAAGGTCTTTAATACAGTATTGCAACCAGACTACCATAGGGGCTCCTGCAAGGAAAGCATTAAAGCAATTGATTCTGAAGGTCACGGTCCTTGTCTCCTTGAAGAGTTAACCTCTCGGTATACAGCACCTTCAAAAGATAAAAGGACATTTGTTAGATATTGGTGCATGTGAAGTCACAGATTTGTTCAATAAAAGACATTATTCAACGAGTATCAGGCAATATTTCATTGGTACATGGTCATCGGATCATGACTGTAAGGCAGTGGTAATGCACGACAAACCAGACAAGGGATTGGCAATGTTTGGTGAAAGCACAATGACAAAAATAAAGGTTGATTGGTACAGTACTCAAAACCGCAGAAGTTTTATCTGCTAACTGTGGCAGACTGGATAGTTCCTTAAATAATTTTCATGTGGGACCAATTTACATTTTGGATGCTTTTCAAACAACAACAATCTCAGCTGTCCTAATAATTTGATTACTTGGAGCTTGGTCACAATTGAGCATGACATTTGCATCACCTGTCTATTGTCCCTCTTTTGCATGTCATGATCAGTCTGAAGCTGGATTAAAAACTCCTTGGAAAACAGTATCTGCTGGATAAAAAAAAAAATGATACGATTGTATGTCAGCCATCAGCATCCTCAAATGTCCGGCTCTTGTCAGGCTTCTCAATCTACCCACTAATCATTAACGTCTTGGTCAGCATTGTACACAAAATATTGTGTTTTAACACTGTAGAGATAACACCATCTACCTCAATCTTTCTCTGAAACCAAAACCCACCTTGCCTTAAACTTGACAGCAATCCATTCGTGGATGCATTTGAAATACAGGATACTAAATGGATCAAAAGAGAAATTCTAGGTTTCACCCAGTCCTTCCTTTCTTCTTTTCTCCTCTTTTGTCTTTCTTGGGCTAGTGCCCCAAGCTTGCAATGCAATCAAGAACCTTTGAATTCTTCTTGATGCCCATCCATCTAGAAATATACTGATCAATGCAAAGATTAAGCAGGGGAATTTCCAAAACATACATGTCAAAAACCTTATCTGCTAGCTTAAACCTCACTCCAGATAGCATCCCCTCTAGGTGCTTAAACTCCTGCAGTTCTTGTACTGCAACTCCCAGTATCTGAGATGATCCAATAACCACTGTCTACACATTCAATTGGTTCACAACTAAGCACTGTGCAAATCTACAGCATGTTCAAACTATCAAACTCCATTTGATGCTTTCTTTTGTTGTTTTACAATTTACAGAATGCACCAGGTTCCATCCACTGCCCACTGCCAAATGCACAAAAATCAGACGTGCTTGCACCAGAACATCTTTTGTCTCTAGGATACAAGACCACCAGCTTTTTCTGGCGGTGCGACCACCAGAAAACACTGGCGGTCTCCCATGTCGTAATACCGGTAGCAGTATTACAGCGTCCAACATGCTGGAGGTGCTCACCTTGGGCCCAGCGGACCATGGAAAAGCAACGGGACGGGCAGAGGATCGGTGGTTTGGCTTTCGGCCAAGCCGCCAAACTTGTAATTTGGTGGTGAGGGCCTTAGTCCTTGAGCATGGCATGTTGGTTGCCCTTCATCAGTCTGTTCCTGTGGGTGGGAAATCGGGCAGGACGCAGTTGGTAGGTGCTGTGGAGGTGTGGTAGGACTTGCAACCTTCGTGAGCACACTGGTTTTTGTGATAAAGTCTTGGTTATGCTATATAGCTTCTTAAAATGTTCCTTTTGGTGGGTCAGTGATCGAAAACATGGCTGGGGCCATGGCTTAACACTCAAGACTTGGCAAGCACAAGGAGGAGATACTCCAAATCCACTTGTGCTGAGTCTGTGTCTGGAAAGGAAAGGCAGCTGGTCCTTGCAGAGTGTTCGTACTGTCTAGAGAGAGGCTTTTCATACCTGAAGAATGCACCACATGACAGAGCTCTGTGGACAAACCACATTTCCAAGCAGGCCATGACTGCTGCCATCTTGGAATTCTGTGTATAATCTCCCTTGTGTCCCACTGCATTTTTGTTACACCTTAGTGATGATATATTGCTGCAGCCTTGGTATGAAGATTTAGGATTTCCTAGCAAAGAACATGTGTTTTGCTTTGGAGTTGTTAAAAGCAGATTGGAAATACATGGAGAGATTTCCAAAGTCAAGTCATGTTAGAAAATCAAACTTGAACTTTTCATCAACATTAACTTGAACTTTTCTAAAGACTGTGGGACTGTTGTTTACACTTAAGGTTATCCTATTATGTGGTTCTTAAGTCAGGAAAGTTTGGCGGGCTGTGATTCACTGGGATAGAACACCAGGCCTCTATTACACTGGCTCACACACACACACATTATGTGAGCACTGCATAGACTTCATACACAATGATAACATACACTTGGAATATATGCTATGAGCATCTGGTAAGCACATACAAGTGGAACTTTACATGAATGGGCTAATAGGTCTGGTCACAACTATGGCTTCACAAATACTGTATGCTGCCACCACCAATCTATGTGCTAAACCCATCACAGGGAGCGTAGTCCCCTGTCTGTAAATGATGGTACACTTGGTGCACCTCTCCAGGTCACAGAACATGCCCATGGCTTCATGGTTGTCAAGGAGCAAGCTAAGGTCTCAGTTTATCAATGCTCGTACACCGTTTTGTAAATAGGCTCTTCATTAGTTTCCTTTTCCAACTGCTTTGTGCTGCTTATGTTACGGATGGCCATTTCTTGAGATTAGCTACATTTTGCTACCATGTAGTGATGGATGCCATCTTTCTAAAGACGATAATGAATGCCACTATAATAATTCTCAGTGAACTGAGGTTTTTGCACAGTAGAAAATTACAATATTGTCTATGGTACGAGATAAGACCTATATGCTGGCTCACACCTGGTATGACAGTGTAGGAACAGTGTCAATGGGTTTCTGAAAGAACAATTTGTACAGTATCACATTATTACAATTTTCTGATCCAACAGGTAAGATGATTTAGCTTTCATATATAATCATCACCTTATTTGGAATTCTGAGACAGGTTCAGCCAATCAGAGTTCCTAATATAGCTGCCACTACTGTTGTTTGATAGACAGCAGAGCAGAAAAAGACCACTTGCCTTTGTGTGTCTGCTCTGGGTAAGATAGGGGCACAGGTGCTAATAACCTCATTGGCTACTTGATGTTGGGTGTCAACAATTTTTAATTGCCTATTTAGAAAAAAAGAGCAACCTCGCTGTAGTGAAGAGATGGAGGATGCACAGATAAGAGTAATACTCTTTATTTAGAAGAGGAGCATCACCCAGGACGTACTGCAACCTGGTCAGCCCAGACTCATGAAGCAACTGAACTCTGCTGCTGGAAACCAAGCTCACAGTTCCTAGAGCACGTGCCGATGTTAAAAGAAAATATAGTTCATCACAATACTTTTAAAGTTACACTTACTACATCACCTTCCCCCTTACAATGAACAAAAATAAAAAATACTGAAGAAACTGTGTGAAAACATGTCTGCTAGAAGCGATATTCAATACATTATAAAATCCTTCAGCTTTGCTGAAACCTTTACATCACATGCCCCAGCTGGTCACTTGACTTCTTGACACCTTGTAAGAACAAGACATGGAGAAACATCTGCAGAGGTTTCCATGATAGAGCTCTTACATCTTTCTTGAGTGCTAGTTTCTACCAGAGGTTGAAACGACAAAGCCTAGTCAAATGCTACTATGGTACCACTTTTCTTAAGTATGATGTTGGCTTGTTGATCCATAAATTTTTTCAAGTACCACCATGCCTTTACTTACCTTTTTCACTTTGACAGGAGCAGAAAAAATGTATTCTTCTTTCCTAACCTTGGCAGGACTTTTTGTCACCACCCAATCTCCAACTGAAATGTCTTGGTTGAAACCACTGTGTCTGCATAAAAGTTGTTTTTCATTCTAATCTGATTAGATACCACTTTATTAGTAATGACCGCCATGTCTTGTGACACCTTATTGTCTCTTCCCAACTTATTCCTCATTTACATGGGAAATAAATCAGTGTGAACACTTCTCTGCCTCAAAAAAGAAAATGAGGTTGGACCTGTGGTACAATGTGGAGCAGTGTTGTGATATCACACTTTTGTTTAAAAAATCTTTTTACAACTACATTTGAAGCAATTACAATTTTTATACCTTCCTTAATGGGTTTGATTCCTCTCTCCACCAACCCTTTGGAAGTAGATGAGTATATGAAGTAGATGAGTATTTGGCTACTTGCATATGTTTGATATTGTCTGTTCAGATGTAAAGAGTGTGTCATTATCAGTGACAATGTTTTAGGTGCACCTTCCAAACAAATATTTTCTCCAAATATTTTAACAGAGCATAGATATTAGGAGACTCTACAAAAGAGAAGTATATCCATTTTGAAAAGTAATCAACAGCCAGTACTAAGTACCTCATGTTAACATGCAATGATAGATACGTCCTGGAAAAATCTAAAACCAATTTTTCCCAAGCTACGTTGGGAAAATACCCAGGATGAAAAAGTGACTTTTAGACTTTCCAATGTTTGTCAGAGAGCAAACATTCCAAGCATTTGTCTACCATGAATTTCACTTGGTATCAATACCAGGCCACCAATAATTGTTTAATTGGTTGAACCCAAATGATCATGGTGGGCCTTGATAACGATGATTGTGCGCAAACTCATAGGCGACACATGTCATCCCCTTTCAGCCCCAAGCCATTTACAATCCTCTGTGACTTGACCACATGACATCAGTTCACATGACAGGCACCTTTTTTGATGCCTACCCTGGATAATACACTCTTTAACCTTACAAAGGACTTCGTCATCTTGAATCGCCTTAACCAAACACTTTTGCTTATTACTGTACTGTAGTCACCTTCCACAACATCAGTTACAGCAACACATTCAGGCCCTCATTACAACCTCCGCGGTCTTCACAGAAGACCGCCGAGGCTGCGGGCGCCAGAACACCGTCAGTGCTGGCGGTATTTCTGGCTCCCTATTTTGACTTTTCCGCTGGGTCAGCGGATGGGAAGACAACGGCCTGCTGCGTGAGAGATCTTGAGCAGTGACAGATCAAAGAGATATTCCAAAAATGGGACCCCAAACCACCTGGCAATGAGCTCATTAACAAGAACAGGGAAAAAGGGAGCCCAGGAGTTGCTCCACAACTGCCCTCAATGTAGAGAATCCAGACAACCAGGCTCAACGCAGGTTACCAACTGGAGGAGCAGAAGAGGTCCTTACGAAACTGCTGCTGCTCCAACGAAGTGTTGGTCGAGGCTACAACCCAGGTTCATCCTGTCACCATATGTAACGGAGGATGCAGAGGTCAGAATAATACTTTTTATTTAGAAGGAGAGTATGGCCCACGAGGCACGGCAACCCGGTCAGCGCAGATTCCTGCAACTGAACTCTACTCACTGTCTACTCAGTCCTATAAATGTGGGGCAGGCTTTGTGCAGAGAGGATTAACTGCAGTTATCACTGTGAACAGTGGGCTAAAATGATTAATTTGATGATACAGACCCAGTTAATGCCTCCAGGGTGAGTTTTAAATAAACTGTCAAAATATTTTGACTGCCGGAGTTACAGGGAGAAAACATATAATTTAGGTGATGTGCAAACAATTAGCCTCAGTATTGGGCTATTGCTCTCTAATACAGAAGTTGCTTTGTATTAAAGTAATGCAAGGGTTTATATGTTGCAAGTCTTAGTACCACAGACCCTAACAATACTCCTCACTGAAGCAAGTGCTCTTAATAAAAATGAGGGGTGTGGCAGTACCTGAATTTACGGGGACATCCACTCAGGCCTATGGCCTGCTCATGAGAAAAGCAGAACCGACGGCAGTAACCATGGTGGTTGGCACAGGTCCATAGCGTGAATTCTTCTGCCTGCGGCCCACCTTGGAAAAGTAAACAGAAGAGAATCTAAAAGTACTTGTGACACACATAGTAGTCCTTTTTGTATTGATTAGATATAATCTATTCTCCCTCCACAGCTGAATTGAATAAGTCTACTAAAGAATAATAAGCTTTAAACTGGCTTTGTGGAGCTTTCCCTACTAGGATTTTGTAGCCAAATTCAGCATTTGATAGCACAATTTCACTATGTAGTTAGCTAAAAATCCAGAGCATTTGCAAGCAATTCAGAAAATCTGGATATGCAACACAACATGGCCTTATAGCTCATAGTGTAGGAAATATTTTTCTTCACTCCTTCTTTCCACTTCCTTTAATTTAATGTGATTATAGACCACTTGGAAGTGGTTCAATAGGAAGTAAAATGTCACAGAGAGTCCACAGCGTCAGCCCTGGGACAACAGGGCTCTCATCGGGTTCCAAAGTTCTGATAACTTCAGTCAGCAAAGCTTTCACAAACGTCACACAACAGACCCTTACTTTTGGGTGAACTTGGTCGCTGAAGCTTTGGACTGTGACTTCATTAGCACAATATTTATGAAAGGTAAGCAAAATATAAACTAATTCCAATCAGTGTCCATTGTTAGCTGCACTTTGCACTACAGCAAAATCCCATCAACTGATAGAGCCCACACTTTGCCTGAATGTAGATCTTTACATACTGTGCACTTGCCAGTGGTACTAAAAGAAATCTGTAAAGACAAAACAGTTGCAAAGTTGTTCTTATTATTGTGGAGCTACATCTCACTTGTGCTTTGACCAAATGTTCATAGTATGGAATGCGTAATATCTAAAACGGACAAAATGGAAATGGAATTTGTGTTAGAGCTTTACTCAGAAAGCATGCTTTTAATGGTTTGGTCTAAAGGGGTACAGTAGTACAGTAGGTTGTGAGGTAATAGAGTTTAAAAATGTACTGCGTGGACTTGAAAGGCTTAACATTTGGGTACATACCTTTGGTCAATATAGCATGTTCAAAAATAGTTATTTTTCACAATCACATTCATATATTTCAAGCCATGATTAACTGATGAAGGAGATCAAAACAATTTTTTCCACTAAATTCAAAACTATGACTTTGGTCAAAATAGTGATTTTAGTGCTTTGCAACAAACAATCACACAGCATAACACTACAGGGGTGGCAGTAAGAGTAAAAACAGAAGGACTAACTTATTTGTAAAACTAAATAGCAAATTTGACCAAAAGGAAAATTACATGGGTATTTTTATTTGAAAATAGGTGGCATTTTTCCAAAATTTACATTTTCACAAAAAAATGTGAATGTGAATTTTGGAATTTATGATTTTCATGAAAATCACAAATTTCAATTAAAAGGGTAAATAATCAAGGTTAAGGTTTGGTAAAGGCACTTGTAGTTTTGGGCTGGTGCATCCTGGTCTAGTCACAGGCCAGGCCAAGCAGTCGGTGCTTAGACTCGATTTAAAAATATCGAGAGATACAAATATTGCAAAATAAATATTGCAACAGATAAAAAGATTGTGATGCAGGATTATCATTGAAAAGAATACCGTTTTTTGAGGTGAGGAATTTCACTGTAAATAATATAGATGTTTTTAATATTGTTCACACTGATATAGTGGCTAAAATTTCGTTTTTTTCATATTTTAATGAGTTTTAGTTGATATATTAATTTGATGTCAATATTGTTGATATAAATGTTATTAATTGTTTTTAAATACAACTTGTAGTTTTAAGTGATTGAGGATTTTTTGTTAATTCTTAATAGTAATTTATAGTGTTGTCGTGGGCTGCTAGGTTGTTAGGGGGAGAAAGTGGGAAGTTAATGAGGTAATAAATAATTAAGAATGATTCAATATGTTTTGTTTAATCATATCATTGATATTTATATTTGATTTATGTAATAGCTATATTTTATTTGCAGGCTGTTAGGTTTGTGGGGGTTTAGGGTGGGAAGTTAAGTAATAATTATATAATAAGTAATCATTAAATGTTAATTGATTATTTAATTGATTTTTAATGATGTAATTTACAGAATATTTGTTCATGTTACTTATATTTTATTTGCCGGCCACTAGGTTTATAGGGGTGTAAAGAGGGAAGGTAATTAAGTAACATTTAATTAACAATGAATTATTAATTGGTAATTAATTATGTAATTGATTGTTATTTATGGAAAACCTATTTATTTTACCTATATTTTAGATGCAGGGTGCTAGGTTTGTACGGGTATATGGTGGCAAGTTAATTAATAGTCAATCACCTATTGATTATTTGCAATTTAATTGTTTAATTGAGTTTGAAATTGTAAATAGTGGAATAGTTATTTAATTTGATTTTAGTTTAGTTGTGGTATGCTAGTTTTATAGGGGTCTAGGGTGGGAAGGTAATTAAGTAATAATTAGTTAACAGTTAATTATTAATTGTCACTTAAGTCTTTAATTTATTTTAACTTTGTAAGTTATGGAATAGTTATTTTGTTAGTTATATTTTAAGCGTCAACTGCTAGGTTTGTAGGGGTATAGGGTGGAAAGTTATATACTCTGTATATACATATATTTTTATATTAGTTATGCTAATTAATATTTTTCTACATTCATAGGGTTACTCATATATGTAATGCGCTTGAAGTGAAGTATTTTCCCTACTTAGACTGCTTATACTGCCGTCGGAATTGTCAAATTAACATCTTTGCAGTTTAGCACTTTCCGTAATGTTGCAGGTTTAGAGTGGTAATAGTAAATTTTACCCCTCCAAAGTCCAAAACTTTCCCTACTGTTGCACTGACTGGAGTGGGAATAGTAAACTTGACCCCTACTAAACGTAATGCTTTTCCTACTGTTATACAGACTGGAGCCAGAATAGTACATTTTACCCCTCCAAAGTCCCACACTTTCCCTACTGTTGCACTGACTGGAGTAGAAACAGTAAGGGCCTCATTACGAGGCTTCGCGGTGGTGGTCAGGACTGCAGCTGCTGTGGTGGTCCGACTGCCACATTACGACTCCTGCGGTCAGACCACCAGGGTACCGTCGTCTCCACTGGGATCGATGATCCTGATGGCCTGATGGGGGCAGAGGTTGAAATCAGCCAGGGCGGTGCAGCATGCAGCGCTGCCCTGCTGATTACGACCTGGTTCTCCACCAGTCTTTTCATGGCGGTTTCACTGCCTTGAAAAGGCTGGTGGAGAACAGGTGCAGGAGGCCGCAGGGGGCCCCCTGCATGGCCTATGCACTTGGCATGGGCAGTGTAGGGGCCCTCCTGCCCAGCAACCTCTCAATGCTCTCTAAGTAAGCATTGCAGGGGTGTGGTGCCCCCTGCAGTGGCAACATTGCCGCCGGCTCAATTATGAGCCGGCGACAATGCTGCCTCCACATTCCCGCTGGGCTGACGAGTGGAAACTTTGGTTTCTGCCCATCAGCCCAGCTGGAAAGTCGTAATGGGTCTGGCAGGGAGGTAGCCAGCATGGCCGCAACCTCCCTATCAGTAGTTCGGGGGATGGGTCTTCCCGTCACCAAACGCCCTAAAACTAACTACTCCAAAGTCCATCACTTTCCCTATTATTGCGGCCACTGGAGAAGGAAAGTTAAATCTAACCTCTCACTTTCCCTACTGTTTCATAAATTAGAGTGGGAATAGTATATTTTATATTGCTAGACTCTATTAGTTTTCATAATATTAGTTAAATATATTTTATAGCATTAATTGTTTATTTTTATATTTTTATATATGTTTGTTTTTGTTTTTACATTTATTTTAATATTTATGGATTTGTGGAAAATGTCTTTTTGGATTTTTCAATTTTTACTATTATATTTATTATCTACATTAATGAATACATTTTTTTAATTACATTGTTTGTGTGTTACATATATATATATATATATACATTTATATAGTGTAACATAATTAACAATATTTATGTTACATTATATAATACATTTTTCATTTTAATACAGTTAACATATGAAAAAGTTATATGACGCAAACTAAATATTTTAATAAACATGCTATATATACATATTACCTACTGGTGGTTGCCAGTAGGTAGTTATAGTTTGGACCATGTTTCCATAAAAAAAAGGTTTTTGACTTGCCTATATCTATGGTACCATTTAATGAATCTTTAATACATTTTCCCAAAAAAGTGCCTCGATGATTCTTATGTGCACAGAAAGTTTTGGGGTGAGTCTTCTTTCACTCTTTTGGTGTAAATCCGTTCAGTGTTTTTTGAGAAATTAAAGGGAAAATAAATTTGGATATCTCGTTTCGATGTTTTTGCCACAAAGGTGTCGTATTTGTGAATGCATGTGCCAGGAGGAATACTGTGATTGGCTGGCTGCAACCTGACTAGAAAGTTGCGGCTGTCATTTTAGAGAATGAGCCATGGTGCCCGGGGCCGATAACTTACATGAAAAGTGGCAGAAGTGGTCAGGGTAGAGTTACCCTGACCCCAGCGCTGTCATATAGGAGTCTTTCAGGTCAAAATATGACCTTATAATTATTTTTTCCCATGGCTCACAATATTCTCAAATACATTGCGGCACTGAGCGTGCCACCCTCCCTGTGTAACATCAGGAATATGGGTGACAAGAAAAAAAAAACATTAAGGGAGTTAGTTATACATTAATTCATTCAGTTACTGTATAGTAGCACTGAGAAACTCATGCACTCAGTCACAGACCACTCAGACACGGATGCACTCACTCACAAACCCACTCACACCCTCATGCACCCATTGACAGATTCACTCATATTCTGACGCACGCATTCTCAGCCCCAATCACTCCCTCAGCACCAATTTGCAGACCCAGTCACACCCTCATGCACCCATTATGAGATCCACTCACACTCTTATGAACGCATTTGAAGACCCAGTCACACCTTCATGAACCCATTCACAGATCCACTCACACCCTTATGCACCTATTCACAGACCCAGTCACACCCTTATGCACCCATTCATAGATCCACTCACACCCTGACACACCCATTCCCATTCCCAGTCAGACCCTCACGCACCCATTCATAGACCCAGTCAAACTCTGATGCAACCATTCATAGGTCACCCCACACCCTGATGCACCCATTCACAGACCCAGTCACAGCCTGAAGCACCCATTACAGATTCGCTAACACCCTGGTGCACCCATTCACGGACCCACTCACACCCTTGTGTACCCACTCACAGCCCCACTCAGACCCTCAAGCACCTACTCACAGACCAACTCACTCAAGCACCCACTCACTGTTATAGTTAGGAAACAGAATTTTAAAAAAATGGTTGCAGGGACGTTGTAGTTAGGCTCACATTTTAAACATACAAAAAGAAAGAAAGTCACCTGTTATAGTTAGAGTTATCTCAAGTAACTATAACTCGTGCCATAAGGTAACTATAACTCGCGTCCTCGCCATGCACTGCCAATTACCCCACAAATTACAGCACTCGTGGCATCTTTAATAAAATCATTGATAACATCAATGAAATATTTGCAGTGAAATTTTTGATGAAAAAACTGCATGACGGGGCGCGAGTTATAGTTACCTTAGGGCACGAGTTAGAGTGCTGGTGCTGCACCCAGCCCAAAGCTTTGTAAAGTGTTTTTTGTCTGTCCTTGAGGGTTGGCACCTGGCATGGTTAAAGGCTAACTCCTGGAGCACAATGTTGAAGGCCACATTCAGCACATCAGCACAGAATGGGTACAGGGCAAGTGAATACAGTACATAATAAACAAAATAGAAAATCATTGTGAAAAAACTGTTATAGGTTTATTATGGTTCATTGAATACAAGGTTGAGAAAGTCCTGCAATTCATATATTCACTGCATGCAAGCAACATCAGCAATAGAAGGAAATACGTGAACCAGTAAGAATACTGTGAAACCAAAAGGCTACTCTATGTACAGTGGAATCAATTTGTGTGGCCAACCTAAGAAAATATTTAAAATATTTAAAATTGAATGCCCCCCAACACTCCTCTTTTACTGCTCCTGACTCTAAACTTTCAATGGTGAGAAATACATATGCTGATACTCTGAATCAAGAAGAGAAATTTAGAAAAGTGTAGAAGTTTCTTTACACCTTGATTATACTTCGGTGGGCACAAAATTTAAGGTGAATAAGCACTTTACTAGATTTTCCTTTCATGCCCATAGTCGACACTGGTATTTTAAACCCAAGTTTGGAGATAATTCCATAGATCTCATAATACTTGCATGTAACTCTAACATCATGCTATTAAGTAGCACCAGTTTCTGGTCGCTACCTTCATTCCCTTATTCATATGATAAATTATAATACTTGCTAATCGGCTTTAGCCCATTTGAACCAATACCGTTGCAGCATTTCATCTAGATCTTGGTTCAGAGTGTTCTGCGTGGAGCTAAATTTACTTTTTGGTTTTCTATTGGCTCAAATTTCAATTTAAAAGTCACACATTTTTAGCCAAGAGTGTACCTGCAGATCTCCCTGGTGGGATAGATTGTCTGGGCAGTGTGCTTTAGATTCACTTTATCACAGCTCTGTCCCTCTTACTTATCACTGTCTTTACTTAGTGAGTCGGAATCTAAAGCCAGAACCATTGAAATGCAATAAAGATTACCAGCAGCTAGGCAGAGCATGCAGGATTTAAAGCAGATACTTTAAAGACCATCTCAACAATATACACAGGGAAGATTTTAGGCAGCCTATGAATGATTCCTTAAAGATGTTTTGTACTCTTCCAGTCCAGCTGGTACATGAAGACTACACTGTTCGCCATTTGTGGTCCCCTTTAGCAGGCTGGTAAATGGCAAGAACAAAAAGTTCCAGGGTTCTCAGTCTTGTTTACTTTCTGTAGTTTCCATTCCTTGCCCTTCCCTCTGGAACTCATGAGAAAAAAGGAGGCTGGTGAAGAGATAATTGATGAGAAAGGGTCATACCCATGATGTCATTGCAGTCAAGGGAAGGACAATTACTCTTCTGCTACCCCAGGTATTTTGGTGAATCGACAATCATGCGTATTTGGTAGGGCACAATCAGTCCTGCCTACCAGTTTAAGAAGACCAGTTGTACAGCTACCAGGTCCTTATAAAGCTCAACTCCCACTAGTGCATCTGCTACTTGGAGCCTAAAACACCACATTGATGGTACCTCTTTGCAAAAATATGTAGGCAGTAACTTCAAGTTTGGTGTAGAGGAATTCACATGTGGAATGTCATTCCCCTGATCATGACTGGCCAGGTAATCCTCAGCCAAATTTTCCGGGTGCAGGAAAACATATCAAGTTTTAGCAGCCAGAACCCCTGGCCAGAATACTAGCTTTGGGAACCTGCTGTATTTTAGTCTGAACCTGTTCAGCTGGCCCTACCCAACTCTCAGTCAAGGCCCTCTGTCAGGAGACATTTTCAACATCTCTACTCCACCCCGTGACCCCCACCATGCTCCCTCTCTTTCCCAACACAGGAACCACCGCACACATTAGCCACCTTCTCAGAGCAGGTGGTAAATGTTTGCATCAAACTCAAAAGAATTAGTAATTATAGGCCAGATGTAAAAAAATGTATGTATTTGACACTCAGCTATTCACTTTACTTCACTGGCACCCACTATGGACTATGGAGAACAACGTAAAGGATATGTCACCAGCAAGAGATTCCTACTTCCATTCTAGAAATTAAAGAAGCAATCACACTACACTTTATAGTCAAAGCCTTTTGGATTCCTGCTTTAAGTACACCCACTTCTGAGGTGCAAATCCTGGGTGCTGCTCACTGCAATGCCTATTCTACTCTCTACTAAGGAATAATAATGAAATATAGATGTATGAACACCTGTATTTTTATTTACCTGGTGTAGGTGGTATCACAAACGCAGAGAGAAATATTTTGAGTGTTGGGCAGTCTTCACACAGCCATGCTTTTTGACAGCAGAACATATGTCTTTTTCTTGTTAATCAAGATTATGTTCTGACAAATTAACATTTGAATGCAGAAAACTCTATGCCTTGCAGACAATAAAAGGTCTGCAGAAACATGGGCTATATGCTAGCCTCTTAACGTTCAGCCCTACTTTGTTGCCAGTCAGAGTAAATTTGATTTGTTTCCTTAAATGTCAGCACTTTCTACCAGTAACTGCTTTGTATCAGGAGCCAGTGTATTGCAAGACACAGATGTAGTATAACATTTATATAGTTCTTACTCACTGATGTAGGGCGCTGATGCACTTGCTAACATGGGTAGCATGCTATACCATGTAGATTGTGTGGTATGGAAAATTTTACCTTTGTTTTGATATTATGTATGAAGTGTTTTCATCTCGTACGTGATGACCACTGAGGTGCGGATTATTGTGTTTTGGGGCACAGTGTTTAGTACTGTAGTGTACAAAGGTGTGTGAGAAATGCACGTGCAATTTATGGTTTTAAGGTCCCTTTATTGTCTTTCTTCTGATCATGGTACACTAAACTGGTTACCACACTGGTCATTCTGAGATGTTTAGATGAAAGTTTATGGTTCCGAGGAGGCAGTGGTTGGCAGGAAGGATGGGGAACCCTGCTGAGATGTACATTGTTACTATCATCCCATACCTGATTTCTATTGTGCGATGTCAATAAGTAGTCATTGTATGTAGCTATTTGGGACCCTCAGTACTGGACTAAATTAGAGCCCTCCATATCCTAATGGGGGCAGACAGATCTCTTTAGTTACTCCTAGTCTGGGTGGTTTTTGCTCTGGGCTGGTACAGACTGCTGAGTATGTTATGGTATTGGTATTAATGAAGGCCATGAAAGAGGAATTGACATTACTATGTATTACCCAGAGTAGACACAGGTCTGCCCTTCATAACATACCTGGACATAGAAAGTTGTGTGTTGGTTGGGCTGATCCATATCCATGGACTGTAGATTGTACTTGAAGGTTTGTGTTAGAAATGGGATCTCTAGTTGGCAGAGGTATATCTTTTTGTCTAAGTAGGGGCCACAATCCTAGTTAGGGTAAATCACACACAATCCAAATTATCCAGTGCGCACCCTCTGGTAGCTTGGCACTGAGCAGTCAGGCTTAACTAAGAAGGCAATATGGAAAGTATTTGTGCAATAAATCATGCAATAACACAGTGAAAACACCACAAAAATACACCACACAGGTTTAGAAAAATATATATTATTTATCTAGTTACATTAAGGTCAAAACGATAAAGATTCAGTAGGCACAAGTTGAAATATCACTTCTGCAAGATTAAAAGGACTCTTAGATCTTAAAAATCAACAGTTGTCGCTTGTTTCCGCAAAGTACGGGTTTGCGTCAAAATTATCATGCACGGAGACCGCAGAGGAGGAGATGCGTGGGAAATAAGGTGCGCGTTGGATGTCCCGACGCGGCCCAGAGGATGTGTTTTTCCACGCTGCAAAGGGCTTTACATCGATTTCTGGCGCAGTCTTGGTTCCTCACTGCAATGCAGGGATCTTTTTACCCCAGGGGCGATGCGTGGAAATCAAGGGCGTGCGGGATGAAGTCACAGGTGTTGCGTCGATCTGGTAGGCGATGCACCAAATTTTCTGTTGCACGGCAGGCGCTGCGTCGATTCTTCACTCAGGAAGTCGGCTGCGTCATTCTGGCTTGGCTGTGTGTCGATCCGGTGGGGCTGTGCATCAAATTTCCAGTCGCAAGGCGCAAGGCAGGTGCTGCGTCGATCTTCACTTGGGAAGTCGGGCTGCATCATTCCCGTTCAGCTGTGCAGTGATTTTTTCGTTGCAAGGCAGGCTGTGCGTCAATTTGTGGTGCACAGGGAATTCACTTGAAGAGATAAAGGGGGTCATTATGAACATGGCGGGAATCCCCGCCGTGTTCATGCTGGCAGTCTTATCACAGACCACCAGGCCCCTTGAGACCCCGCCGGCTGAATAATTAACATTCTGCTGGGCCGGTGGGCAGAAAAAGTGTTTCCACCAGCCGGCTCAGCGGAATGCTGGGCCGGGACATTGCCGATGGCTCCACATGGAGCCGTCGTCAATGCCGCCGTGCGGCGGGTGCAGCAGCACCCATCACGCAGATCACTGCCCATAAATCGTGCAGTGACCTGCGTGAGGGGGCTCTGCACGGGGGCCCCTGCACTGCCCATGCCCAGGGAATGGCTGGCGGAACAAGGGTTCATTATCCGGAGAGCAGCGCTGCTTGCAGCGCTGCCCTGTCGGACGAAGAATTCCGCCATTGTCAGGCTGCCTGTCGGCAGTAGCCTGGCAATGGTGGAAGGCCGCCTGTGGCGGTCCCCACTGTGTTCATTATGTTGCGGTCAAGACCATCATGCCGGTGGCAGAGATTTTCGCCGCCGCTGGCTGTGTTCATTATGTTGCGGTCAAGACCGTCATGCCGGTGGCAGAGATTTTCGCCGCCGCCGGCATGGCGGTCTCAACCGCCAAGTTCGTAAACAGAGCCAAAGTCTTTTTGGCCCTGAGACTTCAGAAAACAGAAGGCAAGCTCAATCCAATCCCTTAGAGAGCACTTCTCAGCAAAATCAGAGGCCAGCAAGGCAGCAGTCCTTCGCAGCAAGGCAGTCCAGGTGAGTCCTCTTGACAGGTTGCAGGTTCAGGTCCAGAAGTGTCTGATTTGGTGGGGTCAGGGACACTGTTTATATACACAAAAATGGCTTTGAAGTGGAAGAGACTTCAAAGTGTAGTTTTGAAGTGCACAAGGTCCCCTTTCAGTACGGGTCTGTGTGCCAGGGTCCGAGTAGAGGGTTTGGCAGTCCATTGTGAGAGGGCAGGCCAATAGCCTTTGTAATGGAAGTGTCAGGCCCTCCACCCTTCCAGCCCAGAAAGACCCATTCAGTATGCAGATGAGTGCAGGTGTGACTGAGTATCCTGTGGTTGTCTGGGTGAAATGCACAAGGAGCTGTCTGTCAACATCAGGGCAGTACGTGTTCTACGGGCGACTAGAATGCAAAAACCTAACAATTTCAAGCTAACATAATTTATGCATTGTGCTGATATGATGTTGCTTAACCTTTTGCATTGCAGAGTTTAATCTTGAAGACTTATGTTCAGCATGCATATAAATACTGTTCACATGTGATGTACTGCTGCAGGCTTTCAGACTGTGTCAGGGTGTGGTCCTCTTCCAGGGCCTTCTAGAAGCCTTCCCTGCAGCATGCCTGGGTGTGGTTTGTGGGAGCCAGCCCAGCTCCACATGCTCACTATTCAGAGGTCCCGGTGCAGAGCAGCAGCAACTTCCTGAGCTCCTGTTCCGGTGGTCTACTTTAATCCTCCAGGCCTTGCCCTTTTCACTTAGTGGGTGATCCTTGATCAGGGTGGTAAGACGGAGGTCGGACTGGGCCCTCGATCCCGTTATCGAAGACTTTCGAGTTCTTGGGCCTAATTTTGCATGATAAACAATTTTACTCTTGTGAGTGTGAATTTGCGCTTGGTCGTTTCATGGCATTTACATGCTGATACTCGAATCGGCAAGACGCACGATTCTTTGCTTGTGTGTTAACTCTTGATATTCATTGTGCGCTACCTTTTTATGGCATTTGCAAGGTAGCATTCGAATCGGCAAGACGCGCGATTCTTTTCTCGTGCTTAATTCATGTTATTCATTGTGCGCTACCATTCCTTGGCATTTACAAGGTAGCATTCGAATCGGCAAGACGCGCGATTCGTTTTCTCGTGCTGTAACCCTTGATATTCATTGTGCGCTACCATTTCCTTGGCAGTTACATGGTGGCATTCGAATCGGCAAGACGTGCAATTCTTTTCTCGTGCTTTAACCCTTGATATTCATTGTGCGCTACCATTTCATGGCAGTTACATGGTGGCATTTGAATCGGCAAGGCGCGCGATTCGTTTCTCGTGCTTTAATCCTTGATATTCATTGTGCACTACCATTTCTTGGCAGTTACATGGTGGCATTCGAATCGGCAAGGCGCGCAATTCTTTTCTCGTGCTTTAACCCTTGATGTTCATTGTGCCCTACCATTTCTTGGCAGTTAAATGGTGGCATTCGAATCGGCAAGACGCACGATTCATTTTCTGTGTGTAATTCATGTTATTCATTGTGCGCTACCATTCCTTGACATTCATATGGTGACATTCGAATCGGCAAGCCGCGCGATTCCTTTTCTGTGTTTAAAATCACGGTGTTCATTATGCGCTACCATTTTAAGGCATTTACTTGGTGGTTTTCGAGTTGGCAAGACGCGTGAGTTATTTCTCGAGTCTAATTTGAGTTATTCATGGTGCACAATCATTCTATGGTATTTACAACCTATGTGCGCAATTCATGTCCCGGCAATTTGAAAGAACAAAAAAAGCTAGAGTTCTAGATGTAATGTTATGTGTACATAATATGTTTCTCAAACACGATTCATATGATGGTTTAAAAATCATTCAGATTATTTCCTGATCCTCATGTAAAAGATAATACTTGAATTTGAAAGTTCCATTTAACCTTTCTTGATTCCCTCACAGGTACCCAGTCATCTTGAAGCCTAGTCATTTTAAGTCTATGCTTGGATTGTCCATGTTTTCAGAATGACAATGCTTAGAGTCATAGCCTAGTATTGATTCATATGCTTTAATCTTGATATTGTGTGTTTTAACCTTTTGCTTCCTACAGGTCTCCTTCCCAGCTGTTCCCTTCCTATTCCCCTTTTCCCCGCTTGGACTCTCTTAGACTCTGTGACATTTCTAATCAGAGTATTGTGGCTGTCTTGTGGTGGAAGTGTTGGGAACGTGCACAGGCCCCGAGGATCTGGTGACTCTAACACTGTTCACCAGCCTGTAGGAAAATCCTCCTTTTTGCCGTGGTCACCCCCAAACTTTTTGGACACGTACTGGTGGTTACTGACTCTTGGCTGTGCCTTGGGTACTGCTTACCAGTCCCAGGGCCAGTGCTCTGTGTAAACTGGATATGCAAATTAGGCTAATTATAATTGGCAAAATTAACCTACCTATAGGTCCCTAGTAAATGGTAGGGCATGGAGGTTTAGGGACCCAACATGGGTAGTGCCCCCATAGGTGCACTGCTGAGGTGACCAGTGTCATTTTAAGGGCAGGCCTGCCTTGCTGGCTGCTTTTAAATTAAAGTTACATGCAAATTCGACCTTGGAGTCGGGATTTAATATACCCTAATTCAGGTAAAGAGTTTTAAACTTTATCTAAAAAGTTGCCAACCTCAGCCCTGCAGTATTTTTGCTGCTTTGCTCTGATTGGCCAGCCTCTGGCAGCCTGGCAAGGCTGCCTTGATGAGGTGTGAAGTGGCCTGATTCAATACAAAGAGATGTGCCTGGGGGAGGAGATCTCCCCTCAGCTGATGGGGAAGCATGGAGGGGGGAGGGCTGCCTGCCAAACTGGCCTTCAAAGGCAGGGAAGGACATTTGGAGCAACCCAGCAACACCCTCACATCCTGCAAACCCAGACAATTAGGTGCCCCCTTGATTAGATTAGGAGAGGGCGGGAGAGGGGTGTGTTTAGGATTTTTAGCCACACTCAGCCAGATGTAACCTCCAAAAATCACTTTCAGCCATGATGGATTTTTGAGGAATGTTGCTCCCTGGGATTTTTTTTGCCACACTTCCCAGGAAGTAGTCATCAGAAGGGGAAGGACCCTGCCCCTGATTGGAGAACCAGGACCCTCCTGTTTTTCACCCAGGAGCAAGGATAAAGCTGGCAGACCTGCACCCACACCTCAGATCCCTATCAGATTCCAACAAGGAAGAACTACAGAAGAAGAAGGACTGCCCTGCTGGACCCCTGGCCTGCACCTGGACACTGCACTCTGGAAGACTGCACCAGCTGCACACTTGGGCTTCACCACAAGAAGGAATTTGCCTGGCTTCAACTGGTTCAAGGCGGGACTCCCTATTTGCTACAGGTGACAACTTGCTAACCAGAGTCACCTGCACCAACTCCTGAAGAAGCCAACCAGCTGACCACTGTCCAGTGGCCAAAAAAGAGTTTGTGCCAGGTGCATTCTGGGAGTTGTAGTCTGCACCCTCAAGGAGCATCTCAGAGATTCTGGAACATTAGGGAGAACTGTGGACCTCAAAAGAACCTTAAAAGAACATCTGGAAGAAGATCCAGAAGTTTGGAGAAGTTTGGGGAACTTTTGGAAAAAAGCTCCATAGAGGGACCGAACCGCCACAGCAACTCTAGCTGACTTGCCTCAACCGCTACCCGGCCTGACTTGCAGGTTCGTCCCGGTGAAGAAAATGTCCAAAAAAGTGACTAAGTCCGAACGTAGGAAGCTGACCAGGACCTCCCAGGCAGTGTATCCGAAGAGGGCTCCAACAACGTTGGATCAAAATTCAGAGTTGCCGCGGTCGAAGGATTTTCACCTCGGAAAAACGGCTAAGTCTGAAGGTAAAAATCTCCACCGAGGGCTCCCGCAACACGTATCTGAGGAAGAGTTCTAGGAGGTCGGATTGGACTGGCAGGTTCGTCCCACTGAAGAAAACCTCCAGAAGAATGACTAAGTCCTAAGGTAAACTTTGGACCGAAGCTTCCCGCGGGCTGTGGCCGAGCCAGGCTCCATCGCGGGCGGCCTTAAACTTTGACTTTGCCCCGGTGAAGGGGCGACCAGATGACCAGATTGGCGCTTTTTGTTTCTATGCGCTAGAAAGCATTATTTCTTTAAAAACTCATATTTCCGGTTCCCCTTATCCTATTTTATTCATTTTGGTGTCATTTTAAAGCTGAAAATATTTCCTATTTTTATAAATTGATTTTGGATTTTTAAACTGTTTCCTGTGTTTTATTTAATTACTGTTTTGTGATATTTGAATGCTTTATGCTTTGTCTCCTAAGTTAAGCCTTGTCGCTCGTTGCCAAGCTACCAAGGGTTGAGCTGGGTTTAATTTACTGAGACCTAACTGGACCTAAGTGGAGGTTAGTGGCCTATTGCTAAGTGTAGGTACTTACCTGCCCTTACCAATGACCCATTTTCCAACATTTTTGGTGCGCAGTGGTGGGATCCTGTACTTGTGTTAAGTATCACGTTACAGTTTTAAGTAAAGCAAATGAAAAATCCTTTTAATTGTCCTAGTGCAAAAATTGTTTTTAATTTTTAATTTGGATTAATTTCAATTGTTGAATTTTTGTGATTTTTCTAAATTCTTGTTTCCAATTTTTGCAAAACGTTTTTGTTGACACAAAGTTAGGGAACCATGGAGCTTGATCTGGCCACACTGACAGTAGTCCAGTTTAGGGGGTTGTGTACTGCGGGGGTTGCCTGCAACCACTGACCTCAGGAAGCATGTCCTGATTAAATCCCTGGCAGCATGGGCTGAGGCCCTAGAAGTCGCCCAGAGGAAGCTCCAGAGGAGGAAGAAGCAGGGGAGGATGCTAGATCCAACCACTCAGGGGAGGGAGGGCATCTAAGCCTAAGTGAGGAGGAGGAAGACCGGTCCTCACTGCACACAGTCACTAGGGTCATACCCAAAGCTAGTTGGGGAAGGGGGTCCCTTCAGGAGGAGAGAACCTGTCCCTCAGAGAAAGAGAGCTGGAGGCCCAGTTAGCATTTTTAGCTTTGGAGGTGCAGAAGCTGGCCCTAGAAGAGAAACAGTTGGCAAGGGAAGAGAAAAGAGATGGTGGCAGCGACAGAGAAGATGAGATGTCCATGGGTGTTTTTTTTTGCCCCAGATTACCCAAGTGGGTGGTTCCTGCCTATGTAGAGGGGGCTGAACTAGATAAGTGTCTGGGGGCTTTGAGAGGGCCCTCCAGATGAGGAGAGTTAAGCCTCAGTACTGGGGTTCACTTCTTTGGGAGTTGGTCCCCAACTCTGGGAGGGATAGGCTCCTAACCTTGAGGGGGGAGGAGGCAGATTCATACCCCAATATGAAGAGATGCTTAACTAAAAAGTTTGGTCTGACCCCAGAGCAGTATAGGCTCAAGTACAGGGACACCCAAAAGGCAAGTACCCAGTCCTGGGTGGACTTTGTAGGCATCTCAGTTTAAGCACTGGAGGGCTGCCTATAGGGCAACAAGGTAGGTACCTTTGAGGGGCTTTACAATTTGATTATGAGGGAGCACCTTCTAACCAATTGTGCCCAAGAGAAGCTCCACCAGTATCTATTTGACTCTAAGTTGACCAAACCCAGAGAGCTGGGGGAGGCAGCAGATGACTGGTTAAGAACTAGGGTTAACCAGAAACCCCTATGGGGTGATCAGAAAAAGGGAGGACATGGTTCTTCTCAGGGGAAGAACCAAGGGAAAGATGATAAAAAGCCCAAGGAGTCCTCACAAGAGTCCCCAAATACTTCTCAGGGTGGGGGACCCCCTGTCAAAGCCCAGCTCACCTGAGTCCTTGTTCAGTTCTGATGGAGGTTGAAGACAATCCGACCCCACCCTGAAACTGCTTGTTCCAGCACACTAGTTTTTAAAACAGTGCACTAAGAACAGAAGCTCAAGGGAAGGGGGGAAGTGGATAAAATAAAATAAAGAGACAACACCGTTCTTGCGTTTCCACTGTTGAAGTGCTGCACAAATCTGCGGCCCTTTCTGACTTCTGTAGAAACTGGTGCCTAATGAAACATAAACAAAGAACAGAGAAGTACAACCTATTCCTAACTGGGTTCCTGACTATCACTTTATTTATTAGAAATTCTCTTCTAAAAGTACCTCTTGGATCCTGGTCTCTAGTTTCCAGGTTTGGAATGTGTTACTGCTCTGGGATGTGCTTTCTATTAGTCTAAAGCTTCTAAAACATTAAACAAATACCGTTATCAGAATTACCAATATCAAACATTCATCTTAATATAACTAAAGCCTAAATTCCCAATAGCAGACTCACTTTTCCCATATTTCCAGAATCTTTTATAAAACAAATACTGTACTTTTACATCAAAATACAGCATGTAATTTGTGCAAGTCTTTGATTTACTGTTTGCCTTGCTGTTAATGGTTTCCACTGTTCGATTCTTAAAAGTTCCATAAAAAAAAAAAAAATGTTTGCTTCACAAAGTTCCGTAAAGTATTCTTGTAACAAAGAGTTTGAATCACAATGTTCGTGGAAGGTATCTTGTTTCAAATTGTCTATACACGAATCCAGAAATTGTTGTCAAAGTTCTTTCAGGTAATAAAAAGTTTTGCACTTACTTGTTGCTGACAAGAGATACTGATCAGTCTAACCTTGTCTTCTTTCTCTTTTGCAGGTTGCTTGTAGGAGAGAGGCTGAGGCAAGGAGGAACCGGAAACCGGACGAAGGAAGAGCCAGCAGCTGCGCCCATTGAAGCCAATGAAAGTCTGTAGAGAGCAGGAGTGCCAGCGCCGAGGGGTCTGTTCTCAGGTAAGCGGGAGGTAGACGAGCACAAGCACTGGGTGAGGCTCGGGGGCTGCCTTTTATAGACAGGGCTGCGTGTGGTCCTCACATGCTGCACATGTTCTTGAAAGGTGTGCAGAGCTGGGTGTGGTTTGAAGAGCTGAGTGTGGTCCTCACATGCTGCACATGTTCTTGAAAGGTGTGCAGAGTTTCAGTTATTATGCAAATGAGTTGAATTAACACATGGCCTAGAGAGGAGTGTTTTAAAGAAGCCTTGGTAAAAGCAAGGCCCAATGTGTAAACAAAACAGCACATTAAACAACATACACAGAAGCCTGGGGGGGGGGAAGGTGAGATAACAAGAAAGGCTTTCAATAGTAAGTTTAAAAGGGAGCTATTACAGAACCCACTAGTGCAGTGAGAGGGGACATGCTCTTTGCTGTGCACAAATCCTAACACCCCCGAGTCATTCCACTTCTAAGGGGAAAGGGTATCAGGGGAAGCATTATGATCTTGTTAAGGCAGGAAAGTTTCAGGAGCTTGCTAAGGCCGGCAAGTGCTTTGAGTGTCATCAACCTGGACACAAAAGAGGAGATGCTATCTGCTCCAAGAAGACCCCCACTGGTGGGCAATCCCAGGGGATTGCTAGAGTAGGGATGGGGGTGGAAGTTGGCCCCGGGCTGGGATCAGGGTACACAGAGGTCACCTTAGTATCCGTGGGTGGGGTGGACATTGCAACTATGGCCACCTTACCTCCCAGCATGAAGAGGTATAGGCAGAGGCCTAAAGTCATTGGGACTGAGGTGGAAGCTCTGAGAGATACAGGAGCCAGTGTGACAATGGTCACAGAGAAGCTGGTTTCTCCAGAACAGGTCATACCTGGTGTCTTCAACCAAGTAACTTATGCAGATAGCAGAACCAAACTCCATCCCATGGCCATGGTGAGCTTGGAATGGGGAGGTGTGACTGGCCCTAAGAAGGTAGCTGTAGCTCATGCCCTCCCAGTAGGGTGTCTGCTGGGAAATGATCTGGAAGCATCTGACTGGTCGGAGGTGGAAAGAAGGGGTCCATGCACAGATGCTGGACCTCCCTGAATGGGTGTGTGCTCCAAGAAAAAGAGAAAGGGCACTGGGTCTGGCTTGCCAGCCCCACTTTCCCTGCAAGCTCTGCCTGACTTGGCAGAACTCCAAGGGGCAGGCGGGCCCACCAGAGAAGTTTTGTGCCAGGGACAAAGAGAGTGTCCCACTCTTGAGGGCCTAAGGCAGACTGCTGCCAGGCAAGAACAAGGGGATACCAGTGGAACCCACAAGGTTTACTGGGAGGATGGAGTTCTCTTCACCGAGGCAAGGGACCCCAAACCAGTGGCAACCAGGAAAGTGGTGGTCCCCCAGAAGTATAGAGAATTCCTCCTCACTTTAAGCCATGATATACTTTTAGCTGGACATTTGGGACAGATCAAGACCTGGAACAGGTTGGTCAACCATTTTTATTGGCCCCAAATGTCAGAAAAAGTCAGGGAGTTTTGCAGCTCCTGTGTTACCTGCCAGGCCAGTGGCAAGGCAGGGGGCAAGCCAAAAGCTCCCTTGATACCACTGCCAGTGGTTAGGACTCCCTTTGAAAGGGTGGAGATTGACATTGTTGGTACCCTCGACCCACCAACTGCCTCAGGCAACAGGTAAATATTGGTGGTTGTGGACCATGCCACCAGGTACCCTGAGGCAATGCCCCTCAGGACAGTCACTGCTCCCACAGTGGCTAGGGCCCTACTTGGTGTGTTCACCAGAGTGGGATTCCCAAAGGAGGTAGTCTCAGATAGGGGCACACATTTTATGTCTGCCTATCTGAAAGCCATGTAGGATGAGTATGGTGTTACTGATAAGTTCATCACACCCTATCATCCACAGACCAATAGGCTGGTGGAAAGATTTAATAAGACCCTGAAGAGCATGATCATGGGTTTGGCTGACAAACTCAGGAGGAGATGGGATGTTCTCCTCCCATGCCTTCTGTTTGCCTACAGAGAGGTGCCACAGAAATAGGTTGGATTCAGCCCCTTTGAATTACTGTTTGGGCACCCTGTAAGAGGCCCATTGTGCTTGGTGAGAGAGTCTTGGGAGAAGCCTCTCACAGAATCCAAGGAGAATGTGCTGGATTATGTGCTGGGCCTGCGGTCACGCATGGCTGAGTACATGAAGAAGACAAGCAGGAACCTGGAGGCCAGCCAAGAGCTCATGAAGCCCTGGCATGACCAGAAGGCTACCATGCCTGAGTATCACCCAGGTCAGCTGGTGTGGGTTTTGGAGCCTATGGCTCCTAGGGCCCTTCATGCCAAGTGGACTGGGCCCTATCCAATTGTGGAGAAAAGGGGGAGGTCACCTACCTGGTGGATCTTGGAACTCCCCCGGGAATCCTCATATGATCCTGCATGTCAACAGATTGAAACCCCACCAGGACAGGGCAGATATGACAATGCTGATGGTCACTGATGAAGGGAAGGAGGAGGAGAGTGAACCTCTGCCAGACCTCCTGTCCTCAAATGAACAAGATGGGTCAGTGGAAGGAGTGGTACTCTCTCCCAAGTTGACATACCAGCAACAAAAAGACTGCAGGAACGTTTTGGAGCAGTTTGCTGGTCTGTTCTCCCTGACCTCTGGACTCACCAATTGGTGTGTCCATGACGTTGACACTGGTGACAGCTTACCTGTCAAAAACAAGCTGTACAGGCTGTCTGACCAAGTCAAGGCCAACATCAAAGCTGAAGTGGCTAAGATGTTGGAGCTCAAGGTAATTGAGCCCTCTGACACTCCTTGATCCAGTCCAGTGGTACTGGTACCCAAGCCTAATCCCCAAGGTAGGAAGAAGCAATTGAGATTCTGTGTGGACTACAGAGGTCTAAATGCAGTCACTAGGACTGAGGCTCACCCCATACCTAGAGCTGATGAGCTCATTGATAGGTTGGGGGCTGCCAAACTCCTGAGCACATTTGATCTGACCTCAGGATAATGGCAGATTGCCTTAAGTCCAGGAGCTAAGGAGAGGTCAGCATTTTCCACACCAGAGGGCCACTTTCAGTTCAAGGTGATGCCCTTTGACCTGAACAATGCTCCTGCCACATCCAACGGTTGGTGAATAGAGTCCTGTCTGGGTTGGAATCTTTCAGTGCAGCTTATCTGGATGATATAGCTGTATTTAGTTCCACCTGGGAGGACCACCAGGTCCACCTGAAGGAAGTGCTTCAGGCCCTGCTCCAAGCAGGCCTGACTATCAAGGCAAGCAAGTGCCAGATAGGGCAGAGCTCAGTTGTGTACCTGGGCCACCTTGTTGGTGGAGGCCATGTACAACCTCTCCAGCCCAAGATCCAGACTATCGTGGATTGGGAGGCTCCTAAAACCCAGACTCAGGTCAGGGTCTTTCTTGGCCTAACTGGGTACTACAGGAGGGTTGTTCAGAAGTATGGGACCATAGTGGCCCCTCTGAATGAGCTTACCTCCAAGAAACACCGAAGAAGGTCATTTGGACCCCAGAGTGTCAGAAAGCTTTTGACACTCTAAAGCAGGCTATGTGTTCAGCACCCATGCTACTGGCCCCTGACTATAGCAAGGAGTTTATAGTGCAAACAGATGCTTCAGAGGAAGGGATTGGGGCAGTGTTAGCACAAGTTAAT
Organism: Pleurodeles waltl; assembly: GCF_031143425.1. NCBI lineage: Eukaryota > Metazoa > Chordata > Amphibia > Caudata > Salamandridae > Pleurodeles > Pleurodeles waltl. The sequence continues at coordinate 91,793,927 of NC_090447.1, forward strand.
GAAGAGGGCCAAGATCAGTTTCCTTCATCAGCAGGCGACTGCTCCCCAGAGAGAAAAGATGGAGGGCCATTGAGAGGGAGGCCTTTGCTGTGGTCTGGTTCCTGAAGAAGTTGAGGCCATACCTGTTTGGCACTCACTTCCGTGTACAAACTGACCACAGACCTCTCCGATGGTTGATGCAAATAAGGAGGGAGAACCCAAAACTGTTAAGGTGGTCCATTTCCCTACAGGGGAACGACTTCACAGTGGAGCACAGACCCGGGACTGCCCATGCCAATGCAGATGACCTTTCCAGGTTTTTCCACTTAGCTGATGAGGACTACCAGGGTGTAGGATAGTACCCATCACCTTTCATCTGGGGGGGACAGTGTGTTTGCCCTGGTCACCCCCAAACGTTTTGAACAGGTACTGGTGGTTACTGACTCTTGGCTGTGCCCTGGGTACTGCTTACCAGTCCCAGGGCCAGTGCTCTGTGTAAACTGGATATGCAAATTGGGCTAATTATAATTGGTATAATTAACCTACCTATAAGTCCCTAGTATATGGGAGGGCATGGAGGTTTAGGGACCCCAGCATAGGTAGTGCCCCCATAGGTGCACTGCTGAGGTGCCCAGTGTCATTTTAAAGGCAGAAAGTTACATGCAAATTCAACTTAGGAATCAAAAGTCCCAAAGTCTTAAAGTACTTTATTTTTACATATAAGTCACCCCTAAGGTGCCCCTAGGTCTGGGTGCCATGTAACTATAAGCAGGGACCTTATAAAAATAGTTTTATAAGCCCTGGTGAGGTACAACAGGCAAATTTGTTTTTCCCTCATTGTAGTGACTAGCCTCCATAGGCTAGAATCGGGAGACTTTATTTTAATTTTTTAAATCCCCTTAAGTAGCAGACACCACAAGTTTGGTATCAAATTAATTGTTATACAAAATCCCACAAATTCCAGTTATTGGATTTAATATAACTTGTTCAGGTAAAGAGTTTTAAACGTTACCTGAAAAGTTGCCAACTTCAGCCCTGCAGTGTTTTTGCTGTTTTGCTCTGATTGGCCAGCCTCTGGCAGCCCGGCCAGGCTGCCTTGATGAGGTGTGAAGTGGCCGGGCTCAACACAAAGAGATGTGCCTGGGGGAGGAGATCTCTCCTCAGCAGATGGGGAAGCATGAAGGGGGGCGGGCTGCCAAACTGGTCTTCAAAGGCAGGGAAGGACATTTGGGGCAACCCAGCAACACCCTCACATCCTGCAAACCCAGACAATTAGGTGCCCCCTTGATTAGATTAGGAGAGGGCAGGAGAGGGGTGTGTTTAGGATTTTTAGCCACACCAGTAGGTGGGCTCAGCCAAATGTAACCTCCAAAAAACACTTTCAGCCATGTTGGATTTTCGAGGAATGTTGCTCCCTGGGATTGATTTTTGTCACACTTCCAAGGAAGTGGTCATCACAAGGGGAAGACCATGCCCCTGATTGGAGAACCAGGACCCCCCTGATTTACACCCAGAATCAAGGCTAAAGCTGGCAGACCTGCACCCACACCTCAGTTCCCTACCAGATCCCTATCAGATTCCAACAAGGAAGAACTACAGAAGAAGAAGGACTGCCCTGCTGGACCCCTGGCCTGCACCTGGACACTGCACTCTGGAGGACTGCACCAGTTGCACACTTGGGCTTCACCATAAGAAGGACTTTGCCTGGCTTCAACTGGTTCAAGGAGGGACTCCCTGTTTGCTACAGGTAAACACTCGCTAACCAAAGTCCCCTGCACCAACTCCTGAAGAAACCAACACAACCAGCTGACCACTGTCCAGTGGCCAAAAAGGAGTTTGTGCCAGGTGCATTCTGGGAGTTGTAGTCTGCACCCTCAAGGAGCATCTGGAACCTTGGGGTGAACTGTGGACCTCAAAAAACATCTGGAAGAAGATCCAGAAGTTTGGAGAACTTTAGAGAACTTTTGGAAAAAAGCTCCATAGAGGGACTGACCCGCTGGGGCAACTCTAGACGGCTTGCCTCAACCGCAACCCGGCCTGACTTGCAGGTTCGTCCCGGTGAAGAAAATCTCCAAAAAAGTGACTAAGTACGAACATAGGAAGTTGACTGGGACCTCCCAGGCAGTGTATCCGAAGAGGGCTCCAAGGACGTTGGATCAAAATTCAGGTTTGCCTCGGTCGAAGGATTTTCACCTCGAAAAACTACTAAGTCTGAAGGTAAAAATCTCCACCAAGGGCTCCCGGAACGTGTATCCGAGGAAGAGTTCCAGGAGGTCGGATTGGACTGGCAGGTTTGTCCCGCTGAAGAAAATCTCCAGAAAAACGACCAAATCCTAAGGTAAACTTTTGACCAAGGCCTCGAGCCAGGCTCCATCATGGTCGGCCTTAAACTTTGACTTTGCCCCGGTCGAGGTGCAACCAAATGACCAGATTGGCGCTTTTTGTTTCTATGCGCTAGAAAGCATTAATTCTTTAAAAATTCATATCTTCGATTCTCCTTACCCGATTTTATTCGATTTGGTGTCATTTTAATAATTTAAAAATATTTCCTACTTTTATAAATTGATTTTGGATTTTTAAACTGTTTCCTGTGTTTTATTTAATTACTGTTCGTGATATTTGAATGCTTTACGCTTTGTCTCCTAAGTTAAGCCTTGTCGCTTGTTGCCAAGCTACCAAGGGTTGAGCTGGGTTTAATTTACTGAGACCTAACTGGACCTATTGGTAAGTGTAGGTACTTACCTGCCCTTACCAATGACCCATTTTCCAACACAGCCAAGCCCAGACGTCAATTGGAGACAGGCTGTAAGGTATAGATGGATTTTAAGTGAAGAGAAATGCTCACTTTCTAAAAGTGGCATTTCAAAAATAGAAATGTAAAATCCAACCTCACCAGGAAGCAGGATTTTCTATTACTATTCTGTCCATACTAAACATGACCTGTTTACCCATTCCTGATCAGAATCTACCACTCAAACAGTACGTGAGATAGCCCTAATGTTAGCCTATGAAAGGAGCAGGCCTCACAGAAGCAGAAAACAAATTTAGAAGTCTTCCACTACCAGGACATATAAAAAACGCATGTATATGTCCTGCCTTTTACCTACATATCACCCTTCCCTATGGGTTAACTAGGGCCTACCTTAGGGGTGACCTACATATAGAAAAAGAGGGGTTTAAGGCTTGGCAAGTACTTTTAAATGCCAAGTCGAAGTGGCAGTGAAACTGAACACACAGGCTTTGCAATGGCAGGCCTGAGACATGGTTATGGGGCTACTTATGTGGGTGCACAATCAGTGCTGCAGGCCCAATAGTAGCATTTCGTTTACAGGACCTGAGAACATGTAGTGCACTTTACTAGTGACTTACAAGTAAATTAAATAGGCCAATTGTGTATGAGCCAATGTTACCATGGTTGAAGGGAGAAAGCACATGCACTTTAGCACTGGTTAGCAGTGGTAAAGTGCGCAGAGTCCTAAAACCAGCAAAAACAGTGCCAGAAAAGTGGAGGGGGCAGGCAAAAAGTTGGGGGATCACCACCCAAAGGCTGTCAGGTCTAACAGTGTGATTATTATTTTCTGTTCCATCTGAGGGTGCAGCATGATGGAGTCATGTTAGAAATGTAATGTACAGGTATAATGTTCCTTTTCTTTGAGAGGCTCTGTGGATGATGCTGAGTGCATTGAACATTGCAGAAGAGGTGTCATGAATAACCTTGGGTGGAAGTGGAGAAGAATACTTGCAGCAGCATTTGAATTACTTGTATTTTGTGTATGATGAAACTGGTGGCATCATGGTAAAGGATGTAGTCATAATCAAGCCGGGAGAATTCAAGATTAAGGATAGTGTTTAGCTTTTCTTGGTATCTAAGGTATGGGTAGATGGCACTGTGTAGTAGGTGGTCTTTGTGACCTTGTTGACACGTTGTATCAAGGATAAGCCTGAATACATGGTTGCTCCTACATTTCTTACAACTTTTGATATTGCTGGAGAGGCCTCAATTTCCTTGGGCCATGTGGAGGTAGCTTAGTGTTTTAACCACCCTCACAGGTTATTATTTCTGTCTTTGAGGTGTTGGGCTCTAAGTTTAATTGGTTACTCAATGTCAATACATTTATAGCTCAAAGACAGTTGTCAAGTTTTGATTTGTAGAGTTCTTCCAGACCATGTATTTTTACAATGACGTACATCATCTGCATAGTTGTAACTGGTGAGGATGAAGGATCTAATCAGGTCTGATACAGGGGTAGGTAGATTTTGAAACATGGAGGAAAAGTAGGTATACAAAGTGTTGCCTGCCTTTGAGGTAAGAGGCAATCCATTTTAGAGCATTTTCTCCTATTCCAACACAATGGAGTCTTTGTAGTAGCATGTAGTGGTGCAAAGTGCCATACTAAGCTGATAGTTCCAGAAGACATATGGCGTCACTCCATTCCTGTGTACTGTGATTTCAGGTCTTCCCAAATGGTTACGAGGGCTGAATCTGTGCCTCTACCTTTTCTGATTAGCAATTCTTGGTCTCACATTGTTAGTTTGCCCTGTAAACTTGGAAAGTTGTGTAATGGTTGCTCTTTCAATCTTTTTACATAGGAAAAGGGCACTGGACGTTGGTCACCATTACTGTATCTTAAATAGGTCAAGATTTTTCTTTGGAAGAATAATCTAATGAAGGAGGTTTCCAACTTGGGTGCGAAAGAACATACTTCTGAGAACTTGTTGAGTAAGCCTCTCCCTGCACTCCCCGTGCAGGTTATGAAAAGGATATCTTTAAAGATTTTTGAGATCGCAGTCTGCTCGTGAAAGCAGGAACTGGTGAAACGGTGAGTTGTAAGGCACACATCTGTTAGTAGAATGAGCAGGAGATGATAGACTGAGTTGAAGGAGCAAGTGATGGCAGTGCATATGGAATGATAAAAAACTTAAATATGTATAAGAGAAGAAGGATTTGGGACTGTAAGAGGGAGGAAATAGATGTGACTGTCAGTGTGTACGCTTCTTAGGCCTTGATTTGGCCTGAAAGGAAGGGAATAGTTGTGCCATTATCTGTGTACTGTCAGGCTCTTGTGCCAGCATCTTTTTTGTGGTATCTTGAGCCTCTTCCATTATGCACCGCACACTAGTATGTTTGTGATGTTTGAGGATGGTGTCAGTGGAAGGAGCTGCTGGTCTGCTCAGGAGTCCCTACCCCGCTTTGTAAGTCCCTTCACAAATGACTTTAAACCCTCTTCCTGCTGTCTGTACTCACCCAAATATTGATGAATATTAGTGAAGGGTGCCTAAAGACTACAAAACCTTACAATGTCCTGTCTGCTTACCTCGATTTTGTTCACAGACAAAACGTTGTCGCCTGTTACTCAGCCAGATTCCATTCTGGATGTGGGCATGCCTCAAGGATTCATTTAAGCATCAAAGAGCTGTACAGCAATGCCTATATCCATTTAATGAAGGGGATGTTCTTTTTGCCAGACAGATGTTATTTGAAACAGCACCAATTGTTGACACAACAAGGTTGATAGCAATTATGCTTCCTTTTCAAGACTGCTGTTAGAAAATGCAGAATCTCTAAATATACCGAGCCTGCGGGGCTTGGATATCTGCTGTGTGTTATTCATCAGCATGTCCAAGACTCTCACCTCATATTATGCTCTGTAGCAAGACCATCTGAGGCAGTTCAACCCATGGTGATGCAGACCTCCATGCTGTAGATTCTGTCTATCTATAGCTGCCACGTTTTCAGGTGGCTTATGTGTGACATCCATAGTTTCAATGAAGTTATAAGTGATATTTCACTGCCAAATGTGTGACACTTAGGAGTGACACTTTCTAAACCAAGCAATGAAGTGCATTGAAATAGCTAAGTAGCAAAAATAACAAACTTTTGAGGAATGAGAAGCTCTAAAAAATATCTTGAAACGTATGAAAAACTCCTGAAATGGAAGGTTACTAAATTACAGGCTCTTTCTAAGAAGACCATACTGTAAAACAATTGTAGCACCATCATTCACTGGAATTAAGCCTGAAAAGACATTACCCAGGAATCAACATTATAGGCACCTATTACGTTTTTGAGACCAGTGAGCCCGAAAATATAATGAAATTAAGAAGAACATGCCTCTGTTTGTCAGTACAATATAGCTAAAACAGGAAGGCCAGCCTAGTAGTTTAATGCAGATGCTGCAGAGGTGAGTGAACTTCAGGGAGGAGAGCATGTATGTCTCATCTGACTAGACTGTGCCATCAGAAGTGCCTAGAGAGTGTGTTTCCCAGTATAAGAGCTTGCTTTGCGTGTCTTTAAAGTTATTCAGCTTGGCTTGGAAGGGGGGCACTGGGAGGCAGGAAATGCTGATTCATGTAGGATGAATAGTTGCAGAAGGTCCATTCCTGAGCTGTCAGAGAGCTCATCTGTGTCTGCCAGCCAGACGGAAGAGGAAACACCTCTCCACCAGGGCCAGTCTAGGACAGAATATAAGCTCGGGCACCAAAATAAAAGTGGTTTCCATTACCAAATCAGATAGTTAAAAACAGTAGTCTACATGTACAATTCGGGGCAGCTTTAAACTAATCAAGACTTGCTGCATGGGTGTTTTGCAAGATATGAGAGACTGTGCATTTATGCTTGTTGCAGTTTTGTGGCAATATTGAGGAAATCAACATGAAAACCAGCTGCAGCAGATCCAACAGGCCCCTAGCCAACCAAAAGGATCAGCCCATACACACTGACATGTCACACCTACACTTCGGGAACTGGACTGCATTGACTAGTATGAGCACATTCCAAGTGGTGGTCATGTCCCCATTAATGTGCAACTAATGTATTCAATGCAGTAATGTGGACGCCAACACAAAAATGGGTTAGTCTAACCCCTGGTGCGTGATACTTGGGGGGGCTGCCTCTCTGTTGCTGTTGTGAGTTATACATTCTCTGAGTGTGTCTTAATTCGACTATACTGTTTTATATCTAGTGATGCACACATTTCTCCTTCTGCATCCTGACTGTGAGAAAACTGTAGCAGAGTCTTTATATGTAAACTTTGCCAAGAGTGCCTCTTGAACTATTCATTGCAGCACAATATTGACTACTGTTAGGTATTTCTCAGAGATAAGCACACCATTTCAAGCCTGCTAATTGTGCAACCCATTTTCAAGTTTCTATCGAGTTTTGTATTTCACTGTTGTCTACACATAATGATGATATACACACAGGGCCTCATTAAGAGTTTGGCACTGCCCAAAAACTTCACCAAACGTAGATTAGGTACCCGTATAACTTGCACTAAGCACATATCCAACACCTTCAACGCACGCCCACCACACACACTTGCATCTCTACACTCCATTTACTCCCTGTCACAACCTCATTACACAGCACCTAACCATTGTATCCATTTTTTTCTTGTTTTCCACCACCATGTCATCACAGAAAAATCCCTGTTTCACAGATGACGAGTTAGGAGTCATGGTGGATGAAATTATTAAAGTAGAGCCATAATTATTTGGAGCCCAAGTCCAGCAAACTACTATCGCTCGGATAATGGAAATGTGGCAAAGGATAGTCGACAGAGTGAACTCTGTAGGCAGCTACCCTGCACAAGGGATGACATCAGGAAGAGGTGGAATGACCGCAGGGGGAAGGTTTGTACCATGGCCTCCAGGCACCAGCTTGCAGCCCTGAAGACAGGTGGTGGTCCCCCACCTCCTCCCCTACAACTAACATCATGAAAAGAGAAGGTCTTGGCCATCCTGCATCCTTAGGGCTTGTGTGGAACCCTTGGGGGAGCAGAGTTGTCTAAGTCACAACAACAAAAATGGCACCAAAATGTATTGACATGCATGCTCTCTGATCACCTCTTGCCACCTACTATGTCACCCCACTCAACAGCCCAGTGTTCACCTGTCCATGTACCCCTGTTTTGCCTCCAACACTTCAAGTAGGCTCACCTGGGGGAACAACATCTGTGTATAGTGGTTGTAGTACAGGGATCAACAGCACTACAAGTCCCAGCAGGTACTGTTCTACCATAACTAAAACAAGAACGGTGTAGCCTAATCAAAATTACCTTGTTTGTCAACTCCCCATTGGAGTGTACCAACCTGAGGGGATCTCATCTGTTTAGTGTGTGGGTCGAACAGGCAATGACAGGAATGCCAAGGTCAGGAGGCACTGGGACGCTCACTACATTCGGCCACAATGGTGTGTTCTGCTAGTATGACCATTCTCCATTTAATCAGCCATTCAACTGCACTCACCTGAGGGGATCTCAACTGTATAGTGGGTGGGTAGGACAGGCAATTACAATAATGATAGGGCCAGCAGGCACCGGGACTCTAACTACACTCAGCCACACCTGTGTGCTCTGTTACTATGACCATTCTCATCTATTCAGCCTTTTATATGTACTCACCTTACAGGAGGAAAACTTTATAGTAAGTGGAATTCAGGGAGTGAAATGGTTAGTACTCATAGGGGGATCCCTTACTCACACTCCAAGCAACAGTACAATGTACACCTGCGAAAATACCTTTACCTGAAAAAACAATCATGACGTGTACACACACGGGAGAGTCAAATTGAAAAACTGAATGTAGTAGAGGGAGTCACATGATTGCTGACGCCAAGAGGCTCTGTCTACCCAATCCAATTACCCAGTCCACCCTGAATGTGCTCAAATATCCCTGTTGGTGTACTTTTTATGAAAGTCCACTCACTTCAGAGGACGGACACTGTGAACTGTGAGTTGAGTCAAGAGTAACGTCTGAATAAATTCAAGGAGGATCAGGCCATGAGACGCAAAACACAGACCACTGTCCATATGATATTGTACCACAGTCCCTGAACCCACAATGAGCGTGATATACATGGGCAGGACAAGGATACAGGTCATGGTACATCCTGTGATGTGGAAACACACCCAGGTCCATCTAGAGCTGACATGCTAAGAAGGAAATAGTGTAGACAGGAAGGTCAGCTAAAATTGTCTTGAAGGAACTTCCTACACAGATCAAAGGCCCCAAAATGTGATGTGTATGTTGTATGGCATTGACAGCAGTCACATCCAGAATGCACTGACCACAGGATGACAACTATCACATATCATCCAAGGTTCTGACAATGCTTGGATGACAAACAAATAACTTTCAAGATGACTCAAACAACATACTGCTGAACCAATGTCCTGCTTGCACTGCTGGTAAGACATGAGTCTATTACCATCCCTCCAACAGCTAAGGATTCCAGACAGTCTCAGGCCAGGTAACTGAACAGGAATTGGTACATGGCTACAATGTCAGCTCAGTACAAATGACAGTATGTGTACCTGTCACATAAGGGAAATTAGGAAATACAATGTGAACATGGCCCTAGCCCAATGTCACTGTCAACTATTGGAGGTAGATGTCACAATACAACCACTGGCATTGTCTCACCACATCAACAGGTTGTGCTGTCACTGCATCTTTTACTGCTACTACCAACGCCACAGAGGAGACTGCCACTACCCCCATGGAGGAAGCCCTCAGTGAAATGAACACTCCTAGACTGTTGGACATTGAGGACTGTTCTGGCCCATCCGGGCCTCAGCGTTACTATATCGCCTCTTCCCAGCCCCATGGCCTCAACATCGCAGGCAGCCAGTCACCGCCAGACCTGCATCCCTACAACAGTCTCCAACATCTTGTGACCCCAAGTCTAGGTTTCTGAGTCACAACCTGCCAACACTAACAATAGTGGACCTGGAACCAGTGAAAAGGGACAGGCTGTAGCAAGGGCACAGGCATGTGGTGGTTGAGTGGGTGGGAGGGATGGTTTGGCCCAGCGGCAAGAGGCTGATGTCCCTGGCCAGGATACCATCAGCCAGGGCTTGGGTGCCTACCAACTTGCCCAAGGATTTATGGTACTGAACGAACTCAGGGAAATCAAAGAGCTACAGAGGGATTTCCATTGTGAGATGCAGGAAGCTTGGGAGGCCCACAATACCAACATGGCCTCCCTAACAGGGGTCCTGAGGGACATGAACAGTACCCTGAGCAGGGATTAGCAACAACTTCACACCCCTTTGCTTTGGTGCATCCACACCAGGCCCTTCATCAGTGCCAGCCACTGGAAGGGAGGCACTGGCAGGGGAAGCACCCGCCTCGGACACCCCTGCCTCTGTAGTTACTGAGCCCCTCTGCAAGTGGGGACATCCAGCCAAGCATCCGGGTGGTACGGGTGGCAAGACACCAACCACTGCCAGAACTGACAAATTCCTGATGTCACTCCTTTGTGTGCCACGGACTCACTCTGTTGACTGTTCATTAACCGCTTTCCATTTTCCATGCTAGTAGGACACTGGACTCTGGACCCCAAACGTTGTAGCCTCTACTCCATTGATTGCATCCGCCATGACTGATCCCTTCACCTTAAGTATTGTTTTTTATCCAGTATCACTATTGATTTTTACTGTAAAGTAAATAAACACCCCATCACTAAAACACTGCCTACAACCTCTCTTTTTTATCTGCCTGGAATGTTGAATGATATTCACATGTAATGTACATGCTTAAGACATTAGAAGACAATGGATGGAGGGAGATGTCTCAGGTAGTGTCATACTGAGGATGACTAGCAACACAATGTCACAGGTGTCTAGTCACATCAAAACTTTTATTGTTCTGTATTGCACATAAGGTCTTAAAAATGTCTGCACAGTCATAGCCAAGAACGTCCTAGCCATATGGAGTCAGGCCAGATATCCTATTACTAACATGCACCAGACCACACCAGTAAGGGCCTGTAAGACTTTGTTCCATAGATTAGGCAAAGAGAGTATGGGATTTTGTCACCAGTGTGACTCTTATCACATACCAAAACCAGGCCTGCTAACATAACATACGCCATGGCACAGACAGAGGGCATTACAACAGAGCCTGAGCCCAGGCCCTTTCCATAACAATGAGCAAGCACCTGGTGAAATGTCACAAACCTGTTACAGTGTTGTGGCACAGGCACACTGGCCTGCAATGAGGAAACACATTGACAGCCACTAACAAGTCATACAGGATCAATGTCAACACAATGTGAAAGTAGAAGGAATGGATTGCACAGGATGGTACATGTTACAAGGCCACATGATCACACACATGAGACCATTGGACCAAAACACCACAGCAAACATGTCTATTGTGTAGCTCAGATTCCTGCCCTCCCACGGTCCAGGCAGCCTTGGCATAGGACTCATACACCCCAAATCTGTGACAAACAGTGCCTGGATCAATCCATGTCCACTTCACATGTCAGACCAGCAACAGCCACCTGCCAATGACACAACTCTGACATGCCCACATGAGGATGGCATAGTGAAGAGACCTGAAAGGAATAAGTTATATACAAGGGGTTTAGGCAGGTAAAGGCATACATAAGACATAAGCCTTACTTCAAACTTAATTTGTTTCACTGACAGTGCAATGTGACTGCCCCAAACAAAGGAGATCCTCAAGAGAGTTACAGCTTCAAGCCTGATGTAGAGAGCAAACCTGGCTGTATGATGTATAGCATGAGATGCCCTGTCTCATGGTAACATAGATACCCTTCTCAACAAATCCAGACCCCTACAGCACCCCATGCACCCACAGTAATCACAGAACATCACATAATTACACTCAAGTGAAGTACTGATTGATGAGATCTGCCCATATGTCCCCACCTTCATTCTCATCACTGTCAGTCTCATTTGGCATTTCAGGAGGCTCACCCGGTGTCAATGCTAGCTCCCCCTGATCAGGGATATAAACGGGATGTTTCTCCTCAGGGCAAGGTTGTTGAGCATGCAGGAGCCCACAATGATCTTACACACTTTTATGGGTGAGTAGAGGAGGGCTCCACCTGTCTTGTCAATGGCCCGGAATCTTGCCGTCAGAAGCCCAAAAGCCCACTTCACAACACACTGTGTCCTTCCATGTGCCTCGTTGAAGCAGACTTCCCCTGGCATAGTTGGGTTCCTCACTGGTGTCAACAACTAGGGACGGTTTGGGTATGCAGAGTCCCCTGTAAGGGAATGCGACATGTGTGCAACCATGAATCCAAAGCATCATCTCACTAGCAGCAGATATAGCATACAAACATACATGACAGATGTTACTTACCAATCAGCCAGGCCCTCTCTGGGTACAGTCATGGAATAGCACTGTTCCGAATGATGAAGGCATCATGGACTGAACCCAGGTACCGGGCACAGACTTGGGAAATGTAGAGGTCTGCCAAACAAACTAAGTGGACATTGATGGAATGGAAGTTCTTCCTGATCTGATAGACCTGTTCATTGCCATGTGGTGGAACCAAAGCTACATGGGTACCATTAATGACTCTCACAACATGCGGGATGTGTGCCAAACCACAGAACTCTGCCTTCATATGATCAAAATCCTCACGTTGAGGAAACCGGATGTAGCTTTCCATGTGATTCAAAATTACTGAGAGAAAAGCCTTCTAGACCAGACTGAACATAGGCTAGGATATCTCAGCAGTTAGGGCCCCAATTATGTTGTCATATGTGCTGGACCACATACCAATATGTTCACTAAAACGATTGACGTACATGACAGGACAAGGCCAGTACTCAAAATTCACCAGGATAACATTTTCCAAATTGTGACATATCTAAAATAGCGTTAAACTACATTTTATGTCTCTAAAATGGTGAATGCCTGACCTACTTTACTAGACATTAAGAACTTCCCATGACCCCCGACGGAAGTCATCATGGCTGTAGGCGAATGCTACTGTGGTGGACTTTGCAGTAGGATAACATTGCTGCCTGTGGTGGTCTTGGGCCAATGTCAGTGTCCGTCGGCAGTGATGGTCGCGTATGTGATGGACGTGACCACCGCCTTGTGCTCAATCCCTCACTTGACTCCTGACAATGCTGCCAGCAAGACCTCCACTATCTCAGCTGCTGTGAACTGTCTCTGGGAGCAATCATGCCTCATCCACCAGGTGATAGGGCCCCTGCTTTTTTGCCATAAGAGCTGGAGAAGCTTATGGAGGAGGTCCTACACCGTAAAAACAGCTCTATGGTGCAACAGATGAGCAGGCAAGTGCCCCATGTACACACTTTCTGTGTACCTTTACCTATCTTAGCTTTACTTAGCCTGGGCTTAGGCCCAGTTTGTCATATTGTGTCCTCAAAGCCCTGTAGGTGCTGACAGTGTGCATTAATGGTTGAGTCAATGGGCATGTATCTATGTCAAGTGGCAGGTTTGGAGTCCTGAGACAATGTGGTGAGTGTGTATTGAGTGTTCCCTGACTCAAATTGTGTTGGATGCACATGAATAGGTGAGGTGTCATTACAGCCATCCCCAGACAGCTTTTGCCAGAAGATGTTTTTCATGTGTGGTCACATGTAATTGCATGACAGCAGGAGGGGTGAATGTATGTTGTACTTGTCGGCTGATTTCTAATTGACCAATTTCTGTGTTTGCACAGTGATTTCTAGCCACATCTGGCCTTGTTGGACTGTTGTTCTGCAGCCAGTTAATGACTCACTATGCCCTCAGCTCTGCATATAGCGCCCAATGGCAATTGGCTATAGGCTACATGATATACAGGGAGTGCAAAATTATTAGGCAAGTTGTATTTTTGAGGATTAATTTTATTATTGAACAACAACCATGTTCTCAATGAACCCAAAAAACTCATTAATATCAAAGCTGAATATTTTTGGAAGTAGTTTTTAGTTTGTTTTTAGTTTTAGCTATGTTAGGGGGATATCTGTGTGTGCAGGTGACTATTACTGTGCATAATTATTAGGCAACTTAACAAAAAAATATATATACCCATTTCAATTATTTATTATTACCAGTGAAACCAATATAACATTTCAACATTCACAAATATACATTTCTGACATTCAAAAACAAAACAAAAACAAATCAGTGACCAATATAGCCACCTTTCTTTGCAAGGACACTCAAAAGCCTGCCATCCATGGATTCTGTCAGTGTTTTGATCTGTTCACCATCAACATTGCGTGCAGCAGCAACCACAGCCTCCCAGACACTGTTCAGAGAGGTGTACTGTTTTCCCTCCTTGTAAATCTCACATTTGATGATGGACCACAGGTTCTCAATGGGGTTCAGATCAGGTGAACAAGGAGGCCATGTCATTAGATTTCCTTCTTTTATACCCTTTCTTGCCAGCCACGCTGTGGAGTACTTGGACGCGTGTGATGGAGCATTGTCCTGCATGAGAATCATGTTTTTCTTGAAGGATGCAGACTTCTTCCTGTACCACTGCTTGAAGAAGGTGTCTTCCAGGAACTGGCAGTAGGACTGGGAGTTGAGCTTGACTCCATCCTCAACCTGAAAAGGCCCCACAAGCTCATCTTTGATGATACCAGCCCAAACCAGTACTCCACCTCCACCTTGCTGGCGTCTGAGTCGGACTGGAGCTCTCTGCCCTTTACCAATCCAGCCACGGGCCCATCCATCTGGCCCATCAAGACTCACTCTCATTTCATCAGTCCATAAAACCTTAGAAAAATCAGTCTTGAGATATTTCTTGGCCCAGTCTTGACGTTTCAGCTTGTGTGTCTTGTTCAGTGGTGGTCGTCTTTCAGCCTTTCTTACCTTGGCCATGTCTCTGAGTATTGCACACCTTGTGCTTTTGGGCACTCCAGTGATGTTGCAGCTCTGAAATATGGCCAAACTGGTGGCAAGTGGCATCGTGGCAGCTGCACGCTTGACTTTTCTCAGTTCATGGGCAGTTATTTTGCGCCTTGGTTTTTCCACACGCTTCTTGCGACCCTGTTGACTATTTTGAATGAAACGCTTGATTGTTCGATGATCACGCTTCAGAAGCTTTGCAATTTTAAGAGTGCTGCATCCCTCTGCAAGATATCTCACAATTTTTGACTTTTCTGAGCCTGTCAAGTCCTTCTTTTGACCCATTTTGCCAAAGGAAAGGAAGTTGCCTAATAATTATGCACACCTGATATAGGGTGTTGATGTCATTAGACCACACCCCTTCTCATTACAGAGATGCACATCACCTAATATGCTTAATTGGTAGTAGGCTTTCGAGCCTATACAGCTTGGAGTAAGACAACATGCATAAAGAGGATGATGTGGTCAAAATACTCATTTGCCTAATAATTCTGCACTCCCTGTACTGTGATGCATGCGATTTGTCAGATATGGTATTTTGTGTAGGTCTGTCTGCTCAGCCTGCAGAGTCCGGGGCCTGTCTATCAATATTCACAGCAAAAGTCGAAATCTGGGCTGGTATCAATTCCCTTTTGCAATGTAAGTGTGACACTGTGCCCACACCCTTTATCCCTGCACAGCATATGATGTTGTCAGATCATGCTTCACTGCCAATACGCAGCTTCCTGAGCCTCTGTCCACTGATTAATATGGGATTTGCATTGGGGGCAGGCTAGTGATCTGTGAATGATGTGCTCTTATCAACTCTGACAATGTGTGTCAAATAGCCTTGGCCGGTCCCTTGATCCCACAGCCCTGTTGTCTCTTTCATCCTGCTCTGATGTGTCCTGTGCATGCACCTTGGATTTTGGACTTCGCACATCTGCAAACAGTGTGCTGTTAAATGATGTGTCATGATATCAGACTCTGTGGTTTGGGCATAAAGCGGGATATGTATAATGCATGGCCAGGTTTCTCTTAAGGTGCTGTAGGTTAAGTCAATACACATGTGTTGAAGTCTGTATTGTAATGTTGATGTGACACACAGTACCCCAACCCTGGAAGTAGCTGGTGCATGCATCTGTATCTTCACATGTCCACACATGGGCAGGCTTGACTTTTTATGTACACATATCACTCTCTTCATTGTGGTCCAAGCACAATGGGTCAGTCTTTAGGCTGGCTGTGACCTGTACGGACTGTATGCAGTGGGTGACATCCATAGGTAGTGGATGTTTTTGTACATTGTTTGCTGGGTGGTTTACCTGTCACTTGCCACTTTGTGTGATGTGTTCCATTGTTTTTATAGTCAATGTCATGTGGCTAGCTCATGACCCACAAAAGTCACAGTTGGCCTACCTGGTCAGTGTAGAGTCTGAGCTGGGGAGGGGTTGTAGGGCACCCTATTGGGGAGTGCTTCTGTTCATGTCCCTATGTCCAATGACTGCTATGTGCCACATGTAGACAGGATGGTCAAGCCAGGAAGGTATTACCTTGGTGCACTGACATTAATGTGACTCAGCCATTTTGTATGGGACTTGTGGACATAATATGCTGTCTTGTCATTTGCATCCATGCAGGTCAACGCCCATCAGAAGAAGGGGATCTAGAAAGCCATCGCCAAGAAGGTGCGGACCCTAGGGGTCCACAGACGGTGAAGCGCCCACTGTTAGAAGAGGTGGGAGAACCTGAGATGCTGGGCCCCGAAGATCGCAGAAGCCCATTTGGGCTGTCCTCCTTTGGGACAGGCTGCCAATCAGACCATGACCCCCCTAATGGCCCGCATTTTGGTAGTGGCCAACCCGGAGTTGGATGGGCGTTAAGGGCAGCACAGCTGCCACAAGGGGGTGAGTACAAGGCAAATTCATGACTGACCCTTTGCCAGGTGATTGAGTGAGAAACAAACTGATCCCCCTGACAATGTGGGATGTGTGATGAGTCACAGATCATCTGGGATCAAGGTGTTGTAGACGGGCTATGTTTCCAACTGGTGTGTTCATCCTTTTGGAGCTGGGACCTAGGAGTAATCTGTGGGGAACTCTCAGTCCAATTGCACAGCAGGGAGCACATATGACTGTGTTTAGTGTACAAATATTCTGCTTTACTTACTCTGGTGGGTGTTAGTTTCCACCAGAAGATCACTCCTCCCAAATGTCACAGTCCAAAGGTAGTTAGGATGTGGCTCACTGTCCATTGCCATGTGTCTGGGGATATGTGTAGGTTGACAGCTGCAACCCATGGGCAGGTTTTCTCAATTGTATGTTGGGTGCTGGTGCCTCACAGCAATCTGTAATGCATGGGTGTCCATCATACATGTGACATGACTTTCATGGCAAAATCCTGGCAGCTGTAGCAAACTACTTTCCCTTGGTAAGTGGGGAATGTGCATTGTCATGGGTGATGTGTCATCAGTGTAGCCAACATTCCTCGTGCCTAAGTGTCTGCATGTGCTCCATTCCCACTAGGATACATAAATATGCATTAGATGTAGGCATGTGCTAGCCATGCAGATGGGATGATGTCTGGAATCTCTCACATATATGTCAGTTGGATCATGTTGTCGTTATGGTGCATCTGCAATGGTTGTCCATTTACTGTGATGCCACAGACAGGACTGTGTCACCATCATATGTTGTTAGACAGATACATTCATGCCTCATAGTATGTCATTAGTCCTGTGTAGCGGCAGTAGCCATGATGGACTTGACAGGTAGGGCCAGGGTGTGGATCCAGTTTATGATCATTTGTACCCTTGAGGTGGAATGTTGGTTGTAGGGACACACCACATGTGTGTTGATTGAGAATTCTGCCCTGACTTTTAGGATGCATCATGGATTGACTTGCAGTGTTTGCATCACTTGTGTTTGGGGTCAGTGATTCATCCACAGACAGATGTCATACTTGCCATGTCTGAGATGTAGGTAGTGATGTTGCTTCTCTTTGTACAATAATTTGGTGTCCTTCTGTTAGTGATTGCAACGTCTGTGTCCCTCCTTCTATCACGGTACAGTTGTCTCCTATAAGCATACTCAGAAGTAAACTTGGAAAATGGGTGTAAGACATTGGTGGGGGCTATGCAGGGCCTTACAGGACCATTCTTGTGTTTATTCTGGAGTAATCTCCATGATGTTTAGGACCTGACTTCATTGTTGTTCCTTGCGACACCACATGTGGAGCATGTCTGAGTGACCTTGCTACTGTCTCCTGGACTCATTTTAGGCAGGTGTCACTTGTAGAACTGCACATTTTGGGATGTGTCCATAGTGACATGGATGTTTCCATGTCACCTAATTCAGATGTGGCATGTTTGTACCAGTATTATCTGCATTTCCTTAGCAACATCTGTTATTGTTGATACATTACCTTAGTGCAAGTTAGATGTGTGCATAGGCTTGTGTCTGTGTAATTTGTAGGGTACCTTCCAATGGGATCCAATTGTTGGCTACTGGTTCACTGGGGTGTGCTGTAAGTGGCACAGGTTTGGGAAGAAGTGGTCACCTAGTTGTGGTATGGTTAGTGTGGTAGCTAGACTTCATCTATGCTATTGTAGTTGTCTGAGACCAAGATTTGCTCACATGTTACCTTTGTAATTCCAGATGGCATGCATGGTTTTGTATTGGCACGTAATGGTGCCACTTTGCTGACACTTCACTTGACATGATGGTATGTTGTGTCTCTCAGAATTGTGACTGAAATGTGTTCATGTCCATGTTATGACCCTACTTCACTTTCTTTTGGCAGCATCAGCACCGGCAGTCGAAGGGTGGGTACAGGGCGAAGCCGAGTGGGTAAGCATCTGGCCACGGGACCTCGGGTCAAGACACCACTGACACAGAGGGACCCAGTGGCCTGGAGGGCAAGAGGAGTGCCACAGGGGAGACCAGATCTGCATCTACATCCTCAGATTCCTCCTCCAGTGGCCACTCCCTATTGGTGGCGAACCCATCGGGGACCCCCCCAGTACCATCTTTGTCCACCCCCGTTCTGTCACCACCATCCCTGTTGCTCCCCGCCCAGTTGGCTGTGCCCGCTCAGCCATGAGGGTGGGTGCCTCATTTGCTACAGGCACCTCTGCCCCAGCCCATTTTACCCCTGCTGCCCTCAGTGAGGAGGCTATTGACTTCCTGAGATCGATATCTGTGCGTCAGTCCGACATCATGAATGCCTTCCAGGGACTGACAACCTAAGTCCAGTAGAGTAATGCATGGAGGGCATTCACTGTGCAATGGCTGACCTACAGAGATCTTTTCAGGCTCTGGCCTCCACACTGATGGCTGCCAGTAACCCTTTTGTCTTCCGTCCCCCCTCCGCCTTCCTCTTCCCAGTCCAGATCCCACCTTCCCTGGCCCACCCAAAGCACACAGACAGACTCACATGCATCCACCTCAACAGACAAGGGTAGCACACACAAACACCACAAGACCCTGGTAGGCACACAAACAACATTCACTCGCAGATACAGCAATAGTCATGACCTTCACTGACACCCTCCACCCCCAGCATCACACACATAACTTCTGGCATACCTACAGACACCACATCAACAATCACTGATACAGCCACCACACCCATCATACCCACATACACCACCCCATCAGACCCTCAGACATCCACCCCAGTCACCACACCTGCAAACACCACAACCAGACACACCTTCAAGCAGCATATCCACCATACCTGTAGTCACCAACATACACCCACCAACACACCACAGCATCACCCCACCTCCACCCCACTCAGCCTAAAACACATAAATGCTTTTACTCACCTACCAAGCAGACCCCCCACAAACACAGACCCAAGACATCCACACTCCCGTGTCAGACAACCACTTCCTCAGCCTTCAAATCCCAACCCCCTTCTGATAACCATTCCTGTGTGTCTAAGAAAGTTTTCATTTGTGAGCTTGACCTTACACCTGTTTGCCCCCCGTACCACACCCAAAAGGGCCATTTCCCTCCCAAAGGCCATCCCTTCCACCTCTAAGGCCTCCTCTGCCCCCCACAAGCACCCATGCCCCTCCCCCACTAAGAAGAGGCCCACATCTCCCCAGAAGGTAACCCCCTGAACCCAAACTCTACTACCAAGCCCAAACCCCTTCCCCCAGAGCATCACTAAGATACCTGCCTGCCCCCTTGATGCCCCTACCTGTGAAGGTTACATGGTAGTCAGATGGTAAGTAGGGGACCAACACTGTGCCTTTTGGCCCAAGAAGTTTGGACTGGCCTATGGCCATGGACTTTGGTTACTAGACATTAATTTACAATTAAGCCAATCAGGGTTTGTTGGATACACCTTTGTCCTGCATTTCCTTCCCTAGCTTTCTGTTGTTCCAGAGTGACATTGGTTGTGTGCCTGTAGTTGTGTGTGTGTTTGGGCTACTTGCTGCTCCATGTGGTGTTTTTTGAAATATGTGAGTTTGAGTGCAGTGCTGTTGTCCCCCAAGGGAAGCTTGTGTGTTGTGTGATGGGTATGTGTATATAGATTGAATGTTGCTGTCATGGCATTGTGTTGTGTTTGTTGTGGTATGTGTTTCTTTTTGTGTTGTGTGATGTGGGCATGTATGGTGTAGGGCTTGTCCCCCTGATATGACTATTGTCTCCATGTGATGTGTGTGTTTTTGAGTTTTGTCAGTGCAGACATGGAGTGTGTTTGCTTTGCATTTGAATGTGCATGTGTTCATTTAGGTGTGTGTCCCTTACAGCTGGTTGGTGTAGGGGTCTGTCCCATGGAGTGTGAGTTGTGTGTGCTTTGTTGCCTTGCCCTTCCCCATTGTGTGACTGTGCATGACGATTGGTATTGGTATTGCTTATCCCTGGGCTCCAATTGGAGCCAATTCCTGTGTACATGTTGTTTGTGGCCCTGTTCAACTTGATATCTATCCCAGTGCAGCCTCCTTCCATGTATGATCCTGATGCTCACATCCCAGCTGTGCAGGTATTAGTGTGGTGGTGTGCTTTGTGTCTTTGTCTATTTGTCTCGGTGTGTATTGTGCATGGCATTGTGCTTCGATTGTGCTATGTGTGTGTGTTTGATGTGTGTGTTGATTGCAGGTTTTTTTTGATGGTGGGGTTGTCATGCCATGGCACATGGTTGTTTATGTGTGTTGTATGTGTGGCCAGTCCCTGGCCAGTGTTGGGTGTGAGGAATGTATTTGAATATGTGCAGTAGTTGTGTTGTTGTTGATGTGTGTGTGAATGTTGTCTGTCCCTGTGCCTGTGCTATGTAGCCAAGCGTAAATGTGTAGTGTTGCTGTGCAGTGTATGTGTGCTGGGTGAGGTGTGCTGGTTGTGAATGTGTGGGTGTCCATGTTGCAATATGCGAGAGTGTGTGTGTGTTGATTGTTAGGTGTAGCTGCTGCCTGTGGCATCCCCTCAATGATGTGTTTGCTAGCGGCACAAGGTTTTTGGTAATATCAATAATAAGGTAGGTGTGTGTACTTACGGCTGCTGTCGTCCACATTGGCTTTGATTTTGTTGGCTTTCGGCAAGCAGGAGCAGTGGTATGACGTTTAGGGATGGCTCCCTGGCAGCGGATTTGTATGGCTGTCTGCAGGTGAGTGTCTCCCTTTATACTGTCCTTTTCTGCCTTTTGAAGCGTGGTGGTTGGACTGCAACGGTCACATTGGCAGTGTGCAACCTCCTAATAGGTCCGGCAGAAACATGGTCTCGGATAGCCTGTTTTTGCTTTCAGGGGACTGCAGCGGACTGCGCTGCCTGGCGGTGGCGGCGGACCGCTGGCGGTCTTCTTTTTGCTTGACCACCAAACTCATACTACTGTGGTCTGCTCCGCCAGCCCTTTGGTGCTCAGACCGCCAACATAGCAGTCCTGGGACTGCCAAACTCGTAGTCAGCCCCACAGTCTGTAGTGGCTACTTTCATTTTCAGTTCTGATGCTTTTGATTGGGAAAGTGTGAAAAAACTTATATCATAACTGTTGTTATCAGTCATGAATATTCACTCTGTGTGAAATTTAATTCAGAAAACACCATAATGTGGTCATTACCACGTCACGCCTTTATCACATATGCACTACCACACTCACACCTTTGCCACGCATGCCTTTACAACAAAAATTTATTTTTTTATAGGTAAGTGCATTTTTAGGTTTTTGTGTGGCAAGGGAATTTAATGGAGTTTAGGGTATCTAAGCGATTTTTGTCAGAAAATGTGTTTTTAGAGTTTAGGGTGGCTAGGGGCATTGGATGTTATGGGCATTTTTAGGGTTTGGGATGGGTCAGAGTATTTGGGTGGCAAGGATATTTTTAGGGTTTAGGGAGGGTAAATTTATATGGTTTATTTGAGTGAAAAGGATATTTTAGGGTTAGGGTGGATGTGGGTATTTGGGTGGATGGGAGTATTTGGGTGGCCAGAGTGTTTTTAGTGCTTAGGCTGGGTAAGGGTTTTTGAGTGGCAAGGGTAATTTTAGGGTTTAGGATATGTAAGGATATTTTTGAGTGGCAAGCATGTTTTTAGGGTTTAAGGTGGGTGAGGGAATGTGGGTGGTAAGGGTATTTTTAGGGTAAAGGGTGGGTAAGGGTATTTGGATGTCAAGGGTGTTTGGGTGGCAAGGGTATTTGGGTGGCAAGGGTTATTTTAGGATTTAGGGTGGGTAAGGACATGTGGGTGGTAAGGATATTTTTAAGGTTTGGGGTAGGTAAGGGCATTTGAGTCGCAAGGGTATGTTTTAGGGTTTACGGTGGGTAAAGGTATTTGGGTGGCAAAGGTAATTTTAGGATTCAGAGTGGGTAGGGGCATTTGGCTGGCAAGAACGTTTTAAGGGTTTAGGGAGGGTAAGTTTCTATGGTTTATTTGGGTGAAAAGGATATTTTAGGGTTAGGGTGGATGTGGGTATTTGGGTGGATGAGAGTATTTGGGTGGCCAGAGTGTTTTTAGTGCTTAGGCTGGGTAAGGGTTTTTGGGTGGCAAGGGTAATTTTAGGGTTTAGGACATGTAAGGATATTTTTGAGTGGCAAGCATGTTTTTAGGGTTTAAGGTGGGTGAGGGAATGTGGGTGGTAAGGGTATTTTTATGGTTAAGGGTGTGTAAGGGTATTTGGATGGCAAGGGTATTTGGGTGGCAAGGGTTATTTTAGGATTTAGGGTGGGTAAGGGCATGTGGGTGGTAAGGATATTTTTAAGGTTTGGGGTAGGTAAGGTCATTTGAGTCGCAAGGGTATGATTTAGGGTTTACGGTGGGTAAAGGTATTTGGGTGGCAAAGGTAATTTTAGGATTTAGAGTGGGTAGGGGCATTTGGGTGGCAAGAATGTTTTAAGGGTTTAGGGTGGATAGGGGTTTTTGGGTGGCTAGGGTGTTTTTAGGGTTTAATATATATGTATATATATATAAATATAGATTTATATATCCATATATAAATATATATTTAAATATATATATATATATATATATATATATATATATATATATATATATATATATATTTTTTTCAAATCAAAGATTACAGGGAAGTTATAGTTTTGAAATAATGTTTTTAAAATACACAGAAATTCACTAAAAAAAACAGGTTAGCAGACCTCATAGTTAGGTTCTGAATTTACTCGCACAAAACATAGCCATAACTCCAGCCAGGCCCTGCAGCTAACCCCCTGTAAGAACCAAACCACATGCAACTCACAACCTTAACCGCAACCTTGCTGCATTGGCCTGGTTCAAAAGTAAAGGGCAGGAATAAGTTGTATTTATGTGATTCAGTGCATTCCTTTCCCGTCCAACTGTTGTGGTGCCATTTTAGCTGCTTAGTGCCAAAGCACACACCCTTGTAATATGGTGCAAGGGTGTCTGCGTTGTAGGCATGATTGTTTTGTGTAGGAAGGGGCACCTTCCTGTACAAAAACAATTCTGAGGGACTTTTTCCTCTTTCTATGTGTGCTGCATGCCCCCAGGGGAGTTGTATGGTTTTGATGCGTCAAAATCCATGGTTGTTGCGTGAAAACACCCACTGCAATGCCCATGGAATGCCTCTCTGGTGCAGAGTAAGGCAATACCGAGATTTGCACTGCCTTGACTTACCCAATATCAATGAGGCCATTCAAAGGCACACTAAATGGCTTTGAATGCATGCCCTCAAAAATATGGTTGAATGGTTTGCACTACCATTCCATCAGTAAAAGTGACACAACTGTGGTACACTCATAAATCTACCCCTAGTTTTGACTGTCGAGACAGTCTGAACCACCAGCCCACTGTTAAAACAAATAGCTGACATCACTCTTAATCTGCTCATTGACTGAGGTGCCAGGGTTGCCACTGAAGTATACAAAATAGTGATGGATGGAATGCTTGAATTAATCTCCACTGGTAAATACTTGAGCAGCATCCCAGTCCATCATTATTTTGCACATCATACTACCTCAGTTTGGATCAAGACATATGCAAATCATTCTGCTCCAATTGAAACATTTCAGTCCAAATTGCCAGGCCAGGTCCTCCCTGGACCCAAGCACAGGCAACCCAGGGATTGTTTTACCCTAGTTAGGGCTCATCAGCTGGGTATACCTTGGTTCCAATTACACTGTGCCTGGGCATACCCGTGACCATACCACGCTATTGTTATGAAGCACAGTGCTTATTTAAAACACTGGAAGAATAAAATACTATTTGAACCAGACATCAAGACTGAAGTGTTTCAAGAGACTTAAATCTATTTGTTTACATACCTGAATTGCTAATAGCTTTTCAAGGAAAATGTTTTATTGGAAATGTGTATGTTGGGTTTAAGGCAAGAATATTTTGGTATGGGTGTACCAGGGTCAAACAGATGTTGTATTACATCCTGGGATAAAGTGCCTAGTCATTTCTTCTTAAGAACTCCCCAAAAAAGAAGTAATGCCGGTTTTCAGTGTGCCTACTAAACCAGTCAGTCTGGTGAGTGGAAAGGTGTTTGTGAGGAAGGATACAACTTCCTTTTAGGTATCATTGATAAAAATGAGAGTTGGTTTGATAAAGACATGAGGTTACTTAAGGATTATGAATTTAAAATAAACTTAAAGGAGAATGTCACTTCTGTGACTCACACAAAGAGAAGTTTCACTCTGAATGTAAGATCAGATTTGCTTTAATTGCTTAGTGAATTACAAACTGAGAGAGTTATACAACTAGGGGACTGATTTATACTTTTTTACCACTGCATTTGTGCTTTTTTGTGATACAAAAGTGGCACAAACTTACATAATTCAATAATATTTTGTAATTTTGCACTGATTTGAGTCAAAAAATGACGCTAATGCGGCGATAAAAAATTATAAATCAGGCCCTAGGTGACAATTCATTGAGGTTGCCTCTTATCACAATTACAAAAAAGAACAATGAACTACATGTCTATTTTGATGTCTGAGCCCTCAACCAGGCAAACCAGGCAAAATGGATCAATGCCCAGCCACTGCTGAAAATTGTTGAGCTTTTGATATTATGGTGCCAATCCCATCCAAAGCCTTGGAGGAAGACGATCGACAGGCACCTCTCCTCTCTCCTAGAAAAGCACCACCTCCTGAACATCAATCAGTCTGGGATCCACTGCAACTACAGCACAGAAACAGCCCTCTTGGCTGCAACAGATGACATCCAGACTATCATGAACAGAGGGGAAACCACTGCTATCATCCTCCTCAACCTCTCAGCGGCCTTTGGCATCCTCATCGCTAGACTTCATGGCTCAGGTATTCAAGGACCGACCCTGATGTGAATCGTCCCTTTCCTCCCGACAGACGCATTGTCACCCAGGCCCTCATAACTAGCAGACTGGATTATGGCAATGCACTCTACATTGGCATCTCCACCAGCTCCCTCAAAGACTCCAGACCATCCAAAACACCTCCCCCAGTCTCATCCAAGACCTCCCAAGAAGCGCTCATATCATTCCCTACCTCACAAATCTAAACTGGCTACCCATCCAGAAACAATGCCAATTCAAGCTGCTCTTCCATGCCTACAAAACCCTCCACAACACCGGACCTGTGTAGCTCAATGACTGACTTCAACTCTACCAGACATCTAAGCTCAGCCTCACTCACTGTTCCCCACATCCACAGAAACAAGTCAGAGGGCGCTCCTTCTCCTACATCATCACCAAGACTGGGAATGAGCTCCCTCAACAGATCAGGACCTCCCCTTTGCTACTCAACTTCCACAAGAAACTTATAACCTGGATGTTCAACTAGGAGCTCCACCCAACCTATGTTGCTGCTCCAGCACCTGAATTCCCTAAGGGTGATAAGATGTGCAATACACATTGGCATACTATAACATAATATAAGGCAGCATAGCGTAACATAATATAACATAAAATAATATACCATAACACAACATAACATTATAATAACAAAACAGAACATTAGTCTTTAGTAGATAAGACATCTGCTAAGTGTATCACCAATTGTCTTGGCACCCTAGTCATGCCATCTCACATCATTTGTTGCTGTGGACATTTTGTTTTCATCAGTTGGTATCTGCTTGTAAAGGTCTTTCAGTTGGTAATGGATAAACTTTTTAAGGATGTAGAGGGTGTATTGACATTCCATCTTTGTACCTTGGTTGTCAGGAGCATAATTTGAGAATTGGTGAAATGTTGCACCTTCTCTAGGATAGCAGTTTACATCTCAGAAGTTACAAATGTAGCTCTGGTTGAGATCAATTAATATATCTAGGTATCTTGATTGGTTCAGATGGTTTCAGTTCAAGACCAGGTTTAGAGAAAACAAAAGAGAATGCCCTAATCATAAATAAAATGAACAGGTTCTGCCCTTCTTTGAAATGAATTTTATGCTAAATTCATATCTGATTTTGCTTTTATTCCTGAACCGAATACCAAGCTATAAAAGAAGAGAGCCAGCTTTATGTGAGACAGGGATAAGAGGATACCTTCACAAACATCAAGCATATTTGATGAAAGCTTCACCTTTACAACCATGCATTCTGGGTTTAACTGTTTTCATTATGGTTGATATGAATAAGCTTCGTTTAGGAGAAGCCAAAAATTGAACACACACGGTCAATTTTGCTCCGATGTTCTGAGAGAAGCTGAAAAGTAATACTCAGTCGTAGAGAAAGAGATGCTCCCATAAACGTATATTGGAGCAAGTTTCAGAGTTATTTGTGAAACACCTAAGTTTACTTTGAGAATAGATCAGCCTTTTGCTATACATTCTCGGTATGCCTTGTGCACGGTCTGAGAAATCAAGTGCCAGGTTAGCAGGGATTAAGGTTAGTATGAAACTGTTAGAGTTCAATTCTGAGGTGGAGCACTTTCTTGAAAAATGTGATAGAAGAGCAGATTTCTTGAATTGCTTGCTGTTGCACAAAGAATCAGAGGTGGAAAGGAGTGCAGAAGATTGTGGATGCCTAATCAACACCATTGATTTTGAAGAGCAGAGTTGTATCTCAGTGAAGTTGTGGAGATAAGTCCTGAGTGAGGATTTCATTTTCAACAAGGTTAAGTAATTATTACTGAGGATGGCCCACAGAAAGAAACCTAAGGTGAATTGCAAAGTGTTATCTAGGTTGTCTTTGGAGAATAGAATACTTTATAAGGGTAGCAAGCTTCTTTCCCTGCATTCCTTCAGAAGAGTGTTAGGAAATGTTGCATACACTAGGCATTGTGGGAGAACCTTGAAGATAAAAAGACTGAGGGTGGCCCAGAATGGACCATGATGTTGAACTGATGGTCAAAGGGTGCATCACATGTAAAAACCAAAACAATTCCCTTTTGACTGAATGTTCCCTTATGTACCAGTACAGTAACATGAACAGGTTTGGATGTAATTTACCATTGATTTTGTGGGCCCCTTTTCTGATCTTAGAAGCAGGATTACTCCGGTCTAAACTGATTATTACTCTAAATGGATGGAGGTCAGTTGTGCCAAGCAACCTGACACAAAGGGGGTCATTACAACATTGGCGGTAAAAGCCGCTTACCGCCGTGCAGAAGACCGCCAAAACACTGCTGCGGGCGCGGAATTCCGCCACGCTCATTATGACCCAAAGCCCGGAATCCGCAAAAATCTAGACACCCTCACAAGTCCGCCACACCAAAGGTCAGTGATAAACTGGCAATAACAAAAGCGACACCGTCACGCCAACAGGAATACGCCCACACTATCACGACCCATGAATCCACGCAGCGGTCTTTCAACCGCAGTAAACCATTGGTGGTACACACCGCCGCGCTCAAAATACACACACACTTACAAAACACTACCACATTGGACAATGTGATAATCAGATACAAATGCACACACCACTCCCACACACCCAATACAATATAAAACACACACCCACATCACCCACAAACCCCTACAACCACAATTGTGACTGAAGGCCAGAGAGAGACACCACCACCTACAAACTCGCATCCACAGGCACTCAACACCATCACCCACATAACATCCACGCACAAAACACCACACACATCTAAATATCACCCCACACATCACAACACACACCACCCCACACATCACCCACACCACTCCATGGCACCGCAAAGACACCCCAGGTTCTCTGAGGAGGAGCTCAGGGCCATGGTGGAGGAAATCGTCCGGGTAGAGCCACAGCTATTCGGATCACAGGTGCAGCACACCTCCATAGCTAGGAAGATGGAGCTATGGCGAAGAATCGTGGACAGGGTCCACGCAGTAGGGAAGAAGTAGGGATGACATCAGGAAGAGGTGGAACGACCTACGGGGGAAGGTGCATTCCGTGGTCTCAAGACACCACATCGCGGTACAGAGGACTGGCGGCGGACCCCTACCTCCTCCCCCACAACTAACAACATGGGAGGAGTAGGTCTTGGCTATACTGCATCCTGAGGGCCGCGCAGGAGTAGCTGGAGGAATGGACTCTGGTAAGACAAATTTTCACTACTTCATCCCCCACCCTACCTGCATGCCATCACATACCCCCACCCTCGCCCTCACCCCCATCACTCCAACTCCTCACACATGTCCCAATATCACAAACCACACATCCCAAACCCAAGCCCTGCATGCAACAACAAAGCATGGACACCCATCACCAAAGCATGGCCACTGCACATACCCATACACCCCCCTAAGCCATCATCACACAAGGTCCTACACAGGAATGCAAGCACTGGGGTACACGGTCACCCACCCATTGCACACCATGGCACACACGGATGCAATAATCATGCTTTTACACCCCTGCAGGACCCCTACCCAACTTCACCGGACAGGAGGGTCCAGATATGTCCACTCCACCCACAGAAGAGGCCCACAGTGATGACAGCAGCTCTGTCCAACTGGATCTAGATGACCAGCCCGGCCCATCTGGGACCCCGGGACAGTCGGTTCCCCTCACACTGGCACAAGCCACTACACACCTTCCCTCGCTGGAAACACCACCACAGCACCCACCCAGCGGGCCCATACCTCTGTCCCCAGGACACGTCAAGCAGCAGTGTGTCCACCACTACAGGGAACCCAGGCTAACCCACCACCCCAACAACACCAGGGACCTGGGGGCAGTGGCAGTGGGCACACGGTTCAGGGGACAGAGGCCCAGGAACACAGGGGAACTGGGAGGGCTGCTGTGCGACAGGGGGAGGACAGGCCCAGGGAACCCACTCTCCACGAGGCCCTCTCCAACATCATGGGAGCCTACCACCATTCCCAGGAGACGATGGCAACGGTACTGCCCAAGTTTCAGGAGACCCAGCGGCTGCAGGAGGAAAAGTATTTGGGGTTCAGGGAGGAACTCAAATCCATCAATTCCACCGTGGGCACCATTGTAGGGGTGCTGAAGGAACTTGTGAACACCAGGAGGGACACTGTGGCACAACAAGGGGCCCCTGACACTAGCCTGGACGATGTACTGCCCACCACCCCCTGCAGAGGGAGAACCACCCCGCAAACGGTCCCTGAGATCCAGGACAAAGACAGAGAACAATGCCAAGACCCCCGCCAAGAAATGAGACCACCCTGATTGTCATCCTTTTGTCCCACCTTGTCACCCTGTCCATCCTTAAACTGCCCCAGCTCCACTTCCTATGCCCCTTTGGACAATGCACCTGTGAAACTAATAGACTGGACTCTGCCATGGACATTCCTCCACCGTCACCCCTCACCATTTTACAACCCCCTCCAATGTTGAGCACTTAAATAAATACCCTTAAAGCTCAAAACAATCAGGAGTCTGTCTGTGATTTCGAATTAGTGTATTAACAATTACAGTGGCTAAATGCTCATTCAAATGTAATGTCAACATACCTATGTCACACAGCTCTAGTCCATGCGGAAACAAAGCAGAGGTCACACAGTGGACCCACATCTGTGAAATCGTAAGGGAAAGTGACAACTCAGTGACCATACACTGGGTGAAAAGGACAGACAGTAGAGAGGTAGTACATTTACATCAGATGTAGCAGGCAGTGTTGTCTTCTTACCTGTGTCTCACTGGAAGTATTGCAGGATCACCGTGTTCCTGATGTCGATGTCCTCTTCTTCTGCTTCCTCGTCTTCACTGTCCACAGGGTCCACAGCTGCCACAACACCTCCATCTGGACCATACTCCTGCAGAAAAGGCACCTGTCGTCGCAAAGCCAAGTTGTGAAGCATACAGCAGGCCACGATGATCTGGCATACCTTTTTTGGTGAGTAGAATAGGGAACCACCTGTCATATGGAGGCACCGGAACCTGGCCTTCAGGAGGCCGATGGTCCGCTCAATAATCCTCCTAGTCCGCCCATGTGCCTCATTGTAGCGTTCCTCTGCCCTTGTCCTGGGATTCCTCACAGGGGTCAGTAGCCATGACAGGTTGGGGTAACCAGAGTCACCTGTAAATGGCGAGGGACAACTGTTAGACACACACAAACTTATAGGGACATCCACAGACCCAGACAACTATTCCCACTGTATTGGGTCCATGTGCTCACCTAATAGCCACACCCAGTGCCTCTGGAGTTGCCCCATCACATAAGGGATGCTGCTATTCCGCAGGATGTAAGCGTCATGCACTGAGCCAGAGAATTTTGCATTCACATGGGAGATGTACTGGTCTGCCAAACACACCATCTGCACATTCATGGAATGGTAACTCTACCGGTTTCTGCACACCTGTTCACTCCTGCGGGGGGGACCAAGGCCACATGTGTCCCATCAATGGCACCTATGATGTTGGGGATATGTCCCAGGGCATAGAAATCACCTTTCACTGTAGGCAAATCCTCCACCTGAGGGAAAACGATGTAGTTCCGCATGTGTTTCAGCAGGGCAGACAACACTCTGGACAACACATTGGAAAACATAGGCTGGGAAATCCCTGATGCTATGGCCACTGTAGTTTGAAAAGACCCACTTGCTAGGAAATGGAGTACTGACAGCACCTGCACTTGAGGGGCGATTCCTGTGGGATGGCGGATAGCTGACATCAGGTCTGGCTCCAACTGGGCACACAGTTCCTGGATTGTGGCACGATCAAGCCTGTAGGTGATGATCACATGTCTTTCCTCCATTGTCGACAGGTCCACCAGCGGTCTGTACACCGGAGGTTGCCGCCATCTCCTCACATGCCCCAGTGGACGGTGCCTATGGAGTAGAACAGCGAGCAGAGAGTCAACCAACTCTGAGGTACGTAAACACAGCTTACTCTGAAAATATTAGCAATTCGAAAATTGCCTGTATGAGTGTTTAGGCAAGGCATAGATATGTGTGACGCAGTCCAAATTAATGCCGTGTGGGCCCCTGAAATGGCGGCTACCTGACCTGTAAAGTGGGACAAGGGGATATGAGGTAACTGCGCTGGCGTTGTACATCGTCGCGGTAGGCAGTCGAAGACCCCGGCGCAATCCTGCATTGGTTAACATTGGACCCTATGGGTCCCAGGAGCCAATGACGATGTACGCCGGCGGTGACGGTACGCACCGCCGCGGACGTGACCGCCATTTTCTCTCTGTTCAATCACTCGATATCTGATCTTCGACAGGAGAGGACCTACACTGCAAGTGCTGCTGTGACCTCAGTCTGTAGGAGACAATGGCTCATGTGTCTGGGGAAAGGGCCCCTGCCTTCAGCACAGAGGAGTTGGAGAAACTCGTGGATGGGGTCCTCGCCCATTACACGCTACTCTACGGTCCTCCAGACAAACAGGTAAGTGCACTGTGAGCATGCTGTATGGGCAATGCCTGTGTCGAGTGGAGTGGGGTGGATGAAAGATAGGGGGGGGTGAGAATGAGGCTTGCTTGAAAAGCCGGTGAGTGCATGTGCGTCATGGCAAGGGTAGGGATGCGGGCCAATGACTGTGACGGTGCGGACGGTAATATCTTCTCCTTTTCCCCTGTACTGTTCCTGTAGGTCAGCGCCCACCAGAAGAAGGACATTTGGCGTGCCATCGCCAAGGAAGTCCGGACCCTGGGGGTCTACCACAGACGGAGCACCCACTGCCGGAAAAGATGGGAGGACATTCGCCGCTGGAGCAAGAAGACGGCGGAGGCCCAGCTGGGGATGGCCTCCCAACGTGGGAGGGTTGCCCGTCGCACCATGACCCCCCTGATATTCAGGATCCTGGCGGTGGCGTACCCGGAGTTGGATGGGTGCTTGAGGGCATCACAGCAGCAACAATGGGGGGGAGTACACTCTCATTCTGCTGATTCAGCGCGCAGTGTAGGTGTCTGGGTGGGTGTGGTAGGCTGTGGGTTCCCCTAGGCCAGGGCGAGTTTAGTAGGCAAGGATCCTTCTTAAGGCAGGCCCTGTGGCACCCCACTCCACCTGTGTACAGTGCCAACTACACCTAGTCAGGCTCTTGTGACATCCATGTGTGCAGAAATCGGCCATAGCCTTGTAACCCATGTCCCTGGGATTGAATAGTGGACTCCAAATGCGCGGCATAGTGCAGGGGGCTTCTGTGTCTGTCGTGTCCGCCAACGGTAGTGGTATTGCATGCACTCAATATGTCTTTCTTCTGTCTCCCCCCCCCCCTTTTTGTGGTCTCCCTGTCCTTGTGTGCATTAGCATCATCAGGCAGAGGAGCAGTGGCACTGGAGCAGGAGGGAGCTGCATCCCACATGACCCTGGAGGGCGACACTACGCAGTCTGAATTCACCAGTGGGACTGAGGGCGAGGTGAGCTCCACGGTGGGGACAGGAGCTGAGACCAGCGATACGGACTCCTCCTCTGATGGGAGCTCCCTTGCGGTGGCGGGCCCCTCTGTGCGCACTGCATCTACAGGTACAGCCGCCATCCCCCCTTCCAGCACCGCCCTCCCAGCAGCCCCTCAGCTTTTGCCCCATGCCCGCTCACCCAGGAGGGTGGGCATCACCTTCGCCCCAGGCACCTCAGGCCCTGCACCAGTCACCCCTGCTGCCCTCAGTGAGGAGGCCATTCACCTCCTCAGGTCCCTCACTGTTGGGCAGTCTACTCTTTTGAATGCCATCCAGGGTGTAGAGAGGCAGTTGCAACAAACCAATGCATACCTGGAGGGCATTCACTCTGGTCAGGCAGCCCTTCAGCGAGCGTTTCAGACTCTGGCCTCAGCACTGATGGCAGTCATTGTCCCTGTCTCTAGCCTCCCCCCTCCAACTTCCTCCACCCAGACCCACACCCCTGTCCCTCAGCCTATCCCAAGCACACCATCAGACCAGCATGCACACATGTCAACACACAAGGGAAGCTCAGGCAAACATAAGCACCACACATCCCACAGGCACTCACGCAAGCATCAGACCCATGCAGACACACCAACATTCACTGCCTCCACTGTGTCCCCCTCCTCTCCGTCTCCCTTCTCCCTCCCTGTCTTGTCTCCACTCACACCTGCATGCACTACATCCTCAGCCACTACGTCCATCACCAGCACACCCACCACCACACCCTGCTCACGTGCAGTCACCACCCCCACTACCATTCACACGTCCCCTGTGTCCTCTCCCAGTGTGTCTGTGAGGCCACCTCACAAGGTACACAAACGCAGCCACACCCCAACCCAACAGCCATCCACCTCATGACAGCCTCCAGCCCATGCACCTTCACCCAAAGTCAGCAAACGTACACCTCCTGCAATCACTACCTCTTCCTCCACTCCCAAACCCCCTCCAGCTACCCGTCCCAGTGTTCCTAAGAAACTTTTCCTGGCCAACCTTGACCTCTTTCCCTCAGCTCTCCCACCCCTTCAGTCTCCTAGGGCCCGACTCTCCAGGTCCCAACCTAGCACCTCAGCCACAACATCGGAGGGACCAGTGGTGCCAGTAGTCACCGGATTATGGAGTGCAACAGGCAGCAGGGCAGCCAGTGTGGCAAGGAGCCAGAGTACGGACAGTCCCCCAACTGTCAAGCATAAAAAGTTGGCCAGTGCCCGGCGGGAGAGGGGAAAGAAATCAGCCACCAAAGCTGCTCCCAGGGGTGCAGTTGGGAGTGTGGAGACAGCTGCAACACCATCCAAGGTGGGGAAGGGGCACAGTAGACCGCCAGCAGTCCCGCTGCCCAGGACAAGACCACCACCAGCATCCCCGCTGCCCAGGACAAGACCGCCAGCAGCATCCCCGCTGCCCAGGACAAGACCGCCAGCAGCAGCCCCGCTGCTCAGGAGAAGACCGCCAGCAGCAGCCCCGCTGCCCAGGAGAAGGCCACCAGCAGCCCCGCTGCCCAGGTCAAGACCGCCACCAGCAGCCCTGCTGCCCAGGACAAGACTGCCACCAGCAGCCCCGCTGCCCAGGACAAGACCGCCAGCAGCAGCCCCGCTGCCCAGCACAAGACCGCCAGCAGCCCCGCTGCCCAGGACAAGACCGCCACCAGCAGCCCTGCTGCCCAGGACAAGACCGCCAGCAGCAGCCCCGCTGCCCAGGAGAAGACCGCCAGCAGCCCCGCTGCCCAGGACACCGCCGCCAGCAGCACCGCAGGCCAGTGAGCGCCAATGATTCCGACGCTACTGAGGCCGCCACGGGCAGGATGAAGCACTCTCGGCACAAAGCCCCCTCCAGAACCAGTGGGGACTGTTATCCACGTGAGAGACTGTGGCTTTGCACTCCCCAGGATTGGACAGTGGGCAACCCACCCACTGTAGAGACTTGAGAGACTGCAGCTTTGCACTCCCCAGGATTGAATAGTGGGCAACCCACCCACTGTAGAGACTTGAGAGACTGTGGCTTTGCACTCCCCAGGATTGAACAGTGGGCAACCCACCCACTGTAGAGACTTGAGAGACTGTGGCTTTGCACTCCCCAGGATTGGACAGTGGGCAACCCACCCACTGTAGAGACTTGAGAGACTGCGGCTTTGCACTCCCCAGGATTGAACAGTGGGCATGGAGCCCCCTCGTGGATCTGGCGTCGTCCACTCATCCTGCTGAGGTGCCCCCCCTTCCCCCTGAGGTGCCTGTTTTATTTCTATCTGATGCCCCAGCAGTGTTCTCTCCGTCTTGTTCGGGTATTGAGTGTGGGCCTTGTCCATGCCTTTTGGGCCCAGTGATCCAGTGGACTTGTGTTCTTGGTGTATATAGTATAAATGTATATATATGTAAATATTTTTGATTTATGTAATTGAATATATCACAATTATTCAACTCATTTAGTTTTGTCCTTGTATTCTTCCAGGGGGGTTCGGGGTGTAACTGTAATGTATCATGCTGTATTTGTGTGTGTGTTGTAGTGGGTGAGGGTGGGGGTGGGGGTGTTGCGTATTGCGTGTGTCACTGTTTTTTCCCTCCCCCCTCCCCTGTGTCGTAGGTGCAGTACTCACCGTGGTCTTCGCCGCCGGCGTTCGTGCTCCTGGTAGAGGAGCAGGAAGATAAAGGCTGGTAGAATCTGAAGTTCCGATTCCATGGCGTCCTGGTTCCTCGTGGGGTGTGTACAGGTGAGCGTTTTCCCTTCGAAGTCCTGTTTCCGCCGTGTTTTTGTTCGCGGTGAATCCGCCCCGGAAAAGGTGGCGGATTGGTGGGTTGTAATAGCGTGGGCGGTACATTGTGTTCCGCCTGTCTGTTTGCGGTTACCGCTGCGGTGTTTGTTTGTACCGCTGTGGCAGTCGGAGTGTTAAAGTGGCTGTCTATGTTGGCGGTTTCCGCCACTGTCATGATTCCATTTTTTTTACCACCGGCCTGTTGGTGGTTTTACCGCCTCTTTAACACCGACCGCCAGGGTTGTAATGAGGGCCAAAATGTGTTGTTGAATTTCACGGAAATGTCTGCTCAGAAGGTGCATGAGAGAACAAGTCTTTTTCAACCCCAAGAGAATGGTTTGTTAGAGAGGGCAAATAGACTCACTAGGGGATTTGTCAGGTTGTTCCTATGCAATCACATTGCCTTTGAAAAAGTAGTACAGGGATTAATACCACAGGAATAATTCCCTTTGAGGCACTTAGTAGTCGAAAACTATGTTCCCTCTAAGCTGCATACCTGTTCACCCAGGCAGAGAGAGATTTATCAAACTGCAGAATCATGGAGAGCATGCATTACACAAAGTTTGCTGGCCCACAAATAATTGAACAAGGGAAGAGATCTTCACCAGCTGTGCAGAAAGCAGAATTAAACACACAGAAGCTGGCAAGACAGTAATGTTTTTCATAGCAAAGAAAACAAAGCAAGCTTTGTGTTGCTTTTGTCACTGCTCATACTTTTAGTCATGTTCTGGTTCCCAGACTTTCACAATGGTTTTGTAGCTCTGGAATATACATTGATTCAATAACAGTCCGGAAGGCCATAGGACACACCAATGTGGAAATAAATGCAATTAATGTCAGAAAAATAGACTGGCCTACTTTCCTTTAACTGCTTCAACATATATCAGCAGCATCTAGTTCTGCCAGAGACTTTTGGCACCCACCCAAGAGCAGTGGTGATTCATCTGACATTGCAAACATGCCCAACCTTCTTTCTTCATTAATACTTTACACGGCTATGAACACAATTGTTAGACCTGAAACCCTTGCTCTGGTATCCCCCCAGACATTTTGCCTTTACTCTTGTGCTTTTGCTTAACTAATTTTTGTTGGCATTAGGATTCTATTAGCCAGTGGTAATGTCCTTGCACCTAAAATGTGGTAAAATTGTTCTACACCTAATTGTCACATTTAATGCACTTATAAGTTCCTGGTAAATGGTACTACCTGTACCCAGGGCCTGTAAATTAAAAGGTACAGGTGGGCAGCAATACCCACTGGGCCATCGACTAAAGTAGCACTGTAAAAAATGTTTCAGGCCTGCCACTGTAGCCTGTAGGGCAATTTACAACTGCTATTTGGCCTAGCAAAATAAACTTTTGCCAGGCCTCAACCTTCCTTTATAATACTTGTAAGTCACCCCTAAGGTAGGTACTTAAGGCTCATGGGACAGGTTTCATGCTACTTATAAAGTATTACATGTGTGGTTAGGTTTGACTTTTTCTGCCAGTGAAAATATCCTAAAGTAATTTTCCACTGTTCTAAGGCTATCTCTCCCATAGACTAAAACTGGGTTATTTAACTACACTTCATACGTGTTAACTTCAGTTTGGGATCAGATAGAGATATACTGTTTATACTCAAATGAATTGTATTTTTAAATCCTCTTTAACAGATTTTAGATTACAATGCTGAAAATGCACTTTTACAGAATTGGCATTTTTCTGCCCAAACTAACTGTACTTTTCTGCCAGTGTTGTGGGTCACATGTCTGTGAATGGCTCTCCTTTTGTGAGCTGTTTATTCATTCCAGGCATGAGAACAAAGAATGTCTAGTTATGAGGGAAGTGAGTCCTCCTGACAGGATTGCTGGGGATGAGCTGAGGGCCTGACGGGTATCAGTGACGGTACCTGAGAAGTGGGCATCAGCGATGATATCTGAAAATTATAGGCAGCAATGATTTAAGGGTACTCTGAAATGGATGAGGAGCCTGGGGAGTCCCATCTGATATGTGAATGAGGTAGACAATTGGGTTGTCATTTTTTTATGCACAACTGGAAGTATAGACAGAGCGTTCAATCCTGTGAGAATATGCTTCCTGGATTTTTCACAGAGTATGTCTTCCTGTTCGTCCTGAGGAGGCCTGAGGTTTAAAGGCTGAAACACGTTGACATAACA
The DNA here is from genome assembly GCF_031143425.1 of Pleurodeles waltl. Taxonomy (NCBI): domain Eukaryota; kingdom Metazoa; phylum Chordata; class Amphibia; order Caudata; family Salamandridae; genus Pleurodeles; species Pleurodeles waltl. The sequence goes on from NC_090447.1 coordinate 91,831,594, forward strand.
TTCTGGAGGAGTCCACTGAGTGCTTAAAATAAAAGGATGAAATCAAGACATATGGGACACATTGCATAAATGCCAATGGGATATTTAATTCAATTTATTGTGCTTCGATCCTTAAGGGCTACTTCTAACAAGGAGTGTGTGTTTATGATATTGCAGGCTTCTTTCATTACTTTGGAGATCTGACACAAATTGTTTTTTGTATTTGTGTTTGTATCTAATTTTTGATACTTGTAATGATGTGCTGTGTTCCCGCACTCATATGTTTGAAATAGCGATACAATAAACTAACTGAGAAATGTGGACTATACTCATTTCTCAACAAGTAAAAGTGATTGCTAGACAACGTTTTTGAGTGGAGGCGGGGAGTGAATATTAAGCTGCTTCCTGTTATAGAGTTTTTCAGTGTATTCTTTCCTACTGTATACCATTTCTTTCATATATATTCAGATCAGAAACAGAGCACTACACAAGCATCAACATAACAAGTTTCTTGGGCTGTGTCTGCTGATCGCATGTCAACTGCCCGATGTGTACTTTCTGCATTGATGCTTCTTTGTGTGCATGGGTGCCTGTATGCGTGTTGGCACATGTATGCATGGATGTCTACAGCTGTGCTGCTCTGCCAATGTATGATATGTCAGTGCACGTATGGATGTTGTACGTCTAGGTGTCTGCAGTATACTAAAATGAAAATTATAGGCTTCGTCAGTGCTGTTTGCCTTCGGTTGCTCAGTGCTCATCTTTGGCTTGTCAGTAGTGCCCAACAGCCTGCCTGCCTTTTCAAAACACATTCAAGTTTCCACAACACCCACACAGTCCATCGGCTGCAGAGAATGCACTTACCCGAGCACCCTGCCAGCACCGCCAGCACGAGGATGAGCAGACCCAGCCGATCCATGGTCACACTGCCTGGCTCCTGAACGCTGACTGACAGAAACCAACAGCACCTCATCTGTTTTTATACTCCAGCGCCTTACAGCTAACTGAGCGGGGGTGAGGTCTATTTGTGTAAGTGTATGTGCCTCTCTGCCAGAGTCCGGCTGTATGTGTGCATGCAACAAGCAACAATGCAAAGAGAGACTACAGAAAAGAAAGATTGCTCAGTGCATTACAATTTTAAATTGGAAATAAACGATGACACACAAGGAAAAGTAAAAATGGCAAGAAAATAAGGATGATTTTACAGTTCATACTCTACAAGGACATTGCCTCCCAGATAGGCTCTAAATCATGCCAGCAGTTTACCTTACATAATGCAAGGAATAGGGTGCCTACCACACTCCAGGTCTTTCTGATACTGTCACCAGTCCTAAACACCGAGAATACAACACCCAGAATGCATCAGGTTATCACAAAAAAGTTCTGGACTGGATACACTGTTTTAAAGACCCGAAGGAGGTGGTACTTCCACTCATGAAACAACTCTAATTGCTTAAACATAGACATTTCCTCAACATCTCCTTTTCATTAAAATTACAATCATGTTTTCTTTGTGTCCTTTTATGTAGCATTAACAAGGCCTGGAAAGCACCAGAGCATTTTACAAAGCTGTGAGTTACGGAAACAACATAAAATTAAACAACCAAATAAACAGTAGTTGGTTACAGGAGAAATAAGCATTGGCAAAGTCAATAAGTGTCCCTTTCACCTAACTGCTGGTACTCGTCATTACTAGCCAGAAGCAGCAGTTTGGTGTAGTCAAAGTTGTTTATTGTAGCAGTTCACTTACAGACATCTATCCTCTAGAAGGAATCCACATCCTAAGGGCTCTGAAATCTCCAGACATTCCATGGAACCGTGCCAGCTCCAAACTACTTAGTCAAGACACAAGATTTAAATGTTGTATTAAAGCTTTAGATCTGCAAAGAGATCAACAGTAAAATATTGAAAGAATTAAACACATAATACAATACAATTACATTAATTTATAATAGAATTTTGTGGATTTACCTACATAAGACAAAAGTAAATAAATAGTTAAAAAGCTCTTAAAAACTAAAATTATACAGTTACTTAGTCAAAACATAACAAATCTTTTTCCCCAAAATATGATAAATGGAATAACAATTTCACTAATCTTAAACTCCATCTTACGTATACTATTATCCTTATAGCATGATCATGTTACGAAGCACATTAGTCGAATCAAAACTGACCAAGCAAATGTTGACAAGGAACACACCCTTGTTTGGATTTGCCATTTGACAATGAACATATCCTGGATTTGACATGAATTGGAACTAAATCTATGCACATACATAAACTTGACCCAGTACAGTCTTCTCCTCATTCAAGCCCCAACACTTTCAAAGAACGTTGTATGTCATTTTCCTATGCATCATGTATTGCCCGACTTGTTTTAATATTTGCTTCTAACCAAATACAGTTCTCCAAATCACTGCACAGTGTTAATTTCCTTGAGTTCTAATTTCTTCCAACGTCCAACCATACAGTGTTGCCTCTCACTTCCCTTATTATGTTATAGCTTGGTCACTTTGAAAAACCCTTTTTTACATTCAAACCCAAAGGCACTCTAACAAAATCACCATTCTTCCTGTGTACTTCTGGGTGACTTGCTCTGTTCAACTCCACCAGTGTCATCTTTGTAAAAACTGTCCTACTCTTGTGATGTTAAATCTGTGTCAGAATGTGGTATGTCCTGTAGATCCACAGCATGTACTTGGCTTCCCTTTTCAATGCAGATGTCTCTCTACTGCCAACTGAACACACTAATACAAAACCTGATTGAAACGTTCCACAAGTCAATTTTCCCGAGGGTCATAAACAGCACTTTTATAATGTTTTATTCCCTCACTTTCCAAAAACTGCTGGAATTCATCCGCCACAAACTGTGGCCCATTGTCGGACACAACACATTCTGGGCACCCTTTCCTTCTGAAGATCTTTTCACAACAAATTGTAGTGTTAGACACTTTGACCTCCTTCATAAAAGCTGCCTCTGGCCACTTGGAATAGTAGTCTACTAAGAGCGACAGCATACTTCCCATCTAAACCTTTACAATTGAATGGACCATTTATATCTATTCCCACTTGTCATGCTTTCTGGGAATACTCTGTTGGCTATATGGGCATTTCATGGACAGTTTGGGATTTATCACTGCACATGCAAGCAATGGACTTGCACACGCACTGCTCAATCCCTTTGTCCTTACTTGGCCATCAAAAATCTTCACTCTGCACCACTCCACTCTAAGCTATTCCACTTTACAGCACTACACTGTACCTCACTCCACTCTATGCCACTCCACTGTACACTATTCCACTCTATACCATTTCGCTCTATGCCACTCCACTGCATACTTTTTTGGTGCATGCCAGTCCACTCTACCAAACTCTATTGTACACCACTCTGTCCTCCACCACTCCACTGCACATTATTCCACTCTATGCCACTCTACTTCACTCCAGTCCAGTCTATGCCACTCCACTGTGTGCCACCAAACTGACCTCACTCGACTCTACTTCACCTACTCCACTCTATGCCACTCTACTGTATGCTATTACACTCTACACGATTCCTCTTTATGCCACTCCATTCTGCGCTATTCCACTCTACACCAGTCCACTGTACACTATTCCTCTCTATGCCACTCCACTGTACGTCACTTTAGTCTATGACACTCCCCTGTATGCCACTACACTCTCTGTCTCTCCACTGTACGCTATCCCACCGTACACCACTTGACACTTCATCACTCCACTCTATGCCACTCCACTCTATGCCGCTCCACTCTACACCAATCCACTCTATGTTATTCCACTGTAGCCATTCTTCTGTACGCCACTCCACAATATGGTATTAGATTGTGTGCCACACCACTCTATGCTACTCCTCTCTATGCTTCTTCACTGTAAACCAATAGTCTCTATCTCAGTCTACTCTATGCCACTACACTTTATGCTATTCCACTACACTCAGCACTATAATATTATACACCACTAAACTCTTCCCACTCCTCAATACTCGGCTGTACTCTTTTCCACTTTATGCACCTCCACTCTGTCGCTTCCACCTTTATCACTCCAGTTATGTCACTCCACTGTACGCCACTCCACACTACAGTATTCCACTGTATGCCACTTAACTATTGCTCACTGCACTCTATGCCACTGCACTCCACACCATTCCACTCTATGCTATTCTACTGTATGCCACTACACTGTACCTCACTCCACTCTACACCACCCCACTCTACACCACTCCATTCTAAACCTCTCCAATGGCAGTTATTCCACTCTCTGCCACTCCACTCTGTAGCACCTAAGTCTACAGCACTCCACTCTGCTGCACTCCATTTTAGGCTACTCCACGCTATGTCATTTCACTGTACACACTCCACTGTACACTATTCAATGTATGCCACCCGACTCTATCCCACTCTACGCTCCTCCATTCCACTGTACATTATTCTTCCTCTCTATGAAACTCCTATCTATGCCACTCCACTCTACGCCCTCTCCTCTATGCTGTTCTACTGTACATAAATTCCAATCAAAGCCACTCCACTCAAAACTATTACACTCTATGGCACTCCACTCTATGCTATTTCATTGCATGCAACTCTAATCTACACTATTCAACTGTATGCCACCCCACTCGATCCTACTCCTCTCTACACCACTCCAATCCACACCACTCCACTGTACACCACTCAACAATACTGTACTTGACTCACTGACAGTCTATGCCCCTACACTCTACTACACAATACTCTACTCTGAAGCACTCCACTGTACAACAATGTACTCCTGTAAATGCAAGTCTACACCACTCTTCTTTAGTCTATGCCAGTGTATGACACTTTAGTCCACTATTGTCAGAGTACCTTGGTTCGATTCCCTCAGGAGCAGAAGATAAATCCTCAGTCCCAACCCAGACTACTCGCAACGAATGGAGTTCTCTGTTTTGAGCGTCCTGGAGGGGGAAAGGGGAATGGGATAAGAGAGACTGCCTCAAAGGTCTGCTTCTTCAATAACTCAGTCTGTCATACTCTTCTCTTTTTATCTTGAAAGAGGCACCTGAAAGATTATAATTACAATTACTAGGGACACACTGTTTCATTTATACAATCTTTGAACATTCACTAATAATTAATTAATTTTACTTGTGCTCATATCACAACTCTCTTTACCTAAGTTTCCTGAGGAATTTGCCTCTCTCTTTCTCTCAATGATATATGTTAAGATTATAGTAAATAAGTTACATTGAGGTTAATCTCTTGTTTGAAGTTAAGGTCAAACTGCTTGTTGACTGTCTTTTATAATCTTTTATAATCTTTTACAGATAACAGTAACCTGGATGCTCCTTCATGAGTGCTGAATAAAATGTCTCTGTATACTTCTGAACTCTAGTAGTTTACAAGCAGTTAACAATATTGTCTGTGTCTTATTGAAAAAATGTTCTTATAATATTCCAATTTTTAGAGCCCAGCCAGAAACTCTTAAAAACGCTGTTGAATCTCCGGGCACCTTTTTTCGCCTTTGACCAACTAAAGTATAATCTGCGGCTTACTTGAATAGCCCTTGGAAATATGTGCGTAGCGATATCCTTGCTGAAAACGTTTACCTCACAACAAGCGCTCTCTCAAACACCTCTGGATTCCAGCCATAATACAGTTGAAGTGCACGGCACCAAAGCGGCGCATGCGTATCACAGTTCCATCTCAAGAGTGCAACACTAGAACTGCAACCTCAAATCTGAACATCTCGATGGACAGCTTCGATTTTTTTGTCTGTGCTTTCCTTGCAACATTTCCAACACAGCTCGACAAACTATCTGCCAATAAGGAGATCGCCTTTTCCACTGCGGATATTTCTGGACCTGCATACCTATTGCTTTTCTTTTACACTTCACAGGAGTCAGAACATTGCAAATCTGAGGGGTCTTGACAGTACTCCCCCTCAAGGAACAGTTCTCCGGTTTAGGTTTGTCTGGATGAGTTCTGTGAAAGTTATTTATTAATCTTGAGGTATGCACGTTATTATGAGGTTCCCAAGATCTTTCTTCCGGGCCATATCCTTTCCAGTCAATTAAATAGTACAACTTGCCCCTTCTTATCTTGGAATCCAAAATCTGATGGACCTCATAGTCCTCTGCAGAGTTAATCTGAATGGGAATCGGAGGAGTGTTTAATCGCAAACTTGGAGGACTGTTCTTTAACAATGAAACATGAAAGACTGGATGTATTTTTAAATGGGAAGGTAACTGCAGTTTGACTGCTACTGGATTGATAATTTTATCCACCTTAAATGGACCACTGAATCGTGTCTGAAATTTTCGATTTCCTTTGAGATGTAAATGACGTGTGGATAACCAAACAATATCACCCCTTGTAAAAATAGGACTCTCTCTTCTTTTTTTATCTGCCTGAATTTTATATGAAATTTGTGCTTGAGTTATCTTTTTCTTAGTGTTCACTAAGGTGGTCTGTAATCGCTTTACTAAATCTTCGACTGCTGGAACTGTGTAATCTTCTTTACCCAAAATTACATTAGGATGTCTGCCTTGTTTTAAATAAAAGCGGGTGAACCCAGTGGTGGAATATACAGCATTATTATAAGCAAATTCAGCTGCCCAAACCAACTCTGACCAGTCCTCTTTTTGATCAAATAAATGGAGTCTTAGTATTGTTCTAACTCTTGATTTACTCTCTCTGTTTGCCCATCTGTTTCTGGGTGATAACTGGTAGAGAAACGTGACTCAATTCCTAACCGCTTGGTAAAAGCTCGCCAAAAGTGGGAAATAAATTGGGATCCTCGGTCAGAAATGAGAATTTTTGGAATCCTGTGAGCTCATACAATATGTTGTGTAAATAACTGAGCAACTTGTGGGGCTCGGGGAAGTCTTTTGTAAGGGATGAAATGTGCCATCCTAGTGAAAGTGTCCACAAAAAATATAATAGTATTGAAACCTTGACTACTGGGAAGATCTACTATGAGATCCATGGTAACTGTATGCCAAGGATGGGGTGCTGTGGGGAAAGGTCTTACAAGACCTTGTGGAGCTGATCTGTTGGATTTTGCTTTTCAACACTTTTCGGAAGTTGACACTCATTGTCTTATCTGAGCTTTCATTTGTGGCCACCAAAAGTTTCTCTGTATCAATTCTTGAGTTTTTTTAACCCGTTTGTGTCCAGCCAATTGATCATCATGACAAGCCTGAAGGACTTTTTCTTGTAAATCTAAGATTGGTATATACAATGCATCTTTATGATATGTTAATCCATCCTTGATCACTCTTTCAGGTGCTTCATTGGACCACATCAAAATTTTTTCTTGTGTTAAGACTTCTTGAATCCCTTTGGCCAAATCTGCATAATGAATGGTTAATACAAACTTCTCCTTTGGGATAATCAAACTCTTTTCTGAAATCTCCTTAGATGGATTGACATCTGTCCGAGACAGTGCATTCGCCTTGCCATTGGCTGTACAAGGTCGAAAGGTAATGACAAAATCAAAGTCTGCAAAATATGGGACCAACGCAATTGTCTTGCTGTTATTGTGCGGGCTGCTTTCAGAAACTGTAAGTTCTGATAGTCAGTGTAAACAGTTACCTTATGCCAAGCCCCCAAAATATAGACCCTCATTATTACATTGACAGTAAACGGCGCTTACCGCCACGCTGATTGCTGCCAACTTACCGCTGCGGCAGCGGATACCCATTCACCATATATTGATACACACACACAACAATTCGACAGAATACAGCCACACACACAAATCCGCCAGACCAAAGGTCAGTGATAAAGTGACGGTATCAAAAGCCACACCGTTACGCCAACAGAACAACGCCCACCACATTATGACCCACGAATCACCACAGTGGACATTCAACGGCGGTAAACCAATTTGCAGTACATACTACTGCTCTCACAATGTACACCTACAAACAAAACACCACCACATTGGACAATTCAAACAACACACACCTGACACTTCTACACACACCACACCCACACCACTATAAAACACACACCTACAGTACCCACAACCCTTTACGAATACAAACAATTGCTACCAGAGAGACACCAAGACCACTGACAAAACTAGAGCCACGCACTACTCACACCTATACTCCACATCACACACCCCAACACATTACTCAACACACCCTCACCAACACCCATCACATAACACCCATGGCACCACAAAGACACCCCCGTTTCACAGAGGAGGAGCTAAGGGTTATGGTGGAGGAAATCGTCAGAGTAGAGCCACAGCTATTTGGAGCACAGGTGCAGCAGATATCTATAGCCAGGAAGATGGAGCTATGGCAGAGAATCGTGGACAGGGTCAATGCCATGGTATAGCACCCCAGAACTAGGGATGACATCAGGAAGAGGTGGAACGACCTACGGGGGAAGGTACGTTCCATAGCAGCAAGACACCAGCTCGCTATCCAGAGGACTGGCGGTGGACCCCCACCTCCTCCCCCACAACTCACAGTATTGGAGGAGAAAGTCTTGGCAATACTGCATCCTGAGGGCCTGGCGGGAGTCAGAGGAGGACTGAACTCTGGTAAGTCAACTCTCTACTATTATCACCCCCCCACCTCCATGCCATCACATACCCCCACCCTCACTCCCATCACTCCACAACATCACACACACAGCCCACCATCACAACCCACTCATCCCAATGCCAAGCCCTGCATGCTGTACCAATACATGGACACCCCTCACAGCCCTGCATGGACACTCATCACTAAAGCATGCACAGCATAGAGAATTAACTATCCAACCATAAACTAACATATACAAGTGAAAGCTGGCAGGGCAAATCCAACCACAGAAGGGAAGCCACGGCTGTACAATATGTCAGACACAGAAACCATAACACATCATTTACATCCCCACAGGTACCCCAGCCAATGTCAGCGGAGAGGAGGTGCCAACACTATCCAGTCCCCCAACTGAAGAGGCCCACAGTGATGACAGCAACTCTGGTCTTCAGGATCTGGATGACTTACCTGCCCATCAGGGACCACTGGACAGCTGGTTACCCAGGCCCAGTCACACACCACCACAGAGCCTCCCCCATCAGGAAACACCACTACGTCACCCACCCAGTGTACCCATACCTATGTCCCCAGGACACATCAATCAGCAGTGTGTCCACCTCTACAGGGACCCCAGCGCACAGCTCACCCCCAAGACAATCAGGGACCTGGGGTCAATGGCAGTGGGCACACCGTTCAGTGGACAGAGGCACAAGCTACCAAGGACACTGGGCGGACTGCTGGGCACCAGGGGGAGAACAGGCAGAGCGAACCGGCTCTCCAGGAGGCACTCGCCGAGATCCTGGGAGCTTATCAACATTCCCAGGACATGATGGGCCAGATCCTGGACAAAATGCAGAAGAACAGGCGGCTGCAGGAGGGACAGTACCAGGGGATTAGGGAAGGCTTGCAGGCCATCAACAACACCCTGATATCCATAGCAGGGGTGCTGCAGACATGGCCAACATAATGAGGGAGGCAGTCTCACACCAGCGGGCCCCTGCCACTAGCCAGATATCTGAACAGCCTTCCACCTCTGCTGCCGCTAGTGGCCAGGAGGCCCGGCCACAGGACTCACAGGCCACCAGCACCCCTCCCGCTGAAGAAGGTGAACCACCCCACAAATGTACCCTGCCATCCAGACAGAAGCCAGAGACACTTGCCAAGACCCCGCCAGGAAACGAGACTCTCCTGATTGTCACCCTTGTGTCCCACTCAGCCACCCTGTCCACCTTGAACTGCCATTGCACCCCTTCCTATGTCCCCTTGGACAATGCACCTGTGCTACAAACAGACTAGAATAATACCCTGGATTTTCCTCCATCATCACCCTATCCCATTGACCTTTCACCCTATATGTTAGCACTTCAATAAACACCCTTTGGAAAAAAAACATTTGGAGTATGTCATGTATGTCAAATATGTATTCATTGAAACAGGTATAAATATTGCAAATTAACTGTATAGAGAATGAGCATAGATTGATGACCTGTAGCTGGCTGTAGTTATCACACCAGGATTAGATGTCAGGTCACCAACATCTGCAAAATGAATTGCCAGAGCGAACAGTAAGTGGGCATAGAAGTGGGAAATATCAGCATGCCATTGCCTCACAGATAACAACCAAAGTCATTGAAATGTAAAGTTACACTGTCCTACCACAGATGTTCTGTTGTCCTCATCCTCATCCTCTGCATCCTCATACTCACTGTCCACAGGGTCTACTGCTGGCACACGGGCATCTCCAGCCTCCTCCTCCTGTAGAAATGTGACATGGCGTCTGAGGGCCAGGTTATGCAACATGAAGCATGCCACTACTATCTGGCAGACCTTTTTAGGTGAGTAGCACAGGGATCCACCTGTTAGATGGAGGCACCAGAACCTGTCCTTCAGGAGGCCAAAGGACCTTTCAATAATCTTTCTGGTTCGCCCATGTGCCTCATTGTAACATTCTTCTGCCCTTGTCCTGGCATTCCTCACAAGGGTTAGCAGCCATGATAGGTTTGGGTAACCAAAGTCACCTGCAAATATTGAGGGGCAACATTTAGCCACACACTATCCCATATGGACAACACCACAGGCATACACCAACATATACTTGGTGGGAACCAGGGCTCACCTATTAGCTACACCCTGTGCCTCTGTAGTTGGCCCATCACATTTGGGATGCTGCTATTCCTCAGGACAAAGGCATCATGCACTGACCCAGGGTAATTAGAATTGACGTGGGAGATGTACTGGTCCGCCAAGTACACCATCTGAACATTCATGGAGTGGAAACTCTTATGACACCTGAACACCTGTTCAATCTGCCGGGGGAGGACAAATGCAATATGTGTTCCATCAATCGCCCCAATTATATTGGGGATATGCCCCATTGCATAAAACTCGGCCTTCACTGTGGCCAAATCCTCAACCAGGGGGAAAACAATGTAGCTGCACATGTGCTTTATCAGGGCCGATAACACTCTTGTCAGCACTACTGAGAACATTGATTGGGACATTCCTGCTACCAAGCGCACCGTCACTTGGAAAGAACCAGTTGCCAGGAAATGGAGTACTGATAGCTCTTGCACAAGAGGCGGGATCCCAGTGGGGTGATGGATAGCAGATATCAGGTCAGGCTCCAATTGGGCACACAGCTCTGTGATTGTGGCCCTGTCAAGTCTATAGGTGAGATAATGTGCCTGTCTTCCAGTGTTGCCAAGTCCACCATGGGTCTGTACATGTGGGTATGTCTCTATCTCCTATTCATCTGCAGCGGTAGGAATCTAAGGGACAAAAGAGTGAGGAGCCGGTCACAAACTGAACAATGGAGCTATAACAGTAGTTTGCATCCTGTAAATATGTAATGGGTCAGTGTGATTTGTCCAGTATGTGCTAGTATCTCTTGTGACACAGAATTATTCCAGAGGCCTTCCTCCCCCCTGAAATGGCATCTGCCTGTCCTGTGTGGAGGGACAGGTGGAAGTGAGGTAAATCCGCTGACGTTGTGCGCCGTTGTGGGAGGCGGTTGGGAACCCCGTGCAACCCCTCATTGGTTAACATTGGGCCCTATGGGTTACAGTGGCCAATGGTGACCTAAGCCAGCAGTGACGGTATGCACCGCCGCGGACGTGATTGCCATTTTCTATCATATTCCTCACTTGCTACCTGACCTTCCATGGGAGAGGATCTACACAGCCTGTGCCGATGTGACCTGTGTCTGGAATTTACCATGGCCCGTGTGACCGGGGAAAGGGCCCCAGCCTTCACTTCAGAGGAGTTGGAGAGACTGGTGGATGGGGTCCTACCCCAGTACGGACTGATGTATGGGCCTCCAGACCAACAGGTGAGTATACTGTGGGCACGATGCATGTGGCATTGATGCATGGAGTGGTGTGTGTGAAGGCCTTGAGTAAGAGGGGGCGGGTGGATGTCCTCTTGGATGCGTACAGGTTGTGTGCCTGGCCATGTGTTTGCCAATGGTGATGGGAACGGGTATGGTGGGCCATATGTGTAACAGGCAGGACTGTTTGTCTAATGGTATTTTCCTGTTTGTATTGCCTCTGCAGGTCAGCACCCATCAAAAGAAGGGTATATGGAGGTGGGGGTCTATGGCAGGCAGAGCACCCACTGTCGCAAAAGGTGGGAGGACCTGAGACGCTGGGCACGGAAGACGGCGGAGGCCCAGCTGGGGATGGCCTCCCAATGAGGAAGGGGTGCCCGTCGAACCCTGACCCCCCTGATGGCCCGCATACTGATGTTGGCCTATCCAGAGCTGGATGGGCGCTTGAGGTGAGTACTGTGCCCATCATTACAACTTACGCATGGTAGGGTGATATCCGGGTGGTGGATGTATGTCAGTGGGTACCCATAGACCAGGCCTGACATTGCAGCGTAGGTCCCCTGGTGGCTAGGGTTCTGAAGGAATAATCCTGCTACCTAGCTCATAGGCATCCACTACTGGTCAGGGCTGCGTGGTGTGCTGCATTTGCCAGTGTGTGCCCCTCCCCATGCCTTGGTGGCTAGCAATGTCACTGGTAGTGCCCTTCATAGTGCGTAGGCCTGTTTCCTATGTGTGAGTGTGCTGTGTACGCCAACGGTGGTGTTGGTGCCATTGACCCAGTGTATCCTTCGTCTTTACCCGCCTTTCTTGTTTTGTCATCTTGTCCTTATGTGCATTAGCATCATCTGGCGGACGAGCAGAGGCACCAGCGATGGAGGGAGCTACATCCCACAGGACTCAGGAGGCAGAGTCCACCGCCGGTGAGGGCACCAGTGGGGCGGAGGGCGAGGGGAGCACCACGGCGGAGACTGGAGAGGACATTTCAGACACAGATACCTCCTCCGATGGAAGCTCCCTGGTGGTGGAGGACACTTCTGTGACCACCCCAGCTACAGGTACAGTCGCCACCCCCCATACCAGCACTGCCCTCCCAGTAGTCCCTCATCGAGTTGCCCGTGCCCGCTCACCCAGGAAGGTGTGCATCTCCTTCGCCCCAGGCACCTCAGGCACTGCCCCAGTGAGCCCTGCTGCCCTGAGTGAGGAGGCTATTGACCTCCTGAGATCCATCTCTGAAGGGCAGTCAACTATTGTGAATGCCATCCAGGGGCTGGCAGCCCAGATGCAATAATCTAATGCATTCCTGGAGGGCATTCATACTGGATTGGCGGCCCAACAGAGATCGATTCAGGCTCTGGCCTCCTCTCTGATGACAGCCATTGTCCCTGTTTCTACCGTCACCCCTCCAATTTCGACTGCCCAGTCCCATTCTCCTCAACCCCAACCCATCCCAGGCACACATACAGACGAGCATGCACACAAGACAACACCCAAGAGTGTCACAGGCAAACACAAACACCACACTTCATCCCACAGGCACTCACACAAACACCATCCAGTTGCAGACACAACAACATCCACTATTTCCACTGTCTCCCCCTCTTCCTCCTCCTCCTCCTCCCTCCTAGTTACGTCCACACTCAC